>NC_051284.1:9229930-9867430 GCF_015220745.1 Sebastes umbrosus
CAGTGAAGGCTCTCTCCAGATGTAGCCCTGCAACACATTAGCCATGCAGCGAGCTGTGGAGCGCTCGCCTGTTATTGAAGACGAATTTTTTAGTTTGACAGGGGAGACGAGGCTAGTCTGTGCATAGGGCCCTTTGCTGGAGTGTGATTAGCATTGCAGATGCAAATTTCTGTAGGCGTCAGTTTCAACAAACTCAAGGCCCCCCCCCCCCCCCTCCTCCCGCCGTCTCCAGTGCATGATTAAAATGTAACAGTCGCGCGTGGGAAATTCACAAGAGCAGAATTATGCTCCGACACTCACAGAGCCTATTTTTTGCTCAGGTATATGTTACGCACCTCCTCCTGCACAATGCTCTTTCTCTCGAAACATAAATACACACAAAGGCTCGACCCACATGGGTTTTTGCGACGGCGGAGCCAAAATCGGCTCAAAGCTGCCAACAGCTATTATTTTCTGCATATATTCGATATCAAAAATTAATGTGTGAATGTGAAGGAGGACATTGCTGGAAATGTGAGTCACGTGAATTTCCTAGAGATACAAAGGACAAAAGACAATAATTGGCAGTGTGGAGACAACTCTGGAACAGGAGCACTGCTAAAAAACCTTTCAAATAATCATAATCCTGCACTAAATTCATAGTCGTAAACATAAGCACCGTCATAATTATAGTAATAAACATAACACTAATCATAATAACAAACACACCCATTGGCACAATAATGATCATAACAATAATACCATATGCATGGTTATGTAACCCTGCTGAAATTCTACATTAAAATCTTGAATTTGAATTTATTGAACGGATAGGATAGCCCCTTGAGATGTAGCATCTCATTTCCGAGGGGGTCCTATAGACACAAAAAATGTACTCAGGTCACGGTCCTCACACAGACATCCAGCGCAGTATTGAGCCATCTTAAAATAAATATGTGATCAATCACACTGCATCATATCCATCGCTGTAGACAACAGTAAGAAGCTGATTTTTAATGAAAGCCTGTAGTATCGGGTCATTTATCAGAAAATCCATATACTGTATTGGTGTCAACCTGCTGAATACACACACATGTTTACTTAGGTCACTTTTGGGGACATTACATTGACTTACATTCATTTCATGGAGACAAACCCTAACCCTATAACCATTACTTGCCTAACCTTAACCTTAACCTATGACCTAAAAATCAGCCTCTTCCCAAATGGGGTCACAGCTTTTGTCTGTTAAAGAAGATTAATTATACGAACATCATGTAGGTGCGAGGTTATCAGAACAGCGTCAGTAAAGAAAAAGGTAATGTCTGCACACTACTCCATGCCACAATATTTTTATTGATTACATTTCGATCCTGCTTGGATCTTCGTCAGGTCACAGAAACGTTTTGACCTGACGAACATCCAAGCAGGATCGAAATGTAGTCAGTAAAAATATTGTAGCATGGAGTAGTGTGCAGACGTTACCTTTTTCCATGCTGACAAAGCTTTTGTTCCCAATTGGACAAGCCGTCCCCAGTTAACTGTTCTTTAGTCTGACGTGTGTCTCCAAAAGTAGCCTAAGTTAGTAACACACACACATTCACGCACACATCTATGTTTACTTAAGTCACTTTTGGGGACATTACGTATTACCAAACATGTGAACATGTGAAACAAGTGAACTTTTTTGGGTGGCGCGATTACATACAAGGCAATGCAAAGGCTATTATATACAGTATAAAGTCAATACAAGGACTCAAATAGACACAAAGAGACAGAAGCGAGTCTATTTGTGACTATTTGAGTTGAAGTATCCGACAACCCAACATCACGCTGCAGTGGCCAATCGCGTAATCGGCGATCCAGAGCTGTACAAGCCAGCCATGTGGGAACAAAAGACGTTAATCGTTGTGCAGTTGCTTGGTGGTATTGGGCCATTAAGTGACACTCCCAAACCAATGCACAACCCTGCGCTAATTGCCACAATGCCTGATTTGGTGTGAATGCAACCATACATTAATTTACTGTAGACTTACCCAAACCCTAACCTTAACCACTACTTCCCTAACCCTAACCCAAAAACACTGACCCAAAAATCATCTTTTGCCAAACTGGGGACACAGCTTTTATCTAAGTCAGGAACACATATTCCCACAGACACAGAAACACAGTTTAATACGAACACAGATCAGGATTGGAGCTGGTTGATGTACAGATGGTATGACGTATTGTGTAGTATTTTAAAAGATCTGTATGTTTTATCAAATAAACTGTGATAACTGCAATTTAGAGATTGATTTATTGTTACAGCTTCTCTCACACATTTCTGCCTTATTCATCAATTTAATCCCATTAAAATGCCACATGGGGCATCTTTAAGAGCTCTGTGTCTATACTGCTCTGCAAGGTCTTGACCCACCGCAATTACTCATTGCATTAATAACTAATAAGGCTATTTATTTCCTTAATGTAAGGTAATCTATATTCTGTCTTGTAGCACAGCACATACAGACAAGCTAATGTCTGAAAACACCTTTGAGATGTTAAAAGCCAAAATGTTTATAAGTAGCTGTACCTGTCACTCTTGCTTGCTATATATAAAGATGCTCAGCTCTCAGCAATGTCAAGAGCATGTAATGGCACACATAGTTCCCATTGAGAAATGAGAAAACAAAAGCAACAGGCAGGTCTCTGGAGGACACACTCCTGCAAGAGATGACAGTAAAATAGGAAAAAAACGGCTTTCAGCACGATGGCGTTCTCAGGTTAGTGTGGGCTTCCCTTCCTCTGGCATTATCGCAAACCGAGAGGAAGGTTGACATCAGTTGTTCCTCAGAAGCCTATTTTTACATTATTTAAGAGAGCACAGTCAGTAAAATGAGCTGGGTGCCCTTTTTAAGCACATTCATTAACACAGTAGTGTACTTTAAGGAAGATATTTTCTCCCCTCTGAATTACATTTCCGGAGCTTTTTATGCGAGTTCTGTCATTGTTAGCTAACGAGGAGTTCTGGCATGCAGTATGCTTCTCCTGGGTGGCTAATATAAAATGAATATCCAAACAGTTTCACCTTTTCACAACCTTTAAAAAGCCTTAACTGACTTCATCCAATATCTCAATTAATTAAGCATTAGCCAGAAAGCTACATTAGGCATGACCCACCCTATTCCACCTGTGATTGGCTTACCCTGATATTCTTACCCTATCCCTAAGCAGTCTCACTCTAACCTAACCAATGAAGGCAACAAGTACAACCAATCAGAGGCAGAGTAAGGCGGGTCATGACGCAGCATAATGATATAGATTTCTAGTAGTAACACGGTCATTTCTTTTACTTTTAAGGTACAGTGTATAGGATTTGGTGGCATTTAGTGGTGTGGTTGCAGATTGCAACCAACCATGGAACCATGGTAACGCAGTTTGCCTCACCATAATAACACTACTTTAGGAGCAACAGAAGTCAGATGGCGTCTGGCGGTACCACAGCTTTGCACTCTGCAGCTCACATTACCCCAGTTTCGTGTCAGAGAACTACGGTGGCCTTCAGGTAACATAAAAACATGAAAGTTTGTCTGTTCTGTGCTAAACATGGCGGAGCAAGATGGCGGACGCTGTGAAAAGGACCCGCTCCTTATGTACATATGAAGGGCTCATTCTAAGCTAACGAAAACACAACGATTTTTAGTTTCAGGTGATTAGACACTAGTGAAAACATGCTTATTAATATTATAGATAATAATAGATCCCCCCGAAATGTTATACACTGTTCCTTTAAATGATATTCAACACCATTAACTTCAAAAGTCAGTGCAACAAAATGTTTTTAGCACTGTTGAGATATCCCTCTATGACTGAAACAAATGACATCTGTAACAATTTCATTGTTAATACTACTTTCTGATGAAAAAAATAATACCTGAGCTATATGGAAATTGTGTTCTTTAACATCTAACAAGTGTCAGAAAGGACCCTGGTTGGATCCTGGTCAAGACATATTCTAGTCCAAAAAGTTAAACCTTTTATAAAGGCAACAAAACAAAAAAGATTACATACAACATATTTGTGTTTCACTGGGTTTTGCAGCAGACAGACTATTGTGGAAACAGACAGAGACGTGAGGAATTAAGCCAAAAGGTAGCTTTGATATCAAAATGTCAGAGTATACCTGCCGGCCCTCCCGCCTTCACCCTCATCTCTTTCCACTTTGGTATTTATTTATTTCAACAGGGACCGTAACCCTGCATCCCCAGGAGTTCTGCCTGCATCTGGCCCATATTCTATCATTAGCTCCCCCGACCTCTCTCCCGCTGCCTCCCCTCCGTCTCCGCTACTTCAAATTTACTTTAGTCACAAGTACAGTAAAAATGATAGAAACACATACGAGGGAAATAGATTACACATCGCGCAAGTGATAGAAGTGAGAGCCCGGAGTTTTTTTTTTTAAACTAAAACAGAAGGAGACCGAAATGAGCACGGAAAGGTTGTAAAGACCTTACTGAACTTGATAATAGAGCGGAAACGATGCCAAAAGTCAACAGGGAGGCATTTTGGAATGTCATTTAAAGTGCACGAACGGCGCAGCATAAAATAAAGTAAATCTGATACAGGAAGTGAAAGTGAGAGGGGTGGTATAGGTGAGTGGGTGCATGATCTAAATGAGATGTTTTGCCTTGAAAGTTCATTTTCTGCAAGGCTTATATTGATTCTTTCTGCTTTCATGTTTTTTTCTCTATGATGTGTTGGATTCTGATGTGTTTGCAGCAGCAATGGAGATAAATAACACACCATACCCTTAAGCATTTCATTCAAGTAAAGATAAGGCAGCGTCTTCAACAATGCTGTCATCATGCAACATCATATTTTTATTAGGAGCAGAATAAAACTCCAGTATAAATAGCTACTATGCATGTTAGGCTTCCTGGCCCAACCGCAGCGTAATAAATGACACCGGGTGATAGACGAACACAAATCATACTGATTTCCTGACATCATATGCGCGGTAATAAAAACAACTGCTGATTGCCTGTCATGTATGATAGAGGGGGAGAGACGGCCCCGCTGTTACACATTTCACAACAAATATTGTTCCAATCTAAGGTGGTCAATATGGTGTTATTTCGCCTCTGTGACAGGATGCAGGATGGCTTCGCTGGAGTGCTCGGTAATAGCACAAATAAAAAACAGCGAGTGCAGACACGGAACAGGTTGTTTGCTCGGGCAGGAAACAGAGCAGCGCTCCCAGGGAACACCTGCTATACTTTTAGTAACCACCCTGTCAATACGATCGGCCCCAGCGAGCTGTAGTCAGTAATGCACTTACACCCCTCATCATTATAAAGCACTTCAAAGAACACAAAGGCCATTAAACGGACAGCGTAGCGCCAGAGCCCGTGTGTGTCTCCGGTTGTGGAGCCCGTGGCCTCTCAGCTGTCCTGTTGTGTGGACGCCAGCGCTCTGGTTGATCCTCCTGCCTGAGAGCACACTCCTTGCTGCGGGGCCATGTGTGGCTGGTTGACGGCCAAAGCCACAGCTTCAGTGGCTTTTTTAGGATGACAGCGTCAACGGGGGCCACATGCCCTGTGATGGCTGCGTCCTTCTGTGCTGCTGCCACACTGAGCATCTGAACCCAAACTGGTGTGCAGAGCTGCCTCTCAGTCGAGGTAATTAGAATTTTCTGTTTTAGTTTAGGTTTGGATTTGAATATATATTTGAGTATGTAGTTCACATTCTATGTGGTGTATTACAGGCTGTTCTCGTACACCGTCCGTAGCTATACCTATGCAAAGTAATTCACTGTAATTTGTATATATCCCACAAAATCAATTTGTATGTAATCCACATAATTGTGAACCAGGAAGTATAAAGAGCGACAAATGCCGCGTAGAGAGGAGGTAGGGGTGGATGGGTGGGTCAAAAAAACACCAGACTTCCACCAAGGACAGCGCTGTTTGTACCCCGTGTAAAACCAGAAGCCAACGTTGATTTATTTGTCACGTAACTTATGTACTTTAGTTACGCCACTTCAGGAGTTATTTTAACCCAAACCATAATCTTTCCTAACCCTAACATAAATCCCCTTGTGCCCGGGCCCCTCGGTGCACCCAGCTAGGATGCAGCGCCCCTTTCCTAACCTAACCCTAACCCTAACTAAGAAGCTCTGTTGCCTAAACCTAACTAAGTGTCTCTGTTGCTGAAACCTAACTGAGTGGTTTTGTTGCCTAAACCTAACTGAGTAACTTTGTTGCCTAAATCTAACTAAGTCACTTTGTTGCATAAACCTAACTAAGTTGTTTTCTCTGAAGACGGAAGTTTATTTTGAAAAGACTGTATACATGTAATGAGCGGAAATTTACATGTGTTGCTGGACATTCGTAGGAAAGCAATTTAAACACATTCAAGTGAATATGCTAGAAGTAAAATAAAAACTGAATGAGACTGCTTGAGGTGGGCGGAGGGGAGGTGGTCCAACAAACACAGGACTTAAAACCAGAAGGCCGATGTTTGTGTCCCAAAGTGTTGTTGAGTTAGATTGAAGTTACGTTAGTGACGTTTTTTCTGTATTTATGTCACGTTGTTTACATACATATTTTACTTTGTTTATGTGGTTATTTTCAACCCAAACCACAAAAACATGCGTTGCTGGACATTTGTAGGAAAACGCACGAAAAATAAGGAACATCTTTTCGTAAGATATCATACAAACCGTTGTATGAAGATACGTTGAGTATTTACACTGCGTATTGGTGGCATAACACAGAGGTTCTCAGATGTTTTGGGGCCACGGACTCCTTACAGGGTAGAAAACTTTCCCAGGGACCCCCTCATAATCATAATAATTAATCGTAATCGACAATCGTAATAAGTATATGCTTACTACCATTTGTACTCTTAGCCATTGGAACTATTTTTTAGGTAAAATTTTTTAACATAAATACTTCAGACCTGTTTCATAGTGATAAATAGAAACTGAATCATATTAATACCGAAGTTGTAATGAATTTAGATAAAATTGCCAGTTTAATGCTGACTTTCAGTAAGTGCTTCAACTTTAAAACAATGAACGTATTGCTCCTTATTGAAATCATTGGCAGAAAGCTCTGAACAAACCATAACAGAAGTTACAGTATCATAACAGTGTTGAAAAACACATCATAGTAATTAAGCATATTACTTCAGAAAATTTGGTTTGGAATATTTGCATTAGAGTGAGTGAAAAGACTGATTCATGACAGATTGACGTTATGTGTCACAATCATATTGAGTTTCTATTGGCCCAAAAGCTAACATGGGTGGGAGTAATGGGAACAATATCCTTGATGGTCCCCTTCTGTAGATATGCAATTTTTTAATGATACAGCACAATTTAATAATCTATAACAAATTATTTCATGGACCCCCTGACAGAGTGCCACGGACCCCACTTTGTTAATCACTGGCATAATGCATGTAATGTGCATAGATAGATAGATAAAACAAAATAAATATATACAAAATTTCTCTACAAGTTATTTGTATTAATAGTTATAGTGTGCTGCTCAGATACACCAAGTAATCTTTAGTGCTGACTGACTGTATCCTCACTGTTGAAATGTGCACGCGCCACATGCTCAAAGCACTCGAGGCGAGAAGCGGCAACAAATTGTCCTTGGCATCTGGCATTGTTTTGATTCCCTCTGGAAAATAGTAAGTGACCTAAGAGTTAATCTAACTGGGGAAGTTTTATGTAATTATGTAGCTTGATTGTGACTTTCTCCATTGAGACAAAGTCACACAAGGAGAGTGTTTCGTATAGCGTCTCCCACTCAGTGTGACCTGTAATATTCTCTAAAGTGTTTCACATTTCCATGCAGAGAGGAACTCTGGAACTCTGGTTGCAGAAAAGTTTGCATTGATGTGGGTTGTTTGTCTGAATACTGTATATCAAAGATTCGGGAGACAGCCACAGATGGCTTTTCATCAATAATTTTCGCTTTATCTGACTGTGCAGAAAAAAAGTTTATAGTGTAAGACAGGCAGAGAGGAGGATGACAAAGGAGCAGTAGAAATAATTTAATTCAAATTCCATTCACCTCCATTGTATGGCAGATGCAGCAGCAGACATCTCAAGACCTCAGCAAATAAAACTGAAACTGTAGGCAACTTACCCATTAAAGAGTACCTCTGTTGCACCTGTAACCACACCCAGCAGTGATGTCACGGTGTACTGACACAACCTGGAGTACACTTCTACATCACTGCAACCAGGAGAGAAGTTAAACCACTGGAAGTCAGCAAAAACAGGATTTTCAGGGGGTGTTGAAATACAAAAATTAATGAGAACTTAGTTGGCAGAAACATCATAAAAATGAGGACTAAAACTATCTTTAGTATTTATACTAGAATTACCAACTCGCAGTTGTATGAAATTGTAATAATTAGGATATGAATTCTTGAGTTATGGCGAAAAACACATTTTGTGAGGTCACATTGACTTTGACCCTTGACCATCAGGCGTTCCTGAGATATCACGTTCACAAGAATGGGACCGAGGTAAGGTCACAGTGACTTTGTCCTTTGACCACCAAAATTGAATTAGTCCATTCATGAGTCTAAGTGGACTTTTGTGAAAAATTTGAAGAAGTTTACTCCAGGCGTTCCTGAGATATCGCATTCACTAGAATGGATCGGACGGATACGGATACGGACAGATGACCTGAAAACATAATGCCTCCGACCACGGCTGTTGCCGTCAAGGAGGCATAAAACTAACGCAGAAATGTTCCCTGGGTAGTAAAAATTAGTAAAAATTACGGCTGTCAAAGTTAACACGATAATAAATGCGCTAACGCAAATTCATTTTGACGCCACTAATCTCTTTAAGGCATTAACACAACTTGTGATTTTTAGGTTGTAACGGGCTCAGTTTCAAAGCTAGAGATAGATTCTGGTGTCATATGAAACCAGAAAAAACGCTCTAAACTAAATTTTGGTGAGGGAAAAACTGACATGGCCATTTACAAAGGGGTCCCTTGACCTCTGACCTCAAGATATGTGAATGAAAATGTGTTCTATGGGTACCCACAAGTCTCCCCTTTACAGATATGCCCACTTTATGATAATCACATGCAGTTTGGGGAAAGTCATAGTCAAGTCAGCACACTGACACACTGACAGCTGTTGTTGGGCTTGCATTTGCCATGTTATGATTTGAGCATATATTTTTATGCTAAATGCAGTACCTGTGAGGGTTTCTAGACAATTTTTGTCATTGTTTTGTGTTGTTAATTGATCTCTAATAATAAATACATACATTTGCATAAAGCAAGCATATTTGCCCACTCCCATGTTGATAAGAGTATCCATTTAAGATACATTTTGAACAGACAAGAAATGAGTGATTAATTGTGATTAACTATTGATAATCATGCAATTAATCACGATTAAATATTTAAATCAATGAACAGCCCTAATTGAAATCAGATTGATAATGATATATTAAAATATATAAAATATTCCATTTCAATGAAAATCTGACATCTGTAAACATTCACCAAAAGAATATTAGAGTAAATAGGAAGAAGCTGATCTTTGCAAATGGGATGTTGTAACTCCACACTGAGATGTAGATAAGATAAGATGGCTGAGTTTATGCATAATCATCTAGCTGAGTGCAGCATTAATGCAAGCTGTGCATATTTTAAATAATTGCTTGTTTGCCAAAATAAGAGCATTTGCTGTAATGCTGTAAGATTTTCACAACCCAGCTGGCAAACACGCCGGAATGAATTAAAGCGTCTGACTTGGTGAGAGCCAGATTTTGCAGAACAAACATTGCGGAGCAATCTGAATGTCACACTTTGGAGAGGGTAAGCGAACGGAGAGAGCTGCTGTTGGGACAGTGACAGAGAACATCCTGAATGTGTTGCATTTCGCTAATCTTGCAAAATGTGCAAGCCGTCCTACTCACTGTGTTTGTCAGCTGCTTTGGGGATTAATTAGCATAGCAGTGTTGGAAATGGATCCAGTGCAGAATGAGACTGTCCCTTATTTCGCACGCTGTTTAGTGGGCCAGCATCACGCTCCCACAGAAATAGACAGCTCATGCTTCAGGAAACCGACAGATAGAGAGTAGAAACAGCAAGGTGTTGCTTGTGTCAAACAGGGGAATGTCACATGCACCTTTCTGTAAAATAATACCGTGACCTCTTTACCCACTCGTGCTGAAAATACTTGTTTTACAAGAGGATCTTTGCAGCAATGTTGTTGTTTTTCGTTTTTTTAGTGAGAACAAAACGACAGTGACTTTACAAGCAGTGCAATAATTATTAGAGCAGGGGAGAAATACCCAAGAAAAGACTAAGAAAACAAGGTGACGCTCAGAGACATACAATACATGAGACATAACAAACCAAAAATACCAAACAAAACCAACATAACAAAATAAAAAAGATGAAATAATAGTCATAATAATTCTAGTAATAACATCTTAAATAAATTGAAAATGAAAAAGAAAACAACAACAACAACAACAACAACAACAATAATAATAATAATAACTAAGTGAAAATATTAAGGAAATAATTAAAATTAAATAAATAAATGAGTAATTAGATATTTTTATTTTTATTTTATTATTATTATTATTATTATTATTATTATTATTATTATTTTGATTTAACATTTATTTAACCAGGCAAGTCAATTAAGAACAAATTCTTATTTACAAGTGTCAGCTGTTATAACAAATCCAGTGTCATATTAACATCAGATCTAAAGGTGTAAACAGTGTTGGGCAACTTACTCCGAAAGTGTAATAAGTTAGTTTTTATTTATCACTCAATTTAAAAGTAACAATATTGCAATATTGCTTATTACTTGGTATCAAAAGTAATACTATATTAATTTCACTACCCCATAATATTACAGTGCCCTACACTGGGTGTAAATTAAGATGCTGCTTTGTTTTTTGTAGTTTGACACATTTTAATTGCAGCATTGTGAACCTGTTAACTCTCTCAGTTTCAGCTGAGGGGTGAAACCAGACTGTTAACAGTTCATTATTTACAGGTATAATGTGTTCACTGAAATTCAGGTACTTTGCTGCTCGAGGGTCATATCACTTGGTGCAACAATCTTCTAGCTCATTACTATTATTGCTTTTTACACCTGATACAATAAGCTACTCAAGGCTGTCTTACATTTTAGATTGATTTTAGGTGATTTTGGAACAGCTAAGAGGTTATTGTGTTGTTATAATCCTTAAGATTTCAGTTCTGGTTGATTTAATGACAACTGCAGATAGGCTACTGGTGGAACGCTAAGAATGTTTTAATAACACAAGTTCCAAAGTTCTGTTCAAAATGACACGTTTGTTAATCACTGGGAGAAGGAAACATTTTTAAAAATGT
This sequence comes from Sebastes umbrosus, assembly GCF_015220745.1. Taxonomy (NCBI): domain Eukaryota; kingdom Metazoa; phylum Chordata; class Actinopteri; order Perciformes; family Sebastidae; genus Sebastes; species Sebastes umbrosus. The sequence goes on from NC_051284.1 coordinate 9,241,297, forward strand.
GATTAAGACTACTTATGGTTGGCGGGTGGAAAGGTGGAAGGGTCCAACAAACACAGGACTTTCAACCGGGAGACCGGTGTTCGAGATCGGTGTTTTGTAAGTTACGTTAATGACTTTTGTCACGCGTTGTGTAGTGACGGTTGCCACGTGTAATCTGATTGTTTCCGTACGTGTTTTACTTCGTATACATACTTATTTTAAGCCCAACCATGATGTTTTCCCTAAATCTAACTAAGTGGTTTTCTTGCCTAAACCTAAGTCAGTGGCTTTGTTGCCCCCTGCTGGTACTGCACGTTAATACAGGAGTGTAATGTTCACGTCTCTGCAAGGCAAAACTTGACACTTAAACGCTATCCTCTGGTGCAGTGATTCTCAAAGTGGGGTCCGTGGCACTCTGTCGGGGGGTCCGCGAAAATAATTTACTATAAATTATAAAATTGTGTTCATTATAAAGTTCATATCTACAGATGGGGACCATTTACACCAAATAAAACAAGCATATTGTGTCCATTACTCCCACCAACGTTAGCTTAGGGCCAACAGAAACTGTTGATTGTGACACACAGCAATAAGTTAATTATTATTAAGTTGAAGCATTTGCTGAAAATCAGCTCTATATTGATAAATTTTGACATTTTTAAAAATGTCCAGTGTTCCCGCTGTAATTATCATTATGTCGTTATGTGCTATGTGCATATTCGACGGCTCTTGTCTTTCAAATTTCGTGCAGAGTGAGCATGCGTCATTTTCTATAAATCCCTTGTGAATGCCATTTGGATCCAGTGCGGAAATGGCGGACTCCGCCACTGACAATGCAAACTACTATATGGAGAGGTACCTAATGGGTGTAATTACATTTAATGGCTATAGCAGAATAAATGCCAGCCATAAGTAGTATACAATAAAGCTGGGTTTCCTAAGGACTATAACTCTAAAATCCCAAACCGTCAATAGTAGGTTACATTAATAAAGTCAGTGGATTACAGAATGTGTTAATGCACTCAAAGTTTCAACTTCTAAATGCAGATCCCGACAACTTCATAAACTGAGAAGATTATTTGGGATGTTGTGTCCCCTTCTCTCCTTTTTGGAGACATAATGTGCTCAGTGACTCGCCCTGGGCTTCATTAGAGGAAGAATTATTGCCGGAGTCTTTTACTTAAGAACAATTCTTTTCCTTCACCCGAAGTTCCCCGAAGTCAGAGTTTTCACGAGAGCATTGCGTCTAATTTCACCATCAGACACTTGCAGTGTTGCACAATATGCATCATTCTCTTGTTACGTGCATTAAGGGATTTCTGGTGTGACACAGTGTTGTAATTTTACCTTTTTGTTGTTCCCACTTTAAACTGCATCGCCTACTTCATATTTCATACAGTAAGTAAGTTCACAATGCCCTTTTACTTCTGCCAGAAATAGGATCATTACAGCATTCAGCTGGGTTTTACATGTAAATTAAATACAAAGAGAGCAAAATATCTCTCCAAAGAAAATCAGCATCACATCCCGTATTAAAAATATTGTGTGGCTGCATTGTATTGTGGTCTATTGAGTCTTATTTAACTGGGAAAAGGAGAAATCTGTGTACTAACCTGTGCCAAACAGGACATGGCTTGTTGAGCTACAAAAGCCTGAAGGAAATTAATTAAGCAATTTGTTGCTGATCGCTCTCTGAAAGGTAAGAATACTATTTCTGTGGGGAACTAAGTGGTTGTAATGTTTCCGGCCGTTTATCAGTTTTAATGGGTCATTAAAGGAGAAGGAACCAGCAGAGTGCACTCAGCCTTCCCACATGAACAGGACCACGATCATTGGGTTTTGCCATATTCGGATAATCATTTGCAAAGCTGCTCATGTCTCTGAAATCAATATCTCTTCATGTGTTATTTACACGCTTTTCATCCCAAAAAAAGTTGCTTTGATTTCTCGGGTTTCCAAAAATCCTGGTAATATAAGAATATTAGTTGGTTTTTCATAAAGATATGAACGAAATGAGCAGTAAAATCCATGGCTTGTGACTGAACAGAAGGATGGACCTCATCATTAGATTTAAAATATATGTTTGATACCCAAATTCTTCTTATGATTTTTCGGTAAGTAAAAATAAGACATAGTTAAAACTGAATATTAAACACCTGAACTAAAGTTGCATACTATTAGGTCCAGTGTATTCTACCCTCATCACTTTTTGTTATATCTCACAGGTGCTTTATTCCATCATTCCAATTTTTCATGATTTTGTCAATCAATTTGTTCCTAATGACTTCATGTCATTGTTTTTATGTTTCTGTAATTAAATACCAATGTATTGAGGCCCTGGGGGATCCCAGTCAAAAGCATCCAATTATGCAGTTTTAATTGATAAAATAGATTAAATAGTATCACACACTATCAGGGGGGTAGGGGACACTGTCAATCATTGTGAAGGCACAGATGCAGCTGACACAGATTTCCTCATGTGCTCTGTCTACTTTCGTTTTACACAACATGCAAATTAACTTGTCAAAAATCATAATAATCTCTTTTTTTTTTTCTTCAGATGACATTGATTACATAACTAACTGGAGACCATCTTGCAATGGGACAGGCTGTTTTCATACATTGTTTGTAGCTATACCGACAAACAAGTAATGCACTGTAATTCGTATATATCCCACAAAACCAATTTGTATGTAATTCACGTAATTGGTAACCAGGAAGTATAAAGAGTGACAAACGCTGCAAAGGGAGGAGGTTGGGGTGGGTGGCTTTACACCACTTCTGATGTTATTTTAACCCAAACCACAATCTTTTCCTAAACCTAACTAAGTAGTTTTGATGCCTAGACCCCCCCCCCCCACACACACACTTCCGGCACCCTTGCTCGGACCACACCCACCTTCAAACTTGGCCATCATTTTGGTGTCGACTTCATATCTGTTTCAAGTTTTATGACAGCATCTTGCACAATTGCAACGATACAAAGTTAACATTTTGCTTTTTGTTGTCAAAGTTAACGCAATACTAATGCGTTAACACAAATTTGTTTTAACGCCACTAATTTCTTTAACGCATTAACATAACTTGCGAAAATCCAACAGGCCGCCGTTGGGCCCGGCCACTATTGGATATTTTGGAGGTTGTACCGCGCTCAGTTTTAAAGCTAGAGTGAAGATACTGGCATCAGAAACTAGAAGATGTAAGGAATCCATTGGTAAAAAAATGGCTATGGGTACACACAAGTCTCCCCTTTACAGACACTGAGAGCTGTTGTTGCATGTTGGACTTGAGTTTGCCATGTTATGATTTGAGCATATTTTTTATGCTAAATGCAGTACCTGTGAGGTTTTTCTGGACAATATTTGTCATTGTTTTGTGTCGTTATGTAATTTCCAATAATAAATATATGCATACATTTGCATAAAGCAAGCATATTCTCCCACTCCCATGTTGATAAGAGTATTAACTACTTGAAAAAATCTCCCTTTTAGGTACATTTCGAACAGGTTATGCGATAAACCGCAATTAAATATTTGAATCGATTGACAGACATAATTTTGCTATGATGGTTGCTTCTTGCAGTAGCTTATTCTTGGGTTCCCCAGGGTCCCCAGTCTGTAGTCCTTCTATGTGAACTGCGTTGGTAAGATGAGGGTTCGTTTTGTAAGGAAAAGGCACACTCAGAATTCCACTGCAGTGCTCCTTTTCTACTTGCCTTAGATCACCTGTACAGGGATCTGACTCGGGCGCTCGGAAACAAAAAACAGGATTACAAATTATTAAGGTCCAGATTTGAAACACTACTAGAAAGAGGTATAGCATCCATTGCTTCGACATGTCTCTGCTAGCCGGAGCAGCTGCCACTATTTACTCTGCTGCTCTGTGTTCCGTTGATAGAAAATAGATGAGGTGCTAATTGATGCGTGCCACCAGTAGTTCTCCATCCTGTGTAAGACACGGGCTTTGCTACAGAGGCCCCTTTGTCCTCAGTTTCTCCGTATTGATTTCCTGGCATATGCTTGGTTTTCTTGAATGGTACAATTTGTAAGATCCAGAATGTTTGGACAGCTTAGCCGCTTCATATAGACACACAGAAGTCTGTAGGAGAAAACGCGCGGCTTCGCTTTGCCAGAAAGGAGTCGGGCTAAATGATTCTTTTTGTGCTTCTTTCTCAGCTGGATGGTCTTTAAACTAGCTTCCCCAGGAGATTTACATTTTAGGATACCAGTGGTTTTGATGACTACCTGAGGGAAACACTGTTTAAACATGTAATAGAAGCTCTATCCAAACCACACTTCCTTCGAGCAGAAACAGTACGAGCTCGAGTCATTGTGCAGCGCTAGAATTTTTTCCTTCTCACTTAGTCACAAAGCTTTCAAGTGGATATCAGACTGTGCATAATGTCTCGGAATATTTATGCATGCATGTGAATATGAGATAGCCTGGGATTTAAGTGCATTTAAGTGCATTTAAGCGGTCCAGACCCACTTCGCTCCCAAAAGGGTTCAGTCTCAGACTATGTTCGCAGGCAGCCAATTACACAGCAGGTGTAAAAGGCAGGTAATATCCTGTGAAAGCATCCAGTAAGCTCAAACACACACACACTAATTTGATGCTGTTACATTAATTCTGTGGATCCGCATTCTGGCGTAAACTAATCACAGGAGAAGAGCTTCTCAGTCTCAGCGAGCCTCAGGCTTCTGTCACATTCGTAGTTAGAAATCCACAAACAGTAGACTGCAGTCAGTGCTCTTATTGCTGCAAGAGTTTCACCTAAACAACAGATACATTAGAGGAATTAAGTAATTATCGATCTTTCGCTGCTGACCAGTGCAAACTGCAGCAATGCTGGTCCAACTGAGGAACCGGATCTTTTAAGAAATTAGTTTGTATTTGAAATAGTGCTCAAACAATGTGATTAATCAATTAGTTGATTGACAGAAAAACTAATTTATCAAGAAAAAATGTGAAACATTTACTGGTTCCAACTTTAGATGCCGCTTTTACCTGCTTTATATATTATTGATTGAATAACTTTGGATTTTGAATTGTCAGTTGCATAAAAAATAAAAGGCCATTTTGTCACATTGGTCTCTGCTGTTTTTGACAATTTTATTGGCCTAACAATATAATCAACCCATCCCAACTCGTCACAAACTGCCGCTTTGTCGCGCCCCCTTGGCGTCACTTTAGGTTACGGCCACAAAACCACTTTGTTAGGTTTAGGCTGGGCTGTAGTTCTTGACCGGTCTCCTTCTCGAATCCGGACTTCAGTCCACTTTTTTGAAGTCTTGCACTTGTCTTGGACTCGTGCCTTGTTGGACTCGGACTTGTCTTGGTCTCAGGCTCGGCTTTCTATTGAAATCTGGTCGAGTTGTTCCTGGCTGCTGATATGAGATCATTTAAACTTTAAACTTTATCAGTTGATGGTTGCTTTAGGAGCTGCTGCAGCACATCTACTTCCTCGTCCGTGCTATTTGGATCAATAATATTCTCAATAAATACATTTAAAATGAAAATTTAATGAAAATGCCCTTGCTTGTGGGCATGTTGAGGGTGGTCCCCGGGGTAGAAACGTCAGTAGCACATATCGGATCAAATTCAAGGTTTATGAATGTAGCGTGAGACTGTAATGGTCCTCGAACCTAAATGCTATGCATTGATTAGTTTGATGTTAGAAGGTAGATCAATATTGTTTATAGATTATTGCTGTCCATCCTAACTCATTAATCACTATATTAGCATCGGAAAGCTAAGACGTGATTTCTCAGAAGCAATAACATAAACCTACAGTATTGTGACATTATCTGGGAGAGTCTTGTGTTCATATGTTCAGTAACATTGAGGCTATGCTTAAAGAAGAATGGCAGCTCTACAAAAATATGATCGAAAAATATGTTATTTCTGACAGATATCCAAACCTTTGTGAAAACAGGGCAAACAGAAACATTCTAGTGAAGAGGTAACCTATGAAGTAATCATCTTGCAAAAAATACTAAAATGCTAAATGTGATTTGGCTTTTGTTTACTGGCTAGGGAACAAGGCTTTTAAGCTTGTTTGGAGTGAAATGTGTTGTGTAGAGCCATGGCCGGATTAACCTGTTGGGGGACCCCGGGGCTAACGTGTTTTGTCAGGCTCTTATTAATCTCCCCCGTCCCCATCAAGTACACCTGATGGAGTACTAAATGGTCTTTGTTTTTCTGTCAGCTTGAGGCAATATGATTCAACACAACAAAGAAAGGGCCATGAGATTAGGTAGGACCCACTTTAGTTTGGTCGGTGGAAACCCCAGTGAGGATTGATTTGGGGTTTTGCTTTAAAGGGGAACTATGGACATTTTCAAAATTCATACATGTTACTCCTATGGTCTAAGACAGTCCAAAAAATATTAGCAAACATGAGCAACTCTCTCCTAAATCAAAAAACCAGAGTGCTAAAACTCAAACTTGTGATGTCATCAAGTATTAAATGTGGAACTGCTCTATAGACAATTGTTACAACCCAAAGATCCCATTTATCTCATGCTGGAACATGCTGGATTTTCTTCTCTCTCTGCTGCATGTGTGTGTGTGTGTGTGTGTGTGTGTGATGAGTTGCAGGTGAGCTTGGTTGATTGTCTGAGTGGTTGATTGATTGTGCGGGAGTTTGTAGGTGGTTCCATGGAGCTGATTGGTGAAGCCTTCAAGCAAGTGGTTTAAAAGGCCGACTTCCCTCAGCCGCTGTGGGCTCTCCTTTTTCCACTTACAGCCAGACTGTCAACAAGAACGCACCATATGGAATGTACTGAAATTTAACGATACAAATTTATCAATATAACAGCCCAGATTTGGTAGGGTGCTGGATTGCATTTTTGTTTAACCCTTTTTGCTCCTGTTTTTGTTCAGGAGTTAGGTTAGTAATTAGGGCCAGAGCTTGGCACAACCATCAAAAATGTTAAAATGTGTTATCCGGTATGGTTGTTGTGCTTGGGCGTGGCACGGTGGCTCAATACCGCCCTCTACAAAATTTCCACCAAGCAGCCCACGCAGTACGTTTCACCTAGATATACAAAATTTGGTAGGCACATGCATCATATGTAGATGTAAAAAAAAGTCTCTTGGCTGGTTGCCTTTAGCTGTAGTTGATGGTGTGGTGGTGATATCAGGCAGGATGGATGTCCTGTTTCTTCTGATAAAAACACTCAAGATAGAGCTAAAAGGGTGGTTCCAAGAGTCTTTATGATTAAAAGTCCAAGAGAGGGGCCTTCAAATGGTTAAGAAGGTCCTCATGGGCAAAGTAACTCCACAACGATTAGAAATTAACTTTATTTGAATTGTGAATTTTTCGTGTATTTTTGGCCATTTCCAGGCTCTGTACTTTAACAAACAACCTCCTATAGATTTAACCCGATTTACCTCAAATTTGGTCAGTACAATCTAAAGACCTTTGCGGTGAAAAGTTGTTAAAAGTTTGAGCTTTCATAAAACGGCGATGCCATGGCGTGGTGGAGAATTTACATGATTCACCACTAAACAACAAACTGTTGTAACTCGACTGTACTTGGTCCAATCTGCCTCAACTTGACCTACTTCATAGCAGTCCAGGCTTGAGGACATCTACATGACAATATTGACTCATAGTCATATCGCCACCTACTGGCAACAGGAAGTCAGAGTTATGTTACAAACATCATCCGATTTACCTTAAATTTATATTGTATGGTCTCCACATGATATAGAGCAACATTATGCATGTTTAGTGCATGTTCTCTAGCACCACATAGTGGACACAGGAAGTGGTGAAAAAATTGCAATACGTCATTTCCTGTGCCACTCAATCCACGCAGAAAATAACGTTCACTTGTGTCACAAAAATGCACATTTGCTTCAACCAGTTTCCCACCAGTAACCCCGACTTGCGCGAAGGTGTGAGGGCCCGATCGTTGTTGCTTGCAGCTTTAATTTTTCTTTTGTTTCCTTTCTTTTCGAGTAGTTAAGTTTAGGTTGTTTAGCTTCCTTTTGTTTATTGTTTTGCTGTAAGCCTACCCTGAAGATACATGTACTAAATCAACCTTTAAAAGGGCTGCAAATTCCTTGTTGCTGGTGGTTCTTGGGAGCTTGGAAGAGGGGAGCCTCATTTTCATGTTGCGCCAGGGTTTCCCCTAGGCCGGGTTGTAACACAATGAACTGGGAAAGATGTTCTAGATGACACTGAGATCACCCAGGGGAATGATCTGAGTTTATGGGTACATTTTCTGCTTCACAATTGAGAACAACAGAATAAAGCTCATTTTGGGTATAAAACAAGAAAACAAACATTCTGTGGGTCCACAAAATCAGCCTCCCATTCATTGTCTATGGAGCAGCTCCACACTTTATACCCAGTGACATCACAAGTTTGAGTTTTAGCACTCTAGTTTTTGGATTTGGGAGAGAGTTGTTTACTTATATTTTTTGACTGTTTTAGACCATAGGAATAACATGTATGAATTATGAAAATGGGTGTAGTTCCCCTTTAAACTTTCTTTTTTTTCCTACCCAGATACCTGACTTACTGTGAATGTGAACTTTTATATTGTGCAGCTCACAAACAGGACCCTTGAGCTATAGCTGATTCACTCTTTCAACAGTATGTAAGCCGACCTGATGCTCATGCTGTCTATTGACCCACTAAATGCTAATGTTGTCCATTCTGAGCGTGGCGCCAGACTCCGTCAGCAAGGGTTGATGAGCACGACTCTTTCTCCCCTTTCCCTTCCAATGTCACCTTGGCTGTCACACCGACTTGAATTCGCCCAGAGCCCGAGTGAATTCTCGGGAGTGACGGTGGAGATTGCTAATCCGTCAGAATGATTTGGTGACAGGCGAAAGTGCTAATCCTCCCATGTTATTCAGTGCCAGTGAGGACTGCCTAATCCCTCGCTGAGGGTCTGATGTAAAAAGAGATGACGCCAACTAAACGGCTCTCTAGGAAAAAAATGATGGGAGAAAGTTCACGCTTCCAATACACACTGATATTAACACCGCCAATATTTACTGCTGCTCTGTGTATTTTTGTAGTAAATATCTTTTGATTCCAAGCCAAAAGCGCATTTAATGTGATGGACAGCAGAGTGAAAAGACATTTTGTTCCGAATAGAAATCATGATGGGGAATTCTGTGCAATTTAAAAACCTTTTTTTAAAGTTACACCTGTTTCAGGGTTAATTTTTTGTATCTTTTCAGTGGAGAAACTGAATATGATATCAAGCATAACATTCAAATATCATTAATATTGGATAATAAGATGTTTCTCTCACTAAATGTTTGGTTGGTGTGTGTAATTTAAAAGTGTAGCTACTGAAAGAAGCTTATTTCTCTCATCCGGCTTCCTGAATACAACCTGATTTGAAGCCAGTGAGAACATATTGTGGCTTTGGCACAAAACGTCCGCACGAGTTCGAACATCTGTCTGAAAAACTTGCTGCTCCCTAGATCCACCCAGCATTCAGGCTTTGGTCTTGTTATTAATAATTGGTAAGAGGCAAAAATTACTTCCTAGAAATGTGGAGCTGAATACAGAGAAAATATTATAGGTCCCATGCTGACACAGTTTGTAAGTGGGGGAGACTTTCCAGGGAATGAGAGGAGTGTAAGTTCTAAGAGAAAAGAAATTGGGAATGAGAGCATATCATGAACGCAAATCCCTTGGCAGCTAATAGGAAGTGAGTGACTTTTAAAGCTGGTATTAATTATAGAGCTGTCAGGAGCATCTTGCTTTAGTTTCCGATATTTAATTTCTACAATAAGTTGATATAATTTATTTTTAAGAGGAAATAATGGAAATGAGCAGTGACCCAGCGGTAGTGTGCAAAAATAGAAGCATTATGTCCCCAAGCACTGCAAATGAATTGGAAACTTGTATTCAAACTGCATGACTTATTCGCTTAATTATTAGCAATCGGATGCAACTACAGTATTGTTAACTGGGCCTCTCGTTCACGGAGATGAATCATCGTTTCTGACCGAACAAGAGGGCTGAAGCTCGGAGGGAATGAGACAGAGAGATATGACATAAAGGTCTAAAAATGATCTTTTGATTGTAGAGCATGCTTGCAGACAAATGGACAAAGTTAAAGGAATGATCTGGCATTTTAGGAAATACGCTTATTCATTTGCTTGCCAAGAGTTGATAGATGAGAAGATCACTCTGTCTGAAATAATTATCAAAAAATGTAATTCAGGTGTTTATTGAACATTTAGACAGATTTTAAAATATATATATATATATATAATGGAAATTTAATTTGCATATATCTTTTTCTGTTTGTATCACAGAGTATACTTTTATGATAAATTATTTATCTCAATGGTTTTTGTTGTCAACAAAAATATGTTTTCATTATATTTATGTATTTAGTTTTGTTTTTACTAATATTTTACATATATACAATATTATTTATGTATAAACTATTATATTCATATTACATTATACAGTTTAAAACACGTATAACGTACATATTGATTGATAACATATAACATCATATACATATTTATGTTGTATTTAATTATTTTATTTATTTCTTGATATTTTATTAGTCCAGTATATTACTATTTAATATACTATTATATCTATCACTATCTCACTATCCTCGGGAATATCCACTATTGGATGAAATCATTCTTTGCACAAATATTACTAATTACTTATGCATATAAAACATTTATGTACATGGACTAAGGGTATTGCATCTAATTTTTATTTCTCACTCTCCTCTACTTATTGCAACATTTAAAACCATGAAAACATGAAATGCAATACAGTACATTGATAATTAGCTACCTATAGTATCATATTTGATACACTCATTTAAAAACCTTACCACAAATTCCTCAATATTAGCAAAATCATTAGCTTGATCAGTCATGTGAGTCACTATCCAACAAGCCATCTTGAATTTGTTAAATAGGGCCGTCTTCTTCCAGCATTACATTGCTAGAGGGCATTAAACGTGGCAGATGGTATACAATAGGTTTGTCAGGCAATTATTGATTTTGTTCACAATGCAGAGGTCTCAGAAACTTGTGTATATCAAATATGATACAAATGGTGGGTTGAATATAAAGCGACAGCCAGCAGCTGGTAAGCTTAGCTTAAACCCTGACAACAGGGGGAAACGGCTAGCTTGAGTCCGTCCAAGGTAACAAAATCCGCTTACCAGCACCCCTAGAGCTCACTAATTAACACGTTATATCTCTTTTGTTTAATCCGTACAAAATTGAAGCGTAAAAACAACAAAATGTGGTTTCATGGGGGGGGGGGGGGTATTATGTGTGGGACTATTTGTTGGTCGGGAGTAGTGACTTGCTGGAGTCTCCGCTGACAACAAGACTTCAGGAATCACTAAACAAAATAATCTGGCACATAATCTTCCATAATTAATTCAAGCAAACACAATATGACGCGTTAATGTCTAATCGTCTCTGCATGACTCCAGCTTAACTTTGAATGGACAGATATAAGACGTTCTCATCTAAAGTGCCGATCACATCAAGACGCGTCGCTATAGGCGCAGCCGCTTCCAAAAGAGCAAAACAGCTGATGCGCCTGTGGTGACCAGACGTCCCGGTTTCAAGCTGGATGTCCCGACTCCCGACAAATATCTGTAAAAAACATTCAATGTCCCGGTTTTCAACAGTCACTAAAAAAAATTCCCGGTTTACACTACAATTAAAATAGTAACAATATTATACTTACATGGACGTTTATCATGTTCCACTCATTAATTAATTTGTGCATATGAGATAAGTATATTGAGAGCCTTTGGACATGGAGAACTGGCATTGTACCAAAACCTGCATACAGCGAGCGAGATGTGTTGCTTCCTGTATTCATGTCGTAATGCTATGATGGATTAAACTTGATTCTTTTCAATATACCATCTGTACTATAAAAGTGAATTTAAAAAAAAAGGCTATGGCATCATATCTGCTTTATCTCTCCCAATAATTGAATCCTGCTGTTTATATTGGCTCTTATCAAGGCATCAGTTCCCATGAACACAACACAGACACAAGACGTAGGAAGTCATTTATGCTTCTCTTCTTAAAGTAAATAAAAATGCCTTATTTATGAGGTCCCCAACCGTTTTCAAATGAGAGCACTTTCCATTGTTCCTCATTTCCTCTGAAATGGAGAGACGCGCCTGTTGAATCTTAAAATCAAGGACGGACTTTAATCAATACTCGGGGATCGATGTGCGCACCATATAATTGCAACAGGCCCCTACTCGGACAGTACAAATGCCTCCCCTGAGTTTTGTGGCGAACATAAAAATGTCTACAACAAGAGACCGTCATCACCGAGCTGCTTTTCCCCTTTTATTTTTGAATAGATGTAAGTTAACACTTGACCTTTTTCGAGTGGCGACGCCTCTCCGCTGCTGTGGTTTGGCGTCATCTGGAATCGAAAGAGACAGAGATTTGAATGGAGCCACGGGAGTTTGTTCACCTACTGGGAAAGAAAATCATGTGTTACATTGTGTGTGGATTTAAGTAAAAACCCTGTTTGTGGGCTATTTTTATTATGGTTGTTAGGATTTCACACAAGCTCAACTAAAGATAATCCCAACCCCTATACCCCAGTTGCAGTGAGCCTTGGACGGCACTCTAACAAAAACTGCTGAAACTCTGAACTAAACGATAATGCAGTTTTGAAACTCATTACATGGAACTTGTTTGCAGAAGATAACATTATTAGAACGGGTGCGAGGGACAAAAAAAAACTGCTGTAATATGCAAAGACAAATCTCATTTTGGTGAATGGGGACGAGGGCCTGTGAATCAGTGGTGGTACACATATACCATGAAAAATGGATGAGCTCTACCTCCCGAGACTAAAATTAGACAGGAACCTAATATGGTGAGTGTCCTTCAAGTAACACTTTGATTTATAAGCAACAACAAGACACACGGGGTGAGAGAAAAAAAATCTGCTACTCCACAAAAGACTTGCCAAGATAGGTAGAGAAGCGTAATGCCGGTCGACACGCCGTGGAGAATCTGATTATTCCTTTTGGAGGATACCTAAGCAGCCATTGAAATGAAGCAATGACGTCTTTTTCGAGCAATCATTTCCCACAATGTGATTATTGTGTGACTGTCCTTGAGTGACAACGGCGCTGAGGTAGAATATAAAATGGCACGAAGGATAAATGTACGACACAGTATGAATATTGATACACAATTTTCTGTACTGTTAGCCACAGATTTCAGTGTGTTGCATGTTGATGTTTGGGGTAATACATTTCAAGTGGACTAATTTGGCAAGCAGCTAATAGATGTGTTACTTAACTAGTTCATTAATTAATGAGGAAAGACCTTAATTAATGGACTTTTTTTTGGGTCCTTTAGCTTCTGGAAGAAGCAATTGTAGCTGCAGCCAGTAATTAATTACTTACAAACATTTAAAAAGTGCAGGCTTAATGGCTTATTAATTTATCAATTAAAGCTCTTTTATTCATGTATTACTGTTAGTCACTCAAAAACTACCCTGAACCTTCTCTAAAGTTTTTGTTGTGTCTGAAAGCAGAAAGTAATTGCTTTTTTTCATCCAAACCTACAGAAGGTGTCCGTTGCATACATTTTTGTATGGTTTAATAGGCTTGACAGGATTGTTAAAGGTAACCTATACGATATTCAGAGCATTAATATAACAGCAAACAACTATTTTCTATGTAAAAATATAGTGGAGGAATGCCTACCTCAGCAGAGAATGAAGTCACTCTCCCACCCTGTGTGTGTTATAATCCAAGCTCCTCTGTGCTTTGTTGACATAGCCGGGCCGGTTTGACACGCTTTTAGTGCATGTGAATGTAAGCGTGCCCCACTGGCTAGCTAACGGCCGCCGCTCTGCACTGCTCTTATACAGCGGTTACAGCTGAAAACGCCGTCCCGACCGACGGCACCATTGTGAAAGCGTAGCACCCACCCTCTAGTTCCCCCCACAGGTAAAAGCTGTTAGCGCTGTTAGCGCTGTTAGCGGTGTTGCCGTTGTTTTCACTGTTAGCGCTGTTAGCGCTTTTAGCTGCGAGCCGCTTGGCTCGGCCTTCACTACGTTGAGAGCTGTGCAGAGACAATAGGAATGCTCGCATTTAGCACCTTTTAAAGGGGAACTAGGCCTATTTTCAAAATTCATTCATCTTAGACCATTATTCCTATGGTCTAAGACAGTCCAAAAAATATTAGTAAACATGAACTACTCTCTCCCAAATCCAAAAACCAGAGTGCTAAAACTCTAACGTGTGATGTCATAGGGTATAAAGTGTGGAGCTGCTCCATAGACAATGAATTGGGAGAGATGTTACAGATGACACTGAGAGCACCCAGGGGGAATGTTCTGAGTATATGGGAAAATGTTCTGTTTCACAACTGACAACACTACAACAGAAAAAGCTAATTTGGGTATGAAGAAGAAAACAAACATTCTGTGGGTGCACAAAATCAGTCTCCCATTCATTGTCTATGGAGCAGCTCCATACTATACTTTATGACAGGGGGCGATTTTAGGATCAGGCTTTTAGGTAATTTTCCCCCAATTAGAATGTGCCCTACAGTCATTGTTGTAGATTTTGTTTCAACATTGGGGGGGGAGGCACATGGAGACATATTAAATGGGGGATCTGGGGGTCCTCCCCCAGGAATTTTTGAGTGTCAAACACTTAATTTCCTGCCTCCTGGCTAATTTTTATGCACCCATTTCTGCCTTTTCTGCATCAAGTAATGTTGGAAATGTCTTTATTTATGTAAAGGAAAACACAAAATTCAGGCACCAGGTGACAATTCAAAAATATTAACAAAAATATGATGGAATAATGCAGTAAGGCTCTGTAGGGCTTTTTAGGTCATTTTATACAGCGACGTCAAGTTTCAAAAAATGGTCTACGATATGAATATGACATGGCTACTATAGGGACTAACATCATCACACATTGAATCCACATGAGGCTCAGCCTTCTAGCGATACCCAATTTATGCAATTCCAAGACTGTTTAGAGACCCCAGTATGCAGAAATATTCAAATACACCATGTTAAAATAAGCGTAAATAACACATTTATACTGCATGCAAACAACTGCATGACTTTGCTCCAACTGCATTTGATTATAATAAAGTGTGCATGTCTGTAAAGGGGAGACTCGTGGGTACCCATAGAACCCATTTTTATTCACATATCTTGAGGTCAGAGGTCAAGGGACCCCTTTGAAAAGTGCCGTACCAGTTTTTCCTCGCCAAAATTTAGCCTAACTTTGGAGCGTTATTTAACCTCCTTCTCGATAAGCTAACATGGCATGGATTCCTTAGGTTTTCTAGTTTCATATCATTACAATATATCTTCACTCTAGCATTAATACTGAGTTTGCTACAGACTCTTAAAGACAATAATGTCAACGTCTCAGGGGGTTTGATAATTCGTTTTTAGGTGTACTGAGATGAAATTTAGATGTACCCCTAATAAGACCCCTAATAAGAGTCTAAAATTGCCCTGTTTGATGACATCACAAGTTTGACACGTACTTTTCTCTGGCTTTGAGAGAGAGAGTATAATAACAATGTTAGTTTACGTGGTGCTACGAGATAATTTGGAGATAATTCGTACTTGGTGCATGTTTTCTGTTCTCTAAAAGGCTGCATCAGCGATGGATTTCAAAATATATTTTGCTGTTGAAGCCTTAATCACCAGCGTGAGCGTAAAATGACAAGACATTCATCTTAATTGATTATTTTGGCCACTTGAGGTATGTGCGACATCAACATTAATTGGTAGTCGTGATTGCATCTACCTGAAAGTCCAATATTTCCTCTCCTTTTAACTCTGTTTTTATGTCCACCAAGTCCTGAGGGAAATATCTGTCTCTTTAGCTGTGAAATGCTTCAGTATGTTCACCAGCTTGTTGTTAACATCTTACTGTACATTTGGTGCTTTTTTGCAGAAAACAGCTGCCTGCTGCATCTTAAAAGGGGACATGTCATGAAAAACTAATTTTTTTAGTGCTTGTGTACATACATTTGGGTATCTTGAGTGCCTACCAACCAACAACTGTGAAATAAGACAACCCGAGTCAGTTTTTTGTGGACTTGACCAAAAAACATGTGATTCAACAAGCCATTCACATTTGGCTCCCCTTCCTATATTACAGGCCAGGCTGTTCTCATGCACCGTCTGTAGCTTTATCTACAAAAAAATGTTTGTATTATAAAGTAGTGCTATAAAGAGCGACAAACACCAAACATCAGACTTTTGCCCAGGAGGTCGGCGTTCATACCTTGTGTGAAACTAGAAGTCAACGTTGATTTATTTGTCACATAACTTCCATACTTTAAGTTACTCCACTTCCATAGTTATCTTAACCCAAACCACAATCTTTTCCTAAACCTAACTAAGTAGTTTTGTTACATAAAAGTTGTTTCCTGCTGTGAAGACGGAAGTTTTATTTTGAAAAGACTGTTTGCATGTAACGAGCGGACACGTGTTGCTTCACATCCGTAGGAAAACGCACAAAAAATGGGGAATAACTTTTCATAAGATAACATACAAAGCATTGTATGAGGATACGTTGCACATGTAGTCTCATTGGAGTATACTACCGCTCAGAACTTGAGAACTACCTTTGCAAAGGCAAAGAGTATGGAAGCAGAGAGACAAAACTCTGGTGTGTTTTTGACAACAGCCATTGATGCCATTTTGGACTGAAAACGTGTGTTAGATATACAGTATATACAATTTTATTGTTCAACACAAGCCACTTCAGTAGAATAGAAATAATTTTGTTTTACTTTTGTACGGCACTTTGTAAGCGGACGTTTTACTGGCGTCTGGTAGTCGCTTTCAGTACAAAATGGCGGAAGTGTAGCTCTGCTGTTGGGCGCTGATGTTGCAATTGAACTAATTGACTTTCAGTTCTTGGCAATATATGTTCTTTGGCATAGGTACACCATATTTTGTCTCACAAGCCAATCAGAGCAGACGGGGCTTTTTCGGGAGGGGGTCTTAAAGAGACAGGCGCTAAAACGGAGCTTTTCGACAAAGGGGGGAACACACGTATATTCAGACAGACAGTATGAGAAAAATACTTCGTTTTTTGAACATTAAAGCATGTAAACATGAATACAAGTATGAACCTGAAAATAAGCAAATGTCCCCTTTAAAACAAGACTGATGAGAGCAGTGAAACTGATTCAAAACAGTAAAGTTGCTAGCATGAAACCAAAACAATGAACAAAAAGACACTAAAGTTCCCCGGATAGCTGTGACGAACTGCACAGTTGGGTGATAATTCTCTGTAGGTTCGTCACTATGAGTGACATCTTTCACATTATACACAGTCATTTGATCCATTGCTAATCTGATGGCATTTGATTCAGACGTGTGCCGACAGTGCCATGTTGAAAGTGTCACAGAAATGTCATGAGGTCTAAGCTAATAAGATTGCTGTCACGACCTTTACGTAAAATGTCTTGGGTGTTTATTCAGACATGAGCCCGACATGTGAAAAATTGCCATTGTATCTATGCAACAAGGAGCATATCAGGACTTGAAACTTGACTTGGACTTGCAAAAAATTATTTGTCATGAGATTTAAAAAATTTATAAAATGTGTTATTCTCGTATGCCTCTACAGTGACCGGATAATCCAAAAACTTGATGAATTGAAGTAAATTCATATCAAAACATCATCTTTCAAACTCTCACACACTTTAATAGGCTACTCTAGTAAACACAACTACAGGCCAAGTATTCTTTTCTGTAGGCCTCCAAGGCAAGAATACTTAATTATACTTGTCTTATATCTTGATCAAAAGTTTAAGTAGGCTTATAAGCCAAATATACTTAGACTTTTCTGTATACTTGTCAGTATAGGTCAAGTATACTTAGACTTTCCTGTATACTTGCCAGTATAAGTCAGGTTTACTTAGACTTTTCTGTATACAGTACTTGTCAGTATAGGTCAAGTATACTTAGACTTTTCTGTATACTTGTCAGTATAAGCCAAGTATACTTAGACTTTTCTGTGTACTTGTCAGTATAAGCCAAGTATACCTAGATGTTTCTGTATACTTGTCAGTATAAACCAAGTATACTTAGATTTTTCTGTATACTATACTTTAAGTATATCTCTGATTAGCATATAAAAAGTAAACTGAAAGTATACTCTCTTATTTTAAGTTCAAAAGAAGTATACTAATAGCACACTTGAATAAACTTAATTTTGGTAAGGGTGAGAGGGGCTTTCAATTTGAATTTAAAAGTGACGGAGTGTTTGTGCTCTTTGTTTCAGTTCTGGAGGCTGTAGTTTGGAGGCACTATGCCATCCCCTCCCTCCCGTCTATCAGTATGAGCAAACACTGACTAAGTATTAACTGGACTTTTCTAAATCCAGAGACTGCCGGGTAAAGCAATATCCCTTGTGAGCCTGCAGCACAGCAGACGAACAACAAGCCACATGGTGGAAGACAGGATGCACTGTTGATGGCTCAACAAGGCGCCGCTTCAGAGGAAACACGGCCAGTGGTGCAGAAAGGAGCTGCTTAATAATTGGCAGAGTTTGAATGCACAAGCACTAATTAGCCGCGAAGAACACGGTTCAACTTCCGATTTCCCAACAGCATCCTGAAAACTCCGCTGACATTTCGCACTCTGCAGGGTGGTCAGTGGGTGTGCAAAGTGCCTCAATTCCCAGAATAGAAAATGCACTCGGCTTGTTAGCATTTGTTGTGAATGCAACAGTGAATTATCATTAATCTGAGCTCGGGCTGGCAGTACAAAGCGATAGGGATTGCTTGATGCTTTTTGCACAATCCACATCTCAATTGTCTCAAAGCTTAAAAAGTCCCGTCGCTCCTCTGCTTCTCCTTACATCTTCAGCGTAATGCTATGGACAAAAGAGCAATCAAACAGGGATTTTCTTTGTTTCATCAGACAACTTGATGAATGTAACCCTCATGTTTTGTTAATTCACTGTATCTCAACAAGGTCTCCCTTTGAATCATCGTCATGTAAAACGCCGCTATCGGGTCCGTAAACACAATTTGCATGCACGTTTGTTTGAGCATCAACACGTAGACGCAGTAAAAGGATAATCGCGTTTAACTGCGTGTCCTTTCAGGTCAATTATCATGCGGAGTATGTCATGTTACGTGCTCACTCTGCTGCAACAATTGCCAACATGTGAACTCTCTCATGTGAAATAATTCCATTATTCATGCCACTATTATATCTGGGAATGAGCATAGCAGAACAGTCTTGCCTGTCTTTAATAATTCAAGGGAAAACAGCAGGATGAATAAATACTGTGCAGTTTTTTTACGACTCCGGTGATCCAAAGTGACAAATGGAAACGTAAAAGAAATGCATACGCTTTTCTTTTTTTTTTTTTTAAATGAGCAGATAAGTGTAAATTTGTGCATTAAACATCTTTGCAGAGGTTGTATTGAATAAGATTTATGTTGAGGGGAATAACAATGGCTTCTTTCCAAGGAGTCTGGTGCAAGATAATTGCATCCATGCAAGTGAATTCCGAGTCCCATGTTTGTAAGGCTGCGTGAAGAGGAGGAGGGAGGATTTATAGTCCACATTAACATGCACGGTCACCACAACAGCCACCCAGACCTTTTAATATGTACACCTCTAACCACACATATTGGGTGTGCTAATAACATTAAATTGCAGTACTGCAGATGGTACTTCTCACAAAGCATTGATTTAAAGCAGCAGTAGGTAGAATTGGAACAAATGTGATTAAAAAAAGTTATTTTTATAAAACTGTCACTATATCTTGACAGTAGCACATGAGACATGTAATCTGAAAAAAAATCATGTGCCTCTGTGTCCTCCGGTGCTCCGAATGGCATCTAAAAGATTTCACAGACCGCAAGAAAACAACCAATCAGAGCCGAGCTGGAACCTTGCCGTCCCTGAGCAGCTGTCAGTCACTCGCGAACTCCGATCAAACGGTCAAACTAGGCAGCGCTGATCAAATATGAATCAATATTCTGTTACTGTAATGCCTATTTCTCACCTCAAATGTTTTCAGAAACATCTTGTAGTGTACTGTTTAGCTGTAAAATGAGAAAGTTTGTGACCCGGCAGCCATGTTGAGATCATTTGAGGAAATATCAAACAGCACCCACCAGCTGGAGCAAACTTTCTAATTTTACAGCAATCAATCAATGAGCATTTATTTGTAAAGCCCTTTACAGTAACCAAAAGGTACCCAAAGCGCTTCACATTAACATAAACATTTTTTTGCCCAATGATGCCAAAAATATTCTGCCTACCGCAGGTTTAATGGACATCCTAAGGCAAAAAAAGAGAGAAGTATCAAGCACACATTCTGTCAATAAGAGTCATTACTAATTCATAAATAATTTTGCGGCGATCAATACTGTACTTTGGAGTCGTTTTAAAAATTAATTGGTGCAGTCCAATTAAGTCCTTCTCAGTGTAAAAAACGCATTCACTCTGCTCCTGTCAAAGACCGCAGATTTGGAAAGCGGTGTGATAATGAACGGGGCTTTAGCGATGCTTCTCTTGACAAATTAACATCAACATTGTGCACCGAGTGTTGCTTGAGTGTTGCGAAAGATCTCCTGGAAGAGCCGGAATCACTTTCTCCAGCTTTACTCGGTTAAATTCACATTAGAAATCACAGTCAACTCAAGCAAACAAGGGTTTTGTGTAATCTCGTAAGCGAGGCTTTCCTCATTTCTTCATGTATTTCTGCTTTATCTTATACGCCGCTCTCTTTATTCTTCCCTCTTCTCTCTCTCTCTCGCTCTCACTCTCACAGTGACTCATGCATCACCCTACAGCTCCTTTTTCGGCTGTCAGATTTTCTACAGTTTCACTGACTCTAATCCAATTCAGAACCAAATCCCAAAACGCTCAACCCTGTAGGCTGCCCTTCTCAATGACCCCCCTCACCATTACCATTTACCCAGGATTCTATGGGATGTTGTATGTTTTCCATCTTGCCCATGACACGGTTGGCTCTGAGTGTTTCTAAAAAGTATGGCGGAGCTCGAAGGGAGTCAAGAAATTGCCACTGCAGAACTGTATATGTGTGCAACCTCGGTCAGCCTGGGTCAGACTATCAGAGACACAGCTGTATAGAACTAGGCCACTCAGAGTATAGAGTCATGTGCCAGTTATGTGCTTTAGATGACTTCAAGTTTGTAAATTATTTATTTGAACTTCCATTAATAACTTTATTATATGAAGTTGATATTGCGAACATGTTAGCAAACAGCTTATTTACTCATCCAAGAGACATGAAGCAACATTAGCATTCATTTGGAGTTGTGCTTCTGTCCACCTAGTAAATAAAAGTCAAATATTTACTCTTCTAGCTCTATTTTCTTGAGGGAAATATCTGGCTCTTTCGTAGCTATATTCTACACAATTGTTCGGGGACTGCTCCTTGTTCCGACGCCCCATTATTCCGAAACCCCAATAGTCCGAAAACTGTCCCTTTGGAACGAAAGCCCATTTGTCCGACGTTATCATGAAAACAAACATTGTTCCGAAGGCACATTGCTCCTAAAATACACACTCTCCGTGCGACAAACAGAAGCACGTGGCTAATTATTATGTAAAATGACATCATCGGACCTTCCTGATTTGTTTTCCTACTAGTGAAGGCATGACCACCACCACTCTGCATCTTGTTACTTATTGCCTTCGTTGGTTGGGTTGGTTAGGTTTAGGCATGAGGAGTTAGATTGGTAATGGGTAAGCCTATCAGGGTAAGCCATCTAGAGGCAGAGCAGGGTTGGCCTTCGCCATGGTAGGAAAACATATTGTGACAGGGAGGGTCGATGATGTAATTTAGCACAATAATTAGCCATGTGCTTCTGTTCATTGTATGGAGATTGTTTTATCGGAGCAATGGGCCTTCCAAACAATGGGTATTTGTTTTTGGGATAACGGGCTGTCGGACAAATGGGCTTTCGGTCCAATGGGACATTTTTCGTCCAACAAACACAGGGCCGCTGTTCATAAGTTTCATTTTCACTCTACGTAGAAATTTTAAGCCAAACCATGATGGGTTTTTTTCTAAACTTAAGCATCTTAATTTGGGCTACCCATTGTGTTAGAAAGTTACATCAAGGGGTGCTAACAAAGCATCAGAATGTGATGTAATGGGCCATTGAAACAATGGCATGGCTCCTTATGTTCACCAGCTAATGCAGTGCTAGGCAGGTAACAATGGTGGGTTTATTAGAAATGTTAACAGTGTTGGGACGTAAAAACCAAAACAATGAGTTGAAAGGCGCTAAAATGCTCCTTAGCGCTGAGGGGAACTTCAGAGTTAAGGGATAATTATCACTATTATAAACACATTCCACATAGTCATTTTCCTCATTGTTAATATAAAAATAATGGTGCTTTAAAAGGTCATTGTTATTATCTGCAAATGTGCTAGCTATTAGCTGTGATACTCTGATTCAATGACCACAAATCAAATAGATGACAGAGCACAGAATTTGGTATCCTTCGAATGTTACGTGAGACCACATTTCCCATGAAGCTATAGCAGTTTTCTTGTTCTTTCTCCTTACCATGTTGGAAATGATTTTTGTTTCCATCTGCCTTGCACTCCTACCACCATCTGCCATTGCCAGAGAGTCTGAAAAGCTTTAGCTCTACAGTATTTAGCTGGAAAAACAGAGACCTCGTTAAAACAAGCTACTAAATCTCCGGCTAACTCTGAACAGGTGCCACACAGCACAAAAGAAAATAGAAGCTGCAGAAGCCACCAATTTCTTTCAACAGTGACCTCACTTATTTCTTGTAATCCTACCAATGTTTGAAGAAGTGATTTTCTAAAACGCTAGCTACAGTTTAGGGATTTGCGAGCAGTTACTGCCATTGTCAAAGCACTTTTTCTTGGATATTTGTTTCTCCGTATTGTATTCTTCTTTGAAACGGCATTCTGACATATAAACTTGAAGGATCACATACTGTTATATTGTATTACATCCTGTCAAGCCTTATCAGCTGCCCATTCAGTCACTCTGTGGTGGAAGAAACATGTCTTTAAGGCAAATAACTGAAAACAAAAAAAAGCAGTTGTATGCCAGATATGGATTGGGACATCAAACAGACTTCTGGTCTTCAGCAGAATCAAAGCGTTCAGGGTGTATGCTCTTGTACAAGTGCTGAAATAGTATTTTAATCCAAGGACATGCTTACAGTCTTTGGGGAATCATCTTTATTTTATAGCCTATGTGTTTGCACTGTGAAACCTGGATCTGGACAGATTTTGAATTATTTATGCATTTACTATAAATATGTCAGATTTGTCAGGAGGATTACAGCATAGGAGCTATTTATTTATTGTTAGTATTTATTTATTGTTTCACTAATAATAAGTAGTATTGTTTGATTTATTATTCTAGATGTTTACTTTATTTAGGTTAGATTTTTTAAATATTTTTAAAAATTATTTTATTGTTTAGTATATTTAGTTTTTTGGCATAATTACTAGGGCTGTAAATCGATTATAATATTTAATTGCGATTAATTGCATGATTGTCTATAGTTAATCGTGATTAATCGCAAATGAATCACACATTTTTTATCTCTTCAAAATGTACCGCAAAGGGAGATTTGTCAAGTATTTAATACTCTTATCAACATTGGAGTGGACAAATATGCTGCAACAACAGCTGTCAGTGTGTCAGTGTGCTGACTTGACTATGATGTTCCCCAAACTGCATGTGATTATCATAAAGTGGGCATGTCTGTAAAGGGGAGACTCGTGGGTACCCATAGAACCCATTTATATTCACATATGCTGAGGTCAAAGGTCAATGGACCCCTTTGAAAACGGCCATGCCAGCTTTTCCTCGCCAAAATGTAGCTCGTTTGGAGCGTTATTTAGCCTCCTTCACGACAAGCTAGTATTGGTATCCAAGTGGCCAAATGGAGAGTCCGCCTGGTCCTATCCTTACTAAAACCTTTGTAGAATCTATGTGCTTTGTGTTATTTATACCTGCTTTGGCAAAGTTTTAGTCAAGGAGTTGCTGAGTAAATTCAGTGGCATCTCTGTGCATGCCATTATTGCTATAATGGTGGTATCCACTGTCTAATCTAGAAAACATTTTAAGTGAGTGAGTGACAGCTGCCTCTGTTGAATGAACAGCCAATAAGAACGCTCTCTCTCTGAAATGACCTGTGATTGGCCAAAGTTTCCCATCAAGGGCTAGATTTTTAAAGCCTGAAATAAAAACATATAGTTTTTCTCTCAGAAAACTTGAATTACAATATGCTGAAAGGTTATCATGGAATTTTTGCCCAGTGATGCCAAAAACGTTCTGCCTACTGCAGGTTTAAACAAGTGCTGAAATAGTATTTTAATCCAAGGACGTGTTTACAGTCTTTGGAGACTCATCTTTATTTCAGTGTCTGCACTGGATCTGGACAGATTTTGATTTATTTATGTATCTACTGTAAATGTGTCAGACTTGTTAGTCTCTGTAAAATCCAATATATTTACATTAAAGACATTCATTTTTTTAGTGGCCTATCAGAGAAGCAGAACTTTCTCTCATTCTTAACTCCAGAGAAAGCAAAAACAAGGTCCAGCATAACAAATTCATCATGTGCTGTTTTTTTCCCTGATATGAGTTTAAATAACTCACAAGGCTGTGGTGTTTTCATGTGGCGCACCAACTCTCTGAGCAGAGAGACTGCTTGCTGCTTGACACACGCAACTCTCCGGCAGATCACCAGACTAGTTCCCCTACTGCAGCAGCAACAGACAACTGGACTGTAATTATTAAGCAGAGAGAGCAGAGAGGAACAGAGGCTGACGGGTAAAGGCAGAAAGATAAATACACAAAAACAGAAGCGAAGCTTGTGGACGGATAATAAGGTAGACAGACAGAGATAGTTACCGGAGCACCAGATGGATGGGCAACAAGACAGGTCGACAAATAGCAAGGCGGCCAGAATGACAGATTGGAAACACCTTAAACTAGGCTCTGCTATAGCTCTGAAACTGAATTTTCCAGGAATGTATTCAATCTGTGTGCTCTCTCAATGCGAGGGAAAGAGGGTATATGAAAAAATGTCACCCTCCTTACTCTATTTCTTCCTCTTTTTTTTCATTAATGTGATTGGCAGACTACATAGAGCGGATGGGAGTAAGGGTTTGTAGTTGCTGTGGCAACGGCCTGCTCTTTGTTAAAGGCTACATTCCTGGCATCTGATGTTTCTGCGCTGCGATCGATAAAAAAGCCAGCCTGCAGGGACTGATGAACGGACTGGGGCTTTTTGCCAAACCAGGCAGGACCTGGAGGAGAGAGGAAAAAGGAGTTAGGTGGAAGATGTGTGAACGGGAGGACGGAGAGATAAAACAGCGCTAGGAAGAAAAAAAGAGGAGAGGGGTGGAGATGCGAGCAGTGCAGCTGCTGAGCCGGGCGGAGGGGTGAGTGCTGTGGGGAAAGAGGAAGAAGAGTGAGTGTGTGTGTGCTCTCTCCGGCTCCTTCTGCCTCATCTCAGCTATTTTCTGAATGTCACTCACTTTGCTATCAAAGTGTCTGTCCGTGTGCTCATCACCTGCTTACCTTGGCTGCATTTGTGCTTCGGCAGTGATTGACAGAGCAGTCAAAAGCCCTTTAAAAAGGCACCTTTCATATTCCCAGCATTTTTTTTTTTTTTTTTGCTTTGCCTTTATGATGTGAACTCAAATTTTCCAACGCTCACAGATGTGTCTTACACACCTAATTGGCGAAGATAGCCATGAGCAGAATGCAGATAGTACTGGTAATGAGGCAATTATGGTCAGCCTCACTGTCTACATCTGTCAATTCAACAACCTGTGGCTGCTGGGAGGTGTTTTTTTTCCTGTCAAGGTCTGTGTCGAGGAGGCACGGCTCTCAGAGAGCATAATGTTGTACAGTTGAGCGATGAATCCTTCCCCCTCATTACCCTGCTGTTATCTTCTCTTCTTCCCGTAAACCCCCCCCACCCCCAGTGTATGGCGGTGCTGGGAACTGGAGCCATGTTTCATTGAGTAATTGTACAAAATGTCAAATAAAAAAGAACAAAACTCACAAATCAAATCAATCAAAAAAAAAAATCAAAAATATTTCAAAAATCACTGCAAATTTTGCAGATTAATTTCATTTTATTCTAAAATACCTGCACTGTTAAGAATTTCCCAGTAAAATAACAGTAAAGAACTGGCAGCAGGGTTGCCTTTATGTTACTGTAAAATTAACATTATTATACTGTCACTGAAATTTACAGCTTTGTACTGTTAATGAAAAATACAGTTTGAACTGGGTTTTTTTTATTAATTTCGCAGTATTTTACAGTTAATTTACTGTTTAAAGATACATTATATAGCTGTTTTTCACCTTTCTTTTACATTATCTTACTGATTTGTTTTAATGCACTATTTAAGTTGTATTTTTTTCATACATTTTAATAAACATTATTTTTTGCCTATAGATGAATAGACTTAGCAGGTTACAGACATAGGAATAGTCACACAAAATACAATTAAAGGCACTTGTTAGGTCTATAGCTGGCTACAAGCACAGAATGCAACCAGAACAAGATGTGAGTGAAGAACAGAGCTAATTCACTGATTTTCCAATCATGTACAATGTACAAGCCTCACATGTGCAGATCAGGTCCCAGAATTAAAAAAATACTGCATGAAACTGTTACTGATGATACTTTAGACAGTTGATCAGCAGTAAAGTGCTGTTTTTTAAGAATGCATTATAGTTCAGTTATAAAACGGCCTATGAGGTTTTCTTTTGTATTAACAGTATAGCACTGTTTTTAGCAATAACAGGTTAATACTGTTGAAATCCTGCTGTAAATTAACAGCAATTGTTTACAGTGTACAAAGGTAAAATAATGTGGCATTTTATTGCTTGCTTTACACATGTAAAGTGCAGTTATCCTGTTATGTAAAGCAGAAACTGCTGTATGCTTTCATGAGCTGATACTGTGTGTGCACTACAGAGACAAGCACAGCAGTGACTGCAGAGATGTTACCCTGCCATATATACTGTATAGACTGGGATTTTAGCCTGCAAGTAATGCAGCAAACATTAAACATCAAATGGCTGTATCATATGATAAAACTTTACTGATTGCTTCGGAAAGGCCGGGTCATTTAAGGGAATAAAAGTGATGCAGGCATAATATGCAAACAAATATAGAATATAAAGAAGCAGAAGTCATTTGCAGTAATAAGCAGTAAACAGAAAGCAAAAAAAAAAGAGCAATAAAGCAAATAGAAACTGTTGAGGCGATTATGTAAATGTATGCATCTGTTATTTTTCACAGTTCTTGTGCTCATTGCTTGCTTTTTTTATTGATTTATTTAATAGGAGATATATGCATTCTCAGCATAAAGATGATGTACGGTTTAAACACAAGATGTTAGTGATAAATATAGAAACTCTGTGCATTCAATGTAAGAACCACTGAGATGACTCCTTAATAAGTAATCAACATACTGAGTCTTGTATATAGATGGGTGTTTCTGCAAAATTTAACCATCTTGACATAAAATAAATATTACCAAATAATGTGATTTAATTTACTTTATGAAGCATGTTATGGCTCCAAACACCACTTTTCTTCATGTCTCTCAACTGTGGTCTCAATGTTGAGATACATAAAATGAGCTAATTCAATTATAATATTACATTATTTCAAATGGAATTGTTTCATATACATATTACTTGACACCAAATTATAATTTTTTACAAATCATTTATATCCTTTTTTTATCAAAATGCACCTGTCCCACACTTCTGAGTCCTTACGGTAAGGACCATAACGACTATATGTAATTGTGTGTACCTGTTTATATGTATTACATACTGTGATGGTTCAAATTCAAATTCATAGAGTTTGATTTTTTTATTTTTTTTATTTGGTAGAGTCAAAACTGACCCTAGTTGCAGAAACACCCATATATATTTGTTGCTGAGGTTATGTGCACTTAGCACACGCTGCTCTAAACTCACTTATAGGAGCAAACATAAGCTCCCATTTCATTTCCTGTTTAGTTTGTATTTTAGTTTGAACCCTTGCCACATAGTCCATTCACCACCCCACCCCCTCAGACACACATACAAACCATTAGCAGTGATGCAAACATCACAGTCGCACACATACAGCAGCACTAAATCCACATGGGCATTTAGCCTCGCTGCACTCTAACGAGGGTCATTTCTCGCCATCGGGCTGAAACATCTTCTCTTCTCGTGAAACATCCCCAGTTAGCCTGCAACCTTTTCTGCTAACACAGTTGATGAACGTTCACATTTTTCTGCAGCTGATATTTCTCTTGCTGTGTCTTTACCCCGCTGTGAGTTTAATTCCGTTACATCCACCTTGCCAGGAAAAAGGGACAGTTCATTAAGGGAGAAAAGACATGGCAGTTTAAAGAGACGTAAAGTGTAAAAGGTTGAAATGTAAAAAAAGGCGGAGGTTGTGGGGGTAAAGAGGTGAAGGCAGTTAAGAGTGTGGAGTATTTCTAACACATTTCTTGTATTGTGTCTTGCAGGGCTTGTTCGTGATGGTGCTCTGTATGGACGAGAAGCTGTGCCATGACAGAGGGCAACGTGGGTAAAAGAGACATGCGACACCCGGCCCTGAACCACTGCCACCTCTTCCTGGGAGGGGCCTTGCTGCTTCTCCTGGCCAGCCCGGCTCTGAGCTGTCCCGCCCGATGCGAGTGCTCTGCCCAAAGCAAGTCGGTTAGTTGCCACCGCAAGCGCCTGTCCACCATCCCCGAAGGCATCCCCATCGAGACGCGCGTCCTGGACCTCAGCAAGAACAAGCTACGCATCATCACGCCGGACAACTTCTCTTCGTTCCAGCAGCTTGAGGACCTGGACCTCAGCGACAACCTCATCAGCGTGGTCGAGCCCGGCTCGTTTCGCTTCCAGCTCGCCCTGCGCTCGCTCAACTTTCGCAGTAACTTGCTTCAGCTGGTTCCTGCCGGCGTGCTGTCGGGCTTGACCAACCTCACCCGCCTCGACCTCAGCCACAACCGACTGGTGGTTCTCCTGGATCATGCCTTCCAAGATCTGCGCCGCCTCACGTCCCTAGAAGTGGGTGACAACGAGCTGGTTTTCGTCTCTCAGCGGGCCTTCACGGGATTACTTGGACTCCAAAGTCTGACCCTGGAACGCTCCAATCTGACCGTGGTTCCTACCGATGCTCTGGCACATCTGCACAGCCTGGTCGAACTGCGCATGCGCTACTTGAGCATTAGTTATCTGAAGCCTTTCTCCTATAAAAGGTTGTCACGTCTCCGCCGACTAGAGATTGATTACTGGCCCTGGCTGGACACGCTGCCTCCCCTCTCACTGCACGGCCTCAACCTCACGACGTTGTTCATAACCAACACTAACCTGTCTGCCTTCCCCGGCGCCGCCCTGCGCACCCTGCCCTACCTCACACATCTGAACTTGTCCTACTGCCGCATCCAGCACATCCATCAGGGAGAGCTGGGCCTACTCCCACACCTGCTGGAGCTCCACCTCCAAGGGTCTCATCTGATTACTATCGAGCCCTTTGCATTTGTGGGCCTCAAATCTTTGCAACTACTGGATGTGTCAGAGAACCGCCTGGACTCTCTGGAGAGCGGAGTGTTTGCCTCACCAGACATCCTCCAGAGGCTCTGTCTGGGTGGAAACCCATTAGTGTGCGACTGCAGATTGCTTTGGCTGCTCAATAGCCACAAGCCGCCCTCTCTGCAGATTCTGGATGTGCAGCCAGAGTGCAGCGCCCCCGAGCACCTCCTAGGGAAACCTCTCCGTGACCTCAAGGAGCCTCTGGTCTCCAGATACATGACCTGCACCAAACCACGGATTGGACCCAACACGACCCAGCTGCTGATGGCTGATGAGGGTCAGCCCGCCCGCCTGAGCTGCATGGCAGAGGGAGCGCCACGGCCCTCAGTGGTATGGATTACACCTCACAGACGCTACATCACAACCAAGAGCAGTGGCAGGGTGGAAGTCCAACCAGATGGCACCCTGGAGATCAAGGCCGCGGAGCTGCATGACAGCGGCGTGTACTTGTGTATTGCCAGCAACCCTGCTGGCAACGCTAGCCTGTCAGCCTCTTTAGCTGTGAAGAGCCTGGGCATTAGGGACAGACCTCACTATAGCAACAGGAGCTCAAACTATCTGACAGATTCTAACAACACATGGGGTAATGGGACAGTACTGTACAACATGACAGTCCCTATAGACATTAAGACTATCATTATATCTACAGCCATGGGCTGCCTGTCCTTCCTAGGTGTGGTCATCTTCTGCTTCCTGATTCTGTTCATCTGGAGCCGAGGGAAAGGACGCCATAAGAGCAACTTTGATATCGAGTATGTCCCTCGCAAATCCAACGGGGCGTCAGCAGACGCGACAGAATCAAGTGGCCCACGACGGGTCAACATGAAAATGATTTAAAAAAACAATGAAGACTGATGCATAGCAAAAGTCTACAACTAAGTGCACATATCAGCTGAAAAAAATGTTTTTTTTCTATGACACAGTGGATTTGTGTGACAAACGAAAGTGACGTACTAATATAGTGGGTGTCGATATGACGGTGATCTAGTGATACAGTGGGCATGTGAATATAAAAGTGATATATGAAACCGTGGACGTGTTTATATGGCATAATGTTCTCATACAGTACATTGAATATAATACTATAACCAACATATCAATATGGGAGTGATATAGTGCTGCACTAGGCATGTGTTTCAGTGGTGACGTGATGAGTAATGATGTTGTCGACTCACCGTGACATCAAGGTGAAGGAGGTTAGCCGCCGGGAGCGACGGGGACATCTTCGCGCGGCGCGCAGAGCTATCATCGCCGCAACATGCCGGGACTGAATCATCTAAATAACCCCCATCTTAGCTGCAGTACGAGAGGTGTGCGTTGTGTTCATGTGTGCGTGCGTGCGTGTCTGCGTGAGTGCATCCGTGTGCGCATGTTACATTCGTGCGTTTCCTTGTGCATGTGCACGCATTGCCTTTCTCGTTGGACGGAACAATTGAGACGAGTGATAGGGTCCAAAGCAGTTTTTCCAGGCCTTTTGTTCTTGTTCGGTCGTTGTAACAGCAGTGTTGTCACTGTTGGGTAAAACAGAGGATTCTCTATGTTTGTATGCAAAATCACAATTATTATATTCAAGAGAGATGCTGCATAGATTTTGAAATAGGTCATTTTCCCCCCCTTGGACTCCAAGAATTGGATGGGGATTTTTCTAAACTCAAGGAAACACACATACAGTAGTTACAGTGTGAAGTCTGAGCTTTGTCTTCACCATAGAGCGCACTTACCAGCAACACTTTTCCTGAGAAATTGCAGTGGTCAGTGCTGTTATTACTCTGGAAAAGCTTCCAGCAACAGAAATGACATGTTAAACCCGTTTTATAACATAATAAATCATGGGCAGATTTTCCTGCCAAACAAATCCCCTGATATGATATAAAAGAGTCGGTGGCCAGACACAATGGCAAAGATTTACGGGCCGGTGCCCTCTTTGGGACAAGACAAAGTTGAGCTTCACAGATTTATGGGTTGAATTTCCCCCCGCTCACATTTTTTCTTTGATCGCACCACTTCAAACTATAGCGTGTCCGGATTCTTCCCTAGGGCACCAAGGGGGTTCTGGGTATTTAATAGATGGCAAATTTGAAAGTCGTAGTGGAATCTTGTATTGTTTAGTTTTTTTTGTTGAAAATGTTTTAAATGTTTAGAAAAAAAAAAAAAAACAGTGAAACCAATTAAGGGCAATTCTTTGTAATGCAGGGACGTGGGTGTTAACTTGTGTGATCCTGTTGTGATAAAAATGTTCAAGGTTGTATAATTGTTTTCATATGACAAATTTATGGGTATATTTTCAAAAGGAAATAAATCTTAATCATACCCCAAAAATTGGAGTTCCAGTAGTTGACGTTTTGTTTACTGACTTTGCAGTGATGTTTCCTTTAAATCCTTTAATTCCTTTGAATTTGATAACACTTGATTTTACAGGTCCGCAAATGTCATGGTAATTAGTGATAATTAGCAAGTAACCTATTTGAAATTTCTTTGGAATTACTGCCAAATTACCCCAATATTTACCTCAAAATTGATCGAAAATGACTTTATTATAAACATGATTTAATAATATTTGCTAAAATAGCATATAATCGTTAAAATAGGGCCCTTAGGCTTGAGAAGCGGCCGTGCGCTGCTCTTCATCGGCGGTGGAAAACCAAAAACTAATAGAAGACACTTCTGATCAGACTTATTGTCTACACTAATGTAACCTGGTAGCTAATGTCATGATTCAGTGAGTTTTTTAAAGAAATTTATAATAAATAATTTGCTAATTATTATCTATTTATCAGCAGACATGGAAATAAAACATATCAGTTAACTTTGTATTCTTTTCCTGGAAATGTATTAAATGAATTACCAGCTATTGGGAAACAGCGGAATATAATTATTAAATAATGTTTATAATAAAGTCATTATTAATACATTTTGAGGTAAATATTGGGGTAATTTGGCAGTAATTCCAAAGATATTTCAAATAGGTTACTTCCTAATTACCATGAAATTTGCTGACCTGTAAAATGAAGTGTTACCACCATTTTCTCTAAATTATAATAGCAGTTATAATATTTAAAACAAATGTTCCTATTACCCATGATATTTCTCTGTCACTGAGTATTGTATTGATCTACAGTCATGACCTATTCCAGCTTTTTTTTTGCTATTTATATCATGTCATATAGTAAACCTTTTGTTGTAACTACTCAACATTTACGTCATTTTTACAGTATAATATTACAAGGGCGATGTGATTTGTATATTACAGTTTCCATCTTGCATTTTTGCAGGCTATTTTGACAGCTCAGTCTGTGTCTCCTGTCCAGAGCGGTTACAGGTGTTAATGCACTAGTCAAGCTTGAACACTGATCATCACACACTCACATTAGGAGCAGTGTACAGTACCCAACATGGTGAATAATATTCACTGACAGTGATAAAAGCATAGCGCCTGGGCCAGTGGCGCCAGAATGAGTTTTTAAGTAAGTGGGGAAGGGGGCAGCTTTGGGTGATGTAGGCTAATACAGTGTTTCCAACAGGATTGTGAGAGACTGTGGTGGGGGACGTCTGACCCTCTAGGGGGGTCCGGGGTCATGAACCCCCGGAAGAAAATTTTGAACATTTTAAAGTTAAATGCATAAATCTGAAGCCCTTTGAGAGGAAAATTACGAGGCTATAGATCTATGAAGAACTTGGTGCTCTAGTAAACAATTTAATAATAAAAGTTGAATGGTTATGAATGCTGATGGCAAAAAGTCACACAGCATAAGCATGGTAAACGAGACATGCTTACATCACCGCAGACCCCTCGCACTGAGGACAGTCAGCCTCGGTTGACAGTCGCGCTGAGAATCCCACCCCTCCCCACAGGGAGAGAGGTTGCACTGCGCAGGCGAGAACTCAACGACCCCGGGGCACAGGGGCGAGGTCCGGGCGAGAGGTGCTGTAAAACAAGCTCACCAGCTAAGAAGTGTAAAAAATGGCTGAATGTCATATCGCTTTGATTTCATTTGAATTAGGGCTGCACAATGGTTGATTATGATTGGATAAAGATCCACAGCACGCTCTGCTCCGCCGATTGCCAAATGTGGATAATTATATTATTCAGGGATTTATTTTATTGGGCATGCAACCTCACGTTTATGCATGTATTGTTGAGCTAATAAACACTTCAGTTCAGTTTGCAGTTACAGAGCCGTGCAGACTGCTGCTGCATTGATTAACATGAGAGCGTATCTGTAGAGCAAAAACACTTCTGACACCCTCCAGTATTGAAATGCACGGGGATGATTGAAACGTCTTGTTTTACCGTGTTGCAATATCGGGGCATTTGCAGGGATACAGGGATTCACAGGGCCATTAAGTGGGGGGCCAATGGCCCCTTGGCCCCCCTACTTCCAGCGCCCAATACCATGGGCATTATAAGCTGATGCCTTGACGTCATCTGGCAACTTTTTGTGACTTTTGATAATAGTGCTAGCTACTTTCATTGGAAAAGAGGTGGTGACACTGTTCAAGGTAGCCATTGATTAGGCTTAAATTGATCTGCATTCATATGCAGATATCTGTTTATAAAGATTAGCCGTAGATGTCTTTAAACTCTAACTCCATTCTCAGGTTTCTAATAGGACTGTAAACAATGACTGGCGCACGGAAGAGGAAGTCTAGGCCCCGATATCCGCTGGCAATACCGGAACCCCAGAAATATTGGCCGTGGCCCCCCAGAGGCTAAAAGCTAATACTGTAATAAGCTAGATCGTCGTCCGACAATAGCCAATGGGTTCTGAGATTGCATTTTGGCCAATGCATTCCGCCTCTTTTGCTCTCCACACCCTGGATGTATGAAGAGAACTGGATACAGCCTTCGAGAGGGCTCCCGTTCATTCCAATGAAAGTTGCTCAGTGGTACATGAAGGTGAAATGGCTTGACAGCCGAGTGATAAAGTCCAGCAATCTTCCGCATCCATTGAGCCTATAGAGCAGGCGCTGTAGCGTTTCCTTTAACTCCGCCTCCCAGCCCGGTCTCATTCACATGAACGGATGAAGGAAAATAACTCTGAATTCAGCTATTAGTGCATTTTACAACTTTTAGGACCTAATTATTTAAATAAGGGCTATTCAAGTGTTCGTACTGGGAAGTTGATTTACCCAAAAACAAATGATCTGCTGATTTACAGATGTCTCTTTCCAAAAGCAAATCTATAGGAAAAAGTATTTTTGGGCCCAATGGCATCACGCAACGGACACAGAATTCCACCGTTTGGCCGCTACGAAAATTAGCTTCAAAGCCTGACGCACTTACTGGGGGCTTGCTTAACAAGGACTGTTTACCTGCATGCAACCAAAGACTGCTCAAATGTGATTGGTCAATACTATACTCGGATTAGAAATGGAAACCAGAATGTTTCTGATACCAAAATCTTGTCCTGTTGCCTACAGATTCTGCATTCATGTGCAGACATCTGTTTATAGAGATTCATTTGGCTCTGGAAGAAAGATGATCTCATGAGACGGGATGAACTTATAATAACCACGACTAAAAAAACTAGCTTCTAATCACTGGTCAACGAGTCAAAGATCCCACGTTCAGATGGATCTCTATACTGTGACAAATCTCCTCCTTATTAACAACCGAGCTAAACTCACACTGATGCAGCACTTCGGGCTCACCGAGTCTGGTCCGCTTTGATTCATGCTCTTTGATGAGGCTGCAAGGTTGTGACAGATTTTTTATGAAGATCTTTTATGATGTTTGAAATTATTCATTTAGGAGTGCACGGCCGTGAGCCTGTGAACACTTTCACTTGAGAGCCAACAAACACTCCTCAAGTATTTTAATTCACTTACAGTCCTGGCATCTTGTATTTACTGCAATAGATGACGGTTCAGATTTTAATCACGGGCGTAAAGCGGAGCTAATAACATGGTGTTTCTTTGCCTCATTGAGCGAGGTGTAAATTACACTCCGTTAACTGCTTGTATGAGCCCCAATCATTGAAGAAACTGATTCGGAAATCCTCCATCAATGAGAGATATGATGTGAGGGAACCCAGACGGTAATTCTTTCATTACATTTCCTCTCCATTGTATACAGCACTCTCTCGGTAAAAGAGGAAGTGCAACGATAATAATAAAAGCCTATTGGAGGGACTTTGATCTTGTCTTCGTGATGCCACAGCGGTATTTCCTGTGAGCTTCTTTCACACACAAAAGACAGATATTCTTGTTACCTTTAGCATGATAGCATGAAGTGCTGTTTGAAAAAGACGCTTTCTGTTTGAGGAGGATGCCAAATTAGCATTTCCTTTTATCTGATTGCCAGGTGAGGCAGAGAAGGAGGCAGCTGTTAAGAAGTCTTTATCAATGCAGCACTTTGCATGGGTGAGAATATACTGATATGACCATAGCCTAAGTGTCAGGGTCATGTAATGTGGTATGTTTCGCTTGCTTACAGGATATTTAGGCAATGCTGCTGCTTAAAAGTGTCCCAATTCTGATGTTTTTCCCTTCATGTGTCCCAGTTTTGATGTTTTACTGATCAGTGTGAACAGCAAAGAGCTGCATGGAGTCACAGTTCTCCGATTCCCATCTGGACCACATGGAAGTGTGATGTACAATCAGATCAGGGCGCGCAACCTCTAGCAGCTTGAATATTAATACACAATCCAGAATTTGTCAGCACTGCCATGACTCTGTTACTGTGTGAGAAGACGCGCCAATTATGGTCGTCAGACCGATAGCCGATGGGTTTCGAGATCGGAGCCAACTTCAGTGCTTTCTGAGCTGAGGGGGAACTGACTGAGAGGAATTTACATTCTCCAGTTGAAAAAAAAGCAGATTTTTTTAAAGGTCCTGAAATCAATCAGCTTCTGACAATGAGCAACAACTGGGTTCTTCAAGAACACAACATGTTATGCCAAAGTAAGAACAGTTTTGGTTATTTCACATGAGACACTTGTGTTTTCTTTGTTGCTCGTCTCGCTGGTTTGAAGTGGGCGGGGCCCAGTTTGGAAAAGACGATGTCATGTACCAATCAGGATTCACTGTCTGAATGGAGGAAATTAGCTTTTGAGTGTGTGACTTAAATAACATGTTAGATGATAAACAGATGTTTTTATTTCCAAACTTTAACTTTGACTGTTGTTATTTGCATTGATCGATTATGAGACAATGGGCCGCTGGGCACAGACATGTAAAGGGTCCCCACCCCTCCTACATAAGTATAAGAGCCACAGATTCAAAGAGACATCTTTTTGGTCATTTTGCATGTCTTTGTAGACATTTTGCTTCTCTTTGTTGTCGGATTCTGTCTCTTTTTGGTCGTTTTGTCCTTTTTGTAGATGTTTTGAGTCTCTTTTTGGTCGTTTTGCATCTCTTTGTTGTCGTATCCTGTCTTTTTGGTCGTTTTGTCCTCTTTGTAGACATTTTGAGTCTCTTTTTGGTCGCTTGGTGCTTCTTTGTAGGCGTTTTGCGTCCCTTTGTTGTCGTATCCTGTCTCTTTTTGGTCGTTTTGTCCTCTTTGTAGACATTTTGAGTCTATTTTTGGTCACTTGGCGTTGCTTTGTAGACGTTTTGTGTCCCTTTGTTGTCATATTCTGTCTCTATTTGGTCGATTTGCATCTCTTTGTAGACATTTTGAGTCTCTTTTTGGTCGCTCTGCGTCTCTTTGTTGTCGTATCCTGTCTCTTTTTGGTCGTTTTGTCCTCTTTGTAGACATTTTGAGTCTCTTTTTGGTCGCTTGGCGTTGCTTTGTAGACGTTTTGTGTCCCTTTGTTGTCATATTCTGTCTCTATTTGGTTGTTTTGTCCTCTTTGTAGACATTTTGAGTCTCTTTTTGGTCGCTTGGTGCTTCTTTGTAGGCGTTTTGCGTCTCTTTGTGGTCATATTCTGTCTCTATTTGGTTGTTTTGTCCTCTTTGTAGACATTTCGAGTCTCTTTTTGGTCATTTTGCATGTCTTTGTTGTCGTATCCTGTCTCTTTTTGTTAGTTTTGTGTCTGTTTGCCACTTCCCAACAAGAAATGTTAGCAGCAGTAACTTCAAACAGGGGCCCAACCAGTTAGGAGGCCCCTGGGCCAGACCCTCTGTGCCCAGTATGCCCGTTCAGTGATCCGTCCATAGTTATTTGTTTCCCCAGTTTGACAATGAATGAACATATAAAAACCTCATAATCATAGTTAATTAATAGTTAATTTACCACCAGGCTTGTTAGAACTTATCCCCAATTACATCCTTACTGCATTGTTGTATCAAAGCTTGTTAAGTTTTTAACTTTTTCCCCAAACTGCCCCTGCCTTACTAGTGTTACCAATCATTTCACTGTCTGGTTGCTCCAGACATCTGTGCTTCACAGTAACCCAAATCCATAAAACATATTGGAGTTTGGTGCAGTGGCTCTTCCCAGTGCCCCGAGGCTCTGCTGATGATGGACAGACGATAATGAAAGGTCAGTCGCTAATCGAGCTGGCCTGCAGGTTCACGCCACGCAGGACCCCATAAGGCCCCTCAGTGAGGAGCTGTAAAAGTGTAATGTTAAAGCCTGTTGGTTTTGATGGTGCTGGTGTTGTACTGCTGTAATAAAAGCTTGCTTGCTCTGTCGCCACATAGTTGAACTAATTCGCCTTCAGATCATCCATCAACACAGGAGCCTCCTTTGCATTTACAGTACGTTACTGCTGATATAGTGGGTACATTAATCACTGTTCTCATCACTCATGAAATACTCCAGTTATTGACCCGTCACTTCACATACCACTAAGAAATTAAAAGCTACTAAAGCTATTACAAGCTTTAAACTTAATTCACTGATAGTTTTCAGTGCCATATATATATATATATATATTTTAAATGGCCTATATTCAGACCAGAAGTAATCATACACTTAATGGTGTAAAAACAGATGGAGCCCCAGATTTATAATTGTGTTTACAGCTCCTAAAATTGCAGCTTGGCATCTTTCACAGTGTTGGAAAATTCTTCATCTGAAGCATCCACAGATACTAGATCTCTGCAACAGTGAATAACAGAAGGAAGCAAGTCATTTTCTGAAGAAGATGAAAAACATTCAGAAGGCTTTTTACTTTTGAAAGATGAAATAACACATTGAAAAGTTGCATTTGGAAGTAATTTAACACACACTGGCTCAATTTAATACACTCAAGTATTTTGCTACTTAACAGCTTGGTCTGGTATGACCGGTAACTGTGGCTTTTCACAGTGCCAATCTGTAGTTAGTTTTCCATTCGAATGTAGTGCCAAATTGGATCCGCATTTCCGGAAAATCTGCAAAAGAAAATGCAAATTAATGTGCCTTTCCATCCACTACTGTTGATGTGCAAATATATGGAGCTGGCCGGATCAAGAAAAACAGCTGGTGGCACTAATTCTCCAGTCGGGTGCCATAAAGCCATCGCATAAGAGGGCACAGCGACATGACATAATTAAAAAGTCAAGCCTCAGAAGGTGGAAAACCTGATGGAAATATGGTATTTATGTTTGTTCTCGTTGTATGAGGAACGTTGCAGTCATCGTAAGAGAAAGATTGAGTGGCAAATAAGTCAAATGCTTCATGCACGTCATAATGTATTCTGTTTCCATTGCACACTTTATCACATTTTGTTTCAACTTTTACAAATAGATATTTTGACTTTTTTAAAATTTCCAGCATTTCCACTCAGGTTCTTTAAAGCTGCAGTAGGTAACTTTGAGCAAATATGATAAAAAGTTGTATAAAACTGTCACTGTATCCTGACAGTAGTGCTCCTAATGGCATTTGCAAGATTTCAACGTGCCCAGAAAAAAAATAAAAATCAGAGTCGAGCAGTCTCTTGGAGTTGTCAATCACTGCTAGCAAAACTCGCGAACTCCACAAAATTTGTTACTGTGTACTCAAAGGTATACGCATGTATTGGCACTTCTACATTTTAGTCCTTGGCGTACCGTGACTTTTTCTTGCACTTCTCTCAAGCTGCAGTTACTCTTTTCTGCCCTCTCCATATCAGGTTCTCTGGGAGATTCATAATGGAGATTCATAACGGCACAGCGCCAGCATTTTTGCGGCGAGCTTCAAAAGTCGTATGAACATAAAAACAATGTGTAGAGCATCTGGATGAGCCGACAGACAGCACGGAGGAGGGGGATGAGAACGAGAGTGCTGTAATTTATCGATACAATATCCTTTTTGTAAAACAATGAATGAATTGTTCATCAGAATTTTTTTTGTTTGTGAACTAATATGATTATAAAACATTATTTCAAAAGTTTTCTGGATCTGCCATTAGGAGGACTAGGAGGACGCAGAGGAACATGATTTTTTAATAGATTATCTGTATCATGCACTATACTGTCAGGATATAGTAACAGTTTTAATAAGATAACTTTTTTATCATATTTTTGCTCAAAGTTACCGACTGCAGCTTTAATGCGCAAATTGAAAACGCACATAAAAACAGGTGGATTGAAACACACTTTTTTACGTAAGTGCAGTTTGTAAATGTAATGATGTTTCATGCTGAAGAGTGGTGAATTTTACTCTTGTTTTGTCAGCGATGGTGAAACCGCACTCACCGGCAGCCCCC
This sequence comes from Sebastes umbrosus, assembly GCF_015220745.1. Taxonomy (NCBI): domain Eukaryota; kingdom Metazoa; phylum Chordata; class Actinopteri; order Perciformes; family Sebastidae; genus Sebastes; species Sebastes umbrosus. The sequence continues at coordinate 9,281,470 of NC_051284.1, forward strand.
CCATTTAACCCCGCTCCGGTCAAAGTCGAGCACCACTCATCTCATCTCAGCGGAACTGCCCCATTAAAACGAAGCTTGTGGCGAGTGTCAGCGAGAGGTGCAGTGTTGAAAGATGAGAGCAATAACAGAAAAGAAGCACATTGCATTGAGTACCGTCGACCCCCGTGGTGCGGATTGCGTTGCTACGTCGTCCAAACCTCCGGGGGTAGAAAAGGGTTCAGTGTGACGTCATTTTACAGGCTTCATCCCCTGAGTTGTATGAGCCCGGGCTGGGAGCTTATGAAGGCCTCGTCCCTGCGGAGTGTTACATGTGTATAAAGAATTACAGCTGGGGTGCCTGAAGGCATGCAGTGTGATTTGTGCTGAGGCCATGGAGAATTGCAGTCATATTAGAGATGTCCTCTGGGCTTCACTTGCAACCCGTGTGAACACTAACCCTGTAGGCAGCTAAGTGTTCAAGCTGCCGTATGCACTCAGCAGCACTGCGGTACAGCTCCTATGAAACCCCAGAGCCATAACTTTATTTTGAAGGATAAAGGACGGGGAGGAACATGTCATTTACATATCGACCTATCTTATCAGCGCATGTTAATTCTTTCTTTTTTTTCTTACTGTTGCACTGCAGTTAGCCAACAAGTGAGATGAATGATTATAAATGATTAATTTGTGAGTTATGACTCCCTGCCCCGCTTCCTCCCGCAGATACTAAATCACAGAGGAAGAAAAGCAAAGCTAGGTGCTGATTAATTCAAACATTAACTCTCCTACAACAAGCCTCCCAGTCAGCTTTAAATAGGCCTATTGTTCAACTGAAATTTGCTCTCGTAAGACACAAGACGTCTCTTTGTGCCAGCGTTCTTGTCAGTGAGTCATCAATTACTTTGGGTGTATTCTGGAGGGCTGGCCAATGGCGGTTAGTTACCAATCGCATGCATTTCGAGCTGGTTTAAACGCGAAGATGTGACCTACATGCAGTGCTCTTGGACTTTAAATGGGACCAGTGGGGTCTGAAAAGTGAAGTCAATGCAGAAGTGCCTTAAACTTGCATTCTCTCTAATAGCCAGCAGGGGGCGACTCCTCTGGTTGCATGAAGAAGTCAGATTGTATAAAAGTCTATGAGAAAATGACCCTACTTCTCACTTGATTTATTACCTCAGTAAACATTGTAAACATAGTTTCAAGTCTTCTTCAATACAGCATGATGTTCATTTAGTAAATGATGGTCCTATTTAGAGTCAAATTGACCTTAAAGCAGGGTATGCTTTAGAGCGTGGCTACCTTGTGATTGACAGGTCGCTACCACAGTGTTGTCTGAGTTTTCTTCTTAGAACTTTAACCCTTTCACAGTGTGTTTTCAGTTCATGAACGTTAATTATAACCTTTTTGCTCACTTAATAAAATGCCTTATTCAGCATTTGGTTGTGCTTTGCTCCACCCTCTTGTGACACTTTTGGTTGCAAATACCAAGATGGGGACAGACAAAATGCTGAACCCGAGGCTTCAAAACGGCAGTGAGGGACGTCATGGTGAGTATGTCCACTTTTTATTTACAGGCTATGCATGGGACACCTGCAAATACATGTGTTAAGGCTGGGCCACACTAAGAGATTTGTAAGAGACCCCACACATAACGACATGTTAGGTTAAATTGAACAGTTTTGTTCCTATAGTGTGTGGTGAGCAACGATTTGGCCAAAACAGCACACCATGCATTAACAGATTCCATTCATGAACAATTAGAGTCCCGACTAAAAATAAAACGTAAATCTCGCAAAATCTCTCGCGATCAAAACGTGACTTTAGTGTAAACAAACATGGCGGACGACGGGTAGGAGGAATTAGCGATACTTTGTACTGAAAATTCACGAAGAAAAATGAAAAAATATAGGTGAAATCATTGAGACAGGTTAAATAAACACTTGTTTTGTTCCCACAAATCAACAAGTTGGTCCTCCATTTCTGAGGTCCATCTTTCTACTACTTTATACTCATGCATTAGCCGGGGCCGCCATGATGCCAATGGTTGTCCCTCCTTCTTCAGTCAGCTTGGTTCTCAATTGGCTATCGTCCATTCCCACATGACTGCGTCATCTGTTGTCCTCGGGGTTCCCCACACACAACAGGAGATCCGATCGTTTATATTGAGCATGTTTAATATTTACGATTAGAAATCGGTGCAGCCAGGATGGACTTCCAAGCTGGTTGGAAGATATAAAATACACTCTTAACATACCTCACACCACAGGAATATCTGGGAGGATAATCTTTAGAATCATCAAAAAATCTGGGCTTTGATTGTCAGTACGGGGGGAATCAGGCCCAAAATCGTCTTGAATCTTGTGTAGTGTGTGCCCAACATTAACTGTTTTTTTATTAATTAACACATGCACAATTAAAACTCCTTTAAAGGCGCTACAGATACCTTGCTGTAATTGCACGCCCTGGCCCGAAAAGGATCCATCCTCCGCTTAGCGCCGGTCCGGTGTCAGCCAGCAGTCAAAGTGATGAGCCAGAAGTCAGCGTCTTTACTGGATGAAGAGGTCACAGCCATGCTTAGAGGGTCAGGAGAGCTAATTAGACAGAATGAATGACGGGGACCTGAGGGGGTAAATGCAATTACCAACAGAATGAAAGGCATAAGTAGAGGAGATAAACCCATGAGATATCAGCTGATGAAAGTATAAATTTTTAACTTTAAGCCCTAAAATACCTGAAGCTAAAAATCAAATATATGCAGCGCTTTTAGGTGGGTACAGCAGGAAGCTCGCAGCACAAACAGCTTTTGGCTCATTACCACACAGCACACACTCTGATCATCGTTAGTGCATAGTCGCAGGGATGAGTATACCTCCCTTCTGTCAGGGAATTTATGGACAATATGAGGCCTGCTTGCCAAATTAAATGATGAGCTAAAGAAAGCTTGCAGTGTACCGGGGTAACAAGGATCACCTGCTCCTAAATATATACATCCCTGTCTCAGCAGGATGAGTCGGACTGAGCCTGCAGACGGCAGAATGTCACTTCAAGCACGTCTGGGGAGAGAAGCAGCCTGAATAATCATTATAGCCTGTTCAGCTCTTTCCCCAAAAAAGGCAGCAATAAGCAGAAGAAGTGCCGGTGCTGCGCGTTTCATGTCGCCTGTTTGATTGTTTGATCCAGGATAAAAGACGCACGGGAAACCCGGACGGCTGTGTCTGCTTGGCTTCCTTCCAAAGACTGTCTGTCACTGCTTTGGAAGCGACTGGGAGTCCCTTAATGTCTTTGCAGTATAGCAAGGATGTCTAGAGGAATTATAATCTGTACAAGTAAGACTGGGGTTGACACTTAACAGTGTCTGAAGGCAGAATGTTAATAAGAGCAACAAGGCATAAATGAACCCCTAAGAACATTTGTGCATGCAAGTGAGTCAGCTTGATATGTTGGTCATGTGAATATCACTGATAATACAAGAATAAGGAATTACTTAAATGAAAACCAAGCCTATCCCAGATAAGTTAAATGACATTAATCACTCCGCTTTACAGGTGTTCTAAAATATCCTAGATTGTAACAAACTTTGCACCGCAAAGATGAACATATTTCCACAAATAACATTTGAGTCATATTATGAATTGTTGTCAGAAGAGGACAAAGGGAAGGACAGATGCCTGGATACTTCAGTGCAAACCTCCAGGTGCGAACATATGACATCAGCCGACCTAGACAAACCAGAGTCGTACCTACAACCAAATCACAGCCATGTTGATATTCAGTACAACAACACTCCCTCTTGTGTGATATTGCTTAAAAGTCCAATGCAAACAAAATTCTTGCTTTCTACAATACCTGTACATAGCAACTAATAAACAATGATAAATGTAAAAGTTAATGTTAATGTCAGGGAACAGCCTGGTCACACTAAAAGGCAAGGGAATGACACGATAATGCGTAAGGCCAAAGCATGTTTTTTTAGTGATTATTTTCTGTACTTATGTTACATTGTTAGTGTATGTATTGTACTAAGTTTAGATACTTATTTTAAAGCCAACCATGAAGTTTTTCTTAAACCCCTCTAAGTGATTTTGTGTGAGCTAGTGACGTAGAATAAAAAGTGAGAAAGACTGCTTATGGCATGCTGGAGGGGAGACAGTTGGTCCAACAAACACAGGACTGGTGTTCGAGACCGGTGTTTTTGTTTTGTAAGTCATGTTAGTGACGTTTGTGACGTGTTGTCCGTACTTATGTTACATTGTTTCCGTGCGTATTGCACTTAGTTTAAGAACTTATTTATAAGGCTAACCATGACATTTTCCCTAAACCCCACTAAGTGATTTTGTTGTCTAAACCTAAGTGAGTGGTTATGTTGACCCCTGCTGGTAGGCTACTGCACCTCGGCGAGGCAAAACATGACACTGGCACACGATCCTCTGGTGGACAGGCAAGTCTATATTACACGCTTTGGCGTGATATCGGGTTGTAGGGAAAGATTGTGGTTAGGGTTGATAAAAAGGTGAACACAGACTCTTGTCTCATTACATGCCCATTCCACCACCCCGACCTAAACACACCTGTACTTTCTGCCTTGCTATACATAAAACGCTCTCTACTCTGTGCTCTGGCACTGCACATTAGCATTAGATCTAAATCGTGAGCTGTGGAAAAATCACCATATGGATGCAATTCCTCTGATATGGTCTGATGAAAACCTATATGTGAGATGGGGCCACACAGTGTTGTTGTGTACAGCAATAGAAAGCTATATATATAAAAAAGTTCTACAAAATACTGAGTGGATTCTGTGCCTGACTGCTCAGGTCTGAGTTCTGAGTAAAGCAGCCCCACCGAGTGCCACTGGCACTTAGACACAGGGAATTGGAAAACAAGTTCAAAGGGATTGTGGAGGCTTTGGTCTTGACCCAAGAAAACCTGCGAGGGACAAAGCAACACCCTCAGAAAACAGCAGGCTGCTCTAGCAGAGGTAGTATACTGCAAGAAGGATGTGGCAAGGTGAGTTAAAATAGATTCTCAAGCAGAGACAGGGGACACACTGGGAAAACTTTGTTGTGGAGCTCCGTGGCCCACAGGGAGGCGTATTAAATGACACATGAAAGGAAGACGCTTAGGTACAGTACGCTGAGCTACTGTAGCGGCTGTTGCTGGAAGGCTGCAAAGACAGGATACGGTCCATGGAATTTTTTGGTAATATTAATTTGCAGGCTCATTCATTTCCAGTGTACCGTTGAGTTCTGATCCAAAGCCAAGAGAATGCAGCTTCGAAATCGGGCCGAAAAGGAGCGAGCAGAGCGTAGCCTCTTCATCATGCATCATCACATCCCGCGGGATAGGATAAACAAATGTTCGCCACGGGGTGTGAGGGTGGCCAGAAAACACCAGGATAAACAAATTATATAATCACGGCAAAACGGTCGAGCGGAGGCAGGTGTTTCGAAGGGTTCACAGCTTACGGCAGAGCAAATAAAGCATGATGAGCACATGTGGGGCATGAAATCCCAACACAAACACAGCCAGTAGACTGGACAATAACTGGTGCCTTCGAGCCAGGAGTGAACAGTTCATGACTTCTGCTACAACAACGCATATTAAAAGTCATAATAGCAGCTAAGATAAAAAAGACAAGGAAGGTAAAAAATCACATTCTTAATGCATTTGAAGTGGAGCTTGATTAAACCTGAAGTGATGCTTTAAAAATCAAAGGAGATCAGAGGTTCGCTGTTGTCATAGCATCGCCCCGATGAAGACGTATTCAAGGTGAAATGTGTCACTGAGTTTTAACTATTCAGATTATCAGAATAAAGGCTTTTTGCTCTCAAAATGTGCCAGGGATGGTTTTGGGCTTTTAATACATTCTGGTAAGTCTCTATTTAGAGGAGGAGCAGCTATTGATTCCTCTCTGCTAGGACACTCTGATATCTTTACCAACACCTCAGGTCATTTGTATTGATCCGGTCCAAAGTTTTTGAAGTTCTGGCAGATTTTAGGGAAAATAGGAGTAAAAAGGAGTAACACCAGGTTGGTAATGTTAATACAATGTAACAATTAACTGTCTGATATTATTATCTCCACCAGGCATAAGCGTGTGGGGAGATCATGTGTTCAGTCGCGCGTGTGTGTGTATCTGTCTGTCCACGGCTGATCTCGCAATAATTTTTTGTGCTCATGTATGACTGTGTGCTCAAGGACCTCTCATTGTTGCAGTGATTCACAATTTTTTAAAAACTTATTTTATTGACTCCTCACTCCTCTAAACCGTCCAAGGCATTTCTGGCAAAACAAACAAGCCTTGTCAACCTTGTCTGTTGCAGGCTACATTGTGGCCTTTTGTCATGCCTCAAAAACTGATATCCATAGAAAAGTTTAGTCTTATTTTGAACTGGAGTATCTGCAGATTCATTCCATAGCCGACATGTTATGATCCACTAAAGTTAGGCACAATATGAGATGAATAAATCCCTGTTTTCTTTGCCGCCATCTTGACTGTAAGGGAGCCAGGAGGGACAATAAGTGACATTTTTTTCTAGTTAGATACAGTTATTAGGTATTCCTGTCAATGCTTAAAAATTTAGACAACATGGGAAAAACGAAATATTATCTGTATCTTTTACGTGGAGTCTCCTAATACCATATGTTATATTCTAAAATTCATTTTGTATTATAATCTTTGATCCAGTATGTAGCCGTTGAAAGTAGATTGTTACTCAGACAGCAAGTATAAAGTATGAACTTCTACTAAAGCTCTTGTTCCTCAACATGCAAGTGTTTATTTACACTGTTACTGACACTTCAACTGCTTTCATTTCTTGTCCTTCAAATGACACTTCAATTGCTTTCACCAGTTACACATTGTATGACATTTCAACTGCACTCAGGTCTTCTCCTTTGACCTACATCAACAAACAAAACCTTCTTCACCTCCTCTAAGTTCTTCAACTTCCACAGTTCATAAGCCATTTACTCCTCAACTGCTTTAAGTTCACTTCAACTGGCTTAATTTTTTAGTTTATTCACTTGAACTGGTACTAATTTCTTCCAGGACGTCCACCTCAACTGAAAGTTGTAGCTTAATTTATCACTTTCACTTCAACTGACATTTCAATTACTTTCAGGGTTTCAACTTCAACTAAATCTTTGACTCCTTTAATCTCTTTCTCCTCAACTGAAAAATTCAAGTCCGTTCAGTGCTTACACTTTGACTGACACTTCAAAGCCTTTCAGGTCTTCACCTTTAAACAAAACTTTCACTTAAACTGTTACTTCAACTACAATTAAAAGGACACCTCAACTTCATTTAGTTCTTACACATCTTAAAGCACTTCCATTTTTACTGTCATTTCAACTTCTTTCAGGATTTCTACTTTATTTATATTGCCACTTCCAGCTTCACCTGTTTCAGCGTTTCAAATGCAAATTTCCAGTTTTCTTCAAAAAAATTAAGCCTTTTCTTTTCAATTTAGGGAAACATAATAACACCATATTTTTTAATGTTAATGTAATGGAACATTTCATACTTTGACATTATTAGATACATTTATCCCTGATAATGCTAAAAATGTATCCACCCAGGGGAACTAAGCCTCTTTATATCATTTACACAGGCTCCTAATACTGCGCATCATATTCAAATTTTGATGTATTATTATAATCCTTTGACAAATACACACCCATTGAGATATCTAATAGTATCGCTACTCCTACAGCAAGTACATAAACTCTCATTAAATCTCCCGTTCTTGATCATTCTAACATCTCACGATCAGACTTCATTTTGAGACAGATATTCAAAGTACTTTTTTTTGTACTCATTATAATGATTGGCCCGTGGCAGCGAGCCACAGTGCAGCTGGGCAAGAGAAAATGAGCTTCTTTGAAGTTCCCTCTTTTGAATGGCAACACCGATCGTTGTTATTGTGTCTTGTTTTAAACCTGGAGGCTGCTTTGAAACCATACAAAGGGATCGGGCTTATTACGGCCCAGTAGCCTGTCCACACTTTGCCCCTTTTCAAAAACTGAGGAGTAATTTGAATTGGCAGGATCAGCCTTTGCTGAGCGTGATCACGAGCGTGACAGACTTTGGATCTTTGTGATCATCTGATTCATCTTTATCATTTTTTTGTTCTTCGTTCCACTCTATTTTGCAACGAGTAGCCTATTCATGTCGGTGTTTTATGATGTCTAATCTTATATGTCATTGTGCAGCATGTACTCAGCATGCATGTCTACCTTTCCCACCAATATGTGATATTTCCAGATCTAACACAGGGTATGTGAAGGAGGAAAGGAGGATATTCCACACAGAGAGTGGAGCTGGATGGTAGAATGAGGAAAGCTAGGAGTCATGGAGGCCCCCGGAGGCTGCTCTGAGGGCAGTTTTGCCCCATTTCTCGTGGCCATGTAGGTTAGCGGGGAAAAGGACTGATGTTAAACCGATCCTAATGGATGTTGGCGGTGAGCATCAGGCTGCCGGCATGGGCGGAAACAGGGGCCCGTCTGTCTGTCTAGTGTCAGATGAAAAGAGATGCTGCGCTGTCACTTCTCTCAATCACGTCTCCCGGAGCAGCGACGCTAATGAAGTGAACCGCAGACACAGAGACACAGCCACAGACTCCATAACCTCGGAGCTTTTTACAGCACAGATCGCTGCTCAGTCATCCAATGTAGCTCTTTGTACTTAAAATTCAGATTTAATTGTGTTTAATCCTAATTAAATTAGCAATTCATTAGGTTTTTACTATGCCAAACACATTACAGACCCATTAGAAATGACTTAACGAGATGCTATTAAGTGTATTGACTGTCTTCATCAAGACATTATCATTCTTACCTTTCTGTGTTCGGGACGTTTCTGGGCGTCAGCCTTTGGTCGCTGGGTGCAAGCACGCATCCAAGTGGAAGCTACGAAAATGGCGAACATAGCACTGAGAAAATATAGCAAGGCGAACACCAGGCTGACAAAGCTCGTCCCAAAACGAGAGTGAACGTGGGGGTTGGCTTTCACTTTCTCTGCTGTATGTGACCCTGCAGGTGGTACACTTGGCTAAGTTCTGGCAACTGTGGTCAGGGGACGTGCGCTTCTGGTGTTGTTGAGCCGCTTTATTGCTTCGTCACGGCAGTTGGCGTTCGATGCCGTCACACAAGGCATGATGTCCAGTCACATTTTCACTGTACAATCATAGTAATTTTAAGCCCAACCATGTTGTTTTTTCCTAAAATTAACTAAGTGGTTTTATTGCCTAATCCTAAACAAGTGTTTTTGTTTACTTCACAACATTAAGCACCTGTTTACTGCGACCGAAAAGTGACACAAAGGGGTCTGACAAAGTGTCATGGCAACTCGGGATGAGTTGGAGGGGGACATGAATCTGTGCACCAAATTTCATGACAAATATTTGTTTAAGACATTTCACTCAGAACCACAAATGGGAACCTCATGGTGGCGCTAGAGGAAATCCAAATCATGAAGCTTCATCCTTTGGGGAGCATGATATGTCTGTACAAAAGGTCATGGCAATCCAGCCAACAGTTGTTGAGATATTTCAGTCTGGACCGACCAACCGACACGACTGGCCATCCATATAGCCGCACCACTGGCATGGTAAAAGCAGAAACCCACTGCGGACACCCATTTGCTATATCTGTTTATGATGAGTAATGCAGTGGTTTCATCATCTTTACATAAATAAGTAACCCACACACACTCCATTCATGTAATAGGTCAACCGTCACTGAATATGCCGTCAGTGCTGTGTCAAGTGTGCTTCCTATAGAATCATTGTAGCAGCAGGTTGGAGCATTGGCAGCTTGTGGATTCACAACTTAACAGCTAGTTACTCTATGTGTGAAACAGAAGGTTTCTTTTAGCGAGTGATTATCATGTCAAAAAAAAGACATCATTTGGAGCCAGGGCTGCTGAAGTTTACACTCATTGTGAATGGGAAAGAAATGAACTGTGAATGGGGAAAGAAGGCAACACAGACAGATTTACCTCCCACTCATTTAAGGCACGTATAGATAAAATGGTAGTTGAAGAGAACGGTTCTATATACTGCATTAAAAAAGTCTGTTCACCGAGTTGAATAATGAGCAAGGATGAAAATGATGCACACTTAAAATAAAGCCTTTCTGCTGTCAAAGAGAACAGAGTCTACTTTGAAAACATCCCTAACAAAATCAGAGAGGCTGAAAAGTTAGTAGGCTACAATGCAATCTTTACAGACGAAGAGTAAATCCAGGACTGAAGACAGGATGCTTAAATGTGTTGTGAGTGCACAGAGAGGTCACACAAAGAGTTGTTTGTAGGAGTGCGCTATATAATTTTGCCAACATATCACACAGATATAAGCCTCTTATTAGATATGAGAGGTTCTATAGGCCTATAAACTGTCTCTAAAATGTTATTTTATGACATGTAAACAGTCAATTTAAAGACAGCGTCAAACTATTGGCAATGGGCAGCTTTCGGGCAATTATTATTAGCATTAGTCTTCAAAACCTTGTTAAGGGTAGTTAAACGTTTTGGGGAATATAGGCTACACTTAGATGAGAAGATCACGACATGTTCATACAGTATATATGAAGCTACAGCCAGGCTTAGCCTATAGCATAAAGGCTGAAATCAGGAGGAACCGCTAGCCTGGCTTTGTCCGAAGGTTAAAAAGAAGTCTGCCTATACCAGCACCTCTAAAGCTCCCCGTTTAACATGTTATATCTCGCTCTATTAATCTGCAGTGTTAAAGAGGCAAGTTGTATTTTTACAGGCGCCTGCAGGTCATATTTTTGGCAGGGCACAGTAAACTTTATGGAATCTTGTCATTTTTCAGTTTTTATGCCTCCGCGCTGGCAACAGTTGTAGGCCAGAGTCATGTTTCTTCAAATTTTGGCACAAACGCTCACTTGTACTCAAGGAGGAACTGATTTGATTTTGGTGGTCAAAGGTCAAAGGTCAAGGTCACTGTGAACTCACAATACACATTTTTGGCCATGATTCAAGAATTTATATCCTAATTATGACAATTTCATACAAATGTCGAACAGGATAAAATGATGAAGTGATGACATTTTGGACAGACATGGATGTAAACCCGACTGGTTGGCGGAGGCATACAACCACGAGGCAGTAAATCTAGTTGCACAGATTAAACAAGCGAGATAGCATGTTAAACAGTTAGCTTCAGAGGTGCAAGGTGGGTTTTTTTCTGCCATTGAACAGGCTTGTTGTTTCCCCATTTCCAGTCTTAAACTAAGCTAACGTCTCCAGCTTCCAGCTTCCTATTTTATGAACAAATATGAGTGTGGTATCCATCCCATTTAACTCTATTTCCCAAAATGTTACTTTAAACCATGCCTGACATATGATATAACTGTAACATTAGAGAACATTAGGAAATGGTTATATCCCCACATTTCCAAGCGAGATATCATGTAGGCAGAGAGTTCTTTTTGTGCTTCTACATATTTAGTGTAGCCTAATGATACAAATCCAAAAGTGTGAATATAAGACAGTGGGCAGTAACAGACCTCCAGAAGTGATACTTAGAGACACAAATATTGTGGGCGACATACATGATTATCCAAGTCTTGGTCCTGGTGCAAGAAAACCTGCAAGGAACAAAGTAACACCATTACAGTGTGCTAACACTGCCAGTAAATTGGTTACTGGTCGGGTCTGTTCTGACTGTGGGTGGTTAGAGAGTCTGATTGCATTTTTGTGGTTGTCTGCAGCCACAAAGTGCCTGAATAGGTAAACCTAATATGTAATGTATTTTTGTCAACATGTTACGCCGTCATACCAGCAGACAGCTGGTGGCTGGCAAGTGGCAATAATAAGGTAGAATTAACCCAAAATAAACGGAAAAAATAAAAGTATTCTAATCTGGTCCTTGACCCAAAGGATGGAGGTAATTGTTCACCAAATGGCAAAAATGTGAGGATTCGAAAGAGATACGAAAAGCCAAGCACTCAATCAAGTTCAATCGTGAAAACCTTGACAAGGAACCTGACAGTGCTTTTGAAGATGAAAAGAATTATAACAGGAAGAGAAAAGATCTTGAGGCACTTTTATGTAAAGCAAGTTATAGAGTCCTTTTTAATCTGGGGTGACTACGGTTAAAAATGAAGACCTTACACTTTCGACCTCATTGAGAAGACGTATTTATAACACCTTTGATTTTAGAGACAATCCACCAAGAGTACATTATCACAGCAAAAAAAACTAAATATATTAAAAATGCTTCTATGAATATGCCATATACTTTTTAAGAATGTTACCCTTTTGCCTCTGAGGAATGCAGAGAAATAGGAAGCCTCTGTTGCAGTAGTAAAGGCTGCAATGCCGTTCACAGAGTGCAATCACATCAGTGGGGCGGCCAGGAGGTAGAGCCACACAATTTAGAGTGGCTATTGACGGTCAGCGACCTTGCAAACTTCAGCAGGAGCCAACTTTTTTCAGCTGACTGTCTGGCTGACCGTCCGCACATTGTCTGCTGCTGCTGAGCTCTGTAGAACAAAAGGACTAAGTTCATGATGTGGCTCATAGAGAAATTCAGTCATAGAGGAAAGGGCAGGCAAAGGAGCAAGCTCTTTGATAGGACACAGAAAATGTTGGGATATCCACAAAATAAAAGGGGATAATGTACACATTGGGAAAGGACAGACGGAAAGAAGCACAGAAAGATGTGATAGAAAGAATATGAATGTGTCAAAGAATATTCTGTATTATTTAGAGCAAGTTCTCATAGGTCCTAAATATTCAGAGACAGCAACACTCCTGTCAACTCCTGTCAAAATGTAATTAGTTCAGCTGAAGGACACAGTCACCTTATGCGTTTATATACTCCATCAATATCACTGAAATGGTAGCAAAAATGATTTAAAGGAATAGTTCACTTATTCTCTTTCTTTGTGAGAGTTGGATGGGAAGATTAGAACCCCTTTTAATGTCTGTCTGTTTAATATATAGCTACAACCAGCAGCTTGGTAGCTTAGTTTAGCATAAAGACTGAAAACAGGGGGAAACAGTTAGGCTGGCTCTGTCCGAAAGTAACCAAACCCACCTACCAGCACTTCTAAAGCTCGAAATGTCAAAAGTGTGTGATAAGAACGCCGTTCTTGCTTTAGGTGTGTCATTTTTAAATGTACCTACCTGCCATGTGGACTATTGTTTTATTCATCTATTTTTATTGTTATTTTATTATGACTTATTTATTTCATATTGTTTAAAAAAAAAATTGCACCATCAGTCCAACAAAGCCAAAAACAGCTCCTTTGCTTGTGCATGTCTGTCTTTGCTTATGTCTGTTTCCTGTCTGTTTTTACTTGTCCATAATCGAATTGCCTTCGTGGATTAATAAAGTTGTATTGAATAGAATTGAATTGAATTTGCACAGGTCTGTACTGACTGTAATGTAAAAGCATCCACGTGAATATGCTACGCTCAGAGATAGTGACGTAGAATAAACAAGTGAGAACGACTGCTTTTGGCGGGCAGGAGGGGAGGTGGATGGGCCCAACAAACACAGGACTTTCAACCAGAAGACCTATGTTGTTTTGAAAGTTACGTTAGTGACGTTTGTGATGTTAGTGACGTGTTTTTTGTAATGATGTTACGTTGTTTCCGTAAGTATTTTTACTTAATTTACGTACTTATTTTAAGCCAAACCATGTCATTTTTCTTAAATCTAACTAAGTGGTTTTGTTGCCCCCCGCTGGTACTACACCTTCTTGAACACGTGTAATTCACGCTTCAGCAGAGGCAAAACGTGACACCGATACCCTATCCTCTGGTGGACAGGCGGGTCTATTGCACGCTTTGGTGTGATATTGGGTTGAACTATCACGTAACATCTTATTTGATTAATTTGTGCAAATATTAAAGTATAAAAACATCAATTTCTGCTTCTCTTTTTTTACAGAGGGTTAATGTGCCGGACTATTTCTTGGCCAGTAGAATGTTGCTGTCATCGTGATGTTGTTAGGCAAGAATAAGCATATTTCCTGAAATTACAGGATACAACCAAAAGTGTCTTAGATGGCGGCACAACTGAATATACATAGTTCAACTCTGTGCAGTTGTGTAATTAGGGCTTACTGTTTGCAGGAGCATTCACTCTGATGAGCCTTTTAGAGCCAACAGCGTCTGCCATCCCATTAGTGTCTTACTGAGACCATTGGGATTAATATTGTGAATGAGGTGTAAACTGTGTATATACAGTGTTGATAAATAGGTGTGAAGGTATTTGTGGTCCTACAGTAATTCAGCCAAGTTTCTGTAATGGGAGGGGCTCACTGGATAATTGCTTCATGTTGCACACACTTTAAGGGTGCTTAAAATTCCTGTAAATTTGAAAGTATCACATATATATCCTCAAGGAAATTATTACACAATCATGTTAACATCTGGGCTATTGACACATTTAAGGCTCCCCTGGAGGAGGTCTGCAGCCACTCATGGCAGGGAGATGCCGTGAATGTAATTTACAGTGTTATGATTGAAGGGGGGGAAGAAAAAAGCAATAGTTCTCCAGGACTTAAGTGGGTTGCTATTAATTTGGACTCAGCACCCTCAGAGGATGAAATTAAAAGCCTGTTTTGCCCGCAGATACATTCATTCATATGACCAGACTGTAAATTAATTTAAATGGAACACCAAAATACATGTTATCAAGAGCTCGTTATCCTTAGAACATTTTAAAAGGAAATTATCATCACATTTAATTAATGATGTCATCTTTTTTTTTCTACACTGTTTTTTGTATGTATTTCATTGTTTTTACTGGATTGTTTTCAAATGTTTGGTTAGGTTTTTCTGCACATTTTGTGTACTTCTTGTTGTTGTTTAACTTTTGTTGTATTTTTAAAATTATGTTAGTTTAGATCTTTCTTCCTTTTTTGTTATTGTTTTTTGTTTTTCTTCTCCGGGGGTTGGTGGGAGGTCCTTTGTATAAATAAGCCTGTGGCTTCTTGACCTCTCCTGACACATTTCTTTTTTTTTTTTCATTGACTGGATTTTTGTGCAGTTTTATATATGTGCAAATAAATAAAAAAAATAAAAATAAAAAATGTTTTCTATTTTTCTGCAGGTGGAATAAAAATGACATCACTGACTCACTGTCCACTGTCACGCCTCGCTCGCTAGAGGTCACTGTGCATCTCTATCAATGGGTGACGTAGGCGTGACGTACCAGGAAGTGTGTTGTAGAGAGACAACAACAGTGCAGCAGGCTAATTCAAGTGTTACCTGCTATATGCCAATAACAGAAACACATGTATGATGACTCTTCAGCAATATCTGAAATTATTCCTCTAGAAACGCTGCTGTGTGGAGTTAGCACCAAGAAGGCCGAACAAGTAAGTCATGGCGATATATCATTCCTCTGTGTTTTGTCAGTGTTAGCTTAGCTGGGCTAGTTTCAATCACAACCCAAGGCCTATAGAAGGAGGTTAGGTCACGCTTCAGCAATACGTCACACCTCTGTTGCGCAGTAGAATCTGACCGCAGTTTGAGTTACACTGCGCATGCGTCATACCTCACACCCAAGACCCGTGTCCTAACCTCCTTCCATAGGCCTTGTCACAACCCTGTTAGCATGCTACACATTATTGACTGGTTAAACATTACAGTTATTTGGTTCCTTACTGCTTACCAATACTATATGTTATAACTACCCCAACTAGACTGTCACTTGTGTTAACAATACGTAAATCTGAGGAGTTTTCTTACCTGTGTAACGTTAAACATGCAAATCAACACCAGATTCGCTTGAAAAAGCCGTGAATTTAAAGTCATATTGCTTGCTGCAGACATACAGAGATATCTGGCAACACAACAGCTACACAACTTAAATGAACAGAAGCTGCTGGTCAATTCGGCATACATTTAATCAGTTAAATAGCAACTGTGTTTCTTATTTAGCCTTATACATGACAATATATGTCTGATATATCCTTATCCCTCAAGCTTCAAAGTATAAGATAGATAGATAGATAGATACTATAGATAGATAGATAGATAGATAGATAGATAGATACTATAGATAGATAGATAGATAGATAGATACTATAGATAGATAGGTAGAGAGATAGATAGATGATAGCTAGATAGATAGATAGATAGATAGATACTATAGATAGACAGATACTATAGATATATACTAAAGAGAGAGAGATAGATAGATGATAGATAGATGATAGATATATAGATACTATAGATAGATAGATACTATAGATATATACTATAGAGAGAGATAGATAGATGATAGATAGATAGATAGATAGATAGATAGATAGATAAATAGATACTATAGATAGACAGATACTATAGATGTATACTATAGAGAGAGAGATAGATAGATGATAGATAGATAGATACTATAGATAGATAAGTAGAGAGATAGATAGATAGATAGATACTATAGATAGACAGATACTATAGATATATACTATAGAGAGAGAGACAGATAGATGATAGATAGATAGATACTATAGATAGATAAGTAGAGAGATAGATAGATAGATAGATACTATAGATAGATAGATAGATAGATAGATAGATAGATAGATAGATACTATAGAGAGATAGATAGATGATAGATAGATAGATAGATAGATAGTAACTTTATTGATCCCGAGGGAAATTCAAGTTTCCAGCATCACAGTTCCATAGTGCAAAACATGTTAGTAAAAAGGCAGTAAAAAAGTTAGTAGTGCAAAGTACCAAAAAATATACCAGATATAAAAATACAAGGACATGAAGAAAACTGTTAAAAGTGAATATAGTGCAGGATAACAGCTGTGATACACGATTATTAAAAAAGTGAATATAGTGCAGAAGAGACTGTTAATAATGAATATAGTAACTCCAGTAGCTTAGTCTATGAAAGTGCACTGTGTGCATTATTATCTGTCCTGCAGACTGTCCTCCTTTGTTACCTTATGGAAAGCTATAGTGTAAAGTAAAAGAGAAATCGTACTGAAATCAAGTGAGAGTATATTAAATATCAATGCCGAATTCCACAGAGGTCCATAAAGACTGGCATTGGCTTTTGGGTTTGCATTTTGCTGATGTATTTTTTGCCAAAAAATCAATTAAGCATGATATTGGCACTACTTTTAACAGGAGTCTGGTGAAACCTTGGTCCTTGCAGAAAACATTCAGATTTTCATGTTTGTCAAACACGACATTGTGAAGAGAGAAGCTGCTTTTGGCTGGTTCTAACCAGTATCAGCTGACTTAAACAACTTCCTAAATAAATCACTTTCATTTCCACTTATGTTATGATTCTTTGTAGCTACTATGTGAGCAGAAAACAGGTATTTCTGATCATTTTTGCAATTAAAAGTGGTAAATCAGATGCTTTAAAGACCTTTATAATTGAATTAGATTCTACTTTTTTTTACCAAGAACTGATGACTGTTGTTTCTGTGTTTCTGTGACTGTGTTTATCATGTAGGTTTATTATCATTCACTCGGGACACTTGGGAAGACGGTGACATTTCCAAGCCTTTCTGATGTCCTCTGGCTGTCCACCCCAGTCGCCAGCCGTGGCGAAGTCTGAGGTAGCCGTAGATGGAGAATGCCCGCTGCTGGCTGCCACCTTTGCCTACTGGGACAACATCCTGGGCCCGCGGGTGCGCCACATCTGGACGCCGAAGGGAGACCAGCTGATGTTCCTCAGCGATGGAGAGGTCACGTTTTTGGCCAATCACACACTCAACGGGGAGATTCTACGTAGCGCAGAGTGTGGTGCCGTGGACGTGAAGTTCTTCGTCCTAGCAGAAAAGGGCGTCATCATTGTGTCGCTCATTTTTGATGGCGAGCTGAAGGGGGACAAGAACACATGTGCCTTGTCCATTATCCTGCCTCAGACGGAGCTGGCCTTCTACCTGCCTCTGCACACCATCTGCGTGGAGAGGCTAAAGCACGTTATCCGCAAGGGACGCATTTGGATGCAGAAGGTACGATGCTATTCTTGCTGATCCCTTGACTTCTCGGACACAAGAGTATAGGCAAATTATTACCCTTTACACCCATAAACTTACTTTGAAACCTGATCTATCCTAAGGGCCTGATCTTCCTGATCTGAAATGGATATTAAGTAAATCTATCACCTCTCTTTTACCCAATTGGGATTGCAACAACAACATTGGCAGAATAATAAAGTTGCAGTCTTCCAGCACAGAGGACTAAATTAGCTAATTAGGTCTGAGAGCTCCTACAGAGAGAGCTAGTGAGGAGGTAATAATAGGGGTCGACAAAATAATGTGACGCACAACACTAAAAATATATCAGCATTGCAGACACTGCTGTAAAAATAGGTCTTCAAGGTTGAATGTCAACAAGTAGTAAGCCTATCTATCAATGTCTTATGTTCTGAACGTTGTTTCTCTTGTCAGACTGTTCTCCCTGACATAGTAAATATTTTAGTAGGTTTTTTATTTTGCCTGATGCACCCACAGATCGGTCTTTTTGGTGCTCTGTCAGTCGTCTTGTCTTGCTTTGAAGACATGCAGTATATCAGAGTAGTCATTGCTGACAAATACTGCTCACTGGCCTTAGGGCTGGATATTGATCATCGGTGTTTTTTTGGCGTTGACCGAAATGTATGTGGTACTATGTATCTGTTCTGATTCTGTTCCACTAATAGGGCTGTGTATTGTCAAGAATCTGGTGATACGATACGTATCATGACACAGTCGTTACGATTCAATATTTTGAGATATATTGCGATACTGTAAGCAATGTGATATATATCTATATTTTTAAAAAACAAATTTTAGAACTATCATACAGACGTAGGCAAAGTTGTTGGTAACGTTCCGTTAAAGAGAGAAAAACCCACAATGGTCACTGAAATAACTTGAAACTGACAAAAGTAATAATAAATAAAAATTTACTGAAAATGAACTAATGAAAATCAGATATTGTTTTTGAATTGTGGTTCAACAGAATCATTTTAAAAAACAAACTAATGAAACTGGCCAGGACAAAAATGATGGTACCCCTAGAAAAGATGTAAAATAATTTGACCATAGGGACATGTTAAACTAAGGTGTGTCTTGTAATTAGCATCACAGGTATCTTCAAACTTGTAATCAGTCAGTCTGCCTATTTAAAGGGTGAAAAGTAGTCACTGTGCTGTTTGGTGTCATGGTGTGTACTACACTGAACAAGGACCACAGAAAGCTAAGGAGAGAGTTGTCTCAGGAGATCAGAAAGAACATTATAGACCTTCATGTTAAAGGTAAAGGCTATAAGACCATCTCCAAGCAGCTTGATGTTCCTGTGACTACAGCTGCACATATTATTCAGAAGTTTAAGGTCCATGGGACTGTAGCCAACCTCCCTGGACGTGGCCGCAAGGGGAAAATTGATGACATATTGAAGAGACGGATAATACGAATGGTAACCAAAGAGCCCAGAACAACTTCCAAAGAGATTAGAGGTGAACTCCAAGGTCAAAGTACATCAGTGTCAGATCGCACCATCCGTCACTGTTTGAGCCAAAGTGGACTTAATGGAAGACAACCGAGGAGGACACCAAATCATAAAAAAGCGAGACTGGAATTTTCCAAAATGCATATTGACAAGCCACAAAGCTTCTGGGAGAATGTCCTTTGGACAGATGAGACAAAACTGGAGCTTTTTGGCAAGTCACATCAGCTCTATGTTCACAGACGAAGAGATGAAGCATCCAAAGAAAAGAACACTGTACCTAATGTGAAACATGGAGGAGGCTCGGTTATGTTATGGGGCTGCTTTGTTGCATCTGGCACAGGGTGTCTTGAATCTGTGCAGGGTGCAATGAAATCTCAAGACTATCAAGGCATTCTGGAGCGAAATGTGCTGCCCAGTGTCAGAAAGCTTGGTCTCAGTTGCAGGTCATGGGTCCTCCAACAGGATAATGACCCAAAACACAGCTAAAAACACCCAAGAATGGCTAAGAACAAAACATTGGACTATTCTGAAGTGGCCTTCTATGAGCCCTGATCTAAATCCTATTGAACATCTGTGGAAGGAGCTGAAACATGCATTCGGAGAAGGCACCCTTCAAACCTGAGACAGCTGGAGCAGTTTGCTCACGAGGAGTGGGCCAACATACCTGTCGACAGGTGCAGAAGTCTCATTGAGAGTTACAGAAATCACTTGATTGCAGTGATTGCCTCAAAAGGTTGTGCAACAAAATATTAAGTTAAGGGTACCATCATTTTTGTCCAGGCCAGTTTCATTAGTTTGTTTTTTAAAATGATTCTGTTGAACCACAATTCAAAAACAATATCTGATTTTCATTAGGTAATTTTCAGTGAATTTTTATTTATCATTACTTTTGTCAGTTTCAAGTTATTTCAGTGACCATTGTTGGTTTTTCTTTCTTTAACGGAAGGGTACCAACAATTTTGCCTACGCCTGTATATGAATAACATACAGTATATGCATAAAATCTGAATACAAATCAGAACAGTGGGATCTGCATTTGCATTTATCAAAGTCCCTGTAACATCAACATAGCACTACTTTGAGAGGGCACATACACAGAGAGGGCGCATCTCCTTACCAGTATTGACTGAGTTAATCATTGCATGTAAACTATTGATTAAAAATCGATACAGTATCACAAAACATAATATTGCGATACTCGATTTTTTTTCTTACACCCCCAACCATTAAAGCTGCAGTGGGTAGAAATGGAACAAATATGATTTAAAAAAAATATATTTTTATAACTCACTATATCCTGACAGTAGTGCATGAGATAGGTAAACTGAAAAAAATCATGTGCCTCTGTGTCCTCCGGTGTCTTCCGGTGCTCCTAATGGCATCTGCAAGATTTCACAGACCGGAGGAAAACAACCAATCAGAGCCGAGCTGGAGTCTGCCATCCAGCTGCCGTCTCTGAGCAGCTGTCAATCACTTGCGAACTTCGATCAAATGGTCAGACCAGGCAGCGCTGAACAAATATGAATCATTATTCTGTTCCTGTAATGCCTATTTCTCACCTTAAATGTTTTCAGAAACATCTTGTAGTGTACTGTTTAACTGTAAAATTAGTTGATGTGTTGAGATCCGTTGAGGAAATACCAAGCTCACCAGCTGGAGCACAGCCAATAGGAACACTCAATAATCTCTGAAGGGACCTGTGATTGGATTTTTTTAAAGCCTGAAAACAGAGCCATAAGGAGGTGCAGAAGTCTAGTTATCTCTCAGAACATTTGAATTACAATATGCTGAAAGGTTATTATGGATTTTTTGCCCAATGATGCCAAAAATATTCTGCCTACTGCAAGTTTAAGTGTCAAAAACTGTCAAGTCCGTCTGGTAAAAAGGAATGTTTCTGAAATGAACTTCTTGAGTTGACCGTTACCACTTTCCTTCAACTTTAGGGCTACAACATCATCTCGGTGCTGAGCTTGGAGATCGTCCCTATCATGGAGCTGTTGGCCTCTATGAAGACACACAGTGTGCCAGAAGATATCGATGTGAGCAGCACACATACACACACATTAACAACTCATACTTCAAAACTGAACAATGAGAGGCAAACGAACTAGAAGAAACCATAACGATTGAATAATTGTTAACATGACAGCAACAGGAATGTAAAGATTTGGGGAAACACACTATAGATCTGTGAATAATTTTCTTGTTGATGGCAGAGTTTCTATTGAATACGATCACATATGACTTTTTGAAAAAGAAAGAAAAATGTCTCCAACTTTGGTAAATTTCATTTTTTTCCCTTATTTCACTTGTTCACATAGTTTCTATTTCCAAGATGTTTGAATTATCCGGGTTCTCTGCCTAGATTACCACCCAGTGCGATTCAACACATTTGCTCCCCTCTAATATGCAAATGAAACAAAAATACTAGCACAAAAGAAGCTCCCTGGAATCTTTCTTGCTGTTTCCTACATTGTTACACAATGGTGGTTTTACATCTTATTTTCATCGCAGTGCCTGCAAAATGTGCCCATCAGCACTTTTGTCTTTGTTGAGACCAATTTTTAAAAATGACCCCTTTGTTTCGCTCCCGCCGAGTAGATAAAAGACACCGTGCTAAATGATGATGACATCGGGGACAGCTGCCGAGAGGATTTCCTCCACAAGTAAGCACCCTCCCGTACAGGCAAATGGAAGACAGATGATGAACAATGCCCATTTAACACCCATCAACCTTCCAGTGATGAGTAATGGCTCTCCACTTAGCCGAAGTTTCCTCCAGAGAAAGGACCATACCTAAATCGCTGTTAGTGTTGAGAGTCTGGAAAGTCCATCCCAGCGATGAAGCCCCCAATTGCTCAGAGTTGAACAGGATTAGCTCGGCATCCTGTGGTGATGACAAAGCATCTGTGCACTGGAATTTATTTGCTTGATTCTTAAGGATATTTATAGCTGAGGGAGATTTTTAATAAGAGAATAACAGATTTACGGAAGCCCTGAGAGGCAAGTGGGAAAACAAATTCTGGTGATCCATTTTCTGAATCTGAGCTAAATTGTTTTCTCTTCTGTGTTTATGACTTAAGAACAGGTGAAAAAAGGTTTTACCAGGATAATATTGCAAAGTTACTTTTTTTTCAGGTGGGAATAATTTTTTTTGACGGATTAATTTTTTTAAGTTTGTTAAAGTTGCCACAAGAGGCTGAAGTGCACCACTACCACATGTTTTAAATAGGACTAAAAGTATTCATGTTTTCTTCCAGGTGAGATTTAATTTACATAATTTGTTTACACAAAATACAGTATAAGTACATTGTGTTTAAAGTGCATGGAGAAATTTAACTCTAGAAAAAAACATGAATGCTTTTAGTTCTAATACTGATCCTGAAAAAAAAATTACTCCTGAACAACTTTCCATCTATTTCAAAGATGAAAGCCCCAAAGTTTTTTTTACCTGATCTTAAGTAATAAACACAGGAGAGGAAACAATTTAGATCAGACTTAGAGAATAGATCATCAGATAATTTTTTTCCTCACTTGGCTCTCAGGGCTTCCGTACAGAAAAAAATTCTGGTTATCCATTTTCTAAGTCTGATCTAAATTGTTTTCTGTCCTGTGTTTGTGACAGGTGAAAAGAAGGTTTTGCAGTATAATATTTCTAAGTTCCTTCATTTTTTTTCATCTGTGAAACAGGTGGGAAAAAAGTTTTGCCACGATTATTTTTCTACGTGTTTTTTTAATCTGTGAAAACATTTGGGGGGAAAAACTTTTTGGCAGGTGTTAATTTTTTTTTTGACGGGTGAGTTTTAATCTACATAATTTGCTAACACACAAAATACTGTATGTACCTTGTGTTTAGAGAGCATGGAGAAATTACAACAACAAACAATAACATGACAAAAAAAAATCATAAAAAACTTTCCACCTGTTTCACCGATGAAAAAAACATTAAGGAATTTAGAAAGATTATCCTGACAAAACATTTTTTTTCATCTGTTCTTAAATCATAAACACAGGAGAGAAAACAATTTAGATCAGACATAGAAAATAGATCACCAGAATTTTTTTTCCTCACTTGCATCTCAGGGCTTCCGTACAGACTAGTTGTATGTTTGAGGTAATGTAAGATGAAGTTTAAAACTAATCAGGCAAAATAGTTGTTATTTTTTGTGATGACTGAAGGTGAGAAATGGACTATTTACCTGAGAATATATTCTAAAAGTATATTATAGAATATTAATATAAGACTATTAGAATATTAACCAAACTACATAAGTTAATAGGGAAATGTAGTGATTACTGGGAAGAGTTAACTCTCCACTGGCCCTTCTATGTAAAGCCTCCTGATTGTTTCTCGGACCCACTTCCTCTTGTCTCAATCATTATTCCTAAAAGTTGTCATTGATGATTAGAACAATGCTAATGAAGCTAATTGACTCTAATTTGCATGTCTTTGTCTCTGTGGTTCAGGGCCATCAGCTCTCATCTGCAGACTTGCGGCTGTTCAATAGTGGTTGGAAGCAACCCAGAGAAAGTAAATAAGGTAAATGCACCATATTAGTGGCTGCACACAGACAAAAGCAATGCATCTACATAATTTAAATTGTTTTGAAGTGCTGTTGTTTTGAGTTTAATGAGCCCCTCATGCACTTTTTCAGTCTCTGTAACTGCTTGGGTCGGTATTTTGAGTGTCTGTCTGGGCTTGGCAGCACAGTCACTGCTGCAACTGTTTCCAAAAATGATAGAAGTCATATGAAAAAACATATCAGCTACTCCAAATTCGCAGATATTGGAATTAAACGAAGAAAAGTTGGACATGCTAACCGAGGAAACTGATATTGCTCACCATACACTGTTTGTTTTTGAGATTTACAGCAGAAAACAGCCACTAACAGTTTGCCCAATGAATATCAAAGGGCTACACAGCCTTAATATGTACTTTTATTGACTTGAGGCCTGAACTGAGCACCAATTAAATCAAGACTTTTATTTGTATCTAACAACAAGCCCCAAGCCTAATGTCAGATTAAGGTCTATAACCAAAATATGGCTACTTTAGTACATTTTGTGCTGAGATGTAGCTCCTTGAATAAATCCCTTCCTCATTTTCTGCATTGAGGTAACAAATGAACAAAGAAAGAAAAGAGTACACTTTTCATCCCTGTAACTCTCTTTCTCACACTTTTTCATCTGCCCGGACAAACTTATTTGTTAATAAACGTGTAAATTGTAGTGAAACTGACTAAACACTTTTAAGCCAACAATATCAGGGCCCAATTGTTTATTTATATTATAATAAATACTGTTATTTATGCAAATAAAAATCTTAATTTTTGTCTTTAAACCTGGGGGCGGGGGCTCCACATTGGAATTTCACCCAGGGCACCAAAAGGGCTAGAGCTGGCCCTGTTAGTTTGGTTTGCACACCCCGTCAAATGGCAAATAGTTGCAATTATGTCTAACTGAATACACATGTAAGAATCAAAGCCAGTTGTTTTCTCAGTTTTTTTTTGTCAAAGCGTTGAAATCTGACTGTTTTTCCACAGATTGTGCGGACTCTCTGCCTCTTCCTCACCCCGGCTGAGAGGAAGTGCTCCCGCCTCTGCAAGGCTGACTCTTCTTTCAAATACGACACGGGCCTGTTTGTTCAGGGTCTGCTCAAGGTAGCCACCAGTTCTCTCCTCTCATTATACAGCACACTGTGATTTGAATTAGAGCCTGGTTATTGTTCTGTTCTGCCTGCTTGTTTGATGTTGTTCTGACCTAATTTCTTTTTCTGACTAGAAATTGTTGCAATAAGATATTTTTTATTACTACACTGCATACGATTAAGATCATTTTTTTTACGCATGCAGCTTTTTTGTGTTGTCTTCATACGGTTTCTATTTTTAATCATCCTGCAACTGCAATGTGCAAGTTATGATGTTGCCATAGCTACATGCGTTACAAATGTATAGTTTTGTCCTTGGTGTATTCCATTCACAGTTTCCAACATTACAATTACTTATTATTTACTGCTGTTTTACAAGGCAGGAGGGCTTAATGTTACACAGGCAGTTGCTTGTTAGTTCAGCCATAAAGAGTAAGTATGGTGCACAGAGCTCCTGCAGGATCCTCTTATAGATTTCCACATGAAATGCAGCAGGAAACAAGAGGCCCAGGGAGAAACAACAAGAAAGGAAATGGGAAGCTGCTTGCTTGCAAGAGGTGAAATAATTTATTAAAGCTTCTATGCGCATATAAGACATGCATATAGGAGGTTTTTGGTAGAGCTACCTTGAAGTTCATTCTTTGTTTATATATGCAGGTCGGAAGGTCTGATAAATAATTTCACTTTTTTTTTTTTTGCCAGCAAGGAACTTCCTGTTGTTGTTGTTTCCTCTGATAGAAAGAATCAGATCAGAAATACTTTATTGATCCTCAGGGGGAAATTGGGGCGTTACAGTTGCTCTTGTATAAACATAAGAAAAAGGAGTCACATGATGCTACAATATTATCAAAATATATTTAAAGAAATATAAGTACTAAAAATTACAAATAAGACATTGAGAGTATAAAAAATATGAAATATGTACAATTATTTTCATTAAGACGTGCAATATATAGCATATAACCACGGTGCAAAAAAGTAAATACAAAATGCTTATAAGTAAATACAAAATACTGAGAAGTGGTATATATTAAGTGTGTTAAATATAAATGCCAGAATGATATAAACAATAAATTATTAAGAATATTTCTTGAATATAAAGTATAAATACAGTATTAATGACAGTATTGCATAGTTGAATTATTGCACAAATTATTGTACAGTTAAGTCAGAAAGAAACATAGTGTCATAGTGCTGTGTGCTCTTTACATTGGCACAGAATGCAGTGGAGGGGCCAGAATAGTCCGACCAGGTTGTAAGATCATCTGAGGGCTCGGCAGGTATTCAATGTGGGTTTCCCCCCTTTTTTTCTTTTTTAATTCCCAGGACTCCACAGGCAGCTTCGTCCTGCCCTTCCGCCAGGTGCTCTACTCCCCCTACCCGACCACGCACATCGACGTCGACATCAACACGGTCAAGCAGATGCCGCCGTGCCACGAGCACACGTACAACCAGCGGCGCTACATGCGGTCAGAGCTGAGCGCCCTCTGGAAGACGGACAGCGAGGAGGACATACCCCCCGACACAGTCATCCACACTGACGAGAGCTTCACACCTGACCTGTAAGCCATGCACACGCACAGTATCTGTTGTGTTTGTGGGTTACACAAATATTCTATAATATAAAATACACTATTTTATTTAAACTTTTTTCACACACTGTTTAAAAAAAAATCCTCTCACATTAAAAAATGCCAATGTCATATCTTAACCATAATGCCTTTTTTCTTAGGAACATATTTCAAGACGTCATGCATAAAGACACTTTGGTGAGGTCATTCATAGATGAGGTAAGAATATAGCCACGCTTTTTTTTCCATTTCTTTATTGTTTCAATAAAAAAAAAAACTCAACCGAGTCAGAAGAAATAAGAAAAGAAAAAATTAACCCTGCAGCATATTGACAAAAATAGGAACATAATAGATAACATAACAATAAGCATTGTTATCATTCTCATTATCATCATTCAGAAGAAAAATTAGAGAGAGAAAATGTAAAGCACTTTGGATAAAAGCACTATTTACCATTTAAATCAAATAGCAGCTTTTGGAGGGGTTGTTGCTGAGTCATATCTTTTTTTAGCCCACAGCAGGAATATAAATATTGCTAAAAATGTACCCTCTAACATTGTTCTGGCGTACCTGCTGTGTTTTGTGAGAGGTATGTAAATGGGTTCTATCTGAAATAGTAACAATAACAGGGTCGGTAAAACAAAAAATAAGCAATTAATAGAGCTTTCAACTGAATTTGAATGTGGATAAAATATGTTTTTTCCACACCAAGTTGAGGTGTATTTATGATGGCATATTAAGGCATTGTAGGTAAAAAATAAATAAATAAATGAATGAGCCGAGGGATGGGGGGGGGAATATTCCAAGAAAAATCGTCCGGACTTAAAAAGAGATATTGCCTTGAATTGGGACTATTAAGAGGAAAACAAAATACTGATTTGAGCCTTTTTTCTAATAAATTTGTGAGATTTTTCTCGTAAATTTACTTCTTTAATCAAAGAGAATATCCAAGTTTTTTTGCGTAAATTTACGATTTCAATCTCAGAAATTCTGGGGGTTTTCTCGGAATATGACCCCCCTCCCCCGGCTCCTTAAATATATATTTTTTTTACCTACAATGGCCCTCTCAGTATTGTTTAACAATTAACAAGTACCCCCTTCTTATTGCACAAGCCTGAAAATGACATACCTAAAATGAAACTGTTCTTGTCAGAATTAGTCAAAGTGATAGGGAACCACATTTTTTTTTTTTTCTTGCCTATCCTATTTATATACTGTTCTGTCTCGTATGCATTTCTATTGCAAAACGTTGTTGCAGTGGTATTACTGCTGACAGTTTGTCAGCTCTGAGTGAGGATTCAACCAGCTGATACTTGTTCAGGGGTTACTGCAAAAAATGTAGATATATTGTTGTTTTTGGCTTCGTATTGCGGTGTACGACTAGTCTTGTTTTTTACTGCAGTGTAACACTGAAAGTGTCAGATGCATTTTCATATTTTGTCTGCGGTACAGTGCTATTGAACGCAGACCAGGCCTTGTACTGTATCAGGCCGCAGCAAATACTTGAATGATGTGCTCCAACCTCACTGATACAGTCTCTAGAGCCCATAGGTACAGAAATGTAGAATTTATTCCCAAGGGTCACAACCCCGTCATCCGCCCCTATGAAAATGCTCCCAGAGTTACAAGTTTTTCTCGCGACAACAGCAGTATGTTTCTCTCTCAAGGTTAGCACAGAGGAGGGTGGAGTGTATTATTGCAGCCTTTTCACAGCAGAGCCATAGCCCGGACTACTAATTGACATCCTGTGTCTTACCCAGGTGTTCATGCTGAAGCCGGGCCTGTCCCTGCGGAGCACCTATCTGGCCCAGTTCCTGCTGCTGCTCCACAGGAAGGCCCTCACGCTGCTCAAGTACATCGAGGACGAAACGTAAGAGCTGTCGCCAGTAAGACTTTAATCCAAAATAACAGGAAGGATTATTGTTTGGCAATAGACCACGCACCCATTCCACAGAAAAAACAGCCTAAATACCAGAGCTGATAATTCACTTATCGTCTGCCATAGTTTATTGCATTTGCTTTGACTTTGCACTGCAGCCACTGACCTTACTCTGATAGGGACATAGACAGGACACACCCTAAAGTTTTGTAGTCTGTGGCCCTGATGTAACACACTTTCCTAAAGTTTGGAGTCTAGATAGTCATGGTAATGTTATCCCCGGGGTTTTGTTGTACAGAGGTGAAGATACAGCAAGCTCTAAAGGCCCTGACACACCAACCCGACATCAAAGAACTAGCAGCGACGAAGGCCACAAGTTGTGTCGCCTTACGTTGCCTTTGTCTCCGCCAAAAAGTTGTCCTCGAAAACACACCGCAAAGACTACAGCCGACGGCCAACTACCACGTACGTTCTGCGCCTGCGTGAGATGAAATCACCCTGCACACCAGCAGATAGCGGTAGTCTGTATTCGTCATTCAAAAAGGGAACCTGGAAGACCGAGGACGGCGGATATACCAAGCCGTTGTTATGATACATATATAAAATAAGACAATGGTTTGCCGACCATTTTCACACCACTCTCACTCACCACTTAGCTTCATTCCAGATGGTCATGTCGTTGTGAAAATATCCGAGTATTGGATTGATCAGATGAGATGAAGATGAAAACTGAGAAGAGCATTCTGTGTGTTTCCTCTTGGCTTTACTCGTTGGCTTGCTTTCCTCACATCCGTTTCTCTTTTCGTGCACTGATTCGTTTAAGCTGAACAGCCAATCGGAGTGATTTTTTCTCACCGACGGGCTCCGCCAGAACACACCACAAAAACTAGGCAAATGGATGCTCACCGACAGCCCCAAACTGTTCGACGGCCGACCGTCGGCTTGGTGTGTCAGGGAGGGCCATAAGGCAACGGTTCCCAACCTGGGGGTCACCAAAGGTTCATGGTGGGTCGCGAGGCCCTCTTCATTTTAAGGGGTGTGAGACAACTTTCTATCTCAGCATATCCTTAATTTTTGTGAAGCTAAATGAAATTGTTATTTTTAAAGTTTGGATTATTATTTAAGATATAAACAGGATAAGAGCACAGTGAAGACCTGAACACAAGTTATATCCACAGAGCCTTCCCTCTCTGCTGAACAGCCTCGTCCTCTATTAGAAAAGTACGCAATTAAAACAAACCAAAGAGCTAGTAGAGCAATGGCCAAGCATCAGGGAGAAGAAAACACTGAATTTGTCAAAAAAAGAAGCCTTCTAATTATGTATGATTGTTAAAAATGAAAAAAAGCATAATACAGACAGAGAACTGTATTCAAAGTTACTATTAAAAACAGGAAGAATCTCTGATGCAATATTCACAGGAATTAATCTTCTTTTACACAATCTTTCATTTTACACAAACTTCCTGCAGTTGTTGCCTTCATTACTTGGTGGTCATCGTACAGTTTATTCGTTGTTCTGTACTGTTATTGTTATGCAGTGAATACAATATGAAACATCCATAAAATAGTCACTTAGTCAGGGGTCGTCAGTTTACTCAATGATGGAAAAGGTTGGGAACCACTGCTCTTACGAACAAAATGACCATACATGGAATGATTGGGAACTTACAACGTTAACTCAGTTGAGAAACATCTGTTAGTCCAGAGGCCTGTACTACGGAACGAGTTCAACATACACAGGGTATCTTCTCGTTATCTGGCTTAAATAACCCTAACAACCGCGATCCCACTAAACGGTCTTACGACGGTGGTTATCAACTCGGCGTAAATTAACAGACTTATTGATTTAACGGAATACTCAAAAGTCAGACATAGTCATTTAGATCGGGCAGTGAAATATAAATAGCTTTCAGAGTATATGATGATTAGATTACACTTAATCACATTATGGCATTTTACAAAGTTGTGGCTACTCCGGTGATGTGAAACAGACTTGAGAGCAAGTTGAAAAAAAAAAAAAATACAAAAACATAATTCAAAGCGATAAGCACCCACAGCACACAGCCAGCTGTCCTTCCTGCATTTGTCAGTTTAAGCTGTGTTGCTTTTAGCCTGGATTATGACTCTAACTTCTTTTGTCTTTGTGTAATATTATCATACAATCTATGCACTGAGCTCTGATTGGTCAGTAGGAGTTGCTTTTATATGAGTTGATGTCTTATCTGGAACATAACCTGCTCCGGAGCAGGTTAGTTACCATGGCGATCTACCCCAATAAGAAGTGAACCACCGTCATAGCAGGGTTAACCCTGAAGTTACCTCAATAATCCCAAATCCTGCTTCGTATAGTAGAGGCCTCTAGGTGAGGACCCAGCTGAAACCAATCTCAAACGCCACTAGGTACATGTACAGAGGACCTGCAGAGTTCTAAAACCGAAACAATGTTTTGGACGCGGAGAAAGAATGGAATATATGGCCTGGGGAACATGCAGGCTACTTTTTTTTACAGAAGAAGTAGTACAAAGAACACAGATACAATTCTGCTGAGCAGGAGAAAAATAACTCATATGATCGGGTGAGTCATTCTTCATCCTGTTCTGAACAAGCAGACAAGTTCTGACTGTGATACATCGCAAAAACGACTGCAGTTGGCTTTACTGATACGCACAAACACACTAACTGAGAAACCTTAGCTGTTAAGTGTTTTGATGGAGTCCAATAATATCTACATACTGTCAGTTTACCATAGCAACTGGTACATATCCCCTGCCTTACAGTTACAGGTGATAGTAAATGGCAAGATTAAATTACATTTTCCCACTGATGAGGCACCCTGCCTTGACATTTAACCTTGTTAATTTGTCACTTATTTAACACTTATTATTACAGTAGACATAAAACACCCCAGAGCATAATTAAAGCAACGTCTTTCTATTTTTGCATAGTATATCCACACATGAGTTAGTGTGTCAGCATGTTTCTAGCCAACAGTGTTGCTGAGCTTGCAACAACTATCTGCCCCCTCTATGAAGCTGTAAAGATGTACTGTAGATATTACATATTGTAATAGTAACCGAATAACAACAGGCAATCTATATTCATGATCGCCCTCTGTTTCTCTGTAACACCGGAGCAGCAGCCATGTTCTAACACGCAAAAGTTACGACACGCTTTACCTGATTGTTAAACATCCCACACAACCAGAGGGGTGAGGTTAGCACTTTCCTGTCTGATGAAACAAGTGGAGGCATTTTCATATTGCCCTCTTCCATTTTGCCCTTCAAAGGGGGACATGCCTCATAATGTTTATGTATGTGGTGAAAGAGCACAAAAAGTTTGTCCTTCAGTTTAGCCGAAAAGGATTTGACATTTGTTAGCAACACGTGCGCCATTTCAGACCTTTAGTGGTCAAAGGCCCTTGTGAATATAAAACAAAGCATAATATTAGACTAACAATGAATAGACTATAAACTATACATTCAGTGGGGAAGGACTGTAAAAGTGTAGCACCCTTGATACTACTGAAGTTATGCAAAGCAGAATTAGAGCACGGTCACACGTGAGCGAATGAAGGCGAGTGACCGTCGCCTGCCGAGGCGATATTCGTGCTGAATGTGGGCATTGCCAAGTGGGGTCAACCTATAGACTGTATATATAGATGGGTGACGCGTCTCCACTCGCCCTGTTTATAGCATCAAGTAACTAATTAAAGCCAAACTTTTCCGAAAAAGACTTCCACTTCGCTCTCCCCTACTGCATGGCTCCACTTAGTCTCAACAGGACCTCTACTTCCACCGTGACTCACACAACACTTTGCCAGATGTTATATATCTTGATTTACAAACTACTTTACATCAAGACGTCAAGTACTGAATGTAAAAAAAAACTTCCTGCAGTAAATGGAAAAAATATAAAGTACATTTGGCACACTCAATTCCATTAACCTTGTCAAGTACCGTCTTGGTTGATGGTCAGCCAAAATTGAGCTTGCCAGTAGAAATCAGAGTGATGTTTCCATCAGCAGTGCGGTAAAAGTTGGTTGTGATTCTAAGAGGACACACATACATTCCAGTTACAGGGGGAGGGGCCTAGCATCCCTAGCTACGTTTGTGTCCCGCAAGGCAAATTTCAGCATATCAATGAAAATGATGTAATGATTTAAACCATAGACTGTATATAAAGATGGACGACGTGTCTCCACTTCCTCCCACTGTCGAGAAGTTGAAGCAAAAATATCCAAGATACTCAAGCTGCCATCTTGAGATTTTTACGTAATTTGGAGCCGGAATCTTTGCAGTAGTGATCGGGCGGTAGAGTCCCAGTCTCAAGGTCATCCAATAGCGAGCACGGCCGCAGCTTGTCAGCGAGAGAGCCTCACAGCGGCCAATCATGACGTCTCACCCCCTTTTTATAGCATCAAATAACTAATTAAAACCAAACTCGTCAGAAAAATTAACACTTGAACATACAGTACATCAGCGTGAGAAGAACTACCTAAAATTACAGAAACCATCTTTGGGAAAAATGTATTTGACGTGTACTTTGACTTTTTAGTTTGGCTCATGTCCCATCCGCTAACATGAAGGGGGCGGGATTTATGGCCTATACTGCAGCCAGCCACCAGGGGGCTTCACTTTTGGGAAGCTGTCGTCCATCTTTATATACAGTCTATGGGTCAATCACACCTACTTCTTTGCTATTGTTTGAGGCTTTAACTTCACCTGTCAAAGTTCTCCAAAGTTGAACTCCACGCCATGCGAAATTGCTCTGCCACCGAAAGGAGACAAATTCGCCACTTTGCTTGCATAGAATGGAAGTGAATGGGCAAATATTTTTAAAGTTAATTTCACACGTGTGACTTTAAGCTGGTAATTCTGCAAAAGTTAATGGCTGATATTAGATTTGCTGTTTTTGTTTGTTTCATATCATTGTAAATGTAATCTCTTTGTGTTTTGGACTGTTGGAAAGATGAAACAGGCAAACTGTAAACTTCTGTCTTCACAATTTTCTGACATACCTAAAAACCAAACGAATAATCAAAAAAAAAAATATCAACAGATTAATCAATAATAAAAAATGATTTGTTACCTTAAACGACATGAACAAAATATAGCCTGATTGATGGTGAGTCTGGCTCACAGGACCAGTTTATGATGGTGATTGGTGTTGGGAAGAAACGGGGAAGAGGCGGCCGGCTGGTTGTCGAGCTATGCAGGGCGATGAATCCTCAGCATCATCCGAGAATGACAGCTTCCCCGTCTACATAGCACGTGTTTGGTGAATAATGTGCCGAGCAAGAGAATGATGCAAAGCACATGCCATGGCCTCCCCAGTCACCATCTGATAGACCCTCATCATCATCAAAGCCCTAAATGATGTTTTTATGATCATCATTTGATCACTGACAAGAAGTTCTCACTTCTTTGCCTCCCCCCCTGAGGTGCAGAAATGAGACTGTATGCCAGGTGTCAAGGTGACCTGGTGGCTTTTGATGGCCTCACACCAGACTTTGCATTAATGTGTCTCTCATTTAGGCTGTTAACAGAACATTCACTAAATGATAAAACATGTTAGAGACCAGTACTATAGCTTTACACTCTCCTAAGTCCATGGAATTTCCTGCTCTCTGGGGACCTTGTTCAGTTGCTTGTAAAAGAACTAGAAATATTTGTATCTCTAGTCACGCTCTGGCTTGGCTCTCAAAACACCTTCTTAAAGGGACAGTTCAGATTTTTTGAAGTTGGGTCGTATGAGGTATTTATCCTTAGTCAGTGTATTACCTACAGTAGATGGTGGTCAGCACACCCCCAGTTTGGAGAAATAGACAGGAGTACCGACACCGGAGCAAAGCAGTGTACTGCTGTGGACGGGGCCGGCAGCGAAGCACATTTTGGCCACCTAACAAAATCTGTATCAGTTTAGGTGAACACTATATTTTTAATATTTTCACCGCTTTACCTTGCCGTCAGACAGCCTTTTCTGAGAGGGAACTGAAGCCGTCATATCCATCTATGCTCCCTTAAGAGCCGCCAGACTCCATTGATAAAAACAGTAATTTTACTTTGCAGAACACAGGACTTGCTGGTCTACCGCTGCTTCGATCATTTAGTTTGTTTGTGTTATTGTGTGACTTTGGTGAATCCGAACTAACCCTTTAAAACGCCAGAGTCACACAATAACACAAACAAACTAACTGATGGAGGCAGCGGTAGACCAGCAACTCCTGTGTTCTGCGAGGTAAAATTACTGTTTTTGTCAAAGGAGTCTGGTGGCTTTGAAGAGAGCATAGATAACGGCTTCGATTCCCCGCCAGAAAGGGCTGTCTTACGGCAAGGTAAAGTAGTGAAAATATTCCAAGTATAGCGTAAACTTATCCTGATATAATTTTTTTAGGTGGCTAAAGAACGTTTTTGGTGCTGACCCCATCCACAGCAGTACATAGCTTTGCTTCCGTGCGGTAACTTCTGTCTGTTTCTCCAAACTGGGGGCATGCTGACCGCCATCTACCGTAGGTAATACATTGACTATGGATAAGTACTTCATACAACTCCACTTCAAAAAATCCAAACTATCCCTTTAAGCCCCAACAATTCATCTGAGACACTGTGGCCCACCGTGTCTTTAGCTTTCCTCAGATTTTTTTCAAGCCTCCGTCCGTGTGGCGACCTGGTCATCGCTCCATCTGGGCTTGACTCATCTCCTTCTGTGCTCCCAAACAGTGGACTGACCTTCCCACTCTTATAGGACAGCAGTCACTCCCGGTTTGTTTTTCTACTTCGACATGATTTGGCTTTTCTCTTGTTTACACAAGACATTTGAGGTCACTTGAGCAAATGCTGCTCTATTGTGCAACAAGTATGAAGCAGCCAGGAATATTTCTAAACTTCTGGTCCTGGCGCTTCTTACTTCTGGTTGGTTGTAATGTTGATACTTCTCTTACTTTCTACATTTTTCTTACATTTCTTTTATTTTGATTTATTATTATTTATTTATTACCTTATTTTAAAACCGTGAATTTATTCTAACACTGCATAGTACAAGCTATGTGACACAGCGTTATATATTACACTGAGGTTGCTAAAAGAGGTTGAATTGTTGCATCAGTAAATGTGCAAACAAATTGCTTACACACCTAAAATTACACACACCACGACTCCATTAGTACCTTGCTGTTTCGACACTGCACACACATTTTTAAGATGGTGCCACACTGTGGCATCATCTTAAAAATGTTAAAACTGCACTGATAAATATTTGTATATTACCAGTGGATCAAATGACTCTGTGTAATGTGAAAAGGGTCGCTCATAGTGATCAACCTAACGAGAATCATCACCCAACGCTGCAGTTCCCCTCATCTCTACAGAGCATTTCCTGTCACTCTGTCAGCTCATTGTTTTGATTTTACTTAACTTTAACTTTATTGTTTTGATTCACTCTCACCGCCCTCATCAGCCTTGTTTCCAGCAGTAGGTAGCTGTTTTCAATGACTGAAGCTCTGATGAACCCACTATACACTACCTGCTCAGCACCAAACATGATTAGAAAGTACTATCTCATATATTGTGTTGAACCTTTCAAGAAAACAAAAAATACGTTCTACAGTAGAAGTTCAAAGTTACAGATAATATTATCCAAGATAAATCCACGAATATCTTGCCACAGTTTGTTATATGTCTGTGCTCTCTATCTTTTGTTTCTTTTGTATCTTCCGCTGCGCAGAGGGTTGTGGGTCAGAATAGCCAGAAAAGCATGCTGGCTTGCATATTGCAAAATACGACCGGATGCAGTAGGACAGCCTGGTATTATATATTGGTAATCCTTTCCTTTCATACTAAATAGTATGGTAGTATGGGTATTGGAAACGCACAGTATTGCATTTAAAACCTCCAGGTCTCCAGGGAGGCCTATGTAGCTCTAATCTTCAGACAAATGCACTCTTATGATAGTTAATCCCCAAGAGTAGATGTTTGAAGTTCACAAATATATATGGTTATACATATTCAAAAAAAAAAAAAGAAACAAGATAGGTGTTTTACGTTAGAACCAACACATCAGATTTGACACATAAAGTGCATCTGTATTATTGTAGGGCAAGCGAATGATTCAATCATGTGATCAAAATTCTATGTTACCACTATGACAGCTTGATATGTTCAATTGTAGATCGCAAAAACTAATTGCACAATTCTTTTAATTGTTTTGGATTCCTTCAAATTGCAATGTGCAGTCATTTATTAATTGCTATAAATTATAATACAGAGATTCAATTGTTTCTTTCCTAACTAAACACTACAAGACATGTTACCATGATGTTACAAAACATTACTTTTTTATTTATTTTATTTTATTTTATTTTTCCTCCTTTGTCTAAAATGCATAAAATGTTTCCAGAGATGTGATCGTCTGAACATATCTCACTCCGGAGACAACACTAACTACACAAGCAAAGCCATGATTTGTGTGCTCGTGTGGAAGGATAAAGGCGTCTTGTTTATGGTGCTGCTAACAGCCTGAGGTCTAAGGCCATACTATTTTACAGGTGCCTTGACAACATTGTTTATGCTCAGTTGCCATCCCGTAGCAGCATACATAATTCATCGTGGCATGGCCGTTCCTGTGCACAGCTGCAGCCCAACTAGATGCTAATGCAAATCCCCTGACCCCGAGTTATTGTAGCTTGTTAACAGTTCACACTACAAAAGCCTCTCCTCCTCCTCTTTTCACAGGCAAAAAGGGAAGAAGCCGTTTCGATCCCTGCGCAACCTAAAGACCGACCTGGATCTGACGGTGGAAGGAGACCTGTACATCGTCATGGCCTTCGCCGAGAAGCTGAGGGCGGGGCTGCACTCGTTCGTGTTCGGGAAGCCGTTCTACACCAGCATGCAAGAACGAGACGTACTCATGAGCTTCTGACTCACCTGCACTTTATGCATTGGACGGTTAATGGAAACAGATGTTGTATTGTCTTTGTTTTATTGTTACATCAATGCATGCACACGTGTATTATTGAGACAACCATTTAAAAGCCTGATTGTTACTGCTTTACTGAAATGAAAACATTTTGCCTTCCTTTTGTGTCTTGATCAATTCAAGACGTGATTTCAAAGACTGATCGGTACTGCTGTTATGAGCCATTAGAATTAAAGTTTTGATATATCGCCTTGATCAACTGTAAGCATAATGTGATTTTAATGTTTTGAGAAATTATTCTCTGCTGGATGAATTATTCATGTGTTCTATGCCTTCTGTTAGAAGAGGGTCTGTATTAATTTATGGCGTTAAAATTGGCCGAGGTGCCCACCAGAAGATTTGCAATTTAATTTAAAAATGATATTTATTAAAACATGAGTTATTAGTTTCTTCACTGCCTTTATTATACGATAACCTCACAACCTTTTGAACTTGTCGCTTGCTTTTTTTTTTTTTTTTTAATTCAATTAGCTGAATGTGAATGGTGCAGATCAACTGACATTACCAAAAGGTTGTGAGTAATCACGAAGATTTCATTAAAGATAAACAGTAAATGAAATCTTATCACAATCCCTCCTGACAAAGCAGATTTGTGTGTGCAGCTGGCAGCGATTCTCATCATTAAATGCATTTACCCAGCTGTGCGTAAAACGGATTTGCATTTGATTTTTTTTTCCCACCCACAGCAACAACCCAGTTATGTGCTGTTAGGATTATCCATCTTTAGTGGTGGTCTTAAAGTCAAGCAATCTAGTTTATATGCCATGAGTATTACTTCCAGAGATGCAAAATGTCTTGACATTGTAATGTGTTGAGTTGATAATGTTGTGCCATTCTCCATTTCCTCTACATTTACATATCATTTTGAATTCAGGACATTTGCTCCCACTTGGAGAGACAGTCCAACCATCAAATGACAGACATGTTCTCTATATTTAATCACTTTGCTTCCTTCACTTTTACTTTATTGATGTTTTTAACGATTAACTTTTGTCTACTCGATAAATAATAAAGACTGTAATAAGAAATTGAACATCTTTTACACTGTTGTTTATTTGCTTTAAAGCTTATGACAATAGTAACAGTCTACAGCCATGCTAGCAGCTTTGTGTGGCTGTACTTACAGTACTTTATGAGCTAAATGATGCTAATGTTTAGCAGGTATAATACTTACCATGTTCACCATCTTAGCTTAGCCAGCCGATTAGACTGTTGTCGGGCTTAAATAGGCGATATCAGTCACTACAAGCCCCATAGATGTGGGTCAATATGGGCCTGCTACACCCAATAGTAGGTTTTAACATCTATTGATATGGTAGATCATCAAAAGAAGGTTTAAAGAACACAACAGCGATTGTAGTAATTGTGACAGCAGCAGAAAGAAAGAAAAAAGTTGTAGTTTTGTTGCCTAAACCTATCTTTGTTTTTTTTGGCTAAACCTAAAGAAGCCTTTTTGTTTGAGTTCAAAACGTGACGTTTCATTCAGTTTTACAACATGTTAGAATGTGTTGCTTTTAAGTTTCACTTTCACTTTTACAACGTAGTAGGCGTAGTAGGCCCCTAATGACCCACATCTATGGTGCTTATAGCGACTGATAACGCCTATTTAATGGCCTGATGATAGTTGAATTGGGTGGCTTAGCGTGTTAGCATGCTAACATTTGCTAATCATCTCCAAGTAAATGTGAGGCTGATGGGAATGTCATTAGTTTTGCAGGTATTTGGTCATAAACAAGTATTGGATGGTAAAAAAATTGTGACCTGAAGATGTCACTAGATGACAAGTCAGGGGATCACCAAAGTTTACAATTCATCCTGAGGGGGGATATAAATGTCTATCATGACAATGCATCCAATACTGCAGGAAAAGTCAGGGGACCTCAAAAACCTTAGGATACAGTACATTGTCTGGGAGCCATGAATGTCTGTACAAAATCTTGTGACATTCCATATTAGATGTTGAAATATTTCAGTGTATAAGTGAAAACTTTGACCAGCTGGAGGGAAAGTCAATGGATCGCTAATATTAGGATTCATCTTCTCGGGCACCATGAATGTGTACCAATTTGCATGGCAATCCAATCCAAGATATTTCAGGCCATAGTGGTGGACTGACCAAACAGACTGATATCTCTTGAGCCACCCTCCGTGGCTACAAATGACATCTGAAGTAATCTGTATACGCATATAGGATTAGAATCGAGAGAATGAAATGAGCAAAGTAATGTTTTTTAGTTTAAATCTTAGAGATAAGATTTATATAAAGATGGATGACATGACAGCTCCCCAAAAGTGAAGCCAAAACATCTTGATCACCCCCTGGTGGCTGGCTGCAGTATAGGTCATAAATCCATCCATGTTAGCGGATGGGACAAGGGCCAAACTAAAAAGTCAAAGTACACATCAAATAATTTTTTTGCAAAAATGGTTTCTGTCATTTTAGGTAGTTCTTATCACACTGATGTATGTGCAGATGTTAATTTTTCTGATAAGTTTGATTATAATTAGTTATTTGATGCTATGAAAAGAGTGTGAGCCGTCGTGATTGGCAGCTTCAGTATCTGGGATATTTTGGCTTCACTTCTGTTCAGTGGGAGAAAGTAAGACGCATCGTCCATCTTTATATACAGTCTGTGGTTTAAATCATTACATTATTTTAATCAATATGCTGAAATAGTCCTTGAGGGACACAAACGTAGCTAGGGATGCTAGCCTCCTGTAACTGAAATGTATGTGCGACTTCTCTGGCTGGGTCCTCTTAGAATCCCCGCCAACTTTTACATCATTGCTGATGGAAACATCACTCTGATTTCTATTGGCAAGCTCAATTTTGGCTGACCATCAACCAAGACGGTACTTGACAATGTTAATGGAACTGAGTGTGCCAAATGTACTTTATATTTTCCTTTTACTGCAGGAAGTTTTTTGACATCTTGATGTAAAGTAGTTGGTAAATCAAGTTATAACGTCTGGCAATGTGTTGTGTGAGTCACAGTGGCAATAGATGTCCTGTTGAGAGCAGTAACCTCCGGGTCTGAAAAGTGAAGCCAATGCAGAAGTGCCTTAAACCTGCAATCCTTTCTAATAGCCAGCAGGGGGCGACTCCTCTGGTTGCAACAAGAAGTCTGATTGTATAGAAGTCTATGAGAAAATGAGCCTACTTCTCATTTTATTTTTTACCTCAGTAAACATTGTAAACATGAGTTCATGGTCTCAATCGCTAGTTTCAAGTCTTCTTCAATGCAGCATGATGTTCATTTAGTAAATTATGGGTCTATTTAGAGTGAAATAGGCCATAAAGCAGGGTATGCGTTAGGGCGTGGCTACCTTGTGATTGACAGGCTGCTACCACGGTGTTGTCCAATCTTTGAGTTGTCTTAGAACGTTAACCCTTTC
This sequence comes from Sebastes umbrosus, assembly GCF_015220745.1. Lineage (NCBI taxonomy): Eukaryota > Metazoa > Chordata > Actinopteri > Perciformes > Sebastidae > Sebastes > Sebastes umbrosus. Next base: position 9,322,362 of record NC_051284.1, read on the forward strand.
ACAGTGTGTTTTCAGTTCATGAAAGTTATTGTAACATTTTGTTCACCTAAAAATGTCTTATTCAGCGTTCGGTTGTACTTAGCTCCAACCACTTGTGCCACTTCTGGTTGCAAAAAACCAAGATGGTGATGACCAAAAACCAAGGTGGCGACAGCCAAAAACCAAGATGGTGACAGCCAAAACGCCAAACTTGAGCTTTGAAAACTGGCAGTCCACACACCAATGGGTGATGTCACGGTGACTACGTCCACTCCTTATATACAATCTTAGGTCGAGACCAAGTGGAGATGTGCAGTATGCATTGAAAGCAGCATCTGGCTTAAATTAACCCCGAGGGCACACCATATACCAGATCAATCAATCAGATACACCATTAGGCCCATTTGGGAGCTAACCACCTTTTCAAGATGTATATGAATAACATTAAATATCATTATAATAGCATTGCTCTGTGGGGGTCAGACTGTATTCAATTTTAAGTATGGTTAAACAGTGGATTTATGGGTTAGGTGGAAATAACTTTAACTGATGCAGTTCATGAACTGCGAAATCCTTCACAACGTGACCACGCTTTCTCCGAGATGTGGTTATCCATAAATGATATCCATGCTTTCTCTAAACCACTGGATGGAAAAAAAAAAGGCAAGCTTGAAGATCGTACTGTAGTCTATCCATAATTGCCCCAAGCAAGAAAATTATAATTAGGTGTCCTCCAGAGAGCCTTGAACTGTTGCATATTTAAAACAGGAGGGAAACGAGCCAAAAGTGAAGAAGCTGTTAATTACTAATAGAATATCTGTATCGACTGTACCGAGGACCTCCTTCAGGAATTCAGTTGGAATAACACTCAAAAGACAGGAAAAATAACTCATGTGAGATATGGTTTCTTTCAAAGCCGCTGCCAAAATAGGTCGGTCTTGAGGGGAAGGCTTGATTGGCAGGGAAAGGCTTTGAGCCCCGATGTTTGGCATCTTTTCAGTAAAATGACTCTTACGTGTTCTTTGGGGAGGCTTTGTTGTTGTGACTGGAGGAGGGCATGACAACAGAGCTCTTACATTAAATAGTACCCTAGAGCTCTAGCAATTCTTAGATAAAACAGGAGATGATGTTATAACCTTAACTGTTTCTGATGCTTTGACATTAGATTGTTTTTTAGATAGGAATAGAACAGGAAATCAAATGGAATCTTGTATTCTTTCCTTTTGGCGCCCAGGTCAGAGGATACCAGTTTTCAGCTACTTTGATATTAAAATCCCTTTAGCAACTAATTTATGTTATGTTAAGTAGCTTACTACTGATAGAAGCAACTAAAAGTTCCCCAGAATCTATTGTTGCAGCAGAGCTTCAAAAATAACTCCCATGTTGCAAACATTTTATTTTATTTTATTTTATTTTATTTTATTTTATTTTATTTTATTTTATCTTATTTTATTTTATTTGACATGGACATCACAGTAGCATTAGAATTGTAACATACATGTATGCACCGTGTTTGTAACAAAACGCTAATTTACAACACCTACTCTCACTCTTGTATGAATTGAATAGGCCTATTATACTTTGCATGTATTAATCCAAAGAACAATCAAGGGGTGTTGGTACTATTTACAAGACTAACATACACAAATATTCAAATGGCAGGCAAAATAAAGAGTAATTGATTGTTATGATTCTTTTGAATGAACTACTATCATTCCCAAGAAACAGGATTAACCTAATGGAAATCATAGAAATTGTGTTGCAAAAAATATAAAGTCTTGTCAGATAAAATCTGTTGAACCAGAAACTTAAATTAAGATTTAAACTAAATATATGCAACAATATGTGCAACAGGCAGAATAAAAAAGTGCTGAATTTTTAGTCTACTAGTCTACAAATGACACTTTTTCTTTCAATATGATGGCAGGAAAGAACACGTGCAATTAGGATAGGCTATATTTGGCGATGCAAAGTCAGTGGACAGTACATTTTTTATTTATAGCCTATACGAACTATAACCGCCATGCTAATGACCCTTTGAAATATGTAAGCACAAAGTGATCCCACTTGAACTGCATTTCACTGCTCCAGAAACTGAATATGTAGCGTTTAATACCCTACTGGCCAGAGGCTTTGGCTTTACTGAGATAGATTGAGATGGACATTTTCAACCCCTCTGCATCGTATTCACTGAGTAAGGGAAATATTTTATCGTGTGAAATATAGTCCATGTTGAATCTTGAATCCCCTCTGGTTTATACAGAAAATCTAAACGAGAGGTAATCTCTTTGTGTAATGCTTTCTTTCTTTGCTCAATTTTTTTTAATGTTTATTCTTTCATTTTATAATAATTATGATGTGTGTGTGTGTCTATAAATTAGTTTATTTGTTCTAGGCCTACACTCCTTTTTGTATCCATTTTTTTGATTATGCTGTTTTTATTATACTTTATTTATCATACTTGTTTATGTTTATTCTTTTTTATGTTTATTCTTTCATTTTTTTTTCATTCTTTTAATTTTTTTATGTTCATTCTTTCATTTTATAATAATTATTATATGTCTGTGTGTGTGTGTGTGTGTGTGTATCTATAAATTAGTATTTTAGTACTAGACCTACACTCTTTTTTGTATCCATTTTTTTGATTAAGCTGTTTTTATTATACTTTATTTATTATACTTTTTTTACGTTTATTCTTTTTTATGTTTATTCTTTCATTTTTTTGTTTTTTTTCGTTTTTTTATGTTTATTCTTTTATTTTATAATAATTATGATGTGTGTGTGTCTATAAATTAGTCTATTAGTACTAGGCCTACACTCTTTTTTGTATCAATTTTTTTCATTATGCTATTTTTATCATACTTTATTTATTATACTTTTTTATGTTTATTCTCTTTTTATTTTTATTCTTTAATTTTTTTGTTTATTCTTTTAATTTTTTTTATATGTATTCTTTTTTATGTTTATTCTTTCATTTTACAATAATTATGATATGTGTGTGTGTCTATAACTTAGTCTATTAGTACTAGGCCTACTCTCTTTTTTTGTATACATTTTTTTCATTATACTGTTTTTATCATACTTTAACAAACAGAATTAAAAACGTCTGAATAAATCCTGCTGTGGGTTCAACAGAACTGTACCATCAAAACAGGCACAGGTCAAATCCCACCACAGTACTGTATTATAAAAACATTCACGCTGATTGGTCGAAAGAACTGTCTGTCAACTGTGACGCTTTCCTCTGATTGGTCAGTCTCCTCCTCGCCAGCTTTCCTATTGGTCAATTATGTGTGCCTACTCTCGACAGACCCGGAAGCGATGTTAACTGGCCGCCTGCCAGGTCAATATTCAACAGAGGATGCTAGCTATGCTCACGTCTGACACGACAAAAAGGAACAACAACTCCTGAAGAACCGGAGCAAAGATGAAACCACATGCTTTATCGAGGACATTAAGGTATTGTACTAACACCAGGTGACTTGTTTTCACAGTTTGGAAAAGGAGAAGTTACAGGGTGCGGCCTGCTGTCATTAGCTCTGCTGGCTAGCCTCAGTGCTAACGTTGTGATATTGTAACGGCTAGCTTTAATAACTGCAGTGTTATGATTATTACTACTGGACGGAGGCAGGAGCAGCTTGTTGTTAACGTTACAAAACGCTACTAAATGAAACATGTTAGGTGTTGTTAGTGCTGAGGATGAAGGTGAGGAAGGAAACAGCAGCTGGGATTATCTAGCTAACGTTACAGTAGGTGTGTGGTTAGTGTGTCAGGTAGGTATGGATCTGGGATCCACACCACAGCTGAAGTCAGGTGTTCATTTAGCTATCTGCCTGACTATGTTGAGCTCTAGCTAAACACACAGTGTTATATTCATATAGAAAGCCGTGTAGATGATAGCTCTGCCAGTTCAACATGTAAACAAACTAGTAGTTATATATCTAGTGCATCTTTTTAGTTCTACTATGTTGTTTTGAACTTGGATAAGCCACAGCAATACATGTCTTGATAGGTAGTGTACCTGTGTGATCAATGCTTGTGCAGTGGTTGCCAGACTCCTTAGCAAAATTGACTATTTATTTTATTAAGAAGCACAAGTGCCAGTTCAATATGTAAACAAAGACACAAGACTGCCAAGTAATGTTACCCTCAATAAGTTACTGGTCTCTTTTCATTCCCATCGTCTTGTTTAACGTTAAGCAACATACAGTATTCATATTCAACAAGGCGTGTATGTTATTGATAAGTAAGGTCAGATTTTAATAAATGGACAGATTTTCAGTGCAGTTTGGTGAGGGTGAGCTGTGTCAAATCTGCCAGACATCTTTGCTGCAAACTAGTAGTTATATATCTAGTGCATCTATTTAGTTCTACTATGTTGTTTTGAACATGGATAAGTGTCTTGATAGTTAGTTTGTGTACCTGTGAAATGTTTGTGATCAATGCTTGTGCAGTGGCTGCCAGACTCCCTAGCAAAATTGACTATTTCTTTTTTTAAGAAGCATAAGTAAATGTAGGCCTATATATTTACCTGTCCCCTGTTATGTCTGCAACAATGATATAAACTAGGGCTGTCAGTCAATTAGAATATTTAATTGTGATTAATTGCATGATTAATCGCAATTAATCACAAATTAACCACACATTTTTTAATCTGTTCAAAATGTATCTTAAAGGGAGATTTGTCAAGTATATAATACTCTTAACAACATTGGATTGGGCAAATATGCTTGCTTTATGCAAATGTATGTATGTATTTATTATTGGTAACCAATTAACAACATAAAACAATGAAAAATATTTTCCAGAAACTGCTGTCAGTGTGTCAGTGTGCTGACTTGACTATAACTTCCCCAAAACGGCATGTGATTATCATAAAGTGGGCATGTCTGTGAAGGGGAGACTCGTGGGTACCCATAGAACCAAATTTCAACTTTGCGTAATGAAATTAGTGGTGTTAAAACAAATTTGCGTTAACGCATTATTATTGCATTAACTTTGACAGCCCTAATATAAACTAAGGGTGTAACGATACATGGATCTGGATCGATATACCGATTCAATGATCATCGATGCAAAGTGAAAATATCGATACACATCATCATCTTACAAGATATGATTTAATTTGAAATTCCCACTTTATATTTATTTTTTTTACTAAAAAGAATAGATTGTTTTTCATTTGAATGTCTGGAAGAGCTCAGTAATACAATTGTCAAATCATATTTTAGTAGCTTTTTTTTTTAGTTTATATAAATGTAACTGATTGTGTTAAATGGGCATACGATATTGTCTCATATCGATCGCAGCCCCTGTATTGAATCAAAACGTATCGTGGCAGATTTTGTGATATCAGCAAATATCCTTTCGTTGTCAAAACAATCATTATAATATCATATCGTGATGAAACTGGTGATTTACACCCCTCCCCTAATATAAACTGCTGCTTCCCAAAACAGTCCTCTTTTAGGTTTGTTGTTGGTGCGGTGTTTTGTCTGATGTGTATATTATCTTGGGAGAGGTGACAAACATGAAAAAGTTTGTGAACAGCTGTGGTAGCTAACCAAAAATGAATAGGTAATTGTTTTAGCTGACAGAATTCCCCTCCTCGCTGTACTTAAGTCACTTGTAAACCAAAACTGCAAACGCTCGGGTTGCAGGTACCTGCGATGAGTCACTGACAACACTGATCTTTCTGGGATGGCAGCATACTCTGTGCTCATAACTCAGAACCTGAACCTGACTTACAGGAATACCTGTGCTGCTGTGATCCGTTCAGATGGACTGAATCACAGTTTTAGGTACAGTATGTTATGTACAGAGAAGCGCACACACACATACATCAGATTACATTTGAAGTACTTGTGCTTGTGTTGTCAAAAACTCATACAAACTCTGCTTTAGTTCTTTTAAGTTAAGTTGACCACCTAAATTAGCTTTTGCCTCCTGCCGAATTTGACATAGTAAACAAACCCAACAGCCAGTATTGGATTAGCATCTGGCAGGTAGCTGGTGTCAAGTCCCCTGTGAGATCTAGAGCTTCTGTTAAATTACAGGATGTCAAATTTAACAGATTATCACAGATTGTTTCTTAAAATATCGTGTCAAAAAAGGCAGATTCAGAAACAGTGTTTTCTGTAAGAGAGCGTGCTGGGTTTGGTTTCTTCTCAGTGGTTTTACAGCCAGCGTCATATAAGGTGGATTAGATGAGGATTTGTATTTGTGTGAATCTGTTTGTGCAACAGTATTCAAGCTTTTGACTCCTAAGTATGGGCTGACTGGGATCACAGCATACACTTGTAGACACACGCACACACAAACACACACTAATGTGTTACACTCTTCCACCAGCCCCATGCCGAACACAAACAAAATAAAATAATCCTCCCTGTAGAAGCAAAAACCACGTCATCAAACACATGACATGGAAAAGGAAGTAGGTGCAAATATAGCTAGTTATGATCACGTGTGGTGTTACGCATAGCTAGTTACGCAAGTTCCCTGTGCAAGGGTGGGTACTATACAAATGATTTCAAATCTTAAACATAAAAACTAAAAACCATACGACAGTTATATGCCAAGATAACTTTTACTTTTTTTTGTAAATGTGTTTTGCAAAATGGTTTGAAGTAATGAATATTCCTTTTGCCCACATCTCTTCATCATTTTCGTCTTTTACTATTCCTCCCTTTGCCAATTTACCTTTACGAAACGGATCCACTAAATTTTTATGAACATAGTGAGACAGAGCAGACTGTGCATATACTGTAACTCCACACCGACCATATAGACAGGATCTTTTGCTCTATATTTTAATAGCAGGGGTGTAGATCATAAGTTTCATCACGATACGATATTACATTGATTCTTTGGACAACAACACAATATTTGCTGATCACAAAGTCTGCCATGATAAGAGTTTCATTCAATTCAGGGGCCTGTGATCGATATGCTTATTTAAAACAATCAGTTAAATTTATATAATCTTACAAAAAGCTACTAAAATATGATTTTACAATTTTATTACTTGGCTCTGTGGGAAGAAGATGCGCTTGGACTGAAATTGGTGACACAGACGTGCCATGGGAATTTCAAAATAAAGATGAATCTTTAAGATAATGAAATGTATCGATGTATCATTACACCAAAGGTCGTGATAACCGAATATTTTACGTCATTGACTGACTTTTTTTAACAATGACGAAAAATCTGAAGGCTGGTTAGTTTGACGGACTGGAGGCCTTGGTGCGTGTCCGTGACCATATGAGTCGCAGAATGGTGCCGATTGCAGCTGCACCGCTGGTGCAGAAGGTAGCGATTGCTGTAGGATTTCCTCCCGGTGAAGCGAGAGCTTGCAGGATTGGGAAATTCCACGTTCAGATAGTCTGGTAATTACAGTCTCCAGTGTGGCAGCAGAGCACGGATTCAGCCTTTAGAACACAATTAAAACGGCCAAGAGAAGTCGTCTGTCCGAGGCAAAGACTATGGAAAAAAATGATGCATCTGCTTCGTGTGTGTTGATATGAAAAGAGACCGCACGGTTGGTGTCGTGTCTCCATTCATCTTTTCTCTCCATGCCCTCATAAATCCATAATCTATAAGCTTGTTCTGTATATTTATCAGACAGAGCTTCGCCGCTGTGTGTGCCGCTGTCTGTCAGTCTTCAGTCCAATACTCTAAATTTACTAAAAAAGATATGGCTGTCTATAAACACTGGATTTCTCGTAGCACACACTCGCAGAACGGACAGATAGTGGATCGTGAGGAGACATTCACAGAATTTGACAAAAAGTGTATTGGATTAGACTCACAGACTCTGCCTTTAAATATATATCTATGTGTAATTATCATTAAAAAATTAAAATTAAGAAGACTGGTAATATATTATGACGGAATTTTTACAACCCTGTCCGTCAAACAAAATCTAACGCAACCACTGCATTACAGCCCTAGAAAATAGTAAGACTTAAATCTGTGGTCAGGTCAGATTGGGGCAGCCCAATTTATTTATTATTATTTATTTATTTTCTACTAAATCAACATTTATAGAATAGCAGAGTGGGAGCAGCAGATTTGAGAGACATATTGTTTCATTTAAATTATTTTTTGCTTGTTTTTATTTAATTTACGATTCAATATAATATAATCCTAATCACCTTTGCGTTTGCATATATATTTTGAAGCAGCAAGTATAGCTCATTTGTTAAAATAAAATTTTATATGCATTTTGTTAGCTTAAGAAATTGCTTAAAATGTGCATCTCTACTTGGAACAATTATGACTTAATTATGTTTTATCCAATCCTCACATTTTACACCTTGATTCTTTTCAGTTAAGTGATAACTATGTGTAAATTGGTATAGTTTGCGTTATTTCCCCCATATCCTTTTGTTTGTATGCCTTACATCTACCTTCATTTTAATTTAAGAATTATGTTTTAGGTAACTGTCTCTTCCTGGGAAACCTACGTAGCACCCATTGGTGCATTTAAAATGTTTCAAATACATTTCCCCCGTAAAACTTTGTATTTTTATCTTTCTTTGCTGTGTTGCTAATGTCCTCTTTTGTTCCCGTGTCATGGAAGTGATCTGACTTTTGTCTGCTTTTAGTTTTAGGTATCAGACTGAGAGCCTGTAGCCATGGATGGGCATGTTGCCAAAAACAATGAAAGCACTTTCCCCACCTTGGTGGACCTGGATCACTTTCTTAACAAGCACAACTCGAACTTCATCTGGCTCCTCGTTGGTAAGTGCTCTGTAGCTGCACTGTGGGGGAAACATGTACAGATCAATGGATATTTTGCAGACCTGTCAGCACTGGATCAAGTTGCATTTTAGCAGTTTCATAGAAGATGTGCTATCACTTCCCTCGGTCTAAAACTAATGTGTTTACTACTGATTTATTCATCATTTATTAAACATCGTTTTGGGACCATGATATCCTACCAGGTACGAATATTGACTGTTTGGAGGAGTGATAAGTATTCCATTAAATTGTTTCAGTCCCTCCGTCTTTATATGAGTGTGATAAAATACCTTCTTTGGCATTCACACTCATTATCTAGTAGTGGCTCATTTAGCAAATAACAAGGACAAATTCGATAATGTGGTGGCGTGAGAAATGATTTCAATATCAGTTTATAATAAGTTCTTTTGACATATGTGCCGTGATGTTAGATAGACTGAAGATCGTTGCATTGAGCAGGCACGAAATAAAGTATGATAAAAGTCTGTAATATTCCCTAATGTGTTTAAAAAAAAATCTCATCGGATGAAATGTTTTTAATTAGTATTTGCTTTTAATGCTTTAATCCATCTGACTTTATTAACATTTAATTGTGATTTAATTCAATTGAAGTACGACAAATGATAGTTTCCAGTTATTGCTCAGTCCAGGTGCAGCTCTCCGTTGACTCAAATATATTGAATGAAGATTGAATGAAGCTGACGTTTTCTTTGTGCGGCTGCAACGTCTTCGAGTCGGATAAAAAAAAAAAAAAACTCTTTTGGGGGAAAAGAAAAAGAAATCCTTAAGTGCAGCAGTAAAACCCAGCTGTCAGCCCAGATATGAAAGTAGTTTCTACATTAATTCCACCTTTGCTGTATTCTTTTAAAGAATTATTAACACTTTTTTTCCAGTGGAATTTATAATAGGTTTCCAAATCTATCACTGGTATGACTACTACTATTGTAATGCTGCTGCAGTCATTTCTCTGTACTGATGGGTCTCTGTCATGTCAGGAAAAGTATCATCTGGCACACTGTATTCAAAGGACCGATCATGGTTTGTTGACCTTTATAGCTCACATGTATAATTAAAGAGTTTGACTGAACAGAGGCAAAATCAGCATTCATATTTGAAAGTATAGACCTACTTTACTGTGTCACAAAAAAATAAATAAAGCAACATGTTGTTATGTTTTCTATTATTCCTTGTATTAACAAACCTGACCATGTTACGTTTTTTGTCTTTCAGCTACCATTCTGTCCTGTGGATGGATCATCTATTTAACTTATTACAACTCCCGCAACATTGGCCTCATCCTCACCCTCATCATCAACAGACTCTACAAGGATGGCTACATTCACATCGGTGCGTTCATCAGGAGCTCTGTCACACCGTGATGAATAGCGAGGGGGAACGCTGCCAAAGCGTTCTGTTCAAGGCGTTAACTCAGTCTGCTGAATATTTCATGATGAGCCGCCTTCTCTCAGTGATTATCTCCATAGAGTCTGAACAGCGAACTGCAAACCAACACCAGATTGAATTTCTCTCCATAAATGACACAGAACGTAATTTATAAAAAGCACCTCAAGGCCATAAATCCAAGTGCAACCATTATTTTTTAAGCAAGTGATTAGTTTCCTCCAAAAAACATCAATTTTCTTGACTAAAGAGTAGACCTTGGCAGGTGCATCTGCTCTGTAATACAACCCTAAATGCTTTACACTTCAAAAATTAAGCAGAAAAAGAAGCCTGAGTGTGTCAATATGATGCTCACTCTGTAATGAGACAATGTTTAACATTTTTACGAGTGAATTAACAAATTCACTGCAGAGTGTGTTGACAGAAACCTGCAGCTACCTGGCTATGAGTAAATAGGACGGGCAGGAACGATTTGGCAAAGCAGTGTTAAAAATAAAGGGGAAATGAGGAAGGCATGGCTTAGTTAACATCTCTTTGCCAACATGTGTTGCTACAAAGTGAGCAGTCACCTGTGTGCCAGCTAATCTATTTTTTAAATTAACTTAATTTAAAAAAAAATAATTTAATTGATTAAAACTTAAAGGGAGAGTTCATATTTTTTTTTTAAGTGGGGTTGTAAGAGGTATTTATCCATAGTCATAGTATTATCTAAAGTAGATGATGGAGTACCGGCACGGGAGCAAAGCAATGCGCTGCTGTGGACGGGACCGGCAGCAAATCATATTTTAGCCACCTATCAGTTTAACGCTATGTTTAGAATATTTTCACCGCTTTACCTTGCCCTTTGGGACGGGTAACTGAGCTGTTGTATCCGTCTATGCTCTCTATCTGTCTATGGGTCCTTGAGGGGGTTCCAGGGTTTCCCCTGCACAAAAGGGGAATCATTTATTTTCACTATAATTCCATCCATAAGTAAGACAGAAACAGAATGTGGGTTTCATATACTTTCTGTAATAAAACATCCAAAAGCAAAAATCCTATCAGATGGGGGGACCCTGAGACGAAATAATATCAAATGGGGATCCGTGGTCTAATTTGTGTCAGTTTAAGGGTCCTTGACATGAAAAAGTTTGGGAACCACTGCTTTAAAACACCAAAGTCAAACAATAATAACACAAACAAACTAACCGATTGATCGAGGCAGCAGTAAAACAGTAGTTCTGCGAGGTAAAATGACTGTTTGGTGACTTTGAAGAGAGCATAGATAACGGCTTCAGTTCCCCGACGGGAAGGGCTGTCTAACGGCAAGGTAAAGCAGTGAAAATATTCAAGACATAGCGTACACTTAAACTGATGCTCGATTTTTTTTTAGGTGGTTAAAATATGTTTTACTGTTGCCCCCATCCACAGCAGTGCATTGCTTTGCTCCCATGTCGGTACTCCTGTCTGTTTCTCCAAACTGGGGGCATGCTGACCATCATCTACTGTAGGTAATACACTGACTATGTATAAGTACCTCATACAACCCCACTTCAAAAAATCTGAACTATCCCTTTAAAGTTCTAAAAAGGTGGATTCTCTGTCTAGGTGGCATTTACAAAAAAAAGCCTGTAAGGGCGCAAATGTATGGATATAAACTAGGGCTGTCAAAGTTAACGCAAATTGGTTTTAACGCCAGTAATTTCTTGAATGCATTAATCCAATCATCTTCCATGACCATGTCATACTAGGTTGTCGTGAAGGAGGCTAAATAACGCTCCAAACTTACGCTAAATTTTGGTGAGGAAAAACTGTCATGGCCATTTTCAAAGGGGTCCCTTGACCTCTGACCTCAAGATATGTGAATGAAAATGGTTTCTGTGGGTACCCACGAGTCTCCCCTTTACAGACATGCCCACTTTATGATAATCACATGCAGTTTGGGGCAAGTCATAGTCAAGTCAGCACACTGACACACTGACAGCTGTTGTTGCCTGTTGGGCTGCAGTTTGCCATGTTATGATTTGAGTATATTTGTTTATGCTAAATGCAGTACCTGTGAGGGTTTCTGGACAATATTTGTTGTTGTTTTGTGTTGTTAATTGATTTCCAGTATTAAATATATACATACATTTTCATAAAGCAAGCATATTAGCCCACTCCCATGTTGATAAGAGTATTACATACTTGAAAAATCTCCCTTTAAGGTACATTTTGAACAGATAAAAAATGTGTGATTAATTTGCGATTAATAATGGACAATCATGCGATTAATCGCGATTAAATATTTTAATCGTTTGACAGCTCTAATACAAACACAGGAAGAGCAAAACCTTCATAACAAATGGCACAGTTTCGATTTTACCTTACAGACAGAGTTCGTAATGTGTTAAGCAGGTTTGAACGTGTCTGAAGGCGTGTCTTGTTATTGCCAGGCCTGAGTTGAGTAAAAATCCCTGCTTAGATAAACACTGACAAAAACAAGCTTCCCAGTGAGAGAACCTGACTTACACATCCTGTCCACAGCTGTTCAGAGGAAAAGCCAGAAATACAACAAACTTATACAGTAGTTGAAGCACTCCGGTGTTGTCTCTCTCTCTCTCTTGGCATGCAGTAATTGAAACAGAGAAAGACGTGTTATGAGCCAAAAAATGATAGAAAATCATGTTCAGTTTTCTTGCTCAGTGACAGACTCTGATCTCCTTGTTGTACAGTTAGATCCTCATTAAGGTTATTCTTTTTCTCAATGAGGTGAGAGACAAGCTGATTAAATATCCCAGCAACTCCCAGACTGTGTTTTATCACACAATCATCTAATTACATCTTTTGTTTACTTTTAATTATTTTGATAATACTTTTATTATATTTTAATTAGCTGCCTTGTTGGCTTGAATTCCCACCACTGTGATCAAATCCAAACAGCTTTACACTTGCTTTTGTAATCATATAACTTAATATAATACTGCTGCACTGTTATTGTTTATGGCATTATGCTACTTGCACTCTTTTTATGTCTGTAACACAAACTGTGTCTGAACCCTCCGCAGGCTCCTTCTCCTTCTCTGTGCTGTCAGGAAAAGTCATGTTCAGAGATGTCTACTTCATCAACCAAGACATGTCTATCAGGTAACCTGGCCTCTGCTGCATTGTTTGCTCCTCCTCTGTTCCTCTACAATCTTAAAGCCTTGCCTACTCATTGATATCTTCTGCCGTTGTTACAGGATACAGGATGGCTTCCTCATATTTCGCTGGTGGAAAATGTATAACCCAAAACAGAAACAGCATGGTGAGTAGAGTGATATTGTTGATAGAGGAGCATTAGTTTAAGAGTTTGTCATTAGCCTGGGGCCAGTTGCACAAAACACCTTAAGTTGAGATTTTTTCCAAAGTAAGGAAAAAAACTTAAGGTCCCTGCGACTTTATCTGAACCACAACACGGCCGAGATTATGGCGATAAATGAAGAAAATGAACGTAGAGTATTCTGCAACCGGGACAACCCAATGGATACGCTTAACGATGAGCAATTGATTTTACACTATATTTGACTGGAGGCTGCATTACGCGCGGGTTTGCAGCCGGGTACTGCTGGAGAGGCCTCAAAACGTCACTGTTTAGGGGGAGAGGGCCTGCAAACGTGACTTTGAGGTACGTCTACGCTCGCATACACAGAGGGATGAGGAGAGGAGACGCCCCTTTGTGATTAATGATTGCTCAACGTTTTTTCTGCTACGTGATCTTCCCGGTCAGTATTAGTCGAGGTATTTCATGACCACAGCCAAAGGTCAACGGTGTGCTGCGTACATTCACCGGTTTTCAAATCCCCTTACCCGACTGCTTAACAACGTGGTGAAGTTCCCATCAAAACAAGAGGAGGATGAGATATCAGTGCACTGCTTTAATATTGCCGGCTTCCCAAAAAGTGTGCGGAGTGATTGACAGGACCAACATCAGATCAATTTGTTAAGAGAAAAAAAAATCAATATTCAATCAATGTCCAGTTAGACGGCAATCATGAAAACAAAATAACCAACGTTGTAGCAAAATGGCTTGGAAATACCAACAAACAGTTTCCATGGAAATTGTAGAATTTTACAGCTGTAAAATCTCTTTCAATGCAGTAAATGCAAGTTTGTCCTTAACTGAGGAAACTTTCAAGGGACTCTGTGCAACACCCTTAAAGGTGCTATTGATAACATTCAGCCACTAGGATGCCTTCTGTAACACCCTGGCAAGGGACAACAGATGAAAAATTGCATTTTGGCTAATTCTGGAATTTTTTATTCCATGTGTATTTATTAATTTGGACCACCCCTTGACAAATAAACTAAACTAAACTAGATGTTGCATTCTCCCTGTTCCATTTCATTTACATCACAAGAAGTCATTGCCTGGCACTTCCTGTCAATCTCAGCTATTTATCCGTTTTTTTCCCCACACTAACTGACGACCCAGAGATACCAGGTGATACCAATGTCATTTTACTATTGGCTCACAAGCCCTGTTAGAAGTGGGAACCAAACATCAGATATCTTCCACAGAGATAAACAAAACAATCATTTTGGACCCGCAACAATTTTTTAAATGATAAATTCACAATCTTATTTTTTTTCTTTTTCAGGAAAACCCATACTTTTATTTGTCACCTTTCTAAAGGCTTTGTAGATGTATTTTTTTTTTTTTAAATATTCATCTACATAAAAATGTTATCAATAAGACCTTTAAGTAAGTCCCTTAGCTAAGGAGAAAGTAAGCCTTAAAAGTCATACTTAAGGCGAAAACTTAAGGTGCTCTGTGCAACCGGCACTTGAATTAATACAGCGTAAATGAGCTTTCCTTAGATAAAAAGTTATTTCCTTTATCTGTGCAGTCATCATTTGTTAATCAAATTTATCAGGCCATATACAGTATACTATATAATAATAATAATAGTATAATAATTTAAGAATATTGTAAAGCTAAATAGCTGAATATTATAAAGCTAAATGTTTGACCTCCCACCTTAAATGAACCAGTTATGGAAGGAAAACATCAACAGGAGTTTGCTCTTGTCTCCTGTCGCCAGACCCCAAGGCAGAGACCAGGCTTTACGTGACCGTCAACGGCTTCGAGTTTCACGTCTACAACCGCACCGACCTCTACGCCCGACTGCAGGAGACCTTCGGTCTAGACCCCACCCTCCTGACACCCAAAAAAGATGATGAGAGGGGTCGGGAGGAGAGAGACAAGACGCTAGAAAGGTACCACCAAACGGCTTTTCCTTGTATTCAACGTTAGGGTTGCTTAAGGGAAAATTAAACTTCAACATTGATTAAAGGTTTAAGTAGAAGTTCCTGATTCCTGAGTGCTTGCGGGATCTTGCTTCTGTAGTTGTCTTAAGTTAGGTTTAATGTAAAAATGTCACCTAGTCTTTGGTTAATAATCCACAAATTTGAGTGGTAAACAAAACCGCAAAAAAGCAAAAATCAGCAATATCCCATCAGAGATGATTGATGAATGGAGATTTGATAACAAGCAGTCTGAAATTAGCTGCACAAATAGACTTCCTTTTCTGTCTGTTATCCCCAATTGCATTGGGAATAGAGCTGTTGTCATTTCCCACTGATGGCCAAATGAACTGTGCTGACTGGAAATGGAGCACTATTAAATTGTTAAGTGTCTTCTGGTCCCTGTGTAGTGTGAACATTAAAGCAGAGAGTCCAGACCACACGTCATCTTGGCGCTCCCTCATTCCTGTCATCAAAGTGAACATCAGCACCGTAAGTACTTCACAAATCCAACAAAAAATTGCATGGAGTTTGGTCTGAGAAAGGAAGCATGATTCCAGTTTAAAGACATTTTGAAGAGAAAATAAGGTCTTTTAAAGTGTTAGGCCTCGTTCCTTTATTGCGTGCATGTTCGCTCTCCTGTAGGGTCGTTTGGCATTTGGGAACCACTACCTCCCTCAAACGCTGTGTGTGAACTTTGAGGATGCCTTCCTGACGTACGCCACCAAGCCTCCATCGAGCCACCTGGACCAGTACATGCACATCGTCAAAGGCTCGCTGGAGAACGTGCGCGTCATGCTGGTCCCCAGTCCACGCTACCTCGGCATGCAGAATGATGAGTAAGTCCAAGTCACTTAACTAATGAAGAAACATTGCTGGGGCAACATTTGTCTCATTTTTAATTTAATTTGAGTGTTTAATTGAGCTGCATAATCACCCATTTTCAAAAGGCTGGCAGTTAAAGAGGCGTTGCTGTTTAAACTCAAGGGTGAAAATCATATAAAAAGTAATACCAAAGAGATTTAATAGTGTAGCAGACTCTGTAAATTTGGTATTTATTTATTCAAAACAATTTCTGAAACTTGTAAACATCATTTTTCAAATTGTGTGTCGTTGTCAGCGCTAAAACTGTTTAGAGATAATGCTCTTGGCTGAAGAATAATAACTTCAAAATATTCTTTGAAGCATACAATAATGACTGTAGAGAAAAAAATCATTATATTGTTTGAATTGGATAATTCTGTGCACTGCTCTCTCTGTGTTTCTTCCTTTTTATCATGTAATATGTAATGTATGGTGTGAATCTTAAAGAGGACCTATTATGCTTATTTTCAGGTGAATACTTGTATTTTGGGTTTATACTAGGACATGTTTGCATGCTTTAATGTTGTTAAAAAAGTCTTTATTTTTGTCATACCGGCTGTGCTGCAGCAGCTCTTCTCACAGTTTGTCTGAAATGCTCTGTTTGAGCCCCCCCCCTAAAAGCCCAGTCTGCTCTGATCGGTCAGCTGGCCCACAACACAATTAACAATCAAACTTTTTGGACTTTGCTCTAACTAGCTTTGTTTGAGGGTGTGCCAAATTAACCGCTAGGCATGTATTGTGCAAATATTTTACTTGGTGACATCACCACATTGCGGAAGAAAAGGCAGGACTTCAAGAAAGCCGTTTCAGGCAGGTCAGGAGCAGTGTTTCTGTGGGGGAGAGTAACTCCCTTTGGCGTGGGCTTTGTAACTTTGCAGACCATTTACATGCACTAAAAACTATCACAATCTGAAGGAAAAAGCAGAAAATCATAATAGGTCCCCTTTAAACACAGGCAGAGGACTAACTCTATATTTCTCTGCTTGTTTGTACCAAATAAAAATGTACTTTTGTACCACACTTGTAAGGAGTGGATTCAAAATAAATAGTTTTATTTGAATCAATTATTATTTTTTTTAGGGCTGTCAATCGATTAAAATACTTAATTGTCCATTGTTAATCGTGATTAATTGCAAATTAATCACACACCCATTTTCATTCATGTATCTTGAGGTCAGAGGTCAAGGGACCCCTCTGAAAATGGCCATGCCAGTTTTTCCTCGTCAAACTTTTGCGCAAATTTGGAGTGTTATTTAGCCTCCTTTGCGAACAGCTAGTATGACATGTTCGGTGCCAATGGATTCCTAAGGTTTTCCAATTTCATATGATACCAATATCTTCACTCTAGCTTTAAAACTGAGCCAGCTACAACCTAAAAATTATAAGTTGCGTTAAAGAAATTAGTGGTGTTAAAATGAATTTACATTAACGCGTTATTTATTTCGTTAACTTTGACAGCCCTAGTTTTTCTGCTTAAAACATTCAAGTATGTTTACTGCAATTAATGGATGACTCTGCTTTTAGTTTGCCAAGTGCTAGTACAAGAACTGCAGCCCTCTTAACAATATAAGCTATTGGATATAGAATAAAGATAAGGATGTATGTAAATGTGTAAATGCAATTGTATTGTCACACATTGTACAAAGTACAGCATAGCACACAGTGAAATTTAGCTACTGCATTTAACCCATCCTAGTATATTAGGAGCAGTGGGCAGCTACTATAAAGCGTTCAGGGAGCAGTTTAAGGGCGTCTGGCGCCTCGGCAGTGCCCAGGAGGCGAATTAGGACCTCTCCAGCTACCAGTCCACATTCCATACTTGTTCTGTGCAGGGACTTGAACCGGCGAACTTTCAGTTCTCTAGCCAAGTCCCCACAGACTGAGCTACTGCCGCCCCAGTATAGGTCTGAATTGTGTAATTGACAATTTTAATACCAAAGATGTTGGCAGAGTGTTTTGAATTAGGCATCCCCTTTCTCCTCTGTAATGCTTTTACCTGGCAGCTTTAACTGTATTACATTAAAAGCAGGGGCTGCCATAAACCACTATCTGCACTTCAGCTGAGTGAAACGACACGGAGAGTAAAGTTCCGTTTACCCTCTGCGATTAAGGAGTCACTCTCGGTATGAACTTGGCAGCTGTAGCTTCTGGAAACGCCATCAGTGATTTCAACCTCCAACAGTCCTTGACGTGTCTTAAAGCTATATTGGAATGTCCAGTGGGTTGAAGCAAAAAATATGTACAAGGAAGGCCACTGCATTTATAAAACTGAAAGAGTATCTTCACGCCAAAATCAAGCTTCAATGCGGACTGAATATTTAATTCATGCTTTGGTATCTTTTTTTTTTAAGGTACCCACTAACCTGCTGTGAACCTACCTGTAAATATTTAGAATAGAGTTCATAACTGTACTTTGCCTTTAAACTGTTTGTTTCTCATCTAGACCTCCCAGACTGATGGGTGAAGGCTTTGTGGTCATGCAGTCCAACGATGTTGACATCTACTACTACCAGGATGAACCCGGTATGCTCATGCATGCACGCACATGCACACACACACAAAATCTAAAAATGGTAACGAACAAACACTTGCATTGCTGCGACAAAACCAAAAAATACTACTGGGAAATTGTCTTTTCTGTGAAATAACTTTCAGAATTGTTTATAATTGAGACATACGGTATTTTGCTATCGAATAGGGCTGCACAATATTTACACTGCTCAAAAAATTAAGGGAACACTTAATCATCACAGTATAACACCAAGTCAGTTGAACTTCAGGGATATCCATCTGTCTATTTAGGAATCAAAAGTGGGTCACTTTCAGCTGCTTTGGTGCAAATGAAAGTGACACCAGGTGCAATGGAGAGGCAACAGCAAGACAAACCAGCAAAAAGGGAATGGTTTTGCATGTGGTGGCCACAGACAATTGTTCTCTCCTTATCCTTCCTGACTGATTCTTCTCTAGTTTGTGTTCTGCTAGTGTTCTTGTCACTACTTGTAGCACGAGGCGGTACCTGTGGCCCAATCAGGTTGCACAGGTAGTCCAGTTCCTCCAGGATGGCACATCCATCCATACGTGCGGTCGCAAGAAGGTTTGCTGTGTCTCCCAGAACAGTCTCAAGAGCACGGAGGAGATACCAGGAGACCAGCCGTTACTCGAGGAGGGCTGGACAGGGCTGTAGAAGGGCATCAACCCAGCAGCTGCACCGATACTTGCTCCTATGTGCGAGGAGGAACAGGAGGCGCACTGCCAGAGCCCTACAAAATGACCTCCAGGAGGCTACTGGTGTGCCTGTTTCTGACCAAACTGTCAGAAACAGACTCCATGAGGGCCCGACATTCTCTAGTGCGACCTGTGCTCACAGCCCAGCACCGTGCAGCACAATTGGCATTCGCCATAGAACACCAGAATTGGCAGGTCCGCCATTGGCGCCCCGCTCTCTTCACAGATGGCGTGAAAGAGTCTGGAGACGCCGTGGTGAACGATACGCAGCCTGTAACATCATCCAGCAGGACCGGTGCAGTGGGCCCTGGGTTTCTCCTGTTGCAGGACAATGCCCGGCCTCATGTGGCCAGAGTGTGCAGGCATTTCCTGGATGACGAAGGCCTTTATGCCATTGACTGGCCCTCATGTTCCCCTGACCTAAATCCAATTGAGCACCTGTGTGTATGTATCGGTGCATCCGACGCCACCAAGTACCGCCACAGACTGTCCAGGAGCTCACTGATGCCCTGATCCAGGTCTGGGAGGAGATCCCCCAGGACAACCATCCGCCGATTCATCAGGAGCATGCCTAGACGCACACTACTGAGTCACATTATGAGTTGCCGTGATGGAATTCACACAAGTTGGATCAGCCTGTGGTTTTAAGTGTTTTACTTAGATTTTCTGTGTGATTTTGAATCCAGCCCTCAATGGGTTGATGATTTTGGTTTCCATTGACCGTTGTTACGTCATTTTGTTCTCAACAAATTATACAATCAGTAAAGATTTTCAACTTGAATAGTTCGTTCATGAAGATCTGATGTGTGATTTAAGTGTTCCCTTCATTTTTGTGAGCAGTGAAGTTTTTTGCAATAGTCATAGGACATGCGATGTCAAGTAAGGCAAATGAACTCAAACACATCATGCAGTGTTTCCCATCTATTACCTGGACGTAGGCCCGCCACAGTTTCATAATGAACCGAAAATATTTTTACAGTCCTTAACGTGTGGAGTCTGCCCGGCGGGTCAGGGATGGCTGCTCGATGTGGGAGGATCCCCTATTGGGATCTCTCCCCGGCGCTGGCTGACCCTCGCCGTTGGCTAGATGATTATGAGAAGCTGTAGTAAAGACATTTCAAGATAATTTGGCTAAAGTGCGTTTTTGTTTAGTATTTGTTGTAAGGCTTGAAATCATGTTTGTGTGTGTGCAGGTCTGGTGCCTGTGGAGCAGGAGGGTGGGGAGGAGGCCGAGACGTACAGTGAGGGCGATAAGCTTCAGGACCTGCCTCCATGTTGGGGTCTGGACATCGTCTGCGGAAAGGGAACCGACTTCAACTACGGCCCTTGGGCAGATCGTCAAAGGTGAGTAAAAAACACACAAACTCAGTTTTATCAAAGAATTTTAACATGTAATCTCTTGTAAATCTTACCATAATTCAGTGTATATTACATCAATTTGTTGAGAATTGATATAAATGTGGTGAACATCTCATTAAAACACAAATCAGCACAAAACTGCACCATTACAGATCCTCCTCTGTGAGCTGCTGAAGTACTGATCATGGCAGTTGAACTCATGTCACTTTATTTGCAGTGGTAACATTTGGAAATTAATTTAAAGTGTTACTTTGGTATTTTTCAACCTGGACCCTATTTCCCCATGTTTTTGTGTCTAACTGACTAATAGGAACAACAATTTCTGAAACTGGTCCAGTATTGAGGGAGAGGGCTGCATACGGCAGCTGCTCACAGGCTGCAATGTAATCCTATTGGGGCAAACTGGCACCGTCATTTACGTCCACTAAAAGTGCTTGTTTTTGCCATGACAGGCACTAATTGTTATTATAAGTGTCTGAGATTGTGGAAAGAGTCTCGCTCAAGGAGAAGTCTCGTTCTGAAATCTGGCGAGGTGACGTGTTGCCGGAAGACAATAGTGGAATACATCCATGGTGGAAATGCGAGTGCCAGCCAGGCAGAGTTTGTTGTGTTGGAGTACAGAAAGTGTAGCTTCAATGCAGCTTTTCAATGTCATGGCTGAATATTTAGCTGATTTCGACTAGGTGAATTAGGTCTTTGAATTCAATGGCCGTCTGTATTTATTTGAGCCAGAGAATACAGATATTCAGATTTCACAACGAGACGTCTCCTTGAGCGGGACTTGGACGCAATAACCAACAGACCGGATTAAGCGAAAGATAAGAAAAATGTTTTATTTCTCTGTAGGGTCCTTTCCAGAATTGTCTGCCGGCAACACGTCAACTCGCCAGATTTCAGAACGAGACTTCTCCTTGAGCAAGACTCTTTCCATGTCAGACACATAAAGCTTCAGTAGGCAACAATTCTTTTGGCGTCATTGGGCAAAAATTCCATAATAACCTTTCAGCATATTGTAATTCAAGTGTTCTGAGAGAAAACTAGACTTCTGCACCTCCTCATGGCTCTGTTTTCAGGCTTTAAAAAAATGTAGCCCGTGACAGAAGACTTTTACCGATCACAGGTCATTCAAAGAGAGAGCATTCCTATTGGCTGTGCTCCGGTCATGTGAGCGGTGCTTGGTATTCCCCAAGAGATCTCAGCATGGCTGCCGGCTGGGTCACAAACTTTCTCATTTTACAGCTAAACAGTACACTACAATATGATTCTGAAAACATTTGAGGCGAGAAGTAGGCATTACAGTAACAGAATATTGATTCATATTTGATCAGCGCTGCCTAGTTTGACCGTTTGATCGGAGTTCACGAGTGATTGACAGCCGGCTCTCATGGACAGCAGCTGGACAGCAGACCCCAGGTCAGCTCTGACTGGTTGTTTTCCTCCGGTCTGTGAAATCTTGCAGATGCCATTAGGAGCACCGGAGGACACAGAGGCACATGTTTTTTTTTTCAGGTTACTTGTTTCATGCAATACTGTCAGGATATAGCGACCATATTATAAAAATAACTTTTCTTAATCGTATTTGCTGCAATCTCGTCTACTTCCGCTTTAATTATTAAATAATATATATATAATTGAATAATAACAATCAGAGCCTGTCATGGCAAAAACAAGCACTTTTAGTGGACGTAAATGTCGGTGCCAACTTGCCCCTATAGCTCCATATTGCAGCCTGTGAGCAGCTGCCATCTACAGCAACCCCCCGCCCCTAGTTTCAGAGTGTTTTCCGCTTACACAAACATAGCACAATAGGGTCCAGGTGGACGCTATACTTTAAGTCAGAAAACATAGGACTGCTCTTATATCTTTTGCATGTACTTAAACAGCATAACAATACAGATGTAATAGATGTAAGATGAGTGCTGTTCTGGTCAAGTGAAATTCTTCGGAGTTCAGCTTTACAGATATGGTCTTGGATTTGCACGAACTCTCACTCTCCTCAGGGACTGTCTGTGGAAGTTCTTCCTGCCGGCTGACTACCAGGCCATGAAAGTCACAGAGGTCACCGAGCCAGGAAAACCCAGGCAGATCCAGGCCTTCGAGCTCCGCATGAACATCATCGCTGACGCCACCATCGATCTGCTTTTTACCAAAAACAGGGTGACTCTTGCTCTTGTGTGCTCTCTCTCTCTCTCTCTCTCTCTCTCTCTCTCTCTCTCTCTCTCTCTCTCTCTCTCTCTCTCTCTCTCTTGTCAACCTCTGTGATCTTTCTTCCTCTCCCTGCTGCTCTCACTTGTCTTTGTCTTCATGCCTCATCATGTTTTTAGCTATCGATATTGCTTCATGTTTTATGCTTTTTCAAATTTTCATCCTGGAGCAGTGCAGGGATTTTCACACAGTATGTGAAGTGCATACTAAACATCAACATGAATGCATGTTGAATAAAAAACATAAAATAGATTGAGTCAGGGAAGATTGTCATGATTTTACCTCCTTTGAACATATTTTAGTTCAGATTAGGTGACTTTCTTTTATTCTTAAGGCAGTGACGCACCCTCACTAATAATTTAACGGCATGTCTGACTGTGCTGTTTGCTCTCTCTCTCTCTCTCTCTCTCTCCCTCTCCCTTTCTCTCTCTCTCCCTCTCCCTCTCCCTCTCTCTCCCTCTCCCTCTCCCTCTCCCTCTCTCTCCCTCTCCCTCCCATGCTCTGTCTTTATCCCTGTTACTAGGAAACCAATGCCATCCATGTGAATGTAGGTGCAGGCTCTTACCTGGAAGTCAACATCCCCATGACTGTAGGAGAGAATGGTAAGTGTGTGTGTTTAAAAAAAAAATAAGATGAATAGACCAAAATGCCAAAAAAACACTTGGAGCAGTTGCCACAGCAGATGTCCCACTGGCTTAAGGACAAATGTTGTTCATATAGAAGCACACGTCAACAGTTTCTCCATTATTTCATCACAATCTGTTGCACTGACTAATATCTGAACTACAGCTATGATAAGCAGCTTTATCAAATGTCAGAATTAACTCATACTTGGATGGCAAAAAGCATTGTACAAAGAGAATTGAAAATTCCTCAAGCTGGCCATTTGGCTCTTCATTCATTTATTTCATATATTTATTTCCATTGAAACTTAGCATAACATTCCTTTGTCAATTTGAATCAGGATTTAATCACATTTTGCAGTTTCCATTTAGACTTTCTAATGTAATAATTTAAAATTCACATTTAATTTAACTGGAATCACTTCACAGCAAATGCCAGTCTTAAGGCCATTACACACCGGGGACGTTTAATTGATTCATTTTCATGTACTTTCACACAGAACTTGAATATTACACAGTGAAAAAGCAATGTAATTTTTTTTTTTTCGGAACAAGCCAGATTTTTCGGAATGAAGGCATCAACCAATCACGTTGTGCGGGTTGAGTTGCGGCTATATTTATGAAACAACAACATAGAGGCTCCGTAGTCGAACCAGGACGACAAACTTTATTACTCCTTTCAACCTTAACAAAGGCAGTGCAGACCAGATCCATTCCTTCTGTTCTTACCCTTCACAATAAAAGCCCTAGACATGTAATATTTACAGGCGAGTATTTAGCATTTTTGTGTCATTTATTCGTCAAGCCCCCTGTGTGTAAAGGCCATAGTGTGAACTACCTGGATGTAATACCACTGCAAATTGTTCAGGATTCTTCATTAAAGCTGCTATAATTGATATTTTTGACAATGCCAAAACGACAATATGAAAGGCTTCACTGGTAGTGATGAACCTACAGAGAATTATCACCTGAGTCTGCAGCTCCACTCGGCTTTACCGAGCTTTATAGTGAGTTTAAGCTCCTTGTTTAGCTGTCCGGCTGCAACTTTACTGTTTTGGTTCACTCCTACTGTTCAGGATTTTTTTTCCAGTTTTAGCTGTTGCTAGAGAAAAGACTCTAAAAAATCCCCTGTATGCTACATGCTCAGCACCAAACAGAAGACAGACACAGTTAGAGACTATCTGGTGAACACAGTGGAGCATTTAGCAGCTAAAGAGACAGATATTTCCCTCAGGAGTTGGTAGAGACCAAAAACAGAGCTAAAAAAGAGTGAATATTAGACTCACATTCATCAGGTGAACACAAACACGACTCCAAATTAATTATAATGTTGCTCCGTACCTGCTGGATGTGTAAATAAGCAACTGTTTGCTAACAAGTGAAATGAATGTTACCAAAACAAAATCCCAACCTCTGTTAACAAGGTCTGTTTAATCATTGCTAATAAGGAACTATTTTCCTCAAGGAATTCACAGAACTAAGGAGTGTGTTACCAATAAATCAAAATGAAGAGAAGTCTCTCTACTTGTGTAACTTTGATGCAAAAAGTTTAATTGTTAAAAATCAATGTTTCCCACAGGGCTGAGCCCTTAGTGATGTTGTTACATAGAGGGCTACATTTGCACATATAGGTCAGGATTCTAGCAGGGCTACCCAGGTGAAGTATAAATCAGTTCTAACATCAGAGAGGGTTGAGTCAAATAAAAAATCCAAAAAGTCAAATAAAAAGGCCAAAGTAAATAGTCTTGCTCAAGACTGAGACCAAAACAGAGACTCTGTCTTTGCACAATCAAACTAATACAAACAATGCAGGAGCTCTGTACTCTATCTTTCTTACTTTTCTACACGAGTCTCCATTGAGTATGTTTACATGAAACACTCTCCACACTTTGTGGGTTAAGTGATCATGGGGCGGCTATGGCTCAGAGGTAAAGCAGATCGTCCACCAATCGGAAGGCTGGCTGTCCAATCCCCCACGTCACGGCCAAAGTTCACAGCGCACCGCAAGCTGTGTGCGCTTTGCTTGGCGCATTGAAAAGCCGTTTTTTGCGCCACGCAAGCAATTGAAAAAATAATGGGTTTCAGAACGCAGTGGTGCTGTTGCTGCGTTCTGTGTGAAAGGCCCATAACATTAGTATATCCAGCAGCAATAGTGAACTGCAGTCAGGTTTGTAAAGGCCCCGCTGTGGAGGACATGCTCGACTCAAGTCCGCAGAACCCCGAAGTCTCCTCCCCACTGCTGCACAGAGTGCCGTTGCTTGTGTATTCAAAGTTTATATTGAACGTGTCGTGTGTCCAAATTGAACCAACTTTGACATTGCACGTCCTTGGGTCGCTAGCAACACACCCTCCCATGTGTGAAAAAGATCTGATGAACGGTACTCGAGATATGCGAAGGACACACACACACGCATACAGATAAAACCATATCCAGAATACAATAACTGACCTAAGGGAACATTGACATTCTCAACGCTGACAGTTCTGAGGAATGTGTAATAATTTATCGCACTGAGCTGATGATATTGAGTCAGTCATCAGTCAATGCTCTCCTCCGTCTCCAGAAATGTAGTTAACATAAGTAGCTGTTCAAGGTTTACTGGTAAATTACATTATTTGCGAGACCTTTGCCCCAGCTCTGAGATTTCAGAATTTATGGCCCTGCTTCTCTCTCCTCGGCCCTCAGGCTACTCTCCTACCATCAAAGGCCAGCTGCTGCATGTAGACACCACCAGCAGCATGCAGTACAGGACTCTTCTGGAGGCTGAGATGCTGGCTGTAAGTAGCAGCCAATTATACAAGAAGCTTTTCAGTTCACGTTTTGGATAGAAATTTAAAAAATGTTTACTTCTCCATCGACTTAAGATGCAAAGGAAAGCTGAGCCAATGCAATGTCAGACGTGCATATACATGGTTAGAGCTCTGCCACCAGTAAAAACCGTGTCTTGCCTTTGCCTTTTATTTCAGTTTCACGTCATAGCCAGCTACCCTCGGGTGTGGAACATGCCTCAGTCGTGGCAGTGTGAGATCGAGGTGTACAAGGCCACATACCACTTCATCTACGCCCAGAAAAACTTCTTCACTGGTGAGTCCTTTGGCAGACGGACTTAACGAATGACAGTACATCTTGTGCAGCATTTTAGTGCTTAGCATTTCAATAGTGATATGTGTGAAGCATTTTTTTCCTTCTTTCTCTTTAGATTTGATCCAGGACTGGGCGAGCGACAGCGCCCCAGACATCTACTCCTTTGTGCCCTATTCCTGGAAGTTCAAGGTCCTTTTCCACCAGTTTGAGATGATCTGGGCGGCAAACCAGCACAACTGGATCGACTGTTCCACCAAGCAGCAGGAGAATGGTAAGAAGAAGAAGAAGATGCTCTTCTAGATGCAAAGAACCATAGAAGTAGTATTTAATTAATAGTCTGAACTGAGTTAGGCTGAATTCAATGTTTTTAAACTTAAAATGTTCTCTATTTGATATCCAGAGCATTGATTATAGCATCAAACAACTATTTGCTGTGTAAAGCTTTTGTGGAGAGATGTCTACCTGAGCAGAGAATGAAGTCACTCTTCCTCTGTGTGTGTGTTGTAAACCATTGCGGAAGCGTAGCACCAACCATCCAGTCAGCTGTCGCCATGTTGAGAGCCGTGCGGAGGCAATAGAGATGCTCCCAATTTCGCATTAAGCACCTTTAAATAAAAATGATTAGTTGTAGATTCATATTTTTCCTCAAGAAGTGTATTTATTATGAGCAAATAATTTAGCCCAAATTAAAGGGCAACCTGGTGAAAAAACGTAATTAACATCCTTTCTATGTTTGATATTTTTAATGGAATATTTTATGCAGTACACAAATTAAAGGTACAGTAAGTATTCCATCTTTATTCAGTCCGATGCTTAACTTTATGTATTAAAAGCTCTAATATATACAATAATATATTATCTAGAACCGATTTCTGTAACAGTGTGCAAACATGTTGAGTCAGACCACATCATTTAAGACACATACTGTATGTACAGATAATTCTGTGACAATAAAGAAAAGCAGATGAAAAAGAGACAGATTTAAAAAAAAAAAAAAATACTCACACAAATAAAACACATTATTTTTCTAGTCTTTTGTTTTCTCAACAGGAAAACGCCACCAAATTCTACACAAATACATTTTTTTAAACTTTTTTTATTTTTTTAAATATATTTTTTTAAATAAAGTACACAATTTTTGTCCCCCCCACTAAAGTTCCATAAAAATATCATGTTCAATTTACCAGTATAAAAGCCTTCCTAATAACGTAATTGAGTGATACAGTAGTTTTACAGTTCAATAGTAGATCTACTGTTATATACGTGTTTAGCATTATCAATAGCTCTAATGAAAGAAATGAAACCGAATCAAAATCCAGGCGTGAAAGCAATCGGTAACTTAATGCCTCTTTATAACTGGAAGCAGATGTCCATGACAGGATACTTTGACTCTATTAAGTCATGATATATTGGACATACAGTATATACTCAACTTAATCCCAGAGCAGGGCAGACTAATCAATTGCATTATTGATCTCCTATAGTGTACCTTGCAGCATGTGGCGAGACGCTCAATATAGACTTCACTTTGCCTTTCAACGAGTTTGTTCCGACCACCTGCCGTACCAGCTTCAGCTTGAAGGTGAGCCAAATAGGATTTGTTTTTTCCAAAAAAAACAACACAAACAGTTTTTTGAGTGTAATTATAAATTTTTTTTTTCGTCCGGAAAATGTTCCTACAGATGTATGACTGCACATACTGTGTTTTTTCACATTAGTTACAGTATATGCTTCTGTATTTCCATGCCCCCGTAGATATGAATACTTTGACGCCAACTATGTGAGGGTGTACAATGCACCTATCTGTTCTTTATCCTCCTCAGGCAGAGGATACAGACATGCGACTGTCCCTTCCGGAGTGCCACCCGAGCCGCGACCCCCTCCTCACCCTGGCCAAAGACTACCAGAACGTCAAGCTGCCCCCGGACATGTTCACGCCGGGGGTAAACACAGGGGCTCCCCCTCCCAAACCCACCAAGTCCCGCTGGAGGAACATCACCCACGCAGAGTGAGTTAAACCTGGGAATTATTTCTCTCTAGTTGTGGGCAAAAAGAAGTATGCGTTTGAAGCAAAGAGCAGGATGACTCATCATCGTAACACTGACTCACATCAACACTTGGGTATAAAAGGAAATGTTGCCAAGGTAGTAGGTGGTAATTTAAAGTAAATGTACCACTAACCATCGCTTTTTATGCTCTGTTTGTTGCTGCTTTGCTCGGGTTTAAGTGAGATGCAATAGACTGTTGAATAGGGCTTTTTTTGGTATTGGAGATGAAGATAAGAGGCAAACACTCTGCCTTTTCTCGAAGCTCGTTATAACAGTCTTTTTCCATTTATTATGTGTAGAACTGCTCTACATCCATCTTAGTCTGCATCCCTTTTGGAGGATTTTGCAAAGCAGGATCTGTGTCCATGTCGTAAAGCACCAGCCTAAAGGTTAGGGAAAGTTCAAAGAGACGTCGGAGAACCTTTTGCTCCTCAGGTAGCACATGCATCGTGCACTGTGTACATGATAACGCAACATTCAGATCATTCATTATGTATAGTCCAGAGCGAGACTACACTGATGTAGCACTGCGAGAGACCCACTTACCCCCCGGGAGGTTACGATCGAATTCTGTCTGGATCGCTGCACTCTGTGCTGCAGAGAAATCAGGCGCGACCCATTTGCTGTCTCTAACTGTATGTCCTCGAATCGAATGGTTCATAAAGCGAACGATGTACTGGAAAATCCACTTGAAATGATGATAAACTCAGCATTATGACTGTGTGCTGAGTGTGTTTTTCTTCCTTACATCAGAGCCGGCTGGGTGGATTGCTGGAGTGTACCCAACTTCTTGCTCGTCATCGACTACACCTGGCACCCCATTTATCCCCAGAAGGCCGATGAGCAACTCAAACAGTCGCGTAAGCTCTCAGCTTTTAGAATCAAATCTTTGTTGTTCTTTCTAAAGCCAACAATGACAAAAACGACTGTGTACTCTGTGACAAATTGTAACCATCTTCAAAATCTTTGCTCAGTCTTATACCGAGCTGTTTTACATAATGTCGGCTAACTCGCCTGTGATTCGTGTCTGAAGTGTCTGAGATGGAAGAATCCATGCTGTCAGCTCTGCGTCCCCCAGAGCACGCCTCGGTGCATCACAACCCCCCACCACGCTACACCTCCACGTCGGCTTCAGCCGCCCACAGCCGGAAGCCCAAGGACCCCACAGAGCTCCCCCCTGACCGGCTCCACGTGGAGATGGAGATGTCCCCAGATTCTCAAATCATCCTCTACGGGCCTTTGCTTCGAGCACTGATCTCCATTAAGGTACGAAAAATCCTCGAGTCGGTCTCTAATAACAAAATTCTAGATTGTGGTGAAACCTTATGGAAATCAGTAGGGCTGTCAAAGATAACGGGTTTACGCAAATTTGTTTTAACGCGACTAATTTATTTAACGCATTAACACAACTTGAGATCGGAGGTTGTAGCGGGCTAAGTTTTAAAGCTACAGTGAAGATACTTGTATCATATGAAACTAGAAAAACCTAAGGAATTCATTGATATCATACCAGCTTGTCGCGAAGGAGGCTAAATAACGCTCCAAAGTTACGCTAAATTGTGGCGAGGAAAAACTGTCATGGCCATTTTCAAAGAGGTCCCTTGACCTCTGACCTCAAGATATGTGAATGTAAATAGGTTCTATGGGTACCCACGAGTCTCCCCTTTACAGACATGCCCACTTTATGATAATCACATGCAGTTTGGGGCAAGTCATAGTCAAGTCAGCACACTGACACACTGACAGCTGTTGTTGCCTGTTTGTCTTGAGTTTGCCATTTTAGGATTTGAGCATATTTTCTATGCTAAATGCAGTACCTGTGAGGGTTTCTGGACAATATCTGTCATTGTTTTGTGTTGTTTATTGATTTTGAATAATAAGTATATAAATACATTTGCATAAAGCAGCATATTTGCCCACTCCCATGTTGATAAGATTATTAAATACTTGACAAATCCCCCTTTGAGGTACATATTGAACAGATAAAGAAATGTGTGATTCATTTGGGAGTGATCGCGATTAACTATGGACAATCATGCGATTAATCGCGATTAAATATTTTAATCGATTGATTAATTGAGCCCTAGTAATCAGTCATTGTTCTCAATGTAATCAGTAGTTCGATGTAATAGTGTGGATGCTTAATGTAGATTCTGGATAATAATTAACCAGGAAAGAATTGGTATAAGGAAGAATTAGATAATTTATTAAACAGCCCCTCTGACCTTCCTTTTATCTGTCCCCACAGGAAAACTATTTTGGTGAGGATGACATGTACACAGACTTTGAGGAGGCGGTGACCAGCCCTGTGCTGTCTACCTCCACCTCCTCTGGCCTCGGTTGGTCTCCTCTGGGAATGGAGGACAGCGAACAGAATGAAAACTCGAACATCCATCCCCTGGACCTGCGCCCCTGGGACATCACCGTGCACATCAACCTTTACAAAGTCCACGGCCGACTGCCAATGGTAAAACTGACGACTGCCAATAGTTCAGTTTAACGGTTTGGTTTAAAAAAAAGAGCATGAGAGAGAGAGAGAGATAGATCAGTGTAGGAAGTATAGCAAATGGGCTACGATCAAAGATTATGAAACTACAGTGTGAAATAAAAATGATGTAAATGTGCACTGATATAATATACATGCAAGACATGCAGCAGTGACATGGAGACCAAACAAAAGAAATATGTATAATACATTTAATGTATAGAAATAAATGAAAAATAGCAATATACTGTAGGCAATTTATAAAAAAAAGTGCACATGTGAAAAGAAAGAAATGAATAATACATTGTGAAAATTCAAGGAAAGTGTATAAATACATGTTTAAGTCTATTTTATTTACCCTCATTTGTTTCCTGGCTGTCAAGGAATTGTTTTTTGATTCAAACCTGCCAGCCATGCTTTTTGAGTTGATGTGTTTTTATGTTTACGAAAGCAACTTGATGCATGAGTCCACATATTTTCTTTCATCGTACTTTCTCTGCACCTCCAGCACTGCAGCAGCGAGGGTCCCGAAGGTCCATCCGGATTCTTGGAGCGGCTGTGTTTCGAGATGAAAAAGGGTTACAAGGAGACGATGCTTCAGCTGCTCCTGTCTCCCATTCACATCTTCATCAGTGACAACTACCAGGTCAGAGACACAACTTCACATGCACCTGATGTGATGTGCTGCTTATTATGGCTCCTTACAGTGCAGTCATTGCCTAGATTAGGATTTTATCTGTAAGAAATTTCTTTAGAAAAACATTTGTTTGTGTCCAGAAGCACAAAATATCGAACAAAATGGTTCTCGGCGTGACAATGACGTGTTGACCCCTCAATTATCTGTTAATTTAGAAGGGTAAGCAAGAAAGTGTGATCTAGTACAGTAATACACATTTATTTAAACTATGTGGCACATCTACGGAAGCCGTGAGAGGCAAGTGAAAAAAAAATTGTGGTGATCCATTCTCTAAGTCTGATCTAAATTGTTTTCTCTCCTGTGTTTATGACTTAACAGGTGAAAAAATGTTTTGCCTGCAGGATAATCTATCTAAATTCTTTCATTTTTCCATCTGTGAAAACAGGTGAAAAAGGTGATTATTGTTTTGGCAGGTGATTATTATTTTTTGTTGTTGTTGTCATGATCATTTTTAATTGTACGTTGTTGTAATAACTCTTGTGGCCAAAATGAGTTTTACAACAGAAAACACTTGAAAAATGATCCTGACAGAAAAAAACAAATTTCACCTGTCAAAACCTTTTCTCCCACCTGTTTCACAGATAAAATGAAAATTAAGGTACTTCGAAAGGTTATCACGACAAAACCTTTTTTTCACCCGTTCTTAAAAGAATACTTCCCCCACAGAATTACCATTTGCATATCAATTACTCCCCCCCATGTTACCTTGAATTCTTGAAGAAAACTTTGTTTTTCTCGCATGCCTCCACGGTAAACGAAGAAACTATATCAAAACATCCGTTTACAAACTCTTGCGCAACTCGTGCAGTATAATCCAAGTCTCATTTATCCAGTCGTATGCTCACTAGTTCCTAAACACATGCATTTTACCTTACTATCTAAAACATTTTGGACTCATCCGTAATAGCTTGCCTGTACAAGTGTAAGATTGTTTATGCAGAAGCGTTTCAAATGATAAGGTTTTAGCAAAGATGCATGTGTTTGGGAAGTCGTGAGCAAACGACTGGATAAATGAGACTTGGATTATACTGCACAAGTTGTGTGAGAGTTTGTAAACAGATGTTTTTATCTAGTTTTGCTGTAGTTAAACGCGGCCCCGATTTACTTCAATTCATCAAGAATTTTCTCAGTTTTGGGATTTTTCGTTCTCCGTGGGGGCATGCGAGAAAATCATTTTCTTCAAGAATTGGTGAGTAATTTATATATAAATGGTCATTTTGTTGGTGAAGTATTCCTTTAAGTCTTAAACACAGGAAAGAAAACAATTTAGATCAGACTTAGAAAGTGAAATCACCAGAATTTTCTTTTCTTACTTGCCTCTCAGGGCTTCCATACACATCTCATGTGTGAAAACAATTAATGCACCAACAACTACTCTTTAATCTGGTCACTGAATGGGTGACTCAGTCCTTAGAAAATACCCTGAATAAAGCTTGCATGGTAGAGTTGCATAATGTAAAAAACATGCTTTTCACCAGCCGCATCTTTGCATAAGCACCTGCATATTGTGTAACCACGCAGAATGTCTAAGCTTTAGCCACGAGTTGGATCCTATTTGCTGCTCAGAGTGAATATCTTTCCCTAATCCCTGACAAAGAATGTTTAGCCCTCGTCTCTCCTCCAGTGAGATAACAAGGTCTGGTGAAAATTCTTCAATCAATTTTAGCAGAAGATTTCTATGTTCAGTTTCACACCTTATAAGGTAGTGAGGTAAGATTAAAAATATTTGTGTGTGTGAATTTATTCTTTTGCCCACAGCGTCCCACAGCGGACGGGGTTTTGAGGGACGGCCACCTGAGTCTGTCTGGCCTGCAGATGAGGGCCCATGCCATGTTCTCCGCTCATGGCCTCACCCTGGGCAGTGACACGCTGGAGTACGCCTGGCTCATCGACATGCAGGCCGGGGGGCTCACTGGCAGGGTCACTCTACCACAGGTGTGTGTGTGTTTGATTGGTAAAAGAGAGATTTGGTTTGTTGAAGGGATAAAGCCTCAGATTAGGATTACATCACGGATCTATAGGCCAGCAGAGTGGGAGTGCATGTGACTGTGGTAAAGTGCTTTTCAAAATATGTTTTGTGTGTGTGAACGACTCTTACAATATAATTAGGGCTGTCAAAGTTAACGCAATAATAACGCGTTAACGCAAATTTGTTTTAACGCCACTAATTTCTTTAACGCATTAACGCAATTTGTGATTTTTAAGGTTGTATCGGGCTCAGTTTTAAAGCTAGAGTGAAGATACTGGGATCATGAGTACCCACGAGTCTCCCCTTTACAGACATGCCCATTTTATGATAATCGCATGAGGCAAGTCATAATCAAGTCAGCATACTGACTCACCATTTTATGATTACATTTTTGTTTTATGCTAAATGCAGTACCTGTGAGGATTTCTGGACAATATTTGTCATTGTTTTGTGTTGTTAGTTGATTTCCAATGATCAATATATACACATACATTTGCATAAAGCAAGCATATTGCCCACTCCCATGTTGATAAGAGTATTAAATACTTGACAAATCTCCCTCTGCGGTACATTTTGAACAGATACAAAATGTGTGATTAATTTACGTTTAATCACTATTAACTATGGACAATCATGCGCTTAATCTTGGGTAAATAGTTTGATCGATTGACAGCCCTAAATATAATACAATCCAACTTTTGAGAATTTATAACATTCAGTTTTTATTGAGACTCTGTCAGAACAAGTCATAATGTTTTGATGTTATCGCCTGTGGTGGTGTTATACTGTATTTGATTGCATTCTGTTGTAAGGTTTTCCTTTTGCTTTGTCCGCCCCCACAATAGCTGTATTTATTTTCCTTTTGTTATTTATTCTGTGCATTTTTGCCCTAGCGGTAAATGTATTTATTGATTGTTTTTGAAGCACTAATGTGTCTGCGTGCGCTTGTGATTATTAGGTGGCCAGTATGATAGAGTGGGGTGAGAATTTCCTTTTCCACGGGGTGTCCCGAGAGTTCCAGCTAGAACAACCCAAGCCCTCTGTCATCTGCCAGCATGGCGTCGACCGCCGCATCTGCGACTCCAAGGTAGGAACGGGCGGTACACGATGAAATGCTGCACAGCCTGAGCCTCATTTCTCACATTTTTTACTTCATCTGCTGGAGCTTTCTGGTGTTGGTTTGAACTAGTTAGCGGCAGTGTGTATCTGAACCTCATGCTGGAAGCTACCAAATTTGCTCATTATGGCTCACTTTTTTTTTTTTTTGTGAGATTTGAATGTTGGTCAGAACTGTCCGGTGTGAAGGGAAATGTGCAAATGACATCCAATAATAAAAGGAGACCACTGTGAAGCTTTGTCTAACGATGCATGACTCAGAAAGCACACTCTTGCGCAGCTGGAGAGAAACCGCCTGTGACAACAGCCTCACAAAAAACTATTGATGTGTTCACAGCAGCCATACATGGCACACATACACACACAGCATCGTGATGTGTGAAATACCTTTAACAGAAAACAAGTCTGTTTCACAAAATGTCTTGTTTGTACGCGAATCCTAACAAGGATATTTTTAAAAAACTCCTGCCTGAGAGCCCTCATTAGTTTCTGACAGCCAAGCAGCTGTGGCTACAGGCCATGTAGCGCTATGTAAAGCACAGCCAGACTGAATTTAACATAACTTCCTTGCAACCGATGAAAAGTTTCTGGTACTAAATGATGGTTGTTTTTTTTCAGCTGAGCTGCCTGCCGGGTCACTGTCGCACATCAGAGGAGCTGAAATACACCATGACCCGACTGGCCATGGACGGAGTTGACCTCTTCGTTGTGGAGCACGGCTGCGCTGCAAACATAAAGGTATTTAGCACCAACCATTTATGTATAGTATTTTAAAGAGGACCTACTGTATTATGCTTTTGTGCTTTTTCCCTCTCCTTTAGTGTGTTGTGTAGTGTTTTGTGCATGTAAAAGGTCTGCAAAGTTACACAGCCCAAAGTCCAAAGAAACACTGCTCCTGAACTGCCTGAAACACCTTGCTTGAAGTTCGTTCTCTTCTGTAACGTGGTGATGTCACCAAGTAACACATTTGCATAATACCTCCCTAGAGGCTAGTTTGGCTTGCCCTCAAACAAACTAGTTACAGCGGAACTGGAACGGAGTCCAAAGAGTTTGGTTTGGTTGACCAATCAGAGCAGACTCAAACAGAGCATTTCAGACAGAGGGTCAAAAGAGGTGTTACAGCACTGCTGCTATGAGAAAAGCAAAGCGTTTTTTGAACATTAAAGTATGTAAACATGTTCTTGTAGAAACCCAAAATACAAGTACGCACCTTAAAATAAGCACAATAGGTCCTCTTTAACTAAAGATATGTATTTATAGCAGTTTAAATCCATGTCAGTTTGTGAATATGCTGTTTAATTTGTGTGTAAATATCTTTAATTTTTCCTCCCCCCTTCCACCCCAGACGGCTATCATTCGCGTAGCCAACTGCAACCTGCACAACCAGGCGGTGGGAGAAGGCATCAGCGCAGTGGTGCAGGACGTAAACATCCGGCAGTACATTGAGCAGCAGCAGCACAGCGAGGCGACCAGGCTGCAGCCGGCCGGGCAGGGTCAAGGTCAGCCGTTAGGTCTCGGTCAGCCCCCTTTGCTGCGACGCTCTGTCTGGCTGGAGGCGGGTTCAGTCAACTTGAACCTCATCACGGCGGACATCGCCCTGGCTGCCGACCATCCAGCCAAATGTGAAGTCCAGAGGCATTTTCTGGAGCAACACGACGCTCACTCCAAAAGGTAGAAAACAAACTGTCATGTGTTATTTGCTTTTTCAAGCACTTCTCACATTGCGTGTGTCCCTCAGCTACCCGAGAGCAGCTTTTCAGCATTGTGGTTCTTTCTTCTACTTCTTGTTTATATCATTGGCCACTGTTGTTCACCTTTATTTCTTTTTTTTTTTACATTATTTCCTTTTATTTGGGATCACAATACAGCAACAGTTCACACAGTCATCTTTTGTTTTACTTTTACAGAATGATCCAATTTGATTTAGATTTTTATCATCATTTGATATAAAGAAAATATAAAATAAATAAATTAAATACACAAATTTAAATAAAAGAAGGGCGCTTTCTCTTGATGGGGTGTCTTGTTTAAGTCATGTCTTTGTAACTGCTTTTCTATCCGCTACACTCAGTTTTCCAAATAAGTATTTGTTTTAATATTTGTGGATGTAGAAAGTAGACGCCCAAAAAAAGAGTTTTTCCCAATTAAAAGCAATATTTGTCCCAAATATGGTCACTAATTCTGTATAAATCTCACGCCAAAAAGTATTTACTTTCGGACCTGCCCAAAACACGTGGTAGTAATTGGCTTCCTGGGGAGCCAAAATTTCTCCAGCAGCTGGAAGAGCCTGAGTGGTGAGATTTCTGAGCAGTTTTATTTATTTAATTTGTGAATTTGTTTAATGAAGGGACGGCGGTGATGTTAAAAACACTGTTTACAGAAAAAAGTACATGCTGAAACTTCTCTTTGATGTAGAAATGACTCACTGGCTGTATCACACCTCTTTATAATGAGTCACTGATACCGTCATAAGATGTGCAGCTCTTAATGTAATATAGGTCTATTTAAACAAAGCGTGATGATTCATTTGCTGTCGTGTACAGTGAACCAGCTCATGATGTGTGATAATCAGCTGGTGGACTACTGTGATAATGGATTCAACATAATTCATAAAAGGTCTGCAGGGAGCCATTATAGGCACAGATGTTCTTGTCTGGCTTGTAATTGGACGTGATGTTTCTTATTACTTTAGCTAAACGAACTGGACGTGGGTTATGCAAAATGGTAAAGAAAATATGTATGTATGTACGCTTATGATTCTAGGGAGTGTATGCCAATGCAGAACCAAGTTCTGGAAACAAAGAAGGAAGTAATAAGCAATTATCAGATATTGACTAAGAAAGGGAGACCAGTGAAACATTTTATCTCCCAAGTGCCTGGTATGTCTGCAAGACTGGACAAAATCTTACACACATACAGCAACTACAAAGTATTACATGACCGCGCCCACTTCGGAGACAGGGAGTCAACCATTTCAAGCCATTGGCAGAGCTTGTAATGCGTCTTCTTTGTTATAGAGCATCTTTGACTGCGCGCACAGAGCTTTTCAGACATGACTGACACAAATACTGATACAATTAAATAACTTAAAAAAGAAGTAAAATAATGAATACATTTTTACTATTAATATTTCTCAGGATTTTAGAGAGATGGCCAAATTTGTTTTTATATGTTTAAAAAAAAAAAAGGATATTTTAAAAATCTACATTTGAGTCAATATTTTACCAGCAGAATCAAATTATTTACAGGATATTTAACCTTTGTTTCATTATAATACATTTGTTCTTCCAAATATGTGAGTGTCCTTTCTTTACAGAGATTGTATAAAGGCAATAAAGTATGTCCTTTAATATTTGATACGACTCATGAGTTTACCGTTACTTACCATTCCTCCTTGGCATTGAGGAGTTGCACGTTCTATGGCGTTCTTTCGGTAACACTTGTTGACTTCTTGCTTCCTCGAATTTTTTGTTTGTACGCCCCCTGGCGTTTTTGGAGAGTACTGCAATGAACAAAGTGTTGAACATAAATGCCTTTGTGCATGCTCGTAGCTCGCGCACCATCTGGTGGAGGCCCACACCACGATGTCTCTGTATAAACAAGGCTTCAGTCTCTTTCAGCGACCCCACTACCTGTTTTTGTTTGCTGCATTCTTCATCATTCTCTTTGATAATCTCTCCCTTTGACCCTCCTCTCCTCAGACTCTGGTTCCTGTGGCCAGAAGAGGGTGGCATTCGCAACAAGCGCAGCAGGAACCGCTGTGGCTGCCTCGGGGGATGCAGGTTCTTCGGAGGTACCAACATGGGCCTGGAATTCTTCAAGCTCGAGGAGCTGACGCCGTCCTCCTCGTCTGCGTTCTCCTCTTCCAGCGCCGAGCCAGACATGTCTTATGGCCAGTCGTTGCTACTGCCGGGGGAGTGGATTATTACCAAGGAAACGCCCAAAGTGGATGGTATGCATTTGCAAAGATTTAATATAGATTTCCTGATCCTCAGGGTTGCTTGAGGGTTTTTTCTGTAGGCCCCCCAAGCAAAATTAAGTATAGTTAAAATCTGCAATGTTAAATTAATCTGCTCTTCCCATAAGGGGGCTCCTGGGAGTAATATAGCAGGGTTTATCTAGGGGTTTATTTCAAGGGAATTTTGAATAATATATTGAGCTTTTTATCATTATCTTATCTGCCTATTCGATAATGTTAAAACTATAAAATATAGAATGTATGCATGGCGTGCAAAATACTGAATGTAACATACTGATGCAGAAAAAAAGTATCAACAGTTACTAAACCAAATGTGTGTTTTCTTAGGGAGAGTTGTGGGACTGAAGACAGACACGCACTCGCCCTGCCTGCCTCCTGAGCTGCCAGAGAGGCGTGGTCAGCAACACCTCAGTCTCCAGGTGCCCCAGCGCTCCCACAGCTCCGCCTCTTCCTCTGAAGAAAATAGTACCTCTAGTGCCGCGTTGCCCCTGCTGGCCGGAGAGAGGGACACTCCCTCGCCAAGCACGGAGGAACGCATGTTCCCCATGAACGGCAAAAGCCCTGCTGAGTGAGTAACATCGACATACTGTGAATATCAAGCGGTCAGAGCATGTACAGTAGGAACCACTACAGGGCAGGATTTTCAGCGAGGGTGTTGTTACTCTTTATTTCTTTTTATTACCTCTGACACCCACAATAAACTTGTTTTTGTCTTTTTTTAGGGGGTCTTTAGGGGGAGATAGCAGGTCAACAGTAGATGTCACATAGAAGTGGTGTACATCATCTGAAAGCTGCGAACCTGAAGATTAATTTGAAATGCAGCTCAGCCAGTTTTTCCTCGCCAAAATTTAGCCTAATTTTGGAGCGAGCATTATTTAACCTCCTTCCCGAAAAGCTAGCATGACATATTACCGATGGATTCCTTAAATTTTCTCATATCTGTAGCTTCACTCTAGCTTTAAAACTGAACCTGCTAAATCCTCTGAAAGACAGTAAAGTCGGTCTGGAATGCGGGCAGGTCTCAGGTGGTTAAATGCAATATAATCTAATTTTAATGCCCTCAAACAGTCATTTATCAGAATGTTATTTTCTCCTCTCCCTTCGCAGAACCCTAGGAGACGTCCCGGAGGTCTCACCAGTCTCACCCAACAGCTCACAGGATCGCTCCTCAGTGCGCTCCCCCCTCTGCTCCCCTCTCAAGCGCCAGTCCTCCGTGCACTCGGGTCGACTGGGCAGCACCAAGAGCCTGTCAGCCGCCGTCTTCACCGACAAGCCTCCGCCAGTCCTTGCAGGAGGCGTCCAGTTCAGCAGCGAGGTCTCCCGCAGCGACGAGAACGTCCTGGATTCGCCACGTCAGCGCAGGAGCTACGGCTCCTTCCCCTTCACGCCCTCGGCGGACTCCAACACCTTCCACCAGTACCGCTCCGCAGACTCCAGCATGTCCGTGGCCGACAGCGAGGCCTACTTCTCGGCCGCCGAGGACTTTGAGCCCATAAGCAGCGCCGACGAGGGTCCGGGGACGTACCCGGGCCGCAAGAAGAAGAGGAGGCAGCAGATGCAGCAGCCGCAGCAGCCCCCGTATCACATGGAGAACTACAGGTCAGCTTGAATGTGCTTTAGTAAATGGGAGCAAAGAATATTGAGCTTGGCTTCAGTGGAACTCGCAAAAAAGTTCTCAAAGTTAAAGGGGTTGGAAAATTTGAGAGGAGACTGGGTGGATGGTCAGATCAAGAAGTACAAAGCTAAGCACGGGATTAAGGTGATGGTAGAGTCTAGACAGCTCGCAGTAACATCAAAGAGTCTCTCATTTCTCATCTGTAAGAGCAGATGAATTAATGACCTGTCTAGCAAGTCCTGACTTGAATTGCTTGAAGTTTTACCCTTTTAAATGCTGCTAAAGGAGCCATTCTGAAGGATTTGCGATTTAAGATTTACGTTTTGAGATTGCGATTAATGCAGGAATTCGATTTTTCATGAAGTGTCTCCCTTCTTAGGGATGTTACTGTGAAATTTCAAAGGTATTATTGTAGTGTAGTGAAAAGATTACAAGGTCTTGTACTTGGAAACCATTATAGATTAGAATGAAAAACAAGCAGCATCATATAACTTCTGATGACTCACACTGACATCTTTGCAACGATTGTGAAATGGTTTTATGGCACAATATGCAGGAATACATTAACCGTGTTATGTTTAATACCCAACAAGTTTTGCATTTCATTGTGTTAAGCAACTTGCCCCTCAGCTGAACACGTTGCAGCTTTTCATTTATTACTTTCGATTCGATCATTCAAGGATGGATGTGATGTAGAGGGGTTGTAGCAAATGAGATGTTTGATCCATGGGCAGCCACTTACTGCCGCTGTGTTTTCGCAAATTGGATTTCAGTCTTTGCTCTGCTACTACCTTGTCATTTTTCTATTACCCAAAAATGTTCTCACATTGATTGCAACACGCTTTTTGATTGATACAGCCTCCACACAAACACACATAATCATTTCAGTCTTGTGAAAGGTTTCAACCGGCACAAACCTATGGAAATGTAAAGGCTGAATTCAAGAACATATAAAAACATGTACAGAAAAGTGGTACCATAGATTCTGGCTGGCATCCTGGTTAAAAAGGTGCTTAATGTGGCCATTCTTAAAGGGATAGATTGGATATTTTGAAGTGGTGTTGTAAAAGGTACTTATCCATAGTAGGTGTATTACTTACAATAGATGACGGTCATCATGCCACCAGTTTGGAGAAGCAGACAGGAGTACTGACGTGGGATCAAAGCAATGTACTGCTGTGGACGGGGCCGGCAGCAAAAACGCAATTTAGCCACCTAAAATAAAGGCCCACCTAAAAAAAAATCAATATCAGTTATAGTGTACGCTATATAAAGAATATTTTCACCGCTTTACCTTTCCGTCAGACTGACTTTTCCGGCAGGTAAATGAAGCTGTTATCTGGTGCTTTAAAGCCACGAGACTCCATTGACTAAAACAGTAAATTTACCTTGCAGTATACAGGAGTTGCTGGTCTACCGCTGCCTCGATCTGTTAGATTGTTTGTGTTATTGTGAAACACCAAAGTCATACACTTGTAATCTATATTCACGATTTGCTTGGCTGTAACTGTGTAACCCCCCCCCCCCCCCAGCCGGAGCTCCATCTACCACAGTGTCGAGGGTCCCCTCACCTACGTTCTCAACGGGGAGCTGATCACTGAGCCACGTCCCCTGCCCATGCCCCCGATGCTGCCCCCGCTGCCGCCCCAGCCCCTGCCCAGCCACACATCCCAGGCCTCCTTCGTCTCAGCCCTGGCCATGGAGGAGGAGAGCTCAGTGGAGGCGGAGAAGACGGCTGAACCCGGACCTGTGACCCGCCAGCCCCACGTCATGGCGTGCTACCAGAGCTACTTAGCCCACTACCAGGTAATGGCTTTTTATGAAAGCAGAAACTAATGCTAATGCCTAGCCTGTTTATTTTCACTGTGATTACTTCTTTGGTTCAATCAAAACTCTCTTTACTTCACCTCCGCCAGGTCTCAAATTGGTCTGTCAAGCAGCCCACCAATAAGAGGACCTCCAAGTCTTCTCTGCACCGCCCCTTAGATTTGGACACACCTACCAGCGAGGAGAGCGCCGCCTCCTTTGACCAGCTCTCTGTTCCCAGCTTTAAGGTCTTTGACTAATAACTAACAGTCTTTGTGTGCATATAGTGAGATAAATCAGCATGTAATACTATAGTTGAACTTCAGAATGTTGTCTTGGTATTGGCTGTTAAATGGTTATATGTGCCCATCCCCAATACACCCAGGACATCTGGTTTAGGGTGTAACATTTTCTTTTATATTACAGGTGATAAAGCAGGGCCTCTCAGCCAGCTCTCTACTGGACAGAGGACTTCAGCTGATGGGAGAGAACAACAGGTATTTAAGACACATTGTTTTCACCCAGCTTACCCTTAGTATTTACAGTCAAAACCTATCCACTCAAGAAAGGGTGTTTTTTGTATTTGTCTATCTCCGTGTACTCAACAGCAGTAATATTACTATGTGTTGCTTCACACTGTCCTTTCAAGTAGCAACATATTCTGTGTTTTTTATTATTAAAGAGGACCTATTATGCTCATTTTCAGGTGCATACTTGTATTTTGGGTTTCTACTAGAACATGTTTACATGCTTTAATGTTCAAAATACGCTTTCATTTTCTCATACCGGCCCAGTCTGCTCTGATTCGTCAGCTGGCCCACTCTGTTGTGATTGGTCAACTTAACTAAATTCTTCGGACTCCAGCTCCACTCTGACTAACTTTGTTTGAGGGCGTGTCAAACTAGCCGTTTTGCAGGTATCATGCAAATGTGTTACTTGGTGACATCACCACGTTACGGAAGAAAAGGCGGGACTTCAAGCAAGGCGTTTCAGGCAGTTCAGGAGTAGTGTTTCTGTGGGGGAGAATAACTCCCTTTTACATGCACAAAAAAACGATATAACACATGGAAAGGGAAAAAGCACAAAAACATAATAGGTCCTCTTTAATATATAATGTATGATCAGAGATTTTCTCTTTGTTCCTCCACAGTACACCATATACCCCACTGGATAAGAGGGCCATGGAGAACACAGATGAGGACACCACGACAGATGACTGGACTCTGGAGCAGCCCTTGGCTCAGACCAGGACCACTGCCATCGTGGAGGTGAAGGGAGCCGTCAATGTGGTGCTCACCCCCCTTGTGGCTGAATCCCTGGACAGGTATTCTATGCTTCATGTAGTTTTATTTCATCAGTGCTTGTTGTTTAAAGGGATAGTTCAGATGCTCCATGGTCACTGTATTATCTACAGTACATGACGATCGGCACGCTCCCAGTTTGGAGAGGCAGACAGCAGTACCGGCAAGGGAGAAAATCAATGTACTGCTGTGGACGGGGCCGGCAGCAAAATCTATTTAAGCCACCTAAAAAAGTCAATATCGGTTTAAGTGTACGCTATATTTAGAATATATTCCCCACTTCACCTCTCCGTTAGAGAGCCAACAGTGGACTGAAGCCATTATCTATGCTCTCTTCAAAGCCACCAGACTCCATTGACAAAAACAGTAATTTTACTCACACAGAACACAGGATTTGCTGGTCTACCGCTGCATCGATCGGTTAGTTTGTTTGTGTTATTGTGTGACTTTGATGTTTTAAAGGGTTAATTTGAACAACAACAAACAAACAAACTAACCGATTGAGGCAGCCGTAGACCAGCAACCTCCCGTGTTGTGCGAGGTAAAATTACTATTTTTGTCAATGGAGTCTGGTGGTTTTGAGTCAGCATAGATGGATACATTGGAATTGTCGGAAAGGGCTGTCTGACGGCAAGGTAAAGCAGTGAAAATATTCGAAATACACTTAAACTGGTGTCTAAAATGCGTTTTGCTGCCGACCCCGTCCACAGCAGCACATTGGTTTGCCCCTGTTTCGGTACTCCTTTCTGTTTCTCCAAACTGGTGGCATGCCGACTGCCATCTACTGTAGGTAATACACTGACTATGGATAAGTACCTCATACAACCCCACTTCAAA
The DNA here is from genome assembly GCF_015220745.1 of Sebastes umbrosus. Lineage (NCBI taxonomy): Eukaryota > Metazoa > Chordata > Actinopteri > Perciformes > Sebastidae > Sebastes > Sebastes umbrosus. The sequence continues at coordinate 9,366,945 of NC_051284.1, forward strand.
AAATGTTAACTATCCCTTTAAGACAATTTAATCCCTATGCACACTTCATCTTGGATCTAAAATTCCTGCTGACGGGGCTTCAGAGTCTGGTCTCGCTCTTGGTTGCCTACCAGTGTGGATCCTTAGTTTGCCAAAGGCTAACAGTGCCGGGTTTACAATGGCCTTATAAGCACTTAGCTCTTGGCTAGTGCAGCGTGGAGATGAGTAAACTGCAGCTTGGAGGTTGAAGAGAGGCCAAACTTCCAAGTACTGACATCGTAAATTTGATTACACTTGGAAAGGGCAATTTTTACATCAGAATCAGCTCTGATAAAACACTTTGTGATACAACTATAAATAATTAAAACAAAATACCTATAACCCTATGAAATGGTATTGTTTTATTAGAGCTGTATGTCTGTTTCGTCTCTTTCAGGTACATCGAATCCATGGTCCACTTTGCCAGTATCCGTCATCCCGCAGGCATTCTGGATGACCTGCATGGGAAAGTCCTCAATGAAGCCTATCAGATCAGCAAGTCCACAGTCACCGAATCCGTAAGCACAACAGTGAACAGAACAGAGCAATATAGCTCGACTGTGTTAATATTTATTCATCATGATGGAGGTTTTTGAATGTTGACTCTAATATTAGTTGATTCCAATCACAAAGGGGAAGCTGTAATTCCTGTGATAGTGTCAGATGTGCCGCTCAATTATTTATCAATAGTATGAAATAAGTGTTTCTATTCTAAATGTGTTAGTTAGGCGGCAACAGATGGATGGATATTCTAAATGGTTTTGAGATTTGACACAAATCATCTTCCCAATTTCAAAGTGTTTTTTTGTTGCCTGATAACTGTTTTGGATCTGGGATCCCCACAGAGCCAAACAGGCAAGCAGGAGCACAAGCTGTCCAAGACAGAGGGCACGACCCCTGGCTCCCTCAACATCACCCAGGGCCAGACCGACCTGTCCGTCAAACCGGATAATGTGAAAATCAAGGGCCTCCAAGCCAATGTCTCCATCCCCAAGGTAAGACCCGTGACCCGGAATAATGAGAGGCCAGCAGCGTTCCTCGAGCTCTGCTCCGACCAAGAGAAGTTCAAGAACAAGCACAGATTCATGAGCACTGATGTCGCTTTACATTCAGACTATGAATATACAATGCGCTCAGCATTTGTGTAGAATAGTACCTCTATGAAATATAGCATATACCATCAAAACCATTCAGATTCTTCTTTTTTTATTCCACTGAAGGGAAGTTAGAGTCTGTTTGCACTAAAAGTTTGAGTGGATAGATAATACATTTTTCTCACTTGTAACTATTGCAATATAGATTTTTCTACTGCCCTCTGTATATCTTCATATAGAAAAACACCAAAACAATGTTACATTTGGGGAAAAATAGCCGCACACAGTATACTAATCTTTTTTTATTCTTCCCTGTGGAACAATAATTTCTCTTTTTAAAAGATATTCTTGTGGGCATGGCTATTATTTAGGTATACAGCATTCCGTTTTTTCAAGTTATTTATTAGAGAACGATACTTTCAGCGCAGTGGGGTTTAGTTCAGCTTTGTTTAGTTGTCTTTTTGTTTGGTTCTCCTCTCCTGCAGGTGAACCTTTGCCTCCTGCAGGCCTCTGTAGAAGAGGGGTCGCCGTCGTGCTCCAATAAGTGTGTCACACACGTTTCTCTGGTGGCGCTCTGCTTCGACAGGATCGCCACCCAGTTCAGAATGAACAGGTAACGCCTCCACTCTTCCTCATGTCACTGTGTTTGCATGTGTGTGTACAATTACTAAGCTTTTTGGAGTACGTATCTGCTATACATGCTTTAAAATAGGGATGCACCAATACAGATATCGGATATCAGGCCGATTCTGACTCAAATAAGTGGATCGGATATCGATGACAATGGGGGCGATCTATTCAATTAAATTCTAACTTTATATACTATATACATTATATACTGGAATTTTAATATCTGTGTACGTTTTGACCAATTTGTTGCTGCATTAAAACGGTTTACACTGTAATTCCTGTTAATTTTGAAGATTTTATTACCAAGTTGCTGGTGTACGATTTATTTTTTTAATGATAAATAAAATTCAGTAAATTTATATTTAATTATTTATTTGTTACATTTTTTTTTTTATTAAGTTAAAAAAGCAATATTTAAGCCTGTTGTTGCCTTACAGTACACATAAAATAAATGATCCCACACAGCGAGGCATACAGCTTATTTATTAAATACTGCTATCGGATTGGTGCTCGCTCGGTATCGGCTGATACACCAAAGCCCAGGTACTGCTATCGGGACTAAAAAAGTCGGATCGGTGCAGTGCATCACTACTTCAAAATGCCTGCTGGCACATTCAGTTGTGGTTGTTTGGAGTGCCATTCACCTTAAAACGAATTCAGTAGGGTGACAATCTTTGGGAATTTGGGAATAATTCACTTAGATTTGTATTCTTCTATTCATTCAACTAATTCTCATTTCCAAAAGGTGATGTTTGTTTTGTACTCTGAACCAAAGTGTTTAAAGCACAAAATCAACAAAGTGTATTTCTTGTACTCCACAACATCTGACATGTGCCTCACTTGGTATAGTTTTGGCTTTTTTATTTATTTATTTTTTAAATAACTGTTTTATTGCATATGTCATAAATCTTAGCATGGAGGTGAGTTTTATTCTATTTTTTTTTATTATTTTGGAAACCTCAGCTCCTCTAAAAAGTCTAAAATAAACTGTGGCCAAAATACAGACACCCAGACTTTTAAGGACAAAAATGTCCCCATTGAAACCACAATTATTGATCCTACATCCATTTACAGCATAAAGTCATGCATTCTATTATATCCGGCTTTCAATCTCGAGGTCTGACTTCAAAATTGTAGTGTTTACTATTTCCCACCAGATTGTGTAGGTTTCCTGCATAAAAAGTACAAATGCATCAGAATCGATGTTAAACACTGGCATATCCCAGACTGTGAAAAAACAATTCCCCCTAGTATTTAGTATACAAACAATAATTAAATGTTTTCTTGATTAAAAAAAACAACAACAGTGGCATAATGTAAACAAACATGCATTAAAATGGTTTGAATTCTGAAAATGAATGAATATTTGGTAGTGATATTCAGGACTGACGTTGGTTAAAAGATTTAACTCTGTGTAGTGGAAAATGATATTAATATATAATAATTTTATGGCAGTTTTTTGACGCTGACATCAGCAGTGAGGCACAAAGGCAGCCAAGCTCAAATATAAACACACATTTTCTTTCTACTCTTTTCAGGGGTATTGTAGAGGAGACGCCCAACACCACGGAACATGGCCGACCGTCCGTCATGCTGGAGAAGTACGCCTCGGCCACCAAGATGCAGCCTCAGTCCTCTGGCTCGCTGCGCTCCAACGCCGGCATCGAAAAAGGCAAAGAGATCGCCGCCAGGCTCAACATCCACCGCATCCACAGCCAGCTGCGAGGCCTCGACTCCACAGGTTGGTTCAGGAGGACGACTAACCTTTTACATAACCTACAACCTCTGTTAATATACTATACTACCTGTCCCAAGACAGTCTGCAAAAGTGCCCTCATTTGACCTACAGTACGAGGCAAAATACTGAGACCCTTTGACTTTTGTCATTTTCAGATTTCTTTTGTTCTCCCCGAGTACTTTATTGTCAAAATGTGTAACAGGGAACTTCATAATAATGTAATATTTTCTAACAGTTGCGTTGTTTCTTCTGCTTTCGTAGACATTGGCACATGTGCCATCACAGCGATCCCTTTTGAGAAGTCCAAAGTGCTGTTTGGCCTGGAGGAAATGGAGGAGTACTCAATGGTGGACGAAACCGACGCCCAGATTGCAGGGGGCGATCTCGGCCGCTCCGCGACGTCTCTTGAGAAATGGGGCTGGATCATGTTTGAATGTGGCATCGAGAACCTCACAGTCAAAGGTAAAAAAACATTACTTACATCGAGACGTAGCGATACAAAAAAAAAAAAAGCCCAAAGAAGAGTTGTATCAGGAGGGATGAAGGGAATTTGTGTACAGATTTGTGAATATATTACACTTTGTGTTGCAGGGGGCCGTCAGTCAGGAGCCATTCTTTACAATTCCTTTGGTGTGATGGGACGCTCAGACACTGGGGGGAAGACGGGCATGTCCAAGTCCAATGGTTCGACAGGCTCTCAGACAGGAAGCGGTTACAGCACCGACGTCTCTGATGACAACCTGCCAAATGATGCTATCAGCCCCGCCTCGGATGCCAATGAAAACTCGGACTCAGAAGACCAGGTGAGAAATGCGGAGAATGCTACTGTAAAATGGCTAAAAAAATGGCGTACCTCCGTTTTTTTATATTCTTTTTTTGCTCAGGTTAAATAACAAACTAGGTTGGAACCAACACCAAACTTGCTTTAACCCTACCCAAACTAGCTTTGTTTGAGGGCGTGCCAAACTAGCTGCTAGGCAGGTATTATGCAAATGTGTTACTTGGTGACATCGCTACGTTACGTAAGAAAAGGCGGGACTTCAAGCAAGGCGTTTCAGGCAATTCAGGGGGGGAGAATAGTACCCTATGTAACTTTGCAGACCTTTTTACATTCCCCAAAAAACTTTATATCACACTAAAGGAAAGGGAAAAAGCATAAACGGTCCCCTTTAAAGTTTAAACCCAGTTAATATCTGAGTTTTTACCGTGGCATTTTAGTGTCACAGAGCTTGACATCCTCTTTTAGTTGATTTTCCTGAGGCCGACAAACACATGAAAAAGCCTTTTTAGCTCCGCTGACAGTGACCTCAAACTTTCACTTAATGTGAGGAGAAAATTAATTCTCTTTGAGCCGATTTCTTCTTCATTTTATCTGCAGCTGTCGGCTTATTGTGTTAAAACGTAACGTAGGGCAAGCTTACAAGCTCCTAAATGACATAGAGATTGCATGTGGGTGTGAACTTGTTAACATAGAATCAAAGCTCTACTGCACTGATCTGAAGTGAGATGCACATATGCGGCCAGTGTCATTTTAAAGTGGTGGATTATTATTTTTTTTTCTCTTTATTTTCATTGTTTCTATGTTATTATTTTTGCAAATATCGCTGCCTATTGCCAGTCTTTGATTCAGATTTGAGTAATATTCTTGCTCACACAAAATTACTTCAATAAGCCTGGTTCAGACGGTTATCAAAAAGTTACATTCATTCGAAATAAGAGCAAGAAGAAAGAGATTAAAGTCATCAAACTAAGAAAGATCCACTCTGATCTTGAAAATTAGCAACGATGGCAAATCAAAGCTATAATCAGGTGATGGTGTTGGGATTGTGTTGTGGCTCCAGTTACAGAGGATAGCGGTAAATCTATTCCAAAGCTGCAATACTGGAACTCATTCCCACCAGCCAGTCTCATCCACCCATTGAATCCCGGCGTTCTCTTGTGCTCTGTAGGACGAAGGAGTCGAGTCAGATGACCTGAAGAAGGACCTTCCCCTCATGCCCCCACCGCCTGACTCCAGCAGCATGAAGCTGACCATCAGGGAGATCTGGTTCAGTTTTGCTGCTCCCACGAACGTGCGTTCGCCTTCGCAGGCCATCTCCAGGTACGACTCCCAATGATACATATGGACCTCTTTACACAAATGCTTTCACATACAGTAAGTCCATGATTTGTGCTAAAACTAGATGTTCAACACATTTAGGAAAAAAACATGTTGTTGAGCTATAAGTGTCAGTTGTGTGGCAGTGAGATTGGGCCTCAACTAGCAACATTCTCTTAAATTTCTCTTATAGTTTCCCTTAATTTTCTGTTGAGATAAAAAAATAAGAGTTTGAAGAGTCTGAAGTCAGCTCCAGATGCACCGAACGTTCTTAACCATCCAAATCTGCTATTACCCAGGTGTGCTGAATGACGAATTCCACTCGACCATAAATTGGAGGCGTGTGGTCGATTGTTTATTATTAAAATAGGTAATGCCCCTTAAATACTATGTAAGGACAGGTGTCTGGCACATGCCAAAGAATTGGAGAGATGGCGCCAAGAAAAGGCTGTAAGAAGAACTTCAGCATTAGTGTAATTGAGATATTGTTAAATAACCTTAAACAAAGTAAACATATGATTAACTAGATAAATGGATAGACAATCATGCGATTAATCGCTATTGAATATTTTAATCGATTGACGGCCCTAATTTTTTTAAGGTAAGAAGAGAATCCCAGAAATCAATGTGCACTAACAAAATAAGAACAAATTGTGGATACGAACAAAAATGAGAGGAAATTTGTTCTTATATCACTTCCTGCATGAGGCCCAATGTGTCCTATTATCTGCTGGAGAGAGGTTTTTTATAAAAATTCTCGCCAGACAATTTTTTAAAGACAACTTTTGTTCCCCCTGGCAGCCGTTTGCATCAGCAACATTGCTGCTGACACCGATCTGTCAGTCTCACAGGTCAGGTACAGGTCTGAGTTTTTCAGAAGCAATTGTAGCACATATCTTGTGTCTGCAGTTGAGAATATAAGAACAGAAATCAATTCTTAACCAACTTGTCAGATACATCTTGGCAAAAGTTGATGACATCATGATAATATATTACTTGCTGTGTTTTATCTGAAACTAGAGAAAAAAAACTATACATCAAGATAGATTGATCAATAGTTATTCTAAGGTGATCAAAGATCTTCTGACTCTCCGTTGTGTTTACAGGCAGTTGAATCTGCTCAGCACAGCAACACCCGCCATCGGAGCCTGGCTGGTTCCCATCGACCAGCTCAAATCTTCTCTACGTAAACTGGACATGGAGGGAACACTGCGCGTGTGCGCCGTCATGGGCTGCATCATGACCGAAGCTCTTGAGGTCAGCAATGACCTCTGTAGACCCAAACAAATTGTCCCATATGAAGAGAAAAGTCCAGTATCCTCTGATTGCATTTAATGCATCCGCATTTTTTTTTTTTTTTTAAATCAAACCAGCTTTTTATCAGCTTGTAAATGTAACATCTAAATTTACTTGATTGTATGTGCACTAGTTTCTTTAATTTTAGCTCTTTGTGTCATTCCCCCAAACAGAAAAAGAGCATCCACATCCCCATCCGGAGCAAGTACAACCGCGTGACCAAACGAGCCCGCTACCTTCACGAGAATCCCTCCTGTATGCTCTGTAACATCCTTCACCGCTATCTGCAGCAGGCCGACTACTCAGTCATTGAGGAGGCCACCATGGTAAGTGCGAGGCCTACGAATTTAACTTTATTATCTTCATTTTCGGAAACTCTCCAACTTGACCATGTGTAGTTAATTGGCTACTAAAATTGATATGGTCTCATTTGAACTTACAAAAAGTAACTGCCAATTATTTTAAGTGGCATTAAGTGCTCTTGGCTGCGCTTCGCTATTTTAATTAATCCCTTACCGGTGGCACTAATCCAGTTCTCCTTTCCATCCCAGAATGATGGGGTTCCAGCCCTTGTGACTCTAAAGAAGGGTCTGGTTGCTTTGGCCAGACAGTGGATGAAATTTATAGTGGTTACTCAGGGCTTCAAAGCTATCGGTCTGATGAGGCCCAACCAGCTTGCCAAACCCAAGGAGCCTCAGCAGAGCCTGGGCGAGACCATCCTGGGCCTGGACAACGGCGCCGCGCTGCAGAGCGACACCAGCGCCGACGGAGCCGAATTCGAATTCGACGCAGGTGGGAACTTACAGCTTTCAGTGTGCTGATACCGTTTTTTGACCCACCCATCTGTTACAGCAGATGGGCAGGGGAACTCTTAACCTCCACTTCTCAGTGTATAGCACAGATATAAATAGACTGTTACCACTTGTTAGACATAACCGATACGGTATGAATGAGTAATGTGGTTTCTTCTCGGAGTTTTATTTTATGTCGTTATTGTGAAGCCACAGTGAGTGAACACACCATGTTGCTGGAGGGAGCCTGCAGTCGCCCCCCGCCCAAAGAAGCCAACTCTGGTCCCGTCAGCGGAGTGGAGATCATGAGGAAACTGTCCAAGTCTCATACGCACAACGAGTCTGCACTCAGGATAAAGGTACAACTTTGTCAATCAGTGTATCTTTATGTCCCAGTTTTCTGTTGTAAATCCATACTGGGTTGCATGAGATTGTGCAGGTATATCTAACAAATGCAACCCTACACATTTCTAGGGCCAACTACCATTATTTACATTACATTATTGATTCATCTGCAGTTTATTTTCTCAATTGTTTGTCTATAAAATGTCAGCATACACCTTGTTTTGTCCAAGCAACTGAACAAAACCCAAAGAAGTGCAGTTTCCTATCATATAAGACTAAGAAACCTAGAATATATTCACCTTTGAGAAGCTAAAGGAAGTTGTTTTTTTTGCCTTTTTAATTTTTTATAAAGCATTTGTTTATTGGGAACTTAAAAATGAATATACAATATAGACCATTTCTTTAAGCCAGTGGCTGATGTGAGGGACATGAGACGTTTTTTCAGTAGAGTTCGGCATTTAACACGGGATGTCTGGATTAAATGTATTTGTCTTTAAAGGGGTAATGTAAGTTCTCATTATCCAGATGTATCGAGTCGTTTTAAGTCTAGTATTTATCGAAAGCCTTTGGGCCGCAGTAAAAATCTGACTCTGTTCGCAATCCAGGACATCTTCATGCCATGATGCTCTTTTAGAGTCAGATGATTCTTCTTTTAGTTTCTATGCTCCCCACCTGTGGAACAAGCTTCCTGAATACCTGAGGTCTGCTAAAACAGTCAGCTCATTTATGTCAGCTTTTAAATCAGCATCATTGTTTACTGCGGATTTCCAATAAATTAGATACTTAACTTATTTTTAACCTTGAACTATTTATTTGCATGCTCTTGCTTTTTGTTTTTATTGCTTTTTAAAATGCAATTTATATCTAATCTAACTAGTTATCTGCCTTTTCTCGCTTTTTGTATTCGTTTTAATCTCTTAAATGACATTTTAATGTTTTCTTATGCGTCTAACGTCTTATGTTTGATATATTCCTATGCTCCTGTAAAGATCTATAACCTACTCTATAAACAAAATTGCCTTGCCTTTAGATTTAGATTAAAAATGTGTTGTAGAGCTTTTTGACACTTTTGCTTAAAATGTTAATCGCTTGTCAAGGTAGTTGCCGATTTAATGTTCCGTCGATTGAGTAATTGATTGATTGACTAATCGTTTCAGCTCTACACATTTCCACACCAGTACTGTATCACACTGTTTGTAAACCAGAACAGTATGCAGTTTTCCTTAAACCCAGCCTAGTCGTCCAGTGAGAGAGAGTTTCAAAGAAAAAAGATGTGAGGTTGCCAGTACATGAAAAATCTTCCTGTGCAGCCATACGTTTTTGAAAAGACATACTTTGTAGCAACCAGGATGTTTTGGCAAGAGTTATATCACTTTTCCCAAAGGAGGAGGAGGTTAACATAGCGAACTATCAGAGACACAAAGAAGATATATTCTTGTTTGGGGAATACTCTTTTTACCTTCCTGGAGGACATGAACAGTACTGTAAGGAAGCAAAAAAAAATTATAATTCTGGTTATCCATTTTCTAAGGCTGATTTTTTTTTTTTTTTTGTCAGGATCATTTTTTTGCTTTTGTGAGAGTTTGTTGTTGAAGTACTCACTTTGCACCGCTACCCCATGTTCTAAAAAGGACTAAAAGCATTCATGTTTCCTTCCAGGTGACTTTTAATTTTACTGTCATGCCTTTCTTTTGGCTAGAAGTTTATTTCAATCTGCGCTTATCTGCCGTTAGGAAAAAAAATGAACGCGTTTAGTCCTACGTAGAACATGGGGTAGTGATGCACTTCAGGCACTATTACCAAAAAAAAAGTAACTGAGAAAAATGATCCCGACAAAACTGTTTTTTTTTCAACTGTTCTCAAGTCATAAACACACGACAGAAAACTATTTAGATCAGACTTTAAAGAAATCTAACTTGCCTCTCAGGGCTTCCGTAGAACTGAACCCAAAATGGAAAAAATAAAATCCAAATACACTAAACCAAAAACAGTATAGTTGAAATTAATCGATCAGTCGATCGACTAATTATCGATCGAGGAAATTAATCAGCAACTATTTTAATAAAACAGTTTTAAGCAAAAATGCCAAAAATTCAGTGACTCCAACTCCTCGAATGTCTCATCTATGATGGTCAATTTAATACCTTTGACATTTGGACTGTTGATTGGACAAAACAAGCAACAGACATTGACATCATCTAACCTTTTATAGACCAAACAGTTAATCAATTAATCAATGAAATAATCACCAGATTTATCAATAATGAACGTAATCATTAGTTGCAGCCCTGAAAAAGTACTAGTAGTACTACTAGTTAGTACTTTCTAGTTAGAAAATGACATTTCACAGCAGACAGTGCTGTCGTGACTGTGGTGTGAAGGTGATTCCACTGTATGACAGCCTTGAGGGATGTGAGCTGGCACTGTGTGGAGAGATGACATTTTCCTCATAAAATAATGTTTTGTTCATCCCATCTCACGGTCTGCTATTCAGCTCTTTTGTCAAAAAAAGTATTACCTCGACTTCAGACTATTTCCATAACGGATCGTGGCTGTCACCACGCATCCCACTCATCTTTGGAACATAAAAAGCCACAGGCAGTGGTATAGTGTGAACATAATCTGTACGTTTGTCACACCCAGGGCTCCCATCCATACCAGTCGCTGAGCTACACTAGCGGTGACACGGCGGCTGACTCACCGGCCCATGTGAGCCGCGCAGGCCTGCCAGCTAAGGACAGCCCCAGGAAGGAGAGCCTCCTGAGTAATCTGACAGGCAGCTTTCGGAGTCTGCACAACCTGCTGGAGGGCATGCCTCAGAGGAACGAGCCGTCTGCCGCCACCGCAGCCAAGAGCGGCTCCCTCACTCGCACAGGTACCGCTGATGTTATGTCGCACTGTCGCTGATCACGAGAATGTGGAAGGTTCTAGTAACCGCAGAATAGTGTTGATTACAACATGTAAAAAGTCTCCTTATCATTTTTGCTGCAAGGCTGACCTCTACCGTTCAATAGGGTGAATAAAAAACAAACCAAAATAGATTCACAGCTTGGTCGCTCTTCGAGCACATGCCCACAGTGAACTAATACGCAGAGTGCTACGAGTTATTTACTTTCTTTCACACTCTCAACATTCAGCGACCCCTGCTGATATCACTTTGCTTCATGAAAGCAGAAATACTACATTCAAGCTTTTGCAACACTGTCTAACAAAACACACCAGAGAGGGAACTGCATAAGAAAAAGAAGTGTAAAAAGAAGGGTTTGGATTCCTCGTTGTAGTAAAAGACCATGACTGTTTATGAGAATGTGTGTGTGTGTGTATTGTGTGAGAGCTTGAAAATTGAACACACCCTGGCTTCGTCCAAAATCGCATACTATGCACTAAAATACCCAATATGTGTCATTCAACCTACTTTTGTTAATAAACAGTAGTATGTATCTATTCGGACGCACTGAGCAGTAATTTACATCGTCCTGAGAGCCTCCTTGCCAGTTGGAGTTACGTAACCAAGGTAACCTGTAACAACCTGATTTGTGAGAATCAAAGTCTGAACAGATTTAAGAAATATATTACTCCTAGCAAAGTGAAAATTTTTCTCTACTTACACTTAAATTTAAGCGTTATTGACGTTACATAGCTGTCTGTCAACGTTTGTTATGAATGTTGTCGTCACTACCACATTGCATTGTGGGATATTTCTGCTGCCGTAGTGTCAAGCGTTGCATACTCCAATATTTCACTGGAAACAGTATGCAATATGAGTACTATTGGTTTCATACGAAGGTTTCGGACGTACTAAAACATCTCACATAGTGTTTTAGCGTACTAAATAGCATGTTAGTATGGAATTTAGGACACAACCCCTGTCTTTGTCATAACTTTTATGATCCCTAAATTTAAATTTACATCAACCACACATGCCTCGATGATGCAAGATGAAAAATTATCCGTGAACATCAGTTGGTATTTTCTTTGATGTCCAGTTTTTTTGTAGTGTGTTCCATGATGTAATGTGCTCTCAATCTCTTTCTTCTGTGGCTCAGGAAACAGTTTGGGTACAGACATGCTGACGGAGCACCCGCTGCTGTCGGAGCCCTCCTCCGTCAGCTTTTACAACTGGATGTCCAACGCTGTGGGCAACAGGACGGGGGCCGTCGTCCAGGACTCGCCGGTTAACCGCTCCCAGCACAACAGCCTGCAGACAGGTCAGACATTGTTTGTCTTGAAAGGGTGTTTTCCATTTGTCAAATCCTCATTGTATATTTATTAAAAATCTTATTTTTATTCAGAAAATCCATTAATATTTAGATGAGTATTCCAGTTAGTTCAGATGAACTCACTTCTGTGGAACCTTGAGGATAAACTATTAATGTTTTATTACAATGCTGTTCGAGTTGATGCTTATTGTTAACACCTTCACGCTTTACTTAGTACAGTAGTTTTACTAGACCCACTGGATTCTCCTGGCAACCACTTCCACTACCAACCACTACCAACTGTTAACAGTCCAGAAGGAGGTCAGGGGTTGTTGCTCAGTGTTGTGATGATGGTGTTGGTGAACTAGCTGGCTAGATAGCAGTTAGTTTGTCCCCTTATGTTAGTTTGATAATCACATAGAACTCTGTGTCAATCTATCCCAAAAAAACAACAAAAAACAACTGGAAACAGGTATGTTGTCGGTGTCTAAATATACTCAGATTAAACACATTAATGCTGGAGGGAATTGGTTAGAACCAAAACATGTTAGTGGAGTTTAGCAACCTTAAATCCCACCCTCTGTTCCTCTGTACTCCCACTCATCTTCTGAGGCTACATCCACATTAATATGCCGTTTTAAAACAAAAACGATCTGCGTCCTGACGTTCGTTTTAGCTCCGTTTCAGAAATATTCTCCATTCTTACTAACACGCCTGAAAACGCATATGACATGACCAGTCACATACACTGGGCATGCTCGTGTAAACAGGAAGCAGGATTTCTACTCTGCGGTTGGTTGCTTAGTTGCAGAAAATACCACGGAGGAAGAACAGCAGGGGCAAAAAAATCCAAATCACTTGAATAATAGCTTGAGCATGTAGGCAGTATTAGCATTATAAAATGCAGAATTTAACTGCGCAACTGCTGCAAACATAGACAGCAAGGTCAGCAACGCCTGTAATTTGTTATCCATGTTGAATTAACCGCAGGTGGTCGATGCTGATGTTGTTTGTTTTCTTGTTGGTCACGTATTAGGGGCGTGGCGAATCAGGGAAGGACACGTCGTGACTGATAAGATGCAATCAGGAACTGCGTCAAAGTTTTTCAAAAGTCTCCATATCCGCCCGTCCAGACTCAAACGCAATCCTGCAGTTTTCAAACTATAGAGGGGTCAGCAGTCTCTGTTTTTGGGGTTCGAATACGCCGGAGTAGTGTGGACGCTAGGCGTAAACGTAGCGAAAGTTATGCGTTTTAAAATGAAAACGGATTAATGTGGATGTAGCCTGAGTTACAAACAGCTGCACTTGTTCCATCCTCCCTCAATAGTAGTTTAATATTTACTTTGAAAAGATACATCTTACCTTCACAATTCAGCAGAGCACTACTGATTGTGTGGGTACCATTATTTTGTGTGAAAGGCTGGATTTGTGCCCAAGACGATGTTGTTATCCACTCACCCAGATGTCAATCACTGACAGCATAGCAAATTAGCCCGAGCAGCTCCTCACAAACACATTAAGTGAGTAAGGATGTGATGCGTCTGTTCAGAGTTCCAAATTGTGCATAAAATGGCCATAAAGTTCCTCTCAACACTCCCTGTGGTTGGACGGTTGCCTTCCATTTAATTCACTCTAACGTCTTTGTTAAGAGGAGGTGGTGAAGTGTGTCACCCTACAGCGCTTCACTCACTCACTGCTGCTTATATTTACATGTCTAATAAGAAGCTGCCACTGAGCTGCTCTGGTGTGAACGTACCCTGCAGGAAAACACAACCGCAGCTTACCGTTGGTCTGTTACACCACATGTATCCCAAATCTCCTCTCTTCCACACCCTTAGGTGGGACGTGTAACCTGCCCACGATTCCCTCAGCGTCAGACTTCAACACGGTGCTGTCCAGCGACCAGAACACCCTGGATGGGACCCCCTCCCAGCACTCCCAGCACAGCACCAGCCAGGACGAAATGGCCGACATTGAGGAGGGCAACCAGTGCCCAGCTGCTGTTCAGTTGGCCGATGCTCAGGTGCTGTGGATACACCTGTCTGCCTTTCTTTGTCATTTGTTCCATTGTTGTGCTTGCTGTCTAAACATTCACCAGGGAGGCAGTTAACATGATATCTGCAGCTCTTTAATAAGTCTTGAATTATGTGATTTCAAAATATATTTAAGGGCTGTCAATCCATTCAAATATTTAATTGTGATTCATCACATTTTTTATCTGTTAAAAATGTACCTTAAAGGGAGATTTGTCAAGTATTTAATACTCTTATCAACATGTGAGTGGGCAAATATGCTGCTTTATGCAAATGTATGTATAAATTTATTACTGGAAGTCAATTAACAACACCACAGGTACTGCATTTAGCATAAAAAATATGTTAAAATCATAACATGGCAAACCAAGACTTCTGTCATAGTCCAGTGCTGACTGGACTATGACAGAAGTCAAGAGACCCCCTTGAAAAAATGGCCATGCCAGTTTTTCCTCACCAAAATTTAGCGCAAGTTTGGAGCATTATTTGGCCTCCTTCCTGACAAGCTAGTATGACATGGTTGGTACCAGGGGATTACTTAGGTTTTCTAGTTTCATATAATGCCAAAACTAGCTTCAAAACAGAGCCCTCTACAACCTCTGAAACATCGATTGCGTTAATGCATTCAAGAAATCAGTGGCGTTAAAGCAAATTCTGTTATTATTATTATCGTGTTAACTTTGACAACCCTAATTAAAATACATCAATTTGCAAATGATGTAAAGTCTCTTATGCCAATAATGTCACCTATGCCAGCTTGATTCATGTTTATATTCTTAGGTGTCACAAATTCTATCTGCAGAGCTCATGGTTCTGTGGACACATCACCTCTACAAAAACCTGTGCTCATTTTGTGCCTTGATATCTGTTTTCCCACCCACAGGTTGTTTTCAAGCCTTTGCTGAGCTACACGGGCATCCAGGCCCAAGACGCCACTCCTCTTAGTTACAAGATGTATTTCGGAGAGCACCTGTCTTTTTCTGGCAACCTCGAGTGTCTCAGAGCAGACATCGTGGACTCCGACACCTCCAAAGAGCGGAAAAACAAAAGATCCAGGAGGTAAAATAAATCACAACAATAAAACATGATTAAGACATTAACTTACCATTCTTTTAGCTCGCCGTCTAATTGTGAGTACAGAATGTCTGCTAAATACAAACATAACCCTCTATCTTTAGACAAGGCATGGTGAACCTTCCTCCGCTGGAGTTCAAGCCAGCGCTGCTGATTGAGACCTTCAGCCTGAACGCGGTGGTGATGGAGAAGTCGACCAGCGCTCCGCAGGGCCCCACCGCGGCTCCGCTCTCCTTCCACGACCTCAACCGCCGCCACTACAACACATTCCACTGCGATTTCACCACGGCCTGTCAGGCCATCAGCCAGCGCGTCGACATGGCCCTGGTGCGCCTCATCCACCAGTTCAGCACCATGATCGACGACATCAAGGCCACGCAGACCGACATCAAGCTGAGCCGCTACACCGCCGGCTCGGCCTCCCCGACGCCCACCTTCAAGGCCCGGCCGTACCGCCACTTCAGGTCCTCCGACTTCAGCCGCAGCTCCCGGGGCAGCATCAACGGGGCGGGACGCAGCGGGACCCAGACCCTCAAGAGCAAGAGAGGGGTGGGCGGAGGGGGAGCAGGTGGAGCAGGCGGCGCTGGGGGTATACCTCCTAATGGGCCGCCGTCAGGAATGGACACACTGGGGAGGAGGGAGCCTCGAGGACGCAGCTCCCTCGGACGTTCAGAGCGACGCACCTCGAAGGTAACGATTTACGCTTTTGAGGAGTCATCTTTTAAAAACACAAAGGTCAGAACCGTACATTTAAATAAGTCATTTACAGGATTATTTGTAGACATTCAACCTCGACAGCATAAACACTCTAAATGGGTCTTCCGTCAGATATTGATGTTGGCAAACGCCGCAAAAGGAAATAAACTTGAAACCCATTCACAGTGTTTATGTTTTCATATTTAAAAAGGTCCAATAGATTTCCCAGTTTCAGCACCCCAAAGCAGGCCATTTCAGAGTTTTGCCTTCTTTAATCTACAACAGCCAGTACTAGGGATGGGCATTTAAATCAAAAGTACTATTCGATGTCGGTCTGCTATTCACTGGGAACTATTCAATCATCCTTCAAAGATTGCCCACGCCACCCCCCCACTCCTCCGACAGTAAAAATAAGGGAAAATGTGTAATTTGTTAAGACAAGACGATAGTTGCAGAAACTATTTGATTTTTTTTAATATAATTTAAAGGTCCCATATTATAAAAAAGTGAGATTGTCATGTTTTTTTTATTATAAAGCAGGATTGAGTCCTATATAAATACTGTGAAAGTATCAAAACACTCAATCCACAGGGAAATATACACAGCCCGTATTCAGAAACTCTGCATTTGAAACAAGTGATGTCACAAACATACAATATTTAGACCCTTGACACAGTTTAAACGTAAATATTCTAAATGTGTCCCAGTTTATTCCTGGTTGCAGTGTATGTGAATGTCATCAGCTGACAGGAAGTACACATGGACCCAAGCTGTTGCCTAGCAACCCAATTCTGTTGCTATTCCATCAAAATGCACTAAAACGGAGCGTTTCAGACAGAGGGTAAATACAGGTATATTCAGGCTGACAGTATGAGGAAAACAACGTTTTTTTTTAACATTACAGCATGTAAACATGTTCTAGTAGAAACACAAAATACAAGTATGAACCTGAAAAGAAGCATAATATGGGACCTTTAATGATTATTTGAAAATTCAACAAAATCATGACCCATCCCTCGCCAGTACCTGCCTGCTTCCTCCTGCCACTCACATTTCCACCATGGATGTATTCCACACTATTCCACCGTTGTCTTCTGGCAACACGTCACCTCACCAGATTTCAGAACAAAGACTTCTCCTTGAGCGAGACTCTTTTCATAATGTCAGACACTTATAATAACAATCAGAGCCTGTCATGGCAAAAACAAGTACATTTAGTGCCGTCTGCAGCGCTCTCCCTCAAGACTGGACCAGTTTCAGGAATTCTCTCTCTGTATTAATCAGTTAGACACAAAAACATGGGAAAATTGGGTTAAAAAAATACAGAATGTACCCTTTAAGATCGTTCTCAAATACTGTTAAAAGGTCTCAAATATTCCTCAAACCTGTCAACACCTTTTAAATATAATCAGTAAAATCACAAAATGAATTCTGAAGTTGTCATTTTCTACACAAACTCTAGAGGGAGCCAGTAGATAATAAGAATTTCTCCATTCACTGAAACAGTGTCAGCTGTTGGTAAGAAAAGTAGTTTATTCAGTCCCCAGCTTTCAGGCAAAACTTGAAAAATGGTAGAATCTCTGGCTTGATAGTCCTCATCACCAGGACTGTTTTTTTGTCTTGACAGTTGGAACGTGTGCCTCAAATTTCAAGAAGCTGAACACTCTTTGAAGTGAACAGATTTTTATAAAAGTAGAAGATGTATCAGACGGACTCATGACAGACTTCCACAGATATATCCTAAACCAGAGCTCTTAGAAATCTCTCTCTGCAGAAATAACTTAACTGTTTACTGAAGTTAAAGTCACGAATAGATGACGTCATCTTACAGATCTCATTACCCATCTCTGTCGTGACAGCCTACAGACTTCTAACTACACTGTTACAATAAACAGTAGAAGGATAATAAAAGAAATAAGAAATGTTTATTTACCCTGCAGCTCCATGATGCGTGACATTTCTGTTTGTTTCATAACGTGGAATGTTGTGTAACGCCTTCAGGTGTCGAGGAAGGGCTCCCGTGACGTGGCCGACCACATGGCCATCCAGATGGACGACTCCGACTCCATCACGGTGTCGGAGCAGAGCGAGCCGTCTGCAGAATGTTGGCAGAACATGTACAAGCTGCTCAACTTCTACTCACTCATCTCCGATCCCACTGGCATCCTGGAGAAAAGCTCCCCAGAGAACTGCCTTTCAGGTGGGAATCAGCCTCCAGCAGTCATCCACTTCCTAGTTTCCATCCTTTATCCCAACCCATGCATTTCCATTCTGCTTTACTCTGTTAATACTTTCTGTTGTTCATTATTATTAATAATGTGCTCCTAGTTAATATACTAATGTTGTACTTATCTACTTCTCTGATTCCTATTTGCTGTATGATTTATTCACTTCTAGTCAATTTATCCTGATGTTACTTCTTGCTGCTGTTATAACCCTCCATTACCCATGAGGAGAACATTAAGTATGGGAGGAGCTTGTATTGGTGGGATAGTGTTTCTACAGAAAACCACCTTGATGCAATGACAGAATGAGCTCCTGAGGGACTAAAGAAAGTGATCATCACAAGTCAAATTTAGCCACGTCATCCCGCTAAACCTGCAGTTAAACAAAGACTGTATTATGGTGGATTAAAATCATACCCCACTAGTAATGTTAAGTCTTTTAAAAATAATACTTTAATAAATAAATAAATACTCTGGGGCAAATTCACAAAAAGGATTTTCATGGCTTTTGCGGACGCTAAATCTGCACAAATGAGACAAAAATAAATTGTGTAATTCTCAAAGCACCTGCAATGAATGAAATGCTGCTGAGCAAAAAGTGACTCAGTGCTCCTGTGCTCTTTTGTACGTATTTAAATTCGGGAATATGCAGACATTTGGAACAAAATTGTCCCCTTTCTATTAGGGCTGGGCAATATCGATATTGTGATATGAGACTAGATATCGTCTCAGGTTTTGGATATCATAATATGCCACTAGTGTTGTCTTTTTCCTGGTTTTAAAGGCTCTATTACAGTAAAGTGATGTAATTTTCTGAACTTACCAAACTGTTCCAGCTCTTTTATTATTTTCACTTAGTGATTATATCTCCATTAGTGTTGATTATTTATTAAATTTCTCAGTGTAAATATCTGTGTAAATATTTTGTTCAAGCACCAATGGTCAACCCTACAATATCATCGCAATATTGATGTCCAGGTATTTGATACAAAATATTGATATTGGTGTATATATATATGAGCCTCATTGCAAAAACAGTCAATTCTCAAAGATCAGCACTACTAGCTACACACAGTTACAGTGAAATTATTAGTGTCTTCAGAGAGTTGATGGTAACTGAAGCGCATTTAAAAGGTGTCATGCCCAAAATCCAGAACCCAAATCCCAAATATTGTTTCTCTCTGTCACGTTTAAATTCTTTGCGTGAAATTTTGAGGAATGCCTCTGCACCTCGTTGGTCAGGACCTGGAAATTTCATTTTTCTTTTTTCTCTACCATTGTTCTGCCTACTGTCTTCTTGGCGCAAAGGCAGCATTCATACTTTGCCACATAGATAATTGCAATCAAATGCAAAAGAAAAAGGGTAAATTGCACTCAGCTGTAAAACTTTATGGGGGTTTTTGCACTCTAATGTCATTAGCGGTTGCATTGTGATATGTATTTTTATTGAACACCTCCTCTATATGTGTATTTTGCTTTTTGCAGAAGGAGGACGCCGGCCCTCAGAGCCACTCTGTAAAGTGATTTTCGAGAACGAGCAGCAGGAACCCCACACGCCCAATAAGCCCCAGGGCGCAGGCGGGCGGCGGCGCAGCCTGGTGAGCGCCGAGCCCCAGCATGTCACGCTCATAGTGTTCGGCATCGGCATGGTGAACCGCACCCACCTGGAGGCCGACATCGGCGGGCTGACCATGGAGGCCGAGCTGAAGAAGATCCACGGAAGCTTCACCCTGAAGGAGAAGATGAAAGGTGAGGCCGAGATCTGGTTTTAGTTATTTATTTTTTAACCTTGTCAGTACGGGTGGAAAAAAAATCAATTCACCTATGTATCGTGATTTTTTTATTTTGTACGGTTTTGAAATAAATTTTTTAATGCCCGAATCGATATATCTGCTTCATTCGAGTCTATGCAGCGGTAGAAGGAAGTCACAGCTTTTATTGTTGTAAACTGAGTAACGTGACGTCATATCCGTTCAGTATCCGTCAACCAAAACAAACCGCAGCCGGCCAAAACGACAAAGCAGGAAACGGCGGAGAGTCCGCGTGGATACGACCTGCACCCTCACATGTTAAATCCAAAGTGTTAAACACTACACATACAGTAAAGTATGGAAACACTTTGGGTTTCACACATTGCAGGAAAAGCAGAGCTAGACATCACGGCTAAAGCTGCATGCTAACTCTGTCATGGACAGGAAATGTTATCGCATTGCGGTAACGTGCGGTGAAGCCAGCCGTAACTCACATCTCCGTGGTCAAATCCTCAGGACATCTCTGACTACATACATCCTGAAAATCAATAATTCTCACTGTATCAATTCAGATATTTTCCAAAGTAAAAGTCCATAGAAGTTTTATGATTCAACTTTTTCCCATGGTCTAGTGTTAAAAAAACATATCGTAATATCAAATCGCAGTACTTAAAAATCACAATACATATCGAATTGGGAGATAGGTGTGTCGTCCCAGCCCTACTTGTCAGTCACTTCAGGCAAACTTGTTACCTATGCACTGACCTTAATATCCCTGACGTGTCATGTTTGTTGTTGTTGTGGTTAGCCAGTCTGAAGTGGATACATTTTAATTACAACATTTGTAGTCTTCGGCCTGAATCTTCTAGCATCTATTCTTCTGTTTAAGTTTTAAAATGAAAAGTTCCAAAATAAAAGCCCCTTGTGTCTTGATTAAATGATTGATTCCATACACAAAAAGATAATACATTTTCTGTAAAAACAGGTAGACAGCAATTCTTGGTAGGTCAAAGATCATTCTGTTTATTGATGTACTCTTTCTGTTATACATTATCTGTCAACAGATATCCTGCACCAGAAAATGACAGAGACGTGTGCATCGGCTCACATAGGAGGGGTAAACATTGTTCTGCTGGAGGGCATAACTCCTGACATCCAGTACGTACAAATTCTCTTCAACTTCTGCTTATCAGGGAAGTGATTTAAGTTTTTTTTGTTTTTTTTATATGAATAAGGTCTTTTTTATGTTTCATCTTGAAAAAAAATCTTTGAATAGCAACTTTACCAAACATGTTTAATAGAATGCATTGATCCTAACCCTCGCTGTTTGAAGTTTTTAAAAAAGGAAACTTTTTAATTATAACTAATAATGATTTTTTTAGTGTTTTGATTCAATATTCATTTATTTTTTTGTGTTGCCTAAGGGGAGCTCTAACTATTTGATTTTAACTGTGGTCTCAAAAGATATAGAACTTCTCAGCTCAGGAGTATGACAACATGGTTATCGACCTTTTTAAGTGATATCAAAACAGTGATTGAAGTCAAGGAAGAATCCCGTCTACTTGCACAAGAACACAGCAGCAGAACTTAGCACATTAATGCTTTAATGTCAAGTACTTTTTTATAAAATCCCTCGAGTTTAAACGAAAAAGTGGATGCAGTGTTTTTCCACAGCGGGAGCCAATTACCGACTCCTTTCCAGCTGGGGAAATTTTAACAGCAGTTTTAGTTTTTTACTGCGAGCAATTTCCTCAAAGCATAACCACCCTAATCAGGTTACGAGCCTTGTAGTCATGCGTTGAGACAGACGGATGCATCTCCACGCTGCTTTGATTCAGTTTAGAACTTCTGCTGCTGCCTCAATAAGGAGCTTTTTTTTTTCATCTCATTCTATTTAACAGATGCTCCCACTGTGAAAATAAAACTGGGACTTAATCCTGTTTTCATACTGTACGCTCTGAACTGCACTCATGTGTTTGACTTTGTATATGCCACGCAGCTTGGCACTTTCTAGTTGCCACTGTTGTATAAAATTCTGATGTATGTAAGAAGGATTGCAGTGCCATTGGCATTGTTTCCTACTCTCTTGTTTGCTTCAAATGAACACAGAGTGCAGACAAAGACATTAATTAAGCGATAATCCACAACAGGCTCCAATGCAAATGTGTTGGGTCTCAATTAAAGAGGCTCTATTATGCTCGTTTTCAGGTGCATACTTATATTTTGGGGTTTTACTAGAACATGTTTACATGCTTTAAAGGAACAGTGCGTAACATTTCGGGGGATCTATAAGCAGAAATTAATATAATATTCACAACAATGTTTTCATTAGTGTATAATCACCTGCAACTAAGAATCGTTGTGTTTTCGTTAGCTTAGAACGAGCCCTTCATATCTACACAGGGAGCAGGTCCTCTTCACGGAGTTTGCCATGTTGCTCCTCCATGACTCTAGTAGCCCAGAATGGACAAACCAAACACTGGCTCTAGAGAGAGCCTTACGCGTTTTTTTCGTTTTTACCTGAAGGCCACCGTAGTTCACCAACAAGCTTATGAAGCTGCGTTAATGTGAGCCGCAGAGTGCAAAACCGTGGTACCACCATCCGCTGTCTGACTTCAGTTGCTCAAGTTCAAGTGTTATTATGGTAAAGATGACCTCTGAGCAAGGCGAACGGTGTTACCACGGTTTTGCACTCGGCAGCTCACATTACCGCAGTCTCAGAAAGGGAGGAGTGAGCTGAGGGTTACTCAGTTGGTTGCAATCTGCAACCACACCACTAGATGCCGCCAAATCCTACACACAGTCCCTTGTGATCGGCTGGCCCAATGTAGTGAATGGTCAACCAATCCAAACTCTTCAGACTCCGCTCCAGCTTAGCTCTTTCTAGCTTTGTTTGAGGGCATGTCTAGCTGCTAGGCAGGTGTTATGCAAATGCGTTACTTGGTGACATCACCATGTTACGGAAGAAAATGTGGGACATCAGTGTTTCTGTGAGGGAGAGTAACTCCCTTTGACGTGGACTTTGGGCTTTGTAACTTTGCAGGCCTTTTACATGCACAAAAAAACTATGTAACACACTAAAGGAAAGGGGAAAAGCAAAAAAAGCATAATAGGTCCTCTTTAAAGCATTGTGTCTGCCATGTCAGCAGGTGTTTTGAGATGTGATTTTCCAGATGCAGTTTCCTGTTAACATTAAATTAAACTGTCGTTACCCTTGATGGCTTAGTTCATTGTAGTATTGAGCTACTTTATTAATCCGGAGCCTTTTTCATCATTAACTTGTGTATCTAAAACTAAAACAAAGGCGCATGACCCTCATATTTTCACATGAAGTGAATGTTGGAAAACTGTTTTCACCTTATGGTGTCACACAACTGTTTCACACTTTCTTCAGCTCTTCTTCTTCTTCTTCTTCTTTTTTTTTACATTCCTTGGCTTTCTCTTCCAACTACTTGCATAGACTGGAGGATTTCCCAACATCTCCCACCAGCACAGCTAAACAAGAGTTTCTGTATGTTATCGCTACCATTTAGGGCTCTCCCATTCATTATTAAATCAAAAACACAGCTGCCCTGATTGTACATCCTTCATCTGTTTGAGTCACCTGTCGTCCATGTGTATTTTCAGTGAACAGTTTCTCAGGACTCTCCTTGTTCAGATGTTAACTGTTTGTGTGTATGAAGCCACTTTCATTGGTTGGCTGGTTTTATTTTTAATTTTAAAGTCATTTGTGAATTTCTTCCTTCTTGAGTCTTCCCTTAATGTTTACAGTCTGCCCAAATACTGAAATATCTTAGTCTGATATTACAGTATTTTATTCCAGATTTAGTAGAATAAAACATTCATAAGCCATCTAAGAATGTAGACAATCTATATGCTACAAAACATCTGCTAAGACCCTTGCATTCGGCTGACATAGTGTTCAATTCATTACCGTCTTCATTCATAGTGGAACATGTGTCACTGTTATGATTGCTCATTCTACCTGCACCCAGAAAACTGGACGCTGTTCTGAATCTGCATGGTGCTTCACTGTTTGATGTCCTCTCAGTAATTCCACATAAGTTGCACATCCATTAATATGTCCAAAAAAAAATCCAGTGTCAGTGCTCATTCCAGTTTACTCTACGTTTCAGAACGGTGGTCAAATGCAACATCGCCAAGTCCCAGGCCTTGTACAGCGCCCAGCGGGGACTGAAGACCAACAATGCGGCGGTCTTCAAAGTGGGGGCCATCATGATCAACATCCCCCAGCACCCGGCTACTTTGCACAGCATGATGGTCCGCAGCTCCCACCAGCTCTCCAAACAAATCTCTGACCTCATCCGCCAGCCCTCCAATGTGTATGTCCTCTTCATGTATCTATCTTTTAAAGCTGGAGTAGGCAGGTTGCAGCAAATATGATTGAAAAAGTGTTATTTTTATAAAACAGTCGCGATATCCTGACAGTAGTACACGAGACAGGTAATCTGAAAAAAATCATGTGCCTCTGTGTCCTCCGGTGCTCCTAATGGCATCTCCAAGATTTCACAGACCGGAGGAAAACAAGCAGTAAGAGCCGACCTCGGGGCTGCCGTCTCTGAGCAGCTGTCAATCACTCTGTGATTCTGTTAATGTACTGCCTATTTCTCGCCTCAAATGTTTTCAGAAACATCTTGTAGTGTACTGTTTAGCTGTAAAATGAGAACGTTTGTGACCTGGCAGCCACGTTGAGATCAGTTGAAGAAATACCAAGCACCACCAGCCAGAGCAAACTTTCTAACTTTACAGCTAAACAGTACACTACAAGATGTTTCTGAAAACACTTGAGACTAGAAATAGGCATTACAGTAACAGAATATTGATTCTTATTTGATCAGCGCTGCCTAGTTTGACCGTTTGATTAGAGTTTGCTAGTGACTGAAAGCTGCCTCCGTTGGATGAACAGCCAATAGGAACGTGATTGGCCAAAGTCTCCCGTTACGGGCTAGATTTTTTTAAAGCCTCAAAACAGAGCCTTGAGAAGGTGCAGAAGTCTAGTTATCTCTTATGGTACGTTTGCCTAGTGATGCCAAAAATATTCTGCCTACTGCCGCGTTAACCCTCATTTAAAAAACGTTGCTCCTTAGAGGACAAAAATATCTGCGTCAAAAAACTGCCATAAATTAGATATTAATATTATTTTACACTTTAACTGAGTTATATCTTTTAACCAACTTCAGTCCTGATCATCACTACCAAAAATGTATTAATTTTCAGAATTTTAACCCTTTAAATGCCAGTTTGTTCACATAAACACACCAAAACTTATTATAGGAGCTGAGGTTGAACTTGCAAAAAGAAAACATACCCTTGCCAAAATGTATATCACATGCATCAATGCAGCCAAAATTATCGAAATACGTAAAAGCCAAAAATGTCCCTCGTGATGCACAAGTGCCTCATTTATAGCACTTATAAGTAATGAGAAACTGACTCTAAAACGTTGTACACTTAACTATTTTTTAAATCCTAAATGAATCCGTCATGCAACACACTGGTGTCATTATATTGTTATCGACACTTAATAAAATCCTCTTAAGAAGTGACGGGTCACTGCAACGTATCCACACTGTTGCCTGTTAACTGCTTTCAAAGCCTGCGTGTGTGGTCTGTTTCCATGGTAATATTCTGAATTATGTTAATATATTTATAGAGTTTTAGGTGTGCCTAGGATATTAAACAACTTTTTCTATAATTTGATGTTCACAGGAATATGAGCCAGTATCTGCAAAGCTCTCCATAATAACACACACACATAACTAAATCAAAGCAATAGTAGCAATTTTTCAGTGTGTACTTAACTTCCAACAACAACAAAAAGTTTGTCCCGATAAGTTTTGTGATTGATGTGAAGGCAAATCTGAAGCACTGTATGCCAAACCCACTCATCCCATTAACATCGCAGCAGTTGCTTGATAGAGCACCACCTTCACATATTCAAAGTCAACACCTTTGAAGATAATGAGTCAATCCTACGTGTAAGGGCCATGGTAGGTAAAAAAAAGAGGCACATTATAAGGGATGGGGAAATATTCAGATTGAAACTCAAAGTCATAAATTTGCGAGAAAAAACACAGAAATTATCTGAAATAAGTCAAAAATTTATGAAAAGAAAACAACTAGGAAAAATATATATTATTTTTTTTTTGGTCAAGGAACCACATCGCTTCACTTTGCAAGGTTGGATCAACCTCATCACAACACAGACGCCAACGTTAAACAAGGTCCTGAAAGATACATATACTGTACATGTTTTCTTTCATGTTCTTTATGAACATAAATAAATACCAATATGATTAATATATTTTGCACTCGGTTACTCACGTTACCACAGTTAAATGGTGGCGTCTGTGGTGTGATGAGGTTGATCTAACCTCGCAAAGTGAAACGATGTGGTTCCGTGAGTTTTTCTAGAAAATGTATTACTTTATAATCTAAAAGAATATTCAAGTTTTTTCTCATTAATATGGGAGTTTTTTCTCGTAAATTTACCACTTTAATCTCAGAGAATATTCAAGTTTTTTCTTGTAAATTTATTATTTTAATTTCAGAGAATATTCAAGTTTTTTCTCATAAGTGTACGTTTTTTTCGTAAATATTGGAATTTTTTTGTCATAAATTTACCACTCTAATCTCAGAGAACATATAAGCGTTTTTTTCTCGTAAATATGGAATTTTTTTCTCGTAAATTTACCACTTTAATCTCAGAATATTCAATTTTTTTCTCGTAAATATGGGAGTTTTTCTTGTAAATTTACCACTTTAATCTCAAAGAATATTCAAGTTTTTTTCTTGTGAATGTGCAAATATTTTCTTGTAAATTTATCATTTTAATCTCAGAGAATATTCATGTTTTTTCTCATAAATGTGCACGTTTTTTCTCGTAAATTTACCACTTGAATTTCAGAGAATATGATTTTTCTCTCATAAATTAATTATTTTCTCTGAATATTACCCCCCTCACCTGGCACTTTTTTTTACTGTTGTATAATCCTGACTGAGTGTGTGGATGTTTTTTTTCTCCCCTTACAGCCAACCTCCTAACAGGGAGGACACCCCCACCCCGCAACCCTCTGAAAAAGCATCCAGCATCAATCAGACTCCCATAGAAGCCAACGAGTTCCCTCAGCTCCCCGAAGGCCTGGAGAAGAAGCCCATCGTCCTCAAGTTCAGCGCCATGATGGATGGCATCACCATCGGGGCCGCCCTGCTGCCCTCGCTGAAAGCAGAGTACAAAATGGGTCGCATGAAGAGTCATGGCATGACAGGTGTGTGAGGAGAACATTGATGCTCCATAATGATATCAAATGTAGAATAAGTAATAACAATTCTGCATTTTCCTCCCCCCCACTCCTCCTGTGTTCAGGGGCACAAACTAGTTTCACCTTCGAGTTGCCGAACCACAAGCTTTGCTTCCAGTCAAAAGTGTCCCCAGTGGACATGTCCACCATGCCGCCATCAGCCAGCCTCACCCTGCCTCCGGTCACCATGTCAGGAGAATACATCATGGAGGAGCACGAGAGCCACTCAGACCAGGGCTGGGCGCCCGACGACTTCCCAGCAAAGCCAGGAAACTACCTCCAAGGCAACTACCTGCGCTGTGTGGCCGAGGTAAGAGGCTCCTGATGGGGCTTAACATTTGTACGCCAGGGCGATGAATAAACGTTTAACAGAGCAGCCAGTGTTGCTCTAAACATGCCCTCACTTGTCTTCTCTGATGTGCAGATTGGTTCATTTGAGCACAACCTGACCACAGACCTGCTCAACCACCTGGTCTTCCTGCAGAAGGTTTTCATGAAGGAGGTCAACGAAGTCATTCAGAAGGTCTCAGGTACTGTACCAAAGACCAACACACACTTTTTAATATATATTTCTACACTGCAAACTTACCTCATTATCATATTCTAAGACAAAACGTACGAGTCTCTGTGAAACCTGTACAAAACTATATCCTTTTCTTTTGCTGCTGTAATGGCCCCAGTTTTCCTCACAGATCAATAAAGTTAATCTAATCGTAAACATCTGACTGTTCCCAACAGTATTCTGTAGCCTAAAGCTGATACTTAAGTCAATGAAAAATATTGTTTTCCTCACAAAACAATGCCCAGGGCACTGACACAAATCCAGTCGTGTTCATTTCCACACCGGTATTAATAGTCATTTGTTTAACTCGCCGAGCTTGATCGATGTAATAGCCCAGAAGAGAAGCCATTTTATGGTAAAGAATAATGAGAATGGTGTTATGGTAAGTGTTCACATCAGGGTCTTTAAATGTAGTTGCACTGGGACACTTCAGGCAGATATTAGAGAACAGGTAAACAGACAACATAATCCCTCACGTTATGTAGCACTTCAAAACAGTCCGTGCGGGCTTGTGAGGTTGACTTTTGTACTCTCTGTATGCATGCAGGAGGAGAACAACCCATCCCACTGTGGAACGAGTACGACACCTCAACAGATGCAGACAAGCCGAAAATCCTGCTTTATTCTCTCAGCCTCATGTTCAAGGTATCTCACGTTCGGTTTCTTTCAGCTTGGAAATCCAAAAGACACGCCCGGGTCGGGTCTATTGTTGTCTGCTCATTTACCGGAACCAGTGTACCATTACAATCACAGCACAGCACAAGCCTCTTTTCTTTTCTCTCTTGAAATTAAGCCATCTGGTAAATCAGTGTTACTAACCGATTATCTGCCGTTAGCGACGTGCTTTCCTACACTGTGACAAGAGTGTGTGGATGAAGCACTGGCTTCATCCGAAATCAAAAACTATGCACCACATAACCCAATATGTGTATTATCGTTCAACATACTTTAGTGTTAATAAACAGTAGTATGTATCTTTTCGGACGCACTGAACAGCAATTTACGTCGTCACTTCCTGAGACCCTCTTTGCCAGTTGGAGACACGTAACCATGGTAGCCCGTGCCAACCTCATGTGACCAAAACGACGGTTTGTGAGATTCAAAGTGTGAATCAACTTAAAATATATATATAAGTCCTAGCAAAAGTAAATTTTATACTTACAGTTAAATTGAAGCGTTATTGATGTTACAGAGCTGTCCGTCAACGTCCGTTATGAACGTTGTCGTCACTACCGCATTGCATTGTGGGATATTTATGCCGCCGTAGTGTCCAGCGTTTGCATACTGTAATATTTCACCCGGACATAGTATGCAATTTGTGTACTATTGGTTTCATACTGAGGTTTCGGACGTACTTAAATATCTGACATACTGTTTTAGCGTACTAAATGTCATGTTAGTATGGAATTTGGGTTGGTTGGTGGAGAAATCTACGTCCATACATGTCACCTGCCTCCAGATCAGCTAATACCAAAATTAAGTTGCAATAGCTGGGTTTCAACAAGTAGAGGGCAGTCGCTATGCACATTTATAACACAATACTGTATGTAGAATTCAAATACTTTGCACTAAAATGTCAAGATTTGGACCTGAACCCATCAACAACACTACTAAATACACATATACATTGGTTTTCATCTGGAAAAAAAGTGGGTTGGGGGTTTAGGCTAAGTAATAAAACCAGTGAACGGTTTCTCTGAGTATCAGTTAAGTTTTGAGTAATTTTCTGAAAGCCGTTTTCTTGTTCCCAGGGAATCCAGATGACCGCCACCACTCCTTCTATGCGAGCCGTGCGCTTTGAGACAGGCCTCATCGAGCTGGAGCTGTCCAACAGGATCCAGTGCAAGGCTCAGCCCGGAGGAAGCAGCAGTTACCTTAAACTATTTGGCAAATGTCAGGTAGATCTCCACCTGGCTCTTGGGCAGATAGTCAAGCACCAGGTAAAGATCGGCGCCATACTGGTGAAACGAAAGCTGTCAGGTTTCAAGTCTAGAATTGACTTAAAGATTGTTGTAGATCACTACGTGACGCCCTTTCTCCCCTCACTTTACAGGTGTACGAAGAAGCTGGCTCAGACTTCCACCAGGTGGCGTACTTTCGAACTCGGATCGGTCTGCGGAACGCTCTGCAGGAGGAGATCAGCGGCTCCTCAGACAAAGAGGCCGTCCTCATCACGCTCAACAGGCCAATCGTGTTCGCCCAGCCGGTGGCGTTTGACAGAGGTTCAGTTTACTTTTCCTCTACATCACATTAAAGGCAGGGTCGGGGCAAGACTACACTAGATTTTTAAAAATTATTATTATATTATTATTTAAAAGAATAGCTCAGTGATAGAATTGCATCTGATTTTCAACAAATAACCACTGGTGTCTCTACATCTAATGTGACTTCTATACATTCAGGATGTAATTCTACCTTTTTTTTTCTCCCTGCCCGTGTGCCCCCCTGCAGCTGTGCTCTTCTGGCTGAATTACAAGGCAGCGTACGACAACTGGAATGAGCAGCGCTTGGCCCTCAACAAAGACATCCACATGGCCACTAAAGAGGTGGTGGACAAGCTGCCAGGCATCCAGCAGACCTCGGCCCAGGCCTTCAGCACCCTCTTCCTGCAGCTGACCGTCAACGACCTGGGCATCTGCCTCCCCATCACCAACACGTCTCAGGTAATCTGCTGTGTTTGATTCATATCTTCTAAAATCAATATTGTAGAACTGTAACATTTTTTACATGTTAACTTCTAGATGTCGATGTCCATATATTGTAGTTGCTGATTCTATAAACAGTAGCAGGTTTGCAATTTGTTGGCTTCAAGGTTATTCAGTTAAAATTTTCACATTTGCATTATGTATTCATATTTAATGCAAATCACGCAATCAGAGAGCTAAAACTCTGACAAGTTTTGCATCTTCGATTGGCATTAAAATACCATGGTTAAATTTTTTTTAGCAGTGTTTCACTGTTATACGTAGAAGCCACGGTTTGCAGATGTGTTGTCTTTAGCATATGAGATGCACACATGAAGATCTAGTGTTGTCTGTAGTAAAAGCACTTTTATTAGCAATCTCTTCTAATCATTAATCTAACCCTAACTGAAGAAAAGTGAAGCACACAGGAATCATTTGTGGGCTTCTTTTGTCAAATTGGTAATTCACATCATGCCGTCTTTTAAAAAGGAAATAAGATTATCATCATCTCCATCAGCACTTGGCAACATTAACTGTACCAGTGTTCACGACATTGATTTTAGTTTTATTAATAGCCTTAAAAACACAATTGCATTCTTGTTCTCTACTTTCATAAAAGAACAGTTCCTCTGTTATCAGTTTTAATATCCGTGTTTCCCCTACCGAAGCTGTTAGTGGGGAGACTTGTCTATTGATCCGCCCCACAACACACACACACACACACACACACACACACACACACACACCTTCATTCCCCTCAACAGCCTCTATAATGTACACTTTAAATGTAAACCACCAAGGACACAATACACAGGTACCTGCTGCCTGGCCTGTATTTAAATGGCAACACAAATGTGCAACAAATTTAAATTTATTTATTATTTTATGTCCACAAAATCCATTTTTTTGCATGCTGATAAACCATCCAGGAGAGGTGCACCAGTAGTGCTGAATGTGGATGTCATGCACCGTGTGCCATTTTAGTATTCATCACACTGAGCTACTGTAGGCTTCATCCAGTGCTAAACGTTTTGCCAAATTATCTGTTGCTTTTATTTTTAAAATGTTTTATTTATATGTAAAATAATTCTGAATTACCTGCTGATATTGGAAATATTATTCATCACTATTGAATATTATTTAGTTTTTGTTTCGATAAAAGATTTACACACTGATAGAAACTTTTTAGGGGAAACACTGGATATTAAATGAATGGTCCATATCAGTTGTCTTGTTATGCTCCAGTACTATGCTATACTACAGTATGTCCACAGAGACGAGATATACCAGCTGTTATGTCACACTTATTTTCCATAGAGAGGACAAGTACCAGCTACGGAGGGCATCAACTCTGAAGCTGGGGCCAGCACATCAGTAGGCCGGCATAAAAATGCACGAAAAGTAACCGACAATTTATTACATCTCTTGTGATGGCTTGTTGTGGGACAATGACTTAACTGTGATCAATACTCTTTCCATGCCACAAGTACACTGCATCACAAGTGCTCTTTTTGTTTAAATAATGGCAGGTCACACGACTTTTTGATTGTAACAATCCAATTTCCCCCCACGATGCTGGCATAACAACTAATGACGCTTGAGCTGGTGTCTGAGGTGTTTGGGGTGTGTAATTACTTCCTGCTAAAAAAAAAGAGGTTATGCCAGTTGGTGTCCAGAGTATTCCTTATCTGTTGCTAAAATGGAAAACAAGGGCATTCTTCAGGCTAATCTTTCAGAGACTGCCATGAAATTGGAATTGTATAAACTTGCATACACAGATCTAATGACACACATGGCGGGCTCTGTCTATTCTTGTATTTTGGAAAATGACCTGTTTTTTCCTGCAGTAATCGTTCCAAAACGGCGGTCTGATTTTGATCCAAGTCATAATAATAGATAATCTGTGAATTTAGGAGGTAAACATGCTTTTTTACCTGCCTCCTGTTATGACTGGGATGATGATCAGACCCCTTGTTTTAGGACCAATGCAGAGTTAATCTAGAAAATCAGGGCATCTTTTTCCCCCAATCCTGCAAATTCAACACAATCTAACAAACAGAAGAGCTTGGTAACATTTCACTCATTTGGTGTATTTACACGATCTTATTAATATTCTGTAATTTGCAGACTTTGTTGACATAATTTAGCACTTTTGCAAAACTATAATGTCTTCTGCCAAAGTATTATTTATTTAAAATCACATGAAAATAAGCACATTCGTCATCATAAAGTATACATACAGTACAGTAGATTGAAGTGTTACCAGCTCTCTCTGCCTCTTCCGAACACATGGAAGTGGGTTCTTTTTCCGTGTACTTCATGTTCCCTCGAGGCCTGGGTAACCTCTCCCTCTCCCTGCCCCTCTGCCAGGCCAACCACAGCATAGACTTTGACACCGGTTCAGCTATGGTGCTGACTATTGAGAGCACGCTGATCACCGCCTGCTCCTCGGAGTCCCTGGTAAGCAAAGGCCACTTCAAGAATTTCTGCATCCGCTTCGCCGAGGGCTTCGAGACCTCCTGGGACGACTGGAAGCCTGAAATACGAGGGGACATGGTCATGAATGCTTGTGAGTGACGGATTATATATATATATATGTATATATATATATGTATGAATTTTGTCTCACATATTTTTGCTACAGTTTTATCACCATTAATAAATGTCAAAAGCATGATTGAGTGAAGACAGCAAAGTATTCAAATTTAAAATGTAAAAACATTTGTTTATACTTCTGTGTTGCAAGTAGCATTTTTAATCACAATTAATTCAAGATGAGTCTCTTTTCAAAGATGCTAAATAAACATAAAATGTAGCTGCAAGCGGTGATTCTGGGTTTCAAGCCAACACGGACCGTTAGAAGTTGAAAGCTGCAAGGGGTCTAGACCTTTGACTCTTTCCAACACCTGCATTAAAGATAACTTAACAAGTTTCATGACGATCGGAAAGACGCTCAATAATTTACGACCAAATCTGTTGCATTTGTAGAACTCCCTCGTGGTCGATTTGAATGAAACCTTCAGGGTATGTTTCGGGTACTTATGTGGACATATCCTGCAAGTTCGGTGATGATTGGCCCAAGGGTGGTGGAGTTAGGTCCATTGATATGCTCAACCACGCCCTTTTATAGTTCACTGTTCAATATCTTCAAAACGCAATGAGATATCAACAAGCTTTTGATAAGTGTAGTCCAATAATGCGCCACAAAAAAATTGGTACAAATCGGAGTCACAGTTTAGGAGGAGATGTCGAAAATGTGTTTTTCAAAATTCAAAATGAGGAAAATCTAGTCAGTCAGCGTTTAGTAGTCCAAGAGGCTTTTTTTATTTAGAGTGAACGGAGATGGATGTCTGTACCAAGTTTTTGTGTAAATTGGACTTACGGCATAGGGTAATAACTTTTTCAAAGTTCAAAATTCTGACCTTTTAATTATAGCGCCCCCATAAGGTCGTTTGGGGTCATATTTGTTGAGCAGTAT
The DNA here is from genome assembly GCF_015220745.1 of Sebastes umbrosus. Classification (NCBI taxonomy): domain Eukaryota; kingdom Metazoa; phylum Chordata; class Actinopteri; order Perciformes; family Sebastidae; genus Sebastes; species Sebastes umbrosus. The sequence continues at coordinate 9,400,979 of NC_051284.1, forward strand.
TTGCACATTACCTCAAATTATTGGTAAAAAATTGCATGCGTCTGCGATGTACCATCTCACAGGATTTTGCAAACATTTTTGAATTCGGGGTTTGAACAGAATTTATACTTCCATGTATATTTTTAACGATGTAAGGGCCTGTTATAATGTGATTAATGACCTGATTTCAGTAGATAGAAACCGAGAATTCTTACGTGACTTTCTATGCACGCAGCTCCTCTGAAACATTGTCTGTCTGTCTGTGTGTGGTTTGTGTACAGGTGTCGTCCCTGATGGCACATATGAAGTATGTTCCAGGACTACAGGGCAACCCTCTGCAGGCAAGTTCTTTTAACTAAGCTCTAGTCCAAATATGGATCACACCCTAGAGATGCACAATAAGCACGAGACAACTGTCTTATGTTTATCCACATCCTCTGCATGTCGTTCTGCCTTTCCTCTCTTCCTCCTGGCTTCCTCCTCCCCAAAAACAGAGAGCAGTAGTGCCGGGACCTGGACTCTGAACGTGCTTTGGAAAATGTGCGGTATCGACGTTCACATGGATCCCAACATCGGCAAGCGCCTCAACGCGCTGGGTAACACGCTGACGTCTTTGACGGGCGAGGAGGACGTCGACGACATCGCCGACCTAAACTCTGTCAACATGGCAGACCTCTCGGATGAGGACGAAGCCGACTCCATGTCGCCCACCATCCACATGGTCAGTCAATAATGATCATCTACTGTACATCCCAGCTTGTCTTTTTGGGGCTGTTGTATAAACAATACACTATTTCCACCACAGCTAGATGTAGCCAGTTATTTTGACATTTAAATACCACTTTTAAATTTAGTTGTGATGACACATTGTAATGTTAAGAAAAATATGCTGTCAACAGTAAGAGCAGGTGTTCTGGTTTGTGAGTCCAATTAGGAAGTTCTCAGAAGATATCTATGCAATCAGTTTCTTTAGTTTTGGAAATTAGAAAAGAAAAACACAGAACATAAATTCAGCTGTTGAGCTTACTACTCATGGTTGTCAGGAGTTAAAGGAATAGTTTGACATTTTGGGAAATGTGCTTATTCGCTTTCTTGCTGAGAGTTAGATGGGAAGCTTGATACCATCTCGTATATGTCCGTTAGATACAAGGCTACAGTCAGAAGCCTGATAGCTTAGCTTCGCACAATGGCTGGAAACGGGGAAACAGCTAGCCTGGCTCGCTCTGAAGGTAACAACATTTGCAGACAAAGCGACAGTTTGTGGTTTTATAGAGGGGGATTTAAGTCTCCTCTGGTTGCCTGGCAACCTCACAGTGAAGACAAGACTGTCGTTTTTGCACTTTTGTTTTTGTTCAGATTAAACAAACCAGATATAATGTGTTAGTTTGTGAGCTTAAGAGGTGCTGATAGGCTGATTAGTTTGGACAGACCTTATGCTAAGCTAACTGTGAGCCCATTGTAGCTTCATATTTAACGTAACCTCATACAACGGTTTGTATGATATCTTGCGAAAAGTTACTCCTCAATTTTTGTACATTTTCCTACGAATGTCCAGCAATAGTGTCAATTTGCGCTCATTACATGCATACAGTATTTTCAAAATAAACTTCTGTCTTTACAGGAAACCACTTAGTTAAGTTTAGGCAACAAAACTACATAGTTAGGTTTAGTGATTTTTGCTCGTTATACTTCCTCGTTCACGATTACAGGGTTTACATACAAATTGATTTAGTGGGATATGTACGAATTACTGTGCGTTACTTCTCGTAGATATACATGTAGCTACGAACGGTGTATGAGAACAGCCTGAACAGACAGACATGGTATCCATCTTCTCATTTAACTCTCTGCAAGCAAAGCGAATAAGCACATTTCCCAAAATGTATCGAACTATTCCTTAAATATCTCTTCCATACATTTGAACAAATCCTACCTGGTTTACCTCGAAGCTTCAGAAGGTAACGTCTGACCCAAGTCGTCCCTTCTTCCACCTCTCCATCCATCTATGTGTCCCTGCCGTTGTTTACAGAGTCCGGGGAGCCAGTTCAGCCCTCGGCTGACCTTAAGGAAGCGTCTGGTAAACCACATCCTGGGCCTCAGCCCCAGACCTCAGAGCGTGTCTGTCGAAGCTGACTACTTAAACTGTGCATCGCCTCGCCTCGGAGCGGGCGGTGCCAGGGCCCAAAGACCCGTCTCCTGGGCCTGTGTATGTAGCCACCCCCACAGTGTTAAACTCTTTTCTGGGCTGACCAAATCACTCGCATGGTGGCGTTAAATCTCAGTCACCTGCAGTTATCCAATGAAGGTTGTGGATTCCAAAATGCTGAGCAATGCTATTTTATGCTTTAACTAAATAGCATGATAATGGATAGTGTCGCTTAGCATTTGCTTTCCCTGTCCTCCTCATTAAGCTTCAATGATGGGTGAAAAGAATTGAATTCATGATACTCAATTCCCTGTGGCAGTAGGGCTTTATTTTTCCCTCTTGCACTTTGAGTGGAGTGGTGATGGTGGTGGTGGTGGTGTCTCCTGTTTTGTGACATTCCTGGTGTGTGGACTGGATTACTGTACATATAACCTCTACTGTGATTTGAATAATCAAAATAACTCACCTTTAATCAGAGAAATTTGGGAAGGACGCATTCTTATTTCCGACAGCTGCCTGGCGGAAATCTTTCAGGTTTTTGGGTTTGATCAGCAGGTTTGTTTCATTTTTGTCATCAGTTTTACCAGATAAATATGTTCGGATGTGTATCATTGCTTTGACCCGATAGGAGGCCATTGACCCCAGGAGGCAGATGGCGATGGGGAACCAAGTGATTGACCCTCGTGGGAGGAAGTTCACCAAGAGGGTGGTGGACATCAGAGAGCTGAACGAACAGGCCAAGGTCATCGACGACCTCAAGTAAGAATGATATTAATAGGGCTGACAATCGATTCAAATATTTCATTGTGATTAGTCGCATGATTGTCCGTAGTTTATCGTGATTAATCGCAAATTAATCACGCATTTTGTATCTGTTCAAACTACCTTAAAGGGAGGTTTGTTAAGGATTTAATACTCTTATCAACATTGGAGTGGGCAAATATGTTTGCTATATGCAAATGTATGTACAGTATTTATTATTGGAAATCAATTAACAACACAAATCAATGACAAATATTGTCCAGAAACCCTCACAGGTACTGCATTTAGCATAAAAAATATGCTCAAATCATAACATGGCAAACTGCAGCCCAACAGGCAACAACAGCTGTCAGTGTGCTGACTTGACTATGACTTGCCCAAAACTGCATGTGATTATCATAAAGTGGGCATGTCTGTAAAGGGGAGATTTGTGGGCACCCATAGAACCCATTTTCATTCACAAATCTGGAGGTCAGAGGTCAAGAGACCCCTTTGAAAAAGGCCATGCCAGTTTTTTGGAGCGTTATTTAACCTTCTTCACGACAAGCTAGTATGACATGGTTGGTACCAATGGATTCCTTAGGTCTTTCTAGTTTCATATGATACCAGTATCTTCACTCTACTGAACCAGCTAAAACCTAAAAATCACGAGTTGCGTTAAAGAAATTAGTGGCGTTAAAACTAATTTGCGTTAACGCATTATTATCAGCGTTATTATTGACAGCCCTAGATATTAATAATTCTAAATGGTTCCACTGGTGAAGAAATGTCTTTTGCATTGCTATCCTGCTAAAACTATCAAATAAGCTTTATTGGTCATGAATGTTTAGGTTACATTATTGCCAAAGCAAAATTTCATATTAATGAATAATTACATTTCACAAGAATTAATCACAAAATAATCACAATCACAATATACCAAATACATTTTAAATATACATTCTTTTACAGATGTAGTTAATCAGAAACATGTTCGGAAATTGTAGCACCTCTTATTGTATGGCAACAGTCAACATATTTTGCACATTGATTTTTCTCCCCACAGAAGTATGGTATTTTCTGAGGATCCGGGAGATGAATGAACTCAGGATATATGTTATTTATTTTTTCAAAGAAAACATCTCTCACATCCTTATATTTCTCACAGCACAGTAAGAAGTGAGATTCTGTCTCCACCTCTCTGTATAACAACGTGAACACAGCCTGGCCTCCCTGGGTATAGTCTGTTCTGCATGTGACGGCCTGTTTCTATGGCCAGGCTGTGTCCACTCAATCTGTACATTGTCAACGTTTCTCTAAGTTTACTATCAGTCACGGTGGTCAGGTGCTCTGCCACCGTGTACTCTCTGTTTAGTGTCAAATAGAATTCGAATTTACTTTGTGATTTGGTGGTTTCGTTCCAATATTTGATATCATTTTCTTTTTGTTTTGAGATGATTTGGTTGGGCCAGATTGTTTGGTGTCTGTCCTGAAGCCCTGGTGTCGGGGGGGCAGAGCTTCAGGACTAGCTGACAGAAAGGACTCTTTTCTTTGTTCAACTCTCGGCACTGCAGGGCTAAAACTATCTACATCCTCTTTTCTTAACCACAGGAAATTGGGGGCCAGCGAAGGCACCATCAACCAGGAGATCCAGCGCTACCAGCAGCTGGAGTCTGTAGCCGTCAACGACATCCGGAGAGACGTCAGAAAGAAACTGCGACGTTCCAGCATGAGGGTGAATTCTCATCTATATTTACCTTCCCTAATTAGAAATGTAGTCATCAAATACTGACAATTAAAATGGTACCCATCATACCTAACAAATACCTGAATGTCTCTCATTTAGACTTTTTAAGAAACTTGTTTCTGACTTTGTGTTTGTTTGGGATCAGGCGGCCTCTCTAAAGGATAAGTGGGGTCTTGGCTACAAACCAAGCTACAACCGCTCCAAAAGCATCTCAGCGGCAGCAGGCCGACCCCCTCTGAAAAGGATGGACAGACAGAGGTAAAAAACGAGGGCAGGAGTAGCCACTTTCCCTGTATATTATTATGGAAATGACACAGTTATTGGTGCTTCATCCAGCATTTACTGTAAACAAACAAGACAAAGTAACCTCTGTCTCACACTGCTGCTGTTTTTGAAACACATTTCCCATTAACCTTCTCACAAAGAGGATGCAGTGTAGAGGAGAGGAAGTGCTTATCTCATTTGTTTACAGTAATTATGCAGATATCTCAGAATTAATGTAGTAATGATGTTAAAACAGTTGACAATGCTGTACGACCTTAAGCAATAGGAAAACATTAACTCTGGGGCAGAATAAATGAGTAAAAACAAGTGGAAATGAATCTGATGAGTAACAATTTGTGCTTTTATTGAGAGGCTACAGTAATTTATGAAACCAACAATAATGTAGTGTATGAGGTATGGAAGCACATTAATGCCAATGTGATGAAAAAAATAATCCCTTAAATCATTATAATGAGAAACTTTCTCGAAAAAATTACTTAGAATATCAAACTATTGACTTTGGATCATAAAATAATGACTTAGTTAGTATCTCAAAGTAATGACTTAGTATCTTAGAATAATGGCTTAGTATCACAACATAATGAGAAACTTTCTCAAAAAGAATGACTTTGGATAGTGAAATAATGACTTAGTATCACAAAATAATCAGAAACTCTCTAAAAATAAGAATTTTTAGAGATACTAACTATTATATTGAGAAAGTTTCTCATTATGTTGCAAAGTCATTATTTTGAGATTCTTAGTCATCATAATGATTTACAGGATGTTTTTTATTTTTTCTTATCACAAGGCTAAGTTTTCATCTTATTTTTTTTATTTTACAAGCAGAAATGGGCTTCCATAATGTTGTGCCAATGTCACTTACAATATTTTGATGTGAAAATATACGTGCTCTACTCACAGTGTCTCCCCGCTGTCTCTCTCTCTGCCTTACGAGCAGCGGCTAAGTGGCTCTCATTCTTCGGAGGCAGACCATTAAATTGGCAAAATTAATTAACAAACATCACTCAAAAAGAATAATCGGCGATGTACTCAGCCAATAGCTGATATATTCGTCCAATCGCCCGACCCCATTATGCATCTCATGCTTGTTTGTTTGTATCACCTCACTGTGTCCATAGTTCCAGAATGGGGGATATGGATGATCTGCCAGATGTGCGTGTGGATGCGTCCTCACCTGGACCTCGGGTCACCTTCAACATCCAGGACACGGTAAACACATTTCTAAAAACATTCGACATATCTCACATGCTGACAAACAGAGAAAACTATAAGACATTAACATATCTTAGCTTTGTACAGATTTGATTGAACTGTAGCAGGTATGCTCTTGACACATTTGTTCTAACCACATCAATAATTAAGGCGATGATATGAAGATGAAAGTAGATATTTCCAGTTTTGTGCTGTTTTATGTTGACAGTTTGAGGATCATCATCTCATCCATCCTTCATGTCGATGTAAATGATCTCCATACAACCTGATATTTGCTGTGAATCATATGTCATGTCATACGGTCATGGGTTTTATACAGTTTGTTTTAAAGGCGGCTCAAAAGGGAGAGTCCATTATGCTCTGAGGATTTTTTTTTTTCAGTTTGGATGAGCACCTTTTTAATAACTCTTTTGTTCAATTGAAGATAAATAATAAGGCCTTGGACGCTGCAAATGCACCTGTCAGTCCAGGAGAGGTATTCAAGGTATACGGCTCAAAAGATTACATTTAACCAATTAAAATACCTAACCAACACCAACAACAAATACTTCTGTTCCCTCCTCTCCTCTGTGATTAACTTGGAAGTGGTGATAGGACTTTGAATATGCAAAATCAAAACAGGATGATGAAATACGAGCTTCTGCTACATAAATATACACCAATGTTTTATTGAACAACAGGGTGTTCATTTGCATAATTTACTGTAATGCTGCTCTTTGTGTCCCTAGCTGCACTGTGATTTATGTGATGGCATATGTGGAACCAAATTAAAATGTATGTTCTATTATTACTGCTCATTCTGTAGATAAACACCAGCAGCATTCCATTAGTCACAGAGATACGTGAGATAACAATATGTCCCTGCTTTTATTTGGATAACCGCGTAATAAGACTCCCCTGTAAATAGAAGTTTGCAGTTGGAATGCTGCTTAATGAGAGTCACATCTTCTCATCCTGTTTTGAAACTGCATAAATAACCAAATCAACTTGTCTTCAACTTTAATATATTGACTGATTTCTAACAACTACGCATGGTTTGGCTCTGAATCACAGTCTGTCAGCTGCTGTTTGTCAAAACAGTAGTTCCTCTGTCTCTCACACCCAACAATAGCAGATCAAATACAGATTATAGAGGGACATCGATCCAGCTTTAATGGTCATTGGTGCGTAATATAAAATTGCAATCATTTGGTGTAATTACCACAAAGAAAAAGTTTATTTAAACTAATTAGACAAATTACTGATAGTTCACTCTTTCCCTCCCTGAAAGACTGAAGATTTAAACAGCATCACCTCCTGGGTTCATGCTGTAAAACTTTTTCATTTGTGCCATAAAAAACATGTATTATGTTAAAACCTGTATTACACCTAATCACACTTAAATTGTTTATAATTTACTGATGTTAAAATGCTCTATATGGCATTAGACAAGTCTAAACAGCCAATAGGCCTTAAAGGAGTAGCCCAACATTTTGAGAAATGTGCCTATTTGTTACCCTTGTTGAGAGTTAGATGAGAAGATTGTTACCAATCTCATATCTGTATGTTCAATATGAAGTTAAAGGTGTTATTGATATCACTGATAACATTCAGCCACTAGATTTTGCATTGCATTTACTTCACAACAAGTCATTGCCAGGCACTTACCGTCAATCTCAGCCATTTATCCATTTTTTCCACACTAACTGACGACCCAGAGATACCACGTGATACCAACGTTGTTTTACTATTGGCTCACAAGTCTTGTTAGAAGTGGGAATCAAACGTCAGATATCTTCCACACAGATAAACAAAACATTCATTTTGGACCCGACAACATTTTTTAAATGATTTATTCACAATCGTAATCATGTTTTTCAAGAAAAGCCATAACTTTATTCGGCACCTTTTTAAAGCTCCCTGGATGTATTATTTAAAAAAATATATATATATTCCTTTACATAAAAATGTTATGGATAAGACCTTAGCATAGCATAAAGACTGGACTCAGGGGAAAACTGATAGCCTGGCTCTGTAAAAAGTAACAAAATCCACCTATTAGCACCTGTAACGTTCACTAATTGACATGTTATATCTCTTTTGTTTAATACGTACAAAAACTGAAGTGTCAAAAATGACAAGTAGCAGTTTTAGGGGAGGTTATGTGCTGGACTAGACTAGACTTAACTAGGTACAGTGACTTCTTGGAGTCTTGTCATCATCGTGAGGTTGCCAGGCAACCAGCTGAGACACCAGGAGACTTGCATTATTTCTAACTCATTTGTGACCAAAATCCACTTAAGAATTTAGGACGAAGGCTCCTTACATACCAGGGGCATTTTTTTTCATTTGAATAATTCGCACGTCAATATATGTTTTTCACACTGTTGTTTTTGTCATGCATAATTTCACAAAGAATATGATAATTACGCGGCGAAACAGCGACAGACTTGCATACATTTTTTTTTTAAAACAAGGCTGATTTTTCTGAGCTTTCGCACCGTGATTAAAGGCATCAACCATCAAGTTGTGAGTAACAGGTTGAGTTGCACCTTTGTTTATGAAACAACAACACCGAGGCACCGTTGTCTGAGCCAAGACGGCAAACTTTCAACCTTGACAAAGGCAGCGCAGACCAGAGCTACTCCTCGTCACTCCAGCGGTGTGTAAAGGCCTTAACTTAACACAAAACCTATTTTATACCAGACAATGTTTCATGAAAATGCACCTTTTTTATTAAGGTGTTCAGTAAGTCAATTGAGCATTGATAGTTAATTAATCTATGAAGGTTTTTGGGGTTAATTTGTGCCCTGATTGAATGATGAAGAATCTATCTGTAGTGGTATTTTCCTGCTAGAATGACCAAATCGTTTTCACTACACAACGCCTCCAATATTCATTCTTAAATGATGACAGACCCAGACTGACTCCACTTAAAGGCCACATGACTGAGTTTGCTTCACTTGTCAGTCCTCTTTTGGCCGGAACCACCCACGTACTCCCAGTCAGTGAAAATAAATGACAAATAAAGACACAGATCGTTGATGCTCGATCTGATTTTAAGTTTAGATTAGTTTCAGATGCAGTTAGAAAACCATTTCATCACTTTTATCGATGTTCAGCAGCAGCCGGCCTCCGTCAATAACCGTCTCTGGGATCTGCTGTTACTGCTGGTTCGCAATTGGGCTTTTATTTTTCTCCTGCTGTCATTAAGGATGGTAGACTTGTATACATTCCTGGGCATCTTTCCATCGTCACCCTCTTGAGTGTGCGTTTCACCCTTTTTTTGTCACGTCATCTTCATCTTTCTCCTCGTCTCACACTGTCTCTCTTTCATTCCTCCTCACAGAAAATGCATGACCTCTCAGCTCCTTTGGGAACAGTTTGCAGGCTGGTAGTGTTCTGTCATTGGATGTTAAAACTAGACATCTAAACTGTGCTGTGAGATTTGATTTTGGCATTTAATTATAGACTACATGACATAAATAAAGAAAAGAGAATACCTTGTGGTCCAATTAACAGAACACTATCTCCTTCAAAGTTACTATTCCTTGGCTACTTTCCTACTTAAAACTTGTTTTTAAGTAAGAAGAGCCTCATGAAGACTGTCTCTTGTGTGAGTTTGACTCTGTCCTTCTCTGAAGTTTCCTGAGGAGACAGAGGTGGACCTGTTGTCAGTCAGCATTGACGAGCCATCCCATCCTCATCATCACCTTCATCTTCATTCTCCATCCGATGATCCGCACTCAGTTTTCAGTGCCCCCTGCACGCCTGTTGTCTTCTCACCCGCACTTCCCTTCCAGCACGACGACATGAGGCGCGACGACATGTCCTCCTCCTCCTCCGAAGACTCCGAAAAGGAGGACGAGTTCGAGCGGGAGAAACCGCCGAGCTATCGAAGGCCTTTGTGAGTTTTTGTTTTTTCGCCTACTCGAGCATTCTTGTGATGAATGTTAGATGAAAGGAGATGCCATTAATCTCATATTACAATGAAAGCTTTTTTTTCTTTTATGATTTATTTTTGTACTATAAATGAAGCTTCCAACATTCCCTTTCTTCTCAGCCAAGCGTCTCACAGGAAGCCCTCAGGGTTTTCCGCCGTGAGTCAGCTGTTCAGCGAGCGCTGGCCGAGCACACCTGCCAACCGCAGCTTCGGCGGCCCGGCGACGGAGAGAAACATCGACTTTGAGCTGGACATCCGCGTGGAGATCGACAGCGGGAAGTGTGTCCTTCACCCCACCACTCAGCAACCAGAGCACGAGGACATTTCCACCAAGAGGTAGGATGAAAGGCACATTTCTCATTCTGATAACTGCTGCGGTGAGTTTTATTTAAAGTCTGACTCTCTCTTCCTGACACTATTTGAAATAACGTCTAGTAAGGAGTCAAATCAAACTCTGAAATCCACTCGAATGATTTGCCAGGTGGAATTTAATGCTGTGGCTTGTCCTCACTGGAAACAACCATGTCATACTAGCTTGTTGTTAAGGAGGCTAAATAACGCTCCAAACTTACACAAAATTTTGGTGAGGAGAAACTGTCATGCTCATTTTCAAAGGGATCCCTTGACCTCTTTAAGGTACGTTATGAACAGATGAATATGTGTGTTTAATTTGCAATCATGAGAGCCTACTCTGGATGAAGTATTGCCGGTCTGATGTATGGTCTCCCCTGTGGGTTTTGTAGGAGCTGTGAGCGCAGCTCCAGGAGTCTGGACCAGGAGTCTCCCCCCAAGAAGAAGAAGCTGCAGCCCACCTACACCTCCACCACCCACCTCCTAGCCGGCAAGAAATGCCCCTCCACCCTGCAGACCAAATCCAACGACATGGAGACCACAGTCTTTTACATTCCAGGAGTAGACGTTAAGGTTGGTTTCTCCCCTCAGCATCCAAATTGTCCACAAGTTTCTACTCCGTATTTGTCCTTTTAAATTATGATTTTTTTCCTTCCCCTCAGTTGCACTACAACTCCAAGACACTGAAGACGGAGTCGCCCAACGCCTCGCGCGGATCCTCCCTCCCTCGCACTCTCTCCAAAGAGTCCAAGCTGTATGGTATGAAAGATAGCAGCCCTCCCAACCCTCCCAATGCAGTCCAGAGCAAGACTAACTCGCTCCTACCTCCCCCGCCCCCACCTATTCCATCAGGTACTGAGCATTCCCTCATTTTTTCTCCTTGCATGCCCTAGCACCATCCGTAATCACCGACACTAGAGCGCCACGGCGCTCCGATCTGATGATTTTTACACCTAAGACGTGGATCCGCCCAATCAAATGCATGTGATTTCATCCTTTTATTTTAAGGCATGAATCCAGAGGGCGTCTTTGATCAGAATGGGCTCATGCATATTAATGTGTACCACAGAGGGGAAGACACCAGAGACAATTAAACAATGTTTTTAATACTTTACTTAAAGTTTAAGAAATTAACTTAAACTTGAAACTTGAAGTTATAATCCAGGCTGCAGATGATCTTTACTCCCATGTGTCTTTGCAGCCAAAGGTAAGGGCAGTGGCGGGGTAAAGACGGCCAAGCTGTACGCCTGGGTGGCCCTCCAGACTCTGCCAGAGGAAATGGTCATCAGCCCCTGTCTGCTGGACTTCCTGGAAAAAGCCCTGGAAACCATTCCGATCACTCCAGTGGAAAGGGGTTTCGCAGGTTTGTTTTGATTTGTCGCATCATCTGAACTTAACGGATCCTGTTCTCTGAGGACTTTCCTTTTTCGCGTGTCTTTCTGTTCATTCATAGTCAACTCTTGTTGTGTTTATGTCATTGTGTACCTGCCAATCAGCTGTGGTGTCCCAGGAGGAGGACATGGGTCATTTTGACGCGGTGGAGCAGCTGGAGGAATCCACCACCTCCCTGGTATCATCTTCCACATCGGCCTACTCCTCCTTCCCTGTGGACGTGGTGGTCTACGTCAGAGTCCAGGTACCGACAACCTGACTGCTCTTACAGCTTTTTTTTTACTAAAATGTTTATTGTCAAGACATTTGCAACATTAGATCTTCCCCCAACCCCTCATAATAGCTGTTTTACTTGCTATTAATAGTATATTAACTAGGGTTGTCAATCGATTAAAATATTTAATTGTGATTAATTGCATTATTGTCCATAGTTAATCACGATTAATCACAAAATACATATTGACACACATTTTTTATCTTTTCAAAATGTACCTTTAAGGGAGATTTGTCAAGTATTTAATACTCTTATAAACATGGGAGTGGACAAATATGCTTGCTTTATGCAAATGTATGTATATATTTATTATTGGAAATCAGTTAACAACACAAAAAATATTGTCCAGAAACCCTCACAGGTACTGCGTTAAGCATAAAAAATATGCTCAAATCATAACATGGCAAACTGCAGCCCAACAGGCAACAACAGCTGTCAGTGTGTCAGTGTGCTGACTTGACTATGACTTGCCCTAAACTGCATGTGATAATCATAAAGTGGGCATGTCTGTAAAGGGGAGACTTGTGGGTACCCATAGAACCCATTTTCATTCACATATCTTGAGGTCAGAGGTCAAGGGACCCCTTTGAAAACGGCCATGCTAGTTTTTCCGCGCCAAAATTTAGTGTAAATTTGGAGCGTTATTTCGCCTCCTTCCTGACGAGCTGGTATGACATGGTTTGTACCTTCACTCTAACTTGAAAACTGAGCCCGTTACAACTTAAAAATCGCAAATTGCGTTAATGCGTTAAATAAATTATTATTGCGCTAACTTTGACAGATTTAATATTAACCAAATATCTGACTCACTCCTCAATAAACTTTTTTTGATTTTAGAGAAATTACAAAGATCAAATACCATACAACTCACAGGGACCTTATATCCTAATATATGTTGTATTACTTCACATACCTTTTCCCAAAACGCTGTTATCTTCGGACATTGATCAGCATCAAATGATCCATATTCTCTCAAACATATCTGATGTGTATGTAACGTCTTACTTTTTACCTTGGGTGTACTCCAGAGCACATTTACCTTTAAAATCTAAAGCTATTCAGAAATGTTTGTGTGTAAGCTATGGATGTTATGTTTGTAATTGTTCATTTTCAGCATATTTATTTAATATCTTCAGCTCCTGTTTGTTATCTATTAAGACATAAGTTATGATCTGTGTGTTTGCAGCCCTCTCAGATCCGCTTCAGCTGCCTGCCGATGTCCAGGGTGGAGTGTATGCTCAAACTGCCCTCTTTAGACCTGGTCTTCTCTTCTAACCGTGGGGAGCTGGAGATCCCGACGGGACCCCACCCCGCTGAAGGATCTCACCCTCCCCCCTCCTCCACCCCACCGGGGCAACACATTCCCAAGCCACCTCCCAGCAAAGGTATGTAGAGCACGCCTCAAAGAATAATGATGCTCTATAATGTGTGCGGAGGTATGTGAAGAACAAAAGTTTGGCATTCCGAATCTTTTAAAGTCTTATCAAACACTGCGAGCATGTCTATTAGCTACGTCTGGGCCCTGTGTGATTTAAAGTTGCTCACAGCTTGTTCTCATCCATTCATTATTTTGCTCCCCAGTCTGTCTTTTTGCAAGATCATGCAACTTCTGCCAAGTGCTTTTTTTTCTTCTATTCTATAGAGCATCTCAGGTCATATCTTTTATTTATACCAGGCAGATCTACAGTAAATGGACAGTTTGCTCTAAAGGCTTTACACTCGCTTGAGGTGTCTTTTTGCCTTTATCGCAAAAATAGCCAATGCGTAAAATGTGTTACGGAAACGCCTTTGTTGAATAAATTCTGACGTTTACATTTCTACGTTACGTTTCTAACATGTAACTCACATGACTGATCAACTGTTTCACTGTCGGAGTCTTCTCGGATATTCCCATAACGTGCGAATGCGAATGTGTTTTCGTATCCGGACAACACGATACAGGGTCAATATTAGCTGACATTACAACAAACGATTACAACTTGCCCACTTCCTGAAGACCTCTCTCCATTTGTCTCCATTAGATGGTTAGCTGCATGGCCAAGCTGACTTGTTTTGTTTACGGTTCGCATTCGCAACCTCGACTTCTTCTACTCTGTTTACTGGCAGATTACAGCCATGCATAGCCTTTACTAGCCAAACTACGCTGTAGCCGACAAGCCGAGCTCCAAACCAGTTGACGGAAACGCACCTAATTTCGCATTACTTTTTTTTTTGCGACATTTCAAAAGTTTGCTTAAAATACACTTGATAATTGAATGGAAACACAGCTATTGTGAACAGCAAGCCTGTGTTGAAATCATAAAAAAAATAAACAAAAGAAACCAGTCATGTCAAAAAAACGGTTTGTCAAAAAACTAAAGTCAACCGGTCACCGTTTTCTTACCGTCTGAGCAACTATCTTTCACAGACGAGATCTCAATCAAGATAGTCTCAATCATCGCGGAGTCATTTTATTTATAGGACTGCTTTTTACACTTTTAGTTTTTAGTCTTAGTCAAGTTTAGTTTAGTTTGTGATAGAAGTTTCATAATTTCTGACTCATTTTGTTATTATATCACATTTGATTTGTATAATGTTTTGTAAATAACGTTATATATTTGGGATTTTATCTTTTTCATTTTCAACATGAATAGAACCATAATTATAACCATATGACATCAAACACAAGTTTAAAGGTGCGGTCACACATGCAATATTAATATTTGCCCCCCCCCCCGTTCACTTGCGCTATGTGAGCGAAGGAGCAAAAAAACATTCGCTTCCTGTTGCGAAGCAAATTCGCTTCTTCGCATATGCACTTGGTGAACTCTCAGGCGAATATCGCCTCGGCAGGCGATTGTCACTCTCCTGCTTTTGCATACAATTTTTCAAAAACATCATTTTATTGGGGACCCACTTAAACATCCACCTGTGGGTGCAGGGTACTCACTACATTGAAAACATATCAATATCACTGCTCTCTATTATGAAACTGTATCATTACATCATATACTCTATACTAATGGGTGTCATATTTTAGTTAATTAGTGCCTACTTAATGTGACTACTTGTCTGTGTTTTCCCGCCCTCCTCTGCCTCCTTCCAGCGTCTCCGTTGCTGGGGAGCCCTCTGGGCAGGAGCCGCCACAGCAGCAGCCAGTCCGACCTCACCGGTCCCCCCAGTAACTCCTCAGGCCTCAGCTTCACCGCCTGCATGTCTGACTTCTCCCTATACGTCTTCCACCCCTACGGCGCCGGAAAGCAGAAATCTGCTGTGACAGGCCTGCCTCCGGGCCAAGGGCCGTTAGGTACGGGAAGGGAAAAGATGTTGCAATATTCTAATGTGCTAATAATACAGGGCTGCAGTTTAACAATAACGACTTATTCTCCTCCTTTACCGTCGATATGATGTGCATGTGCTAGATCTCGTGGAGATGGGGATAGGCATGTTTTATGCTCACAAATGGCCTCCAAGATTGAAATTAGATCAAAGTGTTCGTCCTAATTATCGCTCTAATTTTCCCGAAGGTACAGTAGACGAGGAACCGTCTTCAGTAACAGGAAGAAAAGACTCTCTGAGTATCAACCTGGAGTTTGTGAAGGTCAGCTTATCCAGGATGAGGCGTACCGGAGGCCCCACCTTCATCGAAAGCTTCATTCCTAAAGGCGGCAAAATGGACACCACCCTCATCAATATCTCAGGTACATCGTCGGCCCCAGAAGACGACGTTTCTCTCTGAGACACGCAGTAGATTATACTGACTATTCCTCTGTAGTCTGTTCAAGGTTTGGTCATTCTGGAATGACTTGGAATGGAGTTTGTAAAGGTTTATTTTCAGGCAGGGGAAGTCAGGGAATTTGTTAAATTACCAGCAAAAGTGAAGGAGTATTAGGGAAATGCATAAATTGTATTTGAAGTGAATACTTCTTAGGATCTTTAGGGGATATGAAATACATTTTTAGGCGCAGTCATAGAATGTTATCAGCAGCACTGTAGGAACCTTGATGTGGGAAGACAAAGACAAAGGCAGTCTGAATGAGTCCATGAAGCGCTGAAATGAGACTGAAAATGCTTCACCTCACACCACAGACGCCGCCGCTTGCCGTGTATTATGCCTGCAGTAGATGACCTAACCGAATTATAATTTGCCGTGAATTGGGCCTATTCACAAGAAAACAACATACTGATTTGAGTTTTTATTTGTGATTATTATTTTTTTCTCTCGTACATTTACCACTTCAATCTCAGGGAATATCCTTTTTTTTTTTTTCGCGTAAATGTGCGCCTTTAATTTCAGGAAATAACATGACTTTTTTTCTAGTAAATTTACGACTTTAATCTTGGAAATTCCACGTTTTTTCTCTGAATATTACCCCCCTTCTCCGGCTCCATAATTTAATTATTTTTCTACCTACAATGGACGCCGTCGTATTACCAATTTGCTTGCACTGTAGATCCTGTTAAGGTGTGTCTCACGTATGAACACGTGTAATATTCTCCCCTTAGCTGTGTGCGACATCGGCTCGGCTTCCTTCAAGTACGACATGAGACGACTGAGTGAGATCCTGGCCTTCCCCAGAGCCTGGTACCGCCGGAGTATCGCCAGGCGCCTCTTCCTGGGAGACCAGACCATCAACCTGCCAGGTGACTTTCTGACCACTGTGTGGCTTTGGTCTGTGTTTGTGTTAGTTTGTTGAGTGTTGCATAAGTATGGAATGATTTTACTCTACTGTTATGTAGAAAGTAACCACCAGCTGTTGTCAGCTTTTACTGGGCATTTAACAGCTTTTCTTTGCTTCTGACAGTGCTTTTAGCACCAGCTACTGTGCATTTTCCAAAATAACTACTTCCACTAGGATGGCCTTCAATTCAAATAAATAATATTGACAAAAGTTTTTACTATATGCAGAAATATGCAAAGAAATTCATGATTTTTCAAACATGTCAGCCTTTGTCTACCTACTAATCTCCACGGGTTTAGCTTGTGTTCATTTTTTAATATCCCATCTCGCTGACCTTCCTTCAGCCAACATTTCCTCCCACCGCTCCATGTTGACATTTCCGAGGCTGTCCTTTTTTTTACATACATCTCTCAACCTTTACCTCGCTCCAGCCTCTGGCCCCGCCACCCCCGACTCGGCCGAAAACGTCACCCAGCATCTGTCCCCCGAGTCCAGCCGGAAAGCCTACTGGAGGACGTGGGACGGCAGCACAGGGACACAGCACATGCCCCAATCCCCCAACGTCTTTTCAGAGCACTCCACCGGAAGCAACATGTCCCCGGGCGGCCTCGGCCACCTCAAGTCCCCCGCACCTGGACGCACCAGGAGCGTGTCTGATTCCTCCGCTCCCAGGAGAGGTGATTACAAACACTCATTGCCATCTCCAGATGGAACTCAAACAGAAATATCCCTTGTGTGAAAATGCCTTGTGAAGCACAATTCAGTTGTTAAAACAACAATGTACAAAACCATGAAATCAAAAATGGAAAATTACAAAATGCAATGATGACTCGTACAAGATGCTCATAATTTGTCCTCTACTACCTTTAACCTAATCCTTTTGTTCATTCTCGTCTAGACTCGGTGACAAAAACATCCACCCCTTCCTTCAGTAAAAATGGCAAGGCGGCAGGTCAGCAAGGGGCGCCGTGGGAGACACTGGTGGTGTTCGCCATCAACCTGAAACAGCTCACCGTCCAAATGAACATGAGCAACGTCATGGGAAACAATACGTAAGTGATCACAGTTTATGCTCCTTTTAATGCAGATACTTTTATACCATCACATTGCCACAACGAAAATGCTTATTGGTTTTCTTGCTGATGGTTAGATGAGGAGATCGATACCACTCTCATGTCTATATGAAGCTCCAGCCAGAGGATGTTTAGCTGAGCTTTGCTCAACTTAGCATAAAGACTGGAAACGGGGAATCGGTTAACCTGGCTATGTTCAAATGTAACAAAATCCATGTACCAGCAGGTCTATGTATAAATGAAACAAATGTGATCAATTAGTAAGCTTCAGAGAAGCTGGTATTTGTCTGTACAGACAAAAGAGAAGTATTGATTTTCTCATCTAACTCTTGACAAGAAAGCAAATTTACCAAAATGTCGAACTGTTCGTTACCGTTAGCTCAGAAGGAGCTATATATCTTCATTCGGAGCAGGTCCTCTTCACGGAGTCCGCCATGTTGCTCCTCCATGTTTCTACAGTAGCCCCAGAACGGACAAACCCAAATACTGGCTCTAGAGAGAGCCTTTCACGTTTTTACGTTACCTGAAAGCCACCGTAGTTCTCCGCGGTAACGTGAGCCGCAGAGTGCAAAACCCGTGGTACCGCCAGCCGCCGTCTGACTTCCGTTGCTCCTAAATTTGTGTTATTATGGTAAAGATGGCGTCTGAACGAGTCAGCGGAGGGGTACTCAGTTGTTTGCAATCTGCAACCACACCATTAGATGCCACCAAATTGTACACATTGTCCCTTTTTAAAGAGGACCTATTATGCTTTTGTGCTTTTTCCCCTTTCCGTTAGTTATATAGTTTTTTTTGTGCATGTACAAGGTCTGCAAAATTAGAAACTCCACACCAAAGGGAGTTACTTTCCCCCATAGAAACACTGCTCCTGTACTGCCTAAAAAACGCCTTGCTTGAAGTCCTGTCTTTTATTCCGTAACGTGGTGATGTCACCAAGTAACACAGAATGCGGAGTCTGAAGAGTTTGGTTTGGTTGACCTTATCAATATAATACAAGTATGAACCTGAAAATGAGCATAACAAAGGTCCTCATTAAAAGATCACATAATCAACCGTAAATTCTCATGCTAATAGTTTTAATGATGAATAAGCTGAATATTTAAAGATAGGAAAACATTTTTCTTTTAACAGTTTATTCCTAATGTTTTGTACCTCTCTGCAAAAAAATATAAGATGATTCAATAATTCAGAAATATTTATAACCAGATATCAGTATTTCCACCCTCAGGGCTGGTATGGATAAAATCCTCTCAGCTTCGCTTCAAATTGGTCTCAAACAGAAGGAATTCTGGCAAATGAGTGTGCGAGGGATTCACGTCAGTCATGAGAGCTATGAATGATGAACAATCATTATATTCAGTGAATGTGACTCCTACTGTCTGTATCCTGTTGGACAAACATTGCCCAATCACATTATATAATACTGTCTGGAATAACACTGCTGTAGTGAGAAAGAATCTATGGAGATAATAAAGGTGAAGATATACATTTATGATAAGGATATCGTTGACTAAGCTGGACATTTTCAGCATTATTTATTTACATTTATCTGAGTAATCGGCTGCTACGCGTACGCTAGTGTAGACGTACGTCTCTTGGGGTGTCTCCTTGCCGCCACTTTTATCTCCCGCTACACTGATATTCCAGCCCTTATGGTCCGTTATCGCCCACGCTCTTATGAGCTCCGTTCATCTCTTCTACACTGTTGTATTTCACCGGTCACCAGCATACGCAGTCGTTACAACTTTCATCTCCACAGTTACGGCAGAAAAATCCTGCTGAATCATTGACGACGAACACAACACCCTCATAACCAAGGCAGTACTGTTTTATGAGCTCTGTGTCATCATAAAGTAAAAAAAAAAAAAAAATCTCTTCTCTGGAAATGTGTGGGCTTCTTTGAGCAACACATGCGTCTCCCTGCCTCTTCCTCAGCAATTCAGGGTACACTGGGCCTCTGTCTCTCTCTTGTTTAAATTATTTAGGACATCAGGATATTCTTCCATCATGAAAACATTAATGCATAGGTCAAGTCTTTGTTTAAAGCAAGATTGTATCTACAAAAAAAAACACCGCAAAGCTGTACTTATACATTAGAAAATGGCCTGATAATGACATATTTGACATGTTGAAATAATGACATACTAAGACAAACCTCTGTGTTATTTTAGATTCTGACCTCAATTTTAAAGGAACAGTGTGTAACATTTCGGGGGATCTATTATCAGAAATATAATATAATATTCAGAACTATATTTTCTTTAGTGTAGAATCACCTGAAACTAAGAATTGTGTTTTCATGACCGTAGAATGAGTGTTGGAAAGGGAGGAGTGAGCGGAGGGATATCAGTCGGTTGCAATCTGCAACCACACCACTAGATGTTGCTAAATGGTTTACTACCTCATTTAATTTAATTAATTACATTTTTACATAGAAACAAAACCTTGTAATTTGCACACTTTGCTAATTTATACAGTATGTTATTATATGTTCATATTTTATATTTTTTATGCTAGTTTTTATGCTAGTTGTAGTAGTCAGTATGGTACGGTGCATTGCCTGGATAACATGCTGCTGTAACGCAATCATTTTCCATTTTTTTCCAATAAAGTGCATCTATCTATATCTATCTATTTAAATCCTACACACTGTCCCTTTAAAGCTCATTTTAATTCATTGACCAAAACTGCCTTTTATCATTTAGGCAATACAGTGAAGTGAGACCTCTCCTGAGCCTGCAAGAACAGCTTGTTCATGCTTCTGTTTCTAGTTGTCTTGACTGCTGTAACACTCTATACTGGCGTACCAAAAGCAAATAAGAGATCGTATAACTGCTGTTTTACGCAACCTCCACCGGCTCCCTGTATCTTTTAGAATTGATTTTTAAAGTCTCTTCTCTTAGTTTTAAAGGCACTGAATGGCCTCGCTCCTTTTATATCACAGACTCCCTGTCGTTTTATGATCCTCCACGAACCCGAAGATCCTCCACAACTGTTCCCAAGGTCGCCACAAAAACCTGTGGGGGATGCTACTTTTAGTCACTACTCCCCAAACATATGGAGCATTCTGCCTTTTAAATATCAGACATGCTGACTCAGTGAACAGTTTAAAATGACACCTCAAAACATATCTTTTTAATATAGCCTGTAACTAGCTTTTATGATTTCGGTGATTATGGGTTTTTTTTATGTTTTTTTTTTGCTGCCTAATTATAAAGTGCTGCAGTATGTGCATGAAAGGTGTGAAAAAAATGTATTCATTTATTCATAATAATGTTTGTCTAAAAAGCTGACATGTTGACTCGCCAGTCCGATTTAATACTCTAAGGTTTGTTGTTCTTTTCCTTTTTCAGTCACCTGTGTTTATTCCTGGGCAAGTTCCCCGCAATGAGAGTCCTTTTATGTTTCATAGAGAGCACTTCTACATTATTCAGCAGCGCTCACCGCTGTGTTTGTCCCTACAGCTGGACGACCAGCGGGCTTAAGAGTCAGGGCCGACTGTCCGTGGGCAGCAACCGGGACCGAGAGATCAGCATGTCCGTGGGCCTCGGCCGCTCCAAGCTCGACTCCAAGGGCGGGGTGGTGGGTGGCAATATAGACGTGAACACCCTGGAGATGGTCTGTAAGTAAACAAAGCATCGACTTTCCAGACAGCTGGTGTTTTTCTGCAACTCGTTAGCAGCTCTTGTTCTAGCAGACTGTAAACTGGATATGGACCTGAGCCAGAGTTCAGTGTCGAGTTCTCACACAACACTGTTGAGCTGTGCAGTGATAAAATACAGACTCAAAAACACTTTCACATTTTACTCTCACTTTTTTACACTCACTGTGAAAATATATATCTTATTTTATACATTACATTAGTGATTAAATGAGCTAGTATACAACATATTTACATGTTACATAAACGGTATTAGACCTGTGTATGTGAGTATTCTTGGTACTACATTTTTCCGGCTGCAGCTTTGCGTGTAACACTGTTCATTGACACATTTCTACGTAATGTAGCAGATTGCATTCTGTTCACTGCCCCATGACTTCTTACACTGTTTTTGTAAAGAAAATTATTTTTGAAAATGAAATATTTTAATTTTTGCACAAGAATAAGTCCCAATACTGAATTGAGATAAATCTTTATAGTTTATTTAATAAATAAAACAAAATTGCTCAATTAAGCGCTTCATTTTAAATTTAAATTAATAAAATTTGTGAGCTATTTTAATGTTTTGCTATTTAAAATTAAAGTTACGATCTCGAAGATGACTGTTTTTTTCTCTTTGGCGCCACCTATGGCGATAAGCGGTAATTGCAAGTGCATGTTTGGATCTTACTTTCTAGAGATCCAAAGCTCCGCCTTCCACCCACCTACCTTTTCAGTAGTAGTAGCAGATTGATGGATGTCATGGTATTATTGGTTGAAATTGGTTGGTACAAGCTTACATAAGCACACGTCTTATTTTGTTATACAGGAAGAAAAGATAATTTGATTTTGATATAAAAATACGAAGAAATAGATTTTTTGTATTTTATTTTTTGCATATATTGTTAAATAAGTACACAATATGACCAGGGATGTGATCTAAAAGCGTTAAAAAGGCATTTTTTATTTCATCTCGACTTTAACAGACATGTATTTAAATGAAAATCTTTGAGATTAGTACTTTAATACCTTAACATTTTGCAAAATTTAAAAACTATTTATTTCATCTTAATGTGACGTCATCTCAATCCTTGGCAAAAAAAATTACGTAAAACTCATGTAAGTGAAAACTTTTGTAATCTACTGGATGCTCTGGTCCTAAGAGTACTGCTAGTTCAGTCAAAGTAAATCTTGTTTTTTCCCCAAAATTGTCTCCAAAATCACTTTTTCTCCCTTCTTTTCTTCTCCGTTAGATGGCTACATCACTGTATAAACAGCCACTTAAGCCACTGCTGTGCTGACCAATTGCTGTCTGTTTTTCTAGCCCATATCTCCGAACACCCCAACCAGCAACCCAGCCATAAGATCCAGATCACCATGGGGTCGACGGAGGCGCGCGTGGACTACATGGGCTCCAGCATCCTGATGGGTGTTTTCAGCAACGCTGACCTGCAGCTGCAGGACGAATGGAAGGTCAACCTGTGCACCGTGGACACCAGCCTATCAGAGAAAAGGTGTTGAAACGATGTCAGCAGAAGCTCATCATGCAACACAAACACCTCTGGTTCTTGAAATATAGCACGCTTGATGGAATGCTAAGAGGCTTTTTATTGTTCTCTATGGGCAATTTCAACACCAGTCTCAATTTGGTCCTGTTTCTTAAGCCTCCTTTCGACTACAGGAACTTTCCCCCAGAACTAGGAACCTTTTTGGGAACTCATTGCATTTTGACTGCAGGGACCAGAGTCTAAATTAAGTTTCTGAGGCTATGGAAACAGACAACAATGGGCTGAAGGAACCTTTTAGTTCCTTGAAAAGTAGTCTAAAATTAGACTAAAATTACCAGGAACTTCTTGGTTGGAAACTTAGCTGTAGTTTGGTTCAACTAAAGCTGGGTAAAACGAATACCACCTGAATTTAGATAGCAGCAAGTAACCTTTTTTGGTTTTCGAGACCTTCATTATGGTTTTCTTAATTACTTGGCAACAAAAAATGATGACACAGATCTGTCATTCCAGATGCAGTGGTGTTTAATCTACACTAATACCATCTGCTCTTTTGCCTCACTTTACTGTTTTCTACAATCTGAACTGTCTTAATCCTCCCCGTCCTCCCCTCCATCTGTCCTTCCAGTGAAATCTTCGTCCACGGAGACTTGCAGTGGGACATCTTCCAGGTGATCATTTCACGCTCCACCACACCCGACCTCATCAAGATCGGCATGAAGCTGCAGGAGTTTTTCACCCAGCAGTTCGACACCAGCAAGCGGGCCCTGTCCACCTGGGGCCCCGGTCCCTACCTGCCCCCCAAAACCCCCGTCATCAACGCCGACAAAGGATCCGCAGAGCTTTGTGAGCACGCCCTTGTTTTTCTATACTGCTGGGAGAAATATTGAATGCAGACTGTGGCATAATAAGGTATGCACAGCGAGTGTCTTAGGCAGCCGTGCTGGTAATGGGAAGCGAACTGATTTGTAATTCTAATGCGGCTTAATTTGTATACCACTTTTTCAACAGTTGACAAGGTGGTTCAACAACTGAATGTAATCAAACACGCTCATGAGATAATTACAAACAAACAAAAAGCACACGTTTAAAAAAGATCGGAGGCTATGTAAGGATAAAAAAGAACATGATACACCAAAACCCTGATCCTGTTAGCACCGAGCAGAACGCCTCATGTTCAGGTCAGGATGGATAGCTTCTCATTTTGTGTCTCCTAACCGTCTTCGTCACACAGACATGGATGCAGCCCATCACCGCCACTGGCCCGGGGTGCTGAAGGTAATCGCCGGCTGCCACATCTCCCTCTTCCAGATGCCTCTGCCCGAGGACGCCGTGCAGCTGGGAGGATCAATGAGCCTCCATGGCAACCACATGACCCTGGCCTGCTTCCACGGGCCCAACTTCCGCTCCAAGTCGTGGGCTCTATTCCACCTGGAAGAGCCCAACATCGCCTTCTGGACGGAGGCACAGAAGATCTGGGAGGACGGTGAGACAAAAATGTTCGCTGTATAAAATGGTGTTGAAACATGATTACATAATACAAATAATCCATTTTTTGATAACTGTCACATGCAGGCTCCAAAGATGATTCTACCTACATCGTTCAGACACTGGATTTCCATCTCGGTCACAACACTATGGTGACCAAACCCTGCGGCGCACTCGAAAGTCCAATGGCCACCATTACCAAAATAACCCGGCGGCGGCATGAAAACCCCCCACATGGAGTCGCCACAGTCAAAGAATGGTTCAACTATGTCACTGCCATGAGGAATGAAGGTAAACATAAATTTAAGATCCGTATACCTCACCGTGTGGAACTCATTGGGATTGTTTTTACGTCAGGGTTTGCCATCTGATAGTGGAAACACAGAATCTTATTATGATGATTATGACTGACAAAAAACTGTATTAAAGGGTCACATTTTTTTCAAATCTGTCTGAAACAACACCGATAAGGTGACATATACAATGAAACTGGATCTCTTCATGGCCAGTAAGAACTCAAAAAGTGTTGCTCAGTTATATCTGAGAGTGTGAGTGTTTTTATGGGAAGGCAAAAACATTGTTTCTCATGTACTGGTCAATTTTGAGATTTTATGAGTTGAATATGAATATTTTATGAATTTTTGAGTTATTTATAGCATGTCTTCTTTCAGACTAGTGGAAAGAAAACATCCAAAATACAAATTTAGGTGTTTATTTTACAGTTGTCTATTTGCGTCTGTAGATTTCTCCTAAATTCACCAAAGTTACCATTAAATAATGCCTCATTTGTATATCTAAA
Organism: Sebastes umbrosus; assembly: GCF_015220745.1. Taxonomy (NCBI): domain Eukaryota; kingdom Metazoa; phylum Chordata; class Actinopteri; order Perciformes; family Sebastidae; genus Sebastes; species Sebastes umbrosus. The sequence continues at coordinate 9,426,197 of NC_051284.1, forward strand.
CATAACATTTCAGAAAACTTTTAATACAAAAGATATTTGTCTTAATGTAAGTAATCAACTGGGGACGTTTCATGGTGATATCTATTAGGTAACATTTTGTACCCTATTCACCTGTAGTGTCTTCAGAATGTATTCAATTTTAAAATACATATCTTTTAAAGGTCATTTTCGCAAAATGAGTTTTTTCTCAGTGCCAGAAATCTTTCACCTCAGTAGCACTTACATGCACCAAACTTTCCAATTTCTTTTCTATCTATATTCTGAAGGTTTCTACTGAGGGGTGTGTTCATATATCATTCATAGCCTGATTTATCGAACATTTTATTCCTAAAAACATGGCAAAAAATTGATTTTTCATTGCTGTTGAGAGTATTTTCTGATTTATGGAGTGATAAAAAGAGATATCCAAACTTCCCTTTGTAGAAACCTTTGACTCTGATATGTCAACAAAATGAAACAAGAATTTTGAACCTGGATTTATCCAATGTTCACATTTCTGTTCTGGAAATGTATACATAGTAGCACATACTTGATACAATAATGCCTCATTTGCATATTTAAACATATATTTTCTGAAAACTTGTAATACAAAAATAATTGTGTTAATGTCAGTAGTCAACTGGGGAAGTTTCACGGTGATATAGTAGTTAATTCTTTTACCCTATTCGCCTGGGGTGTCTCCCCTAAGATAGACTTGAAAAATGTGAACCAATCCTTTAAATGTGGATCAGTCACACCCGGCCTTAAAGGGTAACTTTGGTATTTTTCAAACTGGACCTTATTTCCCCCATATTTTGTGTCTAGCTGACTAGTAGCGACAACAATTTGTGAAATTGGTCCAGTATTGAGGGAGAGCGCTGTAGAAGGCAGCTGCAATATGGTGCTATTGGGGCAAGCTGGCGCCGTCATTTATGTCCATTAAAAGTGCTTGTTTTTGTCATGACAGGCTCAGATTGTTATTATAAGTGTCTAACATTATGGAAAGAGTCTCTCTCAAGGAGAAATCTCATTCTGAAATTTGGCGAGTTGACGTGTTGGTGGAATAGTGGGAAACATTCATGGTTGAAACGTGAGTGCCAGCCGGGCAATTTGTTTTGTTGGAGTACAGAAAGGGTAGCGAAAGGTAAAGAAAAATGTGTTATTTCTCTGTTGGGTCCTTTTCATCATGTTGTCAGACATTTATAAGAACAATCTGAGCCTGTCAGTGGCAAAAACAAGCCCTTTTATTGAACGTAACCCTCTCAACTTTCTTTCAACAGCTGCCAGTTACAGCGTTCCCCCTCGATACTGGCCCAATTTCAAAAATTGCTGTCCCCATTAGACACTTAGACACAAAACCATGGGAAAATAGGGTCCAGGTTGAAAAATAAGTTACTCTTAAACAACGTCCCTATTAGAGCCAATATCGATCCTGTGTGTACTGTGATGTTTCAGTACATACACATTGCCCTTTTGGATATAGATGTGGTAGAAGACAATATTGTAGACACCTCACGGTATAACGCAATACAGTTCAACAGCTAACAAGGTGGCAATTGACTGCAAATGGTTGCTTCATTGTAGTATCTTCTCAAACTTTCGACTTGTCTCAACTTCAGACAGCTTTGACTGAAAGAAGACAGACGCAGCATTTTTTTTTTTTTTCCTAAAAGAGCTCCTTTCTGTCAGCCTTTCCTTGCAGCTGCTGCCCATTATCTTAAATGTAAAATAGGTGCAGATAGTATTTAACAAAGCCGAGGAGCAGAGAAGTGTGAACATGACCTTAAACTCGTCTTATCTCTTGTTTCAGAGTTGAACTTGCTCAGGAACGTGGAAGCCAACAACCAAGAGAGCGGAGCGGCTGCCAAAAGCTCGAGTCTGCTGAGCAGCTTCCGCAGCTCCTCCAGCTACAACCACGAAACTGAGACAATCTTTGCTCTTCCCAGAATGCAACTGGACTTCAAGTCCATCCACGTGCAAGATCCCGACGAGCCTTCTCTAACAGGTAGGACTGGAGCCCACGCAGCAATTTAACGGTACATAAAGGCAATGAAGCATCCGTTGAAGTCTTTTCTCTGACTGTTTTTAAGGTCAGACTGGATCCTTTATCACATTAGTCAGCAAATATTGTGTAAACTGTTGCCCTTGACTAACATGACCTCAGCACAATCATGTCAACTTTGCTGCACAGTAGTATTTTATATGTACAAAATTCATTTTTCCAATCTGGTTTTCTACGGAGGCCCTGAAGGAACAAGGAGGGGGAAAAAATCAAAGGTTGAAAGATGTACTTTTGCGAGATCTTTTTCTGTTTCGTTTTTCATATCGGTCAATGTAAAAAATAAAAAAAAATTACATCAATATACTTCCAGGTCAGTTCGGCACCATGGAAACAAACAACCACAACAAGGGAGCTTTGGGAGAGGTTCATAGATTTTATTTTGAAATATAAAGACAAGATAAATGAGACAAGAATCATCTAGCTAGCACTCCCCGTGCTCCCTCCCCCTCACTCCCTGCCGCTAGGAGACTTCTTCGCTGGGAGGAAAACTGTCGGCAGCTACGGAGGCAGACCTTCAGTTAGCAACTGTAGCAACTCCAATTCAGCCAGCGCAAAGCCCAGCACCGGGGGTCACAGCGGGCTGGTGGCCAGCGGCAGTGCTGTGTGTCACCTGTGTAACGGTAGCTACAGAATGTTTGCTGAGCTGCTTCACTGAAGGTCCGTTATAGAGCATCTTTGCTGGTGTTAACACCGGTTCACCCTTTTCTTCCTTTCCCTTGGGTTTTGACCGGAAGTACTTTATCCCTCGTAAAATATTTCTCCGGAGAACGCAAACGTTTCTCGAGAGAACGTAAAAGTTTCTCGTAAGAACGCGAAAGTTTCTCGTTAGAACGCAAAAGTTTCTCGTCAGAACCAAAACGTTTTGTGAGAGAACGCAAAAGTTTCGCGACTGAACGTAAAAGTTTCTCGGGAGAACCCAAAAGTTTCTCGAGAGAAGGCAGAAGTTTTGTGAGAGAACGCAAAAGTTTCTTGGGAGAAGGCAAAAGTTTCTCTTTAGAACGCAAAAGTTTCTCTTTAGAACGCAAAGTTTCTCTTTAGAATGCAAAAGTTTCAACTTAGAACGCAAAAGTTTCAACTTGGAACATAAAAGTTTCTCATCAGAACCAAAACGTTTTGTGAGAGAACGCAAAAGTTTCGCGACTGAACGTAAAAGTTTCTCGGGAGAACCCAAAAGTTTCTCGAGAGAAGGCAGAAGTTTTGTGAGAGAACACAAAAGTTTCTTGGGAGAAGGCAAAAGTTTCTCAGGAGAATGCAAAAGTTTCTCGGGAGAACGCAAAAGTTTCTCTTTAGAACGCAAAGTTTCTCTTTAGAATGCAAAAGTTTCAACTTAGAACGCAAAAGTTTCAACTTGGAACGTAAAAGTTTCTCGTCAGAACCAAAACGTTTTGTGAGAGAACGCAAAAGTTTCTCGGGAGAACGCAAAAGGTTTGCGGGATAACCCAAAAGTTTTGCGAGAGAACGCAAAAGTTTTGCGAGAGAACCCACAAGTTTCTTGGGAGACCGCAAAAGTTTCCCGGGAGAATGTGAGCGGGTTTTTTTTCCCCGTCTTGTTTTTTTCTCGCCTATATCCCCTCAGCGGTAGCAGTAGGTTTCATTCCAAAGATTATCGATCATCTGTAACATTCACACTTCCCCTGACAAAACAGTGTGTCCCAATCCTATACTAATGGTATACACATAGCTGCAAACTTGTCGCTGAAAATGTAAAAAAAAAAAATAATTGTTCGTGTACGACGTTGTTTTTATGCTAATGCTTTATGCCTGCTAATGCCAACGCTACCATCCTTGAGGAAGTTTAAATACTGTATCAGAAGCAACAGGTTTGACCCCTGGTTTATTTTTCTGTTTTTATTTGTTCCAGACGCCAACAGCAAACCGAAAGTGGAGTGCAGCGTGGTGACAGAATTCACCGACCACATCTGTGTCACCATGGACGCCGAGCTCATCATGTTTCTCCACGACCTGGTGTCTGCCTACCTGAAGGAGAAGGAAAAAGGTTTTTGGCTTTTAGATCATCATTCACTCCTCCCTTATCCCCTTCCAGTCTGTCAGTGAGACAATAAAACAAAGTTTTTCAACCGTCCACTTTCTCTGGGACAAATACATGAGTCATCTGCAACAGGTGCAGCAATGAAAAATAATTTTATTCCAGATTGAAAACAGCCTTCAAAGTTCTAACGTCAAGAAAAATGACTCATCAAGCCGTCTACGGAGAAATAACAATATGGAGCACATCTGTCTGCCTCTGTACCTGTGAAGCTGTTTGTATGCTGTTGGACACATTTCAGAGAGCAGCATGAAATGCTAGCAGCTGAGTGTTATTTTCACACACAGCGGGGAGGTCAGAGTGCCCAATGCAGGCAGCATTTTAAGTGGTTTCCCATTGTAACAGAGGAACAAATTAGCACCCTTTATGCCGCATTCTTCACGACAATTACAATAGTGCCGCGACTTTGTTCTGTTGATTCCGCGGCTGAATAGAAAGAGAAAAAGAGGCGAGCGCCGGAGGTTTTCATCAGAGTTTGATCCATCCTGATTAATTAAAGTAGGGCGGATGGGTATTTGAATGTGAATGGAGTCTAGAGGTGCCGACTGTGCTTTCAGGGATATTAATGAATGTTTATTGTGTTCTACTTCTGGATGTTGTTGTTGAGGAATGTGTTCGCCATGTTAAAAAGGAAAACATCAGGGCGGCGGAGCACGCGAAACAGCAGCAACCTCACTGTCTCTCTTCTTCCTCAGCCCTCTTCGCCCCGCGGATGTTCGCGACTCGGCCCGGCCAGAAGAGCCCCACGGCCCTGCACGACGACAGCTCCACGGACAAGGACAAGGACGACGGCATCAACTACACCACGGTGGACTGGAGGGAGTTCATGTGCAACACCTGGCACTTGGAGCCGACTCTCAGGTCAGCTCTCCGCTCCACCGCACACCACAGACATTTGGAGTGTTTTTTTTTCATTGTTGTTGTTAACAGACGCACACCCCTTTTCGTTATGACGGAGTCAAATTTAGTCATTCATGAATAATGCTCACTCGAAAAACTGGCAGAGGATAAAACAGAAAAGAGTGTTTGTGACAGTGTGGAAGCGTCATTCCTCTGTGTGACCTTGTGGCCGGATTCCTGCAGTGACGCACGGGCCCAACTTGCAAGTCTAAATACACAAAGCTGTTGTGCATCATTGTATAAGACTATTTTAGGTTTTAGAAAAAACAAAAACATGCCACACAAATGAAATTAAAAGCACCCTTTTTTTCACACTACGCTAAAACCTTTTTTACAGTAAAGAGTGACTTGTATCCTATATTCTAGGGCTGTGTATTGGCAAGAATCTGGTGATACAATACGAATCATGATACAGGGGTTAAGATTCAATTCGATTATATTGTGATTTTTATTTTTTTTTTTAAATCAAATTTGAAGAAAACTGTCATATAAAGAACACACCACCATGAGCAAAAAAACGTAGAAAAAAAGTTTACGTTTTTATGCAATAAGAACAGCGGGATCTGCATTTTTGCATTTATCACAGTCCCTGTAACATCCAACATCATAGCACTAGTTTGAGATGGCACATACAGTATACTGAGAGGGTGCATATCTTTGAGGTAGTATTGACTGAGCTCATCTTTGCATGTAAAAAAATAATTAAAAGTCATACAGTGTTTTTGAGAATCAATATAGTATCACAAACATAATATCACAATAATCAATATTTTCTATATTTTCTTTGACCCCTACTATATTCTACTATTTATAGTAGAAATAGCATGAAATGCAGGCAGTGTTACTGCTATTTCAGAATAAAGGATGCACTGAAATTCTATTTCAAGTAGGCTTGTGCCAATGGGCGATCGGATCATATATCGAGGATTGGTCTTTCCTACGCCAATATTAAGGCGATTTTAACTAAATCACTATCAGAACTACGATGTTATAAAAAAATCTTTAGAATCTGCACCCTACTGTGCATTCAGAGATGTTTCTTGCAGAGCGGCATGACCGTCCGTTGAACCCCGTTAATCAGCAAGAGTGAATTTTAAATCCTTAATTACAAACCAGTATGCAGTCTGTTTTCCATGGATCTGACACCCCGCATCTCCGTTATCCACATGCCTGATCACCAAAACTTTGCTCTGCATTCCATAAGAGTAGTTATGGATATGATTTGAATTGTGATTTGAGGTCAGAGGTCAAGGGACCCCTTTGAAAATGGCCATGACAGTTTTTCCTCCATAAAATTAAGTGTGAGTTCGGAGCGTTATTTAGCCTTCTTCGGGACAAGCTAGTATGACATGGTTGGTTCTAATGGATTCCTTACGTTTTTTCTAGTTTTATATGCTGCCAGTATCTTCACTCTAGATTTAAAACCCCGCTACAACCTCCGATCCCAAGTTGCATTAATGCGTTAAAGAAATTAGTGGCGTTAAAAGGAATTTACGTTAACGCCTTATTATTGCATTAACGTTGACAACCCTATTCAAAAGTTAAAATTCTCACTATGCAGAAAAATGTTCTCCCGTCAGGTTATATTATCTACTTTTATTATTATTATTGAATTATTATTAGTAATGCATTAATGTGTGAGCAGCATGTTATGTTTCAGCTGCTTGAGATGGAGCTAATTTCATATTTGAAGTCTGTTGGATACATAAATCTGTAGCAATGCATTGTGTTTTATAGGCTCATAGATTTTGTATATGATAACTTCATCTCCAAAGTAACTAGTTGTTAAATAGAAATACAAATACTCAAGTAAAGTACCTCAAAATGGTACAGCACTTGAGTAATTGTACCTGAGTTACATTCTACCACTGTTAGTGAGGATGTTTGGACTGAAATCATTTATCTGTAGATTTAAAACAATCGGAGTTGAAATAATTCTACAATAATTATCATATGTCATTAGCAGAAATATTGGCATAAACTAAACATATCTTCCATCTTCAGGCTCATTTCCTGGACAGGACGTAAGATCGACCCAGTGGGCGTGGACTACATCTTGCAAAAACTGGGCTTCCACCACGCCCGCACCACGATCCCCAAGTGGCTGCAGAGGGGCGTGATGGACCCGTTGGACAAGGTTCTGTCTGTTCTCATCAAGAAGCTGGGCACCGCCCTGCAGGACGAGAAGGAGAAGAGAGGCAGGGACAAAGAGGAACACTAAGGAACACTGAGGAACACTCGTACCACTGTAATCAAAGCTGTGCATACGTTCTCTGCGGGTCACACACACTGGATTACTGTATTACAAACGGCCACTACTGTACAACACGTTTGTCGAAACACTTTACCTGCTACAGCCTGTGAAATTCAGCATAGTCGTTCACTGTGGTGCACGCGCCACCGGCGGCTGTGACTGAAGCGTTTTGCACCAATGTCGTTTTTTCTGTATATTTTGAACAAAAGTAGCAAATGTTTAGGATAATTGGATGCTTTAACGGTGAAACCCTGCCTCTTTTACCTGTTGTAAATGACCTTCGCTTGAAAGTTTATTTTAAGGCTTACCAATATTTCATGAGAAATGATTTTCTTATACCATTGCCTTTTCTTTGTTTCCCATGGAACACATGGTAGATATGCTTTATGTATTTTATAGTGTAGTTTTAAGATATTTAAGAACAGTTCAGTGACAGTGTTCATGATTTTTTGTTTTCTTTTCTTTTTTTGATGTGAACAAATAAATACTGGGAGGTTAAGGCACATTGAGGACGCTATGAATTTGTAATTATCATTTTGAATCACTATTTATGGGTATGTGAAATGCAAAGTCTATAACATGTATTAGCTTGGTGTGTCAAGCTTATTTTTGTCCTTTTTTTAAATCCATACAGTAGAACCAGTGTATATAATTAAATTTCTTAAATATGTTGATTTCCTAACTTAATAAAAATATTGCCATTCAATTTTACATGAAGCTTAGGGGTCTGTTATTTTGTTCAATTGGTTAAAAATAATACTTTTGAAAGGTATTGTTGTTTTTTAGGGCTGTCAAAATGAACAAAACACTCAGTTTTATAGCTAGAGTGAAGATAAACCTAAGGAATCCATTGGTACCAACCATGTCATAATAGCTTGTCGCAAAGTAGGCTAAATAACACTACAAATTTACGCTAAATTTTGGAGAGGAAAAACGTGATTAAATATTTCAATCGATTGACAACCTTAGTTATTTTAAATTGTAGAAATTATGAGAAATTTATGTTAAAGGTGCATTCCAATTCCAACAATTTTTACGCATGCTGTAAAGGTCCGTTTTCTCGTCATGAGGAATACGTGAAAACAGTTTAATAATGTTTTCTATTGCTCTAGAGGAGCTTACTAAAGTCTGAAAATGCTATTGGTTCATTCTGCTGCTTCAGTTTTTACCATATTTTGTCTCTTGTGAGATCCCCAACTTTAGGAGGAGCAACCAGTGGGCGACCAGCGGTTCTGAAAAGTGAAGCCAATGCAGAAGTGCCTTAAACTTGCATTCTTTCTTATAGCCAGCAGGGGGCGACTCCTCTGGTTGCAAAAAGAAGTCTATGAGAAAATGAACCTACTTCTCACTTGATTTATTACCTCAGTAAACATTGTAAACATGAGTTTATGGTCTCAATCACTAGTTTCAAGTCTTCTTCAATACAGCATGATGTTCATTTAGTAAATTATGGTCCCATTTAGAGTCAAATAGACCATAAAGCAGCCATGGCGTTGTCCGGTCTGGGAGTTGTCCATGTTTTCGTCTTACAACTTTAACCCTTTCACAGTGTGTTTTCAGTTCATGAAAGTTAATTGTAAAATTTTGGTTGCCTAAAAATGTCTTAATCAGCGTTCGGTTGTACTTCGCTCCACCCTCTTGTGTCACTTCTGGTTGTAAAAAAACAAGATGGCGACGGCCAAAATGCTGAACTCAAGGCTTCAGAACAGCAGTCCACAAACCAATGGACGACGTCCACTTCCTATATACAGTCTATGGGAGCAATACCATTCCAAATCACATACTTTTTCTTTTTACTTTTAGTACACACTGCAGCTGCCCTTACAACATTTTTATTTTTGCATGCAGTATGCGTACAATTAGGACATACTACTTCTTTATAACATTTCGCCTTGAACTTTTACCCTCTTGCTCATATGGTGCCTTCAAATGAGGTCGTGTTTACCGTGTTCACCAGAAGAGTCCATACTAATGCCCCCCTCTTGTGGTATTTACACCCTCGGAAGTGGAAAGTTTCTGAAAGCTCTGAGTTCACGAGTTGTGACGTGTTTGTTGACGTTGTCAGAAATGGCGGAGGCCTTGGAAGTTCATTTTTTGGTACATAAAAAGTGAATATATTGTGATTTTAGTTGTATATTGTTTTTCTTGGTAATTTTATAATATATCTGAGGAAAATGTTGATATTGCCAACTGCCTCATCTTTTTCCTCTGTCATCATGCCTTTGCATTTCCTGCATTATGTTACCCACTTGCTAGCTTGCTAAATTGTTAGCCTCTGTGGGCTTCTAGATGCCGACAGTAACATTAATATTGCCGTTCTTACGACCTTACCACTTTAACGCCAAGCATATCGTGTACACGACTTCCCATGTTATAAACAAAAGCTCACGAGTTTCATCTGAAGGCACCGATATATCCGCTGTAACAGAGGATTGTGGGTCAGAGTAGCCGGAAAATCACGCTGGCTTACATACTGCAAAATAGGACCGGACACAGTATAGGACATCCTGGTATTTTTTGGCATACTGCATTTGACATACTATGCAGTGAGTGGGACATACTAAATCTTTTTCTGACATGCTAAATAGTATGGTAGTATGGATATTGGAACGCATACTAAATCACTAGAGTGCCCCTTTAACGAAGTTTAGTTCCCGTAGGTGGCGCTCTCTTTTTGTTATACCTTAAAGCAATTGTGACTTTCACTGTTCATTTTTCCAATCTGTGAAATGCACCACTTCATGTGGCGAAGGACTTTCCCCAGGAAACAGCCGTCAGACAGGTGTTCAGAACTTCAAATGAAACTTTAATGAAGGGGGAATGGGTTGTGCTTTTTTTTTTTTTTTTAAATGTCTCATATTGTTTGAATCAAAGCTTAAAACGGCGTCAGCAGAAATACATTTTTCTTTCTTCAGGCAGTAATTTGTTTCTGTTCTGGGTTTTTAGGTCAATTAATGAGCGTGTGTAAGTCTACAAGATTCACTTAGTAATTTATAACAACTTCTCCTCCAATGTTTGTCAGAACACCTCCCTGTCACCTCGCCCCCTCCCTATTCATGAAGGCCCTGCTGTGCTCACCGCGGGGTTTTGTTAATACAGTACTCTGACTGTAAGACTCCCACTACCAGAGCTAATCTCCTCCGCTGTGATATCCCCCCCTCACCAGGAGCCATGTTCCACTTTTGGTTCCATGCCACGCTTTTTGCATTTTTGATGGTTGCGTTGGCGGGTGAAGGAGAGCGCAGTGGCAACGGTGGAGAGGAAGAAGAACAGCATGTCGTCCTCTGTGATGTCTGCTGTGAGATTACAGCTGTGTCACCTGAGGAAACCCAGACAGCTCAGTGTGAGAGCACAAGCTCAAGTCTTTGCTCTTGCTCGCCTGGGCCGGACATTATTTTTGATTTTTATTCAGCCTGCCACACCCTCCCTTTTCCCTTTGAAGTCATTTCTATTTTACATATTTCCCCACACTGTTTTTTCTTTTATTTCTTCCACTTCACAGAGTGTGTACACATTAACATGGAAGCCGAGTGAGTGACCAGTAGATGGAGTCAAAAGCCAGTCGTCCCGCAATCTGAACTCCTCGTTAATGACACATCAGCTCCCTGCGGTTTGCTGTCCTGCTGCTGAATTATGAAATAGAAACAGAATAGAAAGCATTAAAAAGTCATGAAGTGGCCAGAGATGGTGAGCTGCTTCAATCGCCTCCCTCTGTTCATTCCTGGTCCTGGGATCAGTCTGAGCTGCCCACAATAATAGAAAAACCAACATAAAACAATAAGTATAACCAGCATATATAACAGAAACAGTCTTCGTTAATAATTATAATATGGGAGAGGTGGAGTTAAAACAGTCTAGAGCGGCATGCTGGAAAATGAATATTTTATCTGCAGAATACAGAACTTTTCAACATAAAGGGTTTGAAGCTTTGAAGTGAGCCAGATAGCAACTGGTTGAGCTTTTGACAGTTTCCTATATGCAGTTTTTAGGAGAAAATGCTCTTTCCAGAATGAAAGTCTTCATTAGCAGGGAGCTGACAGTGTATAGAAACAAAAGCAGACAGAGAACGCTTTAATCCTGGTCAAAGAGGCCTTTAAACTTCGCCCTATACGCAATACAATGTGCCCATATAGGACAAACACAAATCTACCCGAAAATAGCCTCATAGAAATCATCATTGAACATAATGAGAAGGTTATGTTCTTTATGAGTCGGGTATAAGCCAATTATAAGAACAATAACAATTCTGGGGTTGCCAAGTCGTGAAAATACGTTTTGTTGGTGTTGATCCTCCAACATCTCGCTTTGCCTTTCTTTTTCTTTTTAATTCACCACTCAGATTTGTAAAAAAAAACAACTTTATTAATGACTTGTTAAAGCAGCAGTAGGCAGAATATTGTTGGCATCATTGTGCAAAAATTCCATAATAACCTTTCAGTATATTGTAATTCAAGTGTTCTGAGAGAAAACTAGACTGCTTCACCTCCTCATGGCTCTGTTTTCAGCCTTTAAAACAAATCTAGCCTGTGACGGGAGACTTTGGCCAATCACAGGTCATTTCAGAGAGAGAGAGCATTCCTATTGGCTGTTCATTCAACGGAGGCAGCTGTCAATCACTTGCGAACTCCGATCAAACGGTCAAACAAGCGCTGATCAAATATGAATCAATATTCTGTTACTGTAATGTCTATTTCTCTCCTCAAATGTTTTCAGAAACATCTTGTAGTGTACTGTTGAGCTGTAAAATGAGAAAGTGTGCTCCGACTGGTGGGCGGTGCTTGGTATTTCCTAAACTGATCTCAACATGGCTGCCAGGTCACAAACTTTTTTCATTTTACAGCTAAACAGTACACTACAAGATGATTCTGAAAACATTTGAGGCGAGAAATAGGCATTACAGTAACAGAATATTAATTCATATTTGATCAGCGCTGCCTAGTTTGACCGTTTGATTGGAGTTTGCGAGGGATTGACAGCTGCCTCTGTTGAATGAACAGCCAATAGGAACACTCTCTCTCTGAAATGACCTGTGATTGGCCAAAGATTTTTTTTTAAAGCCTGAAAACAGAGCCATGAGGAGGTGCAGAAGTCTAATTTTCTCTCAGAACACTTGAATTACAATATGCTGACATGTTAATATGGAATTTTTGCCCGATGATTCAAAAAAAATTATGCCTACTGCAGGTTTAATCAGGAGCTGATAGTAATAGATTTACAGCAATACATATAGAAAAATACTCTCTCATCCCATGCATGCACAGCTCCACTCAGTCTAAAATACCCCTATATGCAAGAAACGATTATGTTTTCTTCGCAGCGTTTTACTTTCATTTCAGAAAATGGCTTTTAAGGGAGTATTTTTCACATCTTTTTCCAAATTATCACCGCGCTATGGAAGTCCTCATTAGCCTAATGATGGATAGAAAGAGCAGAGACGTGATACCTTTAAGAATGCTCGAAACCTCTTCAAAGCTGTCTTGGAAAGCATTGCCCTACAGAACAAATGTGCCCATGTGGGACAATAAAGACTGAACTGCATTAAATTGAATACCGCCGAGCGCCATTATGATGTACGGCAACTAAACTGCCTTAATACAAATGAGCAGATTGAGATTTGAACTACTCTTTGATTGACTTTCTAATTGCTTGTTCCACTTCATCAGCCTTTACCTTGATTTAATAACTCGGCGTAACAATACGGGCTGAAATGTTGAAAGGAGAAGCTGATAGATGGTATAATAGTCGGAATGTCCCGTTTCCTGATCAGCGCTGTGTGGAATGCAGCCACACAGAATAGATCAGCGTCTTCTCTCGCTTGGTGGTGACCTCCCTCACTGCCATGTTGTCTGAACCCTCTCGCCGTGAACAGCTGCCATAGCTGCGGTAGCCCTCTTATGTATGCGAGCTTGAATATGGTGCTTCTATACTTTTGCCAAGGCAGCGGGTTCAATCTCCTTGTGCGCCCGCTAGCCAGCAGTTTGAAGACTGTCTCATCAAATACAGCTTGTCAGTCATTTCTCAGGGAGTGCAGTGAAACTTCCAGAAATCTATACATAGAGAATAATTACCCAACTCTGCAGTTCCATTCAGCTCTACATGGAGCTTCTTTTTTAGCATCTTTCAGCTCATTGTTTTGCTTTTATGGCCTGTAAATTAAACCTGCATTAACACATTTTGGCCACTTGGGGTCAGTGCACATGGAAACAAGCTGTAAACATTGACATATTATCACCTTTTAATTAGGGCTGTCATCGAAGAATTGTTCATAGTTAATCGCGATGAATCGCACATTTTTTATCTGTTCAAAATGTACCTTAAAGGGAGATTTGTCAAGAATTTAATACTCCTATCAACATGGGAGTGGACAAATATTCTTGCTTAATGCAAATGTATGTATATATTTATTATTGGAAATCAATTAATGACCAGAAACCCTCACAGGTACTGCATAAAAAAAATTCTCAAATCATAACAAGCTGCAGCCCAACAGGCAACAACAGCTGTCAGTGTGTCAGTGTGCTGACTTGACTATGACTTGTCCCAAAACTGCATGTGATTATCATAAAGTGGGCATGTCTGTAAAGGGGAGACTCGTGGGTACCCATAGAACCCATTTTTATTCACATATCTTGAGGTCAGAGGTCAAGGAGACCCCTTTGAAAATGGTCACGCCAGTTTTTCCTCACCAAAATGTAGCTTAAGTTTGGAGCATTATTTGTATAATAGCAGTATTTTCACTTTAGCTTTAAAACCGAGCCCGCTACAACCTAAAAATCGCAAGTTGCGTTAATGCGTTAAAGAAATTAGTGGCGTTAAAACAAATTTGCGTTAACGCATTATTATCGCATAATATATAATATATTATATATATATATATAACTGCTGTAAGTAGCCTTTTCCACAGTTTGACTTTGACCATATTGTGGACATTGTGAAACAGTTGACAACAGCCAAGAATAACGAAAACACTGTTTCAAACCTGTCAATTCTTTCAGGAAATTACAGGCCTTCAGGATGGCATGTCACACCACTGACCCCCCCTTACCTGTGGCACTTTGTCAGACTTATCTCTGGCAGTGTGAGATAAAGTCTGTTGGGGTTCGCCTGAACAAACTACAGCCGTCACTGACAGTTTCATAACCAGCGAAATGCACATCAACACAACACTCACACCAATTATTGTGCATTGTGTAGTCTGCGAGAGCCAATGTCAGGGTGCAATAAAATCTTGGTGCATGAATCTTCATTGGCAAAATGTCATATGTAGCCTACAAGTCGATGCTTTTCTTTCATATGCATTAATCTGCAATATTAACTTTATATCTTCGCACATTAGCTGCAGTTTTAACCCTCACCCAGGTCTCTTTTTGCTATTGTTTTTGGATGAATTCATCCAGACTGGTGCTTTAGTTGAACATTTCTCAAGGCACAACGTGAACTTTGTATCTCACAGCTTGTTCAGTGACCCACGCTTATTCAAATGTATGTAAACAAGGATGAGAGGTGTTTCATCCTGGGACTATTTGCATTAAATGCCTTATGGGCTAATCATCGCTTATAAAGGGGTGATGGAAATACAACTGATATGAATGTACTTGATTAGGACTGGCGGTACTTATGCTCACCTTTTAGCTGATACTACTACAGCTACTTTATTGTGCCTTTTCAATCAAGCAATTCTGACTAATGCATTCAAAGTCAGCAGAATCGATGCTAACACAATGGGTCTTTCATTCAGGATCAATTCGTATAATGGCAATAAGTACTACAGGTCAACAAGACCTCACATTAAATTTGATAAAATTTCCCCAGTGACCTCAGAGCACACTGTATCCCTCCTAAACTGAAACGTACTAAATGGGGCGCAACCAGGAGAGTGCTCTGTTCTTACTTCTTTTAGACCTTAGAGCAGCATTTGAGATTTGATCATGAAATTTTAATCAAGTCACTTAAGCACTGAGGTGGGTATCTGGCTCAGCACCGAGCTGTCTCCGATCCCATCTTTCTAATAGACCTTTGTCTGTTAGACAATTCGTCTCTTGGAGGCACACGGCTCTTAAAAAAAGTCCCGCAGAGCTCAGTTCCGGGTCTCGTCCGTTTGTTCCTCTACAGTACAAGCTGCCACTTGGAAATGTCTTTTAATAACACTGTACGTCTCTCCGAAGGTGCGCAGAACATACCAATTTATACAAGCTGTTACAACAGTGACACATACATCATGAACCTATACTGGATGTCTTGATGGAAGTCAAAATCTTTTTTAAAAAACACTCACCTCTTACTTAAAGGGGATTTCTGTAAATTCTTACATGTATAAACGTTTTATAATAGTTTTTTATTGCCAACGTGTGAACAAGTTGTAACCTAATCTAAAAAATTAGACCTTCTGCTACTTTCTGGGTTTCCTCTTTCAGTCTGTAGACTGCTTTTAATGTGAAAAACCCAGAAAAACCTTCCTGCATTCTTCACATTAAAAGCAGTCTACAGGCTGGTAGAGGAAACCCAGAAAGTTGCGGAGGTTCAAGTTTTTTAGGTTAGGTTACAGCCAGTTCACACATTGGCAATAAAAAATTATTAAAAACGTTTATACGTGTAAAAACCTACATACAGTCCCTTTAACATTATTTTCAAACTGAGAGATCTTCATTTTTGACCTTTAGTTTTGACCTTTTTAGTTTACTTTACAATAGGAGATTATTACACTGTAATATTGTATGGGCAAGCGCTTAACCCACATACAATATCTTCATAAAATTCTATACTGCTGCAGAAACGTTTTGTCAGAATAGCAACTTTCTCAGAATCGTGCTGCAATCTTCACCACTTTTATACCTTCATTTTAAAGTGAAGTACTTGAGACTTGCCAGAAAGCTTTAAAAGGTTGTTTTTTTTATATGTAATTCTCATGTTCATTTTCACATAACTAGACAAATCAATAACCTTTACCTACCAATGTATCGTACATCTCGAGGAGAGTGAATAAAAATTTAATTGAAATACCAATTTGAGTCCAATTATGGAATATGAACATGTATTACTGACTGATTCTCTGTCTTTGTCTATATAAAGAATGAGACTCAAAAGTGCTTTGATGTCAAGAAGCATTTGTACTGAATAATCCTGATTTTGTCTTTAACCTTTTCTGCCATTATCTACAGCAGCCTAACTTGCAAAATCATGATGTGATTAGGCATGTTAAAGATATGCATGTTAATTGATATTTTATTTTGCATTGTTTTAATTCATAAATATTTTTTTGTCTTTTAGATGAGTTTTTTTGAGATAAGGTCGTGGTGGGTTTCTACCTCACCTGAACATGTATTTTATTTTCTGTTTATTACACGGCTTTGTTGAATACTCGATTCTGATTGTTCAATTACCGTCGCCATGGGTGCAATACGGACTCTGGCGGACCGTTTTTGTGTCAAATTATTGATTTTTTCAGTAGGTAGCCGTGTAATAAGTGGGATAATGTACAGCTATAGCGGGTCATTGTTGTGAAAGAAACCCCTTCAGGAAAATGAGAGACCCCTCCGTGCGGCATCGCCCTGTCGGGGTTTCTTTCACAACATTGACCCGCTAGCTGTACATTATCCCTGACTTACTTTTTCTCTGTCTGACCTTTCCTCTAATAAAAATAATGTGCAAATAAAACATGAACATAAAGGTCATATGTGTAAGTGTTTTGTGTCGGACACTGACTGACATTGAAAATTGCCTTTAGAGGCTAGTAGGTCGAAATGTATTCACAACTTATCTATATAGTATTAGTAGCCAATCTGTGTTCATCTTATTTTTGTTTTATTTTATTTTTATTTCTTTTATAATTATAGGTTTTTATTACAATTTTTTTTTTTTTTTACTTTTCCATCCCCCATGGCTGATTTCCATTATACTTTTATTAAACAACAGTTATCTTTATTAGGGCTTTGGATCCCCAAGGTTTGAAATTATTTGGATGTTATAATTTTATTTGGAGAGCATTTTAAAGAACAAGGTATAAACAAACATCATGACAAATTACATGGAATTAGACAAGGTAAAAGGGACACACCGAAAAGGTCATTGATTATATAAAATCCATGGAGAAAGCTCTTTTGGAGTTTATTCATCAGGGATGATTCAGCTTCTAATGACAGGGGAGGTTCATAACAAGTGATGTGTGCTTTTAAATGTTTTTGTTGTGAGAAATTGGACTGTTCAGTGCTGAGAGGAGACATGAAAATAACATGACAGATAGGGAGGACGGGAGGATGACATACGACAAAGGTTCCAGGGAAGATTTAGAGCATCATGAGTTCACGGTTGCGTTTTAGCCGACGGACTCAGCAGGAAGCCACTCAATCCATCTGTGCTGACAAACACCCATCAATAATGAAACCAACGGGAAATGGAGAGATGATCTCTTCTGTCAGCGTGTTTAAATCCTAACAGCTGCCAGATGTTGAAGAGGTGTTTTGACTGAAGCAGGAATAGAGAGAGTTACAGTTGTGTAAAATAGAATTCTAGACTCTGAACAACGACACTTTCACGTGACAGTGACAACAGTGACAGTTTAACTTTTTTGATTTGTAACTGAAGTATCCAACTCTCTTTACATGAGAGTCTAGAGTTAGCTCAGCATCACAGAAGGGAGAGTTTGGTAAGCCTACTTTTGCGTACAATGTTGGGCATTTGTGAAACTAACGACATCCCTGTTAGCATCAGGTGTACTTTATGTAGTGCTAATTAGCAACTGTTGGCATAATAACACACTAAACTACTGTAATATGATGAACATGGTAAAGATAATACCTGCTTAACATCATTTTAGCATTTTCATTGGGTCGTATCTAGAAGGAACGCACAAATTGAAAAAACTCTTGCGAGACTTGCTGCCCGACAGCCTGTTCCAACCTTAACCATTCAAGGTCAATGCGTAACCTTAACCTTTCAAGGTCAATGCCTAACCTTAACCATTTAAGGTCAATGCCTAACCTTAACCATTCATGGTCAATGCCTAACCTTAACCATTCAAGGTCAATGCCTAACCTTAACCATTCATGGTCAATGCCTAACCTTAACCATTCAAGGTCAATGCCTAACCTTAACCATTCATGGTCAATGCCTAACCTTAACCATTGGAGGTCAATGCCTTACCTAAACCATTTAAGGTCAATGCCTAACCTTAACCATTAGAGGTCAATGCCTAACCTTAACCATTTGATGTCAAGTAGAGGTGCTTAGTATTTCCTCAATAGATCTCAACATGGCTGTCGGGTCACAAACATTCTCAGTTTACGAGTGATTGACAACAGCCTCAGATGAATGAACAGCCAATAGGAACGCTCTGTCTCTGAAATGCCCTGTGATTGGCCAAAGTCTCCCATTACGGGCTAGATTTTTAAAGGCTGAAAACAGAGCCATGAGGAGGTGCAGAAGTCTAGTTTTCTCTCAGAACACTTGAATTACAATATGCTGAAATGTTATTATGGAATGTTTGCCCAACGATGCCAAAAACATTCTGCCTATACTGCAGGTTTAAGGACTATAGGCTACATGCCAAATTCCCAAGCATGGATGTGGAGAACAAAAACGTTTAAAGAAGAATTACACACTTCGAAATGAGCATCTTGCAGACATGACTATGGCTATATGTCAAAGATTAAATGCAAAATGCTGTCTACTATGAGATTTGACTGTGTGGTAACTTATGAATATCTTATAAAAAGTGGAGCAAAGCGAGGCTGAGAGAATGCAACAAAGTGAAAGACCTTAGGCTGAACTTTTGCGGAACCCTGCCCCTGTTATTGTCTGCAGAGGATTACTGTCTGACGAGTTTTCAATTTGAACAGAAAAAAGGTTGTACAGTATGGAGAAAGATAGAAGCTGAACCAATTTACAGCAGCGCACTTAATGCCAAGCAAAGAATGTGGCCACACAAAGGCTACGCTAAGATATGAAAGGATTAAAACAGAAGTTTCACCTAAATTCACTTACATTATAACACTGGATAGTTGAATCAGGGCAGCCCCGACATCCTGGGTATTGTTCAAAAACCAGAAAAGTTCTGGAAAGGCATTACCTGTCAAAATTGCAAGTTCTCCTCATCTGCTTCCTGTGGAGGAAACGTTTATAAGTGGCCTCAGCAAGGTGATCCCAGTTCACCCTTACACACACCTCTTTCAGAATTTAGTGTGAAGCGTGTACATCGTTAGCCTCTGTCACCGCGACGAAGAAGGGTCAAAAAATGGCAGAATTCAGCAGAAACTGGCCCACCAACAACGATTCCTGAACGAGGATCCTGAGAAAAACTGGTTGACAACAAATTTTTATGTTAAATACCAGAAATAGACCTCGACACAACCCCAGAGAAGTGATCATTTTTAGATATAATATCAGAGAAAGAAAAGTCACTTTGAAGCTTTCGCAGAAGGTTTTCAAAGCCTCCCAGAAGTTAAAGATGCAAGACAGTGATCCAGAGCGATACATTCACAGCCGAGAGAAGGGGGCAGACAGAGCTTTAAAAATAACTGATTGATGTCGGACATATGGAAGTCTATTTCTTTCCCCCACCGTAGAGCTGAAAACCAGATGCCAGAACTACATCAGACTAGAATATCATTTTCCTGAAAGATTCATTTCATATTTAAAAAGTTTCAGCTCCTGACATGTAGGCGTGAGATACAGACATCTTACCACCTTATGAAAGTTTGAGCTACATATTTAAGGGGATAGTTTGGGTGTTTTGAAGTGGGGTTGTATTATTCATAGTCGGTGTATTACCTACAGTAGATGACGGTCGGCGTGCCCCCAGCTTGGAGAAGCAGATAGGAGTTACCTACACCAGAGCAAAGCAATACTATTTTGTTTATTTAAATTTTTTATGTGGTGCTTTATTTAAACCTGCAGTAGGCAGAATATTTTTGTCATCATTGTGCAAAATTTCCATAATAACCTTTCAGCATATTGTAATTCAAGTGTTCTGAGAGAAAAATAGACTTCTGCACCTCATGGCTCTGTTTTCAGGCTTTAAAAATCTAGCCCGTAACAGGAGACTTTGGCCAATCACAGGTCATTTCAGAGAGAGAGCGTTCCTATTGGCTGTTCATTCATCCGAGGCAGCTGTCAATCACTCGCAAACTGAGAAAGTGTGTGACCCGCAGCCATGTTGAGATCTGTTGAGGAAATACCAAGCAACTCCCACCAGCCGGAGCAAACTTTTCATTTTACAGCTAAACATTACACTACAAGATGTTTCTGAAAACATTTGAGGTGAGAAATAGGCATTACAGTAACAGAATATTGATTCATATTTGATCAGCGCTGCCTAGTTTGACCAACTGATCAGAGTTTGTGAGTGATTGACAGCTGCTCAGAGACGGCAAGGCTCCAGCTCGGCTCTGATTGGTTGTTTTCCTGCGTTCTGGGAAATCTTGCAGATGCCATTAGGAGCGCCCAGAGGCACATGATTTTTTTCAGATTACCTGTCTCTAGCACTACTGTCAGGATATAGTGACGTAACGTTTTATAAAAATAACTTTTTTTAAATCATATTTGCTCCAATTCTACCTACTGCAGCTTTAAGGATTCCATTAAGTGTGGTAGCCTACATAAAGCTAGATTTTTCTTGCTTTCTTTCAAACACTGAGGGTGTTCTGTATCTCTGTGGCTCTGCTCTGCCTCTCGAAATGTTTCCTTAACTAAAGCTCAAGGCTGCATAGCCCTACCAAATTCCTCAGGGCCTGCTATATTTGCCAACAATAAGTTGGGCGATCAATTCTGCTGAAAATCCATAGCAACGGGTCGTTAACACACCACCTCATCAGAGTTTAGCAGAAAAAATATCGAGTGGATGCCTGTCACTATACGAAGCTAAAGGAGCTTCACTAACAATCCCACCTTTTCCCTTCCAATCCTCTAATGAAACCTTTTCATACTCTCTCATGATGTAATATAGTACAACTGTAGCAGTCCATCATTGTTACCCTCCCAGATGCACATAAAGCTCTAATCCTGATCATTAAAAAAAATAGCGGAGCAGAAGTCTGTCACAGATTATAGGCTTGCAATCACACAAAGTAAAACCATCTCTCGGGTGCTGTGTGCACTTAGATGTTTGAGAGTCTCTATTTATAACCTCTATTGCTCCTGACAGAGTGATGGTTATTGGAAGAGGTATAAACCTGTCTATACCACTAAAACCCAGAGTGCGTCTATGGTATGAAGGTTGTAGGAGTCAGACAAGCACCGGCTCCCTCAGGCCAGCTGTGAGGAGTTAGTGGTGACTACTGTACTGGCTCACAAAAATCATCTCTGACCCATCTCCAATCCTCCAGGAAAAAGGAGCGAGGCCTACTCCCCTGTCCACAGAAAATTAATCTGTGCCAGTATATGGCTATCTATGAAGATTTAACATGCTCGGGGAGGCTGGCACAGATTTGAAGGACTGAGTTCTGGCTTTATATTGATTTTCATGTTGTTGTTTTGTATCTCGGTGATGTTTCTTACCAGAGGCGAGTGAATCCAACTCAAATTGTAGCAACTGATTGTAATATAGCCCGCCGCTACTGTGACCTAATTAGAACAAAAATACACACAAATCATAAATATAGCCATGATTAACCCTCTGAGACTAACTTTACTGTCTTTCAGAGGCTGTGGCAGGTTCAATTTTAGAGCGAGAGTGAAGCTTCAGATATCATATCAAACTAAAAAAACCTAGAGAATAAATTGGTATCCAGGGCATGGTTGGCTAAATAACGCTTCAAAGTTAGGCTAAATTTTGGCGAGGAAAAACTGGCATGGCCATTTTCAAAGGGGTCCCTTGACCTCTGACCTCAATAAATGTGACTGAAAATGGGTTCTATGGGTACCCACGAGTCTCCCCTTTACAGACATGCCCACTTTATGATAATCACATGCAGTTTGGGGCAAAAAAAAACGTGTGTTTGAATATTTCTGCATACTGGGGTCCCTAAACAGTCTTGGAATAACATAAACTAAGTATCACTATAAAGCTGAGACTCTTGTGGATCCAATGAGCCCACTTGTATTCATGTGTGATGATGTTAGTCCCCATAGTAGCCATTTCATTGTAGTGAGACCATTCTTTGTATTATTTGACCTCACTGTATAAAATGACCTGTGGTGACCTCTAGGATAATCACAGCCTCATGAAACTTTACAACCACAAATTAAAGACCTAGAGCGTTCAGAGGATGGATGGCTTTACTATGTAGATCGACAATAAGGGGATTTATGAACAGTTTCCAGAACAGAAGCGCTCGCCATGAAAATACCCAAAAATTGCCAAGAAATACAACTCTTGCAGAAATCTCCAAATGTCAAAAGTTTTCGATACCAAATCACAGCATGGCTTTTTCTATGGTGTTCCTCAAGGTCTTGGTGTCTAAATGTGGTATTTTGTAGGGATTTTTTATCATTGTTTTCATCAATTCTCCATTGGTAAAAAAAAATGGTTAACCCCTTAAAACTCCGACGGCCCGGCTGCTATTCTGTCTTTCAGAGGTTGCAGCAGGCTCATGTCATGCTAGCTTGTCGGGAAAATCGCTAAATAACGCTACGAAGTTATGCAAAATTTTGGCGAGGAAAAACTGGCACAGCTATTTTCCAAAGGGGTCCCTTGACCTCTGACCTCAAGATATGTGAATTAAAATGGGTTTTATGGATACCCTGACTTGACACACAGCGCTGAGCTGAAATTAATCTTCTGGTTCTCAGCTTTCAGATGATGTACACTACTTCTATGGGACATCTACTGTTGACCTGCTATCTCCCCCCTAAAGACCCCCTGTCCTCCACCCCTGGCTTGGGAACCAGAGGGTCGCCGGTTCAAATCCCCCGCATGGACAAAGTACTGAATGTGAACTGGTCGCTGGAGAGGTGCCAGTTTGCCTCTTGGGCCGAGGTGCCCTTGAGCAAGGCATCAAACCCCCAACTGCTCGGGGCGCCTGTCAGGAGAAGAAGAAAGGCACTTTATTGCTCTGACATCTCTCTCATTAATGCATGTACACATAGGTCCTGTTTGTGCATGTGTGTGTCCTGTATATAACAGGGATTAATGAAGTGCCTCTCTTCTTCTTCTATCATAATGTTCTAATAATGTTCTGGCCATGCTAGAATGACATTAAATGGACACATTTTTAGCGTTGACATTAACACACGTGACTTCATTTGAAAGCATCTGTCTTGCCTTTGGGCAGTGATGTAGTTTATATGTGATCAGAGAGTAAATGGTGATGAATGTGAGATGAGACCAGGCTGTGTCCATTCAAGTATGGTCACGTAGTTCACCTCATCCACACCTGTACATAGTCAGAGTAGGCTCAGGTCCAGGGAATGGCTCGTGTGCCACAGGCCCGTCCACACCTGGTTCTTGGCTTCATTATTTTTTATTTATTTATTTATTTTTTGTTAATAAAGTGCCTTTCTTCTTCTTCTTCTTCTTCTTCTTCTTCTTCTTCTTCTTCTTGTTATTCTTCTTGTTGTTCTATCATAATGTTCTAAGCCCTTATACACTTTTTTTTTTTTTTTTACATTTAATTAATTATTTAATTTTGTGTTTATTTCTGATTTATGACTAGAACAACTTGACACACAGTGCATCTCAAATTAATCTTCAGGTTCCCAGCTTTCAGATGATGTACACCACTTCTATGTGACATCTACTGTTGACCTTCTATCTCCCCCTAAAGACTCCCTGTCCTCCACTCCTGTCCCTAAAAAAGAGGTCGGAATGGCAAGGGGTTAAATTTAGCACCAAATCTGTGTAACAAATGGTATCAACCCAAAAATTGCTGCAACAACTTATGAGACATAATAGAGCATGGAAGTGGCCATCAATTCAATTCAATTCAAACTTTATTGCAGACTCAAGGTCCAGATAAGAAAAATAGAAAATAAACAACAATACATCACATATAAAAAGTCATGATTAAAAGATATTAAAAATATAAATATGAATATAAATATATACCTACATCGATGCCTTACATATAAAGATATATCATAATGTTCTAAGCCCTTATACACTTTTTTTTTTTACATTTAATTAATTAATTGATTAATTAATTAGTGTTTATTTTTGATTTATGACTAGAACAACTTGACACATTTTAGTGCAACTAAAATTAATCTTCGGGTTCCCAGCTTTCAGATGATTTACACCACTTCTATGTGACATCTACTGTTGACCTGCTACAGTATCTCCCCTTAAAGACCCCCCTAATAAAGACAAGGTCTATTGTGGGTCTCAGAGGGTTAATGCTGATTTATAAACGCCATTTCAGGACTTAAATCCCGGTGAATGGGTTAAAGTTTTGTGGTTTGACGCAGGAATGGTTAATAGGACAGCTAGGCAGCAGGTGGAGAGACATGCAGACTGATGAGCAGCAGCAGCAGCAGCAGAGGAGCCAGTGTGTGTGTGTGTGTGCGCGCGCTGACAGTCAGTCAGGGCTGAGCCGCCGACAAACAAGCACCAACCACCGCCGTCACTATAATTTGTCCTCTCCTGCAGCAGCAGCCACAATTGTTCTAATTGCCGGATATATAAGCACCTACAAACGAAGCCTGGTAGAAGCTTCCAGGCATGGTTCCTCCGTCCGCCTCTGTGGTTGAACGGGACGCCGGTGAATAACACTCGCAGCTGGGTAAATGACTTGAGGAACTCTCGTCGGAAGTCAGCGGACAGAGAAAGCGGTTTTATGGGACATGAATGTGACCGGGAAACAGCAACCTGAGCTGATCGAGCGACCCGCCAGCCTCTTGGTTCCAACTTCGGCAAGTAAACCTCTTCATTTCGATGTATTTTAACTTAAAACCACAGTGCAGTTTGCCCTGTTTCCTGTGTGAAGTGTAGGGTGCAGTTGCAAAGAGTACGCCGGACTACGTTTAAAAAACGACTGTTTTGTGTTTCCTCGCTTATAAGTACTTGTGGCTAGTTTGCAAGCTAAAAATAAAACTATTTCCCGCACAAATAGCAGCATTTGCACATTTCGGCATATGTTTAGCAAACTGTGGTGCTTGCACTTGTACAAATGTTTAACTTTTACAAATTTCACAGTAACGTTACTCCGTCACGCATCGTCCCAAGGCTGGAGCGACTACTGCGTGCGTTTGCTACAAGTTTTGGTATACATTTTATTAAAATACGACAGTGCTTCGTTTATTATTTAATATTATGTACATGCCGAATCCACCAAAAGAGCATGCTCATTTCCCAGAGTCTATTTATGCTACTGTACGTGACATAGTATTTGAATGATAATCAAGTAAATATTAAACTAATGGAGTTTTGAGTGCAGGCTGGTGTGACGTTCCTTATGGTGATTGAAACGACGCGTTTTCGTTGGTTTTACATGTTTGTGGTTTGATGGACTGCAGAAGCTGTACTATATCAATTTTGAGAGATTTTTGATTACCATGTAGCTTTTTTTCTCTGTATGCCTGTAATCTAAATATAGTTTCAGTGAATGCAGGATTAATGTATTGCTGGCTGGCTTTGCATCAATCATATTATGGCTGTTATTACCATTATTTTCTTTTGTCAGACATAGACTTGTGTATACTGAGATTTCTTAAGGGCTTCATATTTAATGAGGTATTGTGGTAAGGCTACTTGAACAAGAAAACAAATGATTTTGACTTTTTTTTAGCAGCCTTTCATATTCAATGTTGCTTGAAGAAAAACCCAACACATAACCTCTGATATATGTTGTTTAAAATTGAAGCAAGCACAAACTAATGAGAAAGGCTGGGGGGGAAAGGACATATTTCAGTTTACATTCCACTTGATGATGATGATGATTTGTCATATCTGCCAGTCTTGGCTCAGTCCAGTCGCACAGCAGTTTGTGAAATTGTCACGACATTTAATGTATTGATTAGTGTGACACAAATTTCCTATTTTTTTTGTGATGGACAGCACGAAAACAATTCGTAGTATTCCACGTAAACTAAAAAAACTCAAGACTTTTGTCCAGGAGACCGGTGTTTGTGTCTCGTGTGAATCCACAAGTCGAAGTTGATTTATTTGCCACGTAACTTCCGTACTTAAGTTACGTCACTTCCGGTGTTATTTTAACCCAAACCACGATCATTTCCTAAACCTAACTAAGTAGTTTTGTCGCCTAAGCCTCCCCAAGTCGATCTTTTCCTAAACCTAACCAAGTCGATCTTTTCCTAAGTCTAACCAAGTCGATTTTTTCCTAAGCTATAACCAAGTCAATCTTTTCCTAAACTATAACCAAGTCGATCTTTTCCTAAGCCTAACCAAGTCAATCTTTTCCTAAACTATAACCAAGTCGATTTTTTCCTAAGCTATAACCAAGTCGATTTTTTCCTAAGCTATAACCAAGTCGATCTTTTCCTAAGCCTAACCAAGTCGATTTTTTCCTACGCTATAACCAAGTCGATCTTTTCCTAAGCTATAACCAAGTAAATCTTTTCCTAAGTGTCACGAAAAAAAAGGTAAATTTGTGTCTATGTACACTAATAAAATGGATTCAATTGTGTGTCTATTTCATGTCTCAACTGCCGTGAGACTGTGTTGCTTGTCAACATCTTTCCATGGACACCTTGCATTGTTTTTCTGGACCTGTAATTCTTATGTTTTTGTGTAAAGTTTTACTTGCTTCCATCCTCTTTCGCTAAATATGACCCACCATTTATTTGCTGCCTGGTATTCAGCTTGTTATTGGACACATAGCACCTTTCATTTCATCGGTCCCCGGAGTCCCGCTTTGTGGACACTCTCCGTTCACGAAGCATTTGCTTTTAGAACCGGATACCTGTGAGCCTCAAGGGACATGAGTCTGCAGCTTAATTCTGCCTAGAGTGTGCCCAGTTTTCACACATTTCCCACTCTCCACTTACCACTGAGTGATGGCTAAAATTATACAGCAAGCAAGAGTCTTCCTGTTGAAATAGGCTCTGCCACAAACACGGCTGAATGTCTAGGAGGCTCTCGCTCCATCATGCATATTTGTGATCACCTGGTGTGCAGTTTCGGGGTGTTAAGCGCGGACTTCATTGTGCCTCCGCAGTAAGTTACCTCAGGATTTTACAGGTCTTTAAACAGTCGTAATCAGAGAGGCTTGCAAGCGGCCTTCAATCAAATTAAGTAAGACCAAAACAGCTCTTCAAAGATGGTACATTTGGCTCTTTGAAACATGCAGATTAGGGCTGTGTATTGGCAAGAATGTGGTGAAAACTGTCATAGTATACAGAACACACCACCATATGCATAAAATCTGAATAAAAAAAACTTTTTTTATGCAATCACAACAGCGGGATCTGCATTTGCATCCATCACAGTCCCTGTTACATCCATCATCATAGCACTACTTTGAAAGGGCACACACACTGAGAGGACGCATCTCTTTGCAAATTAAATAAATTGACTGAGTTAATCTTTGCATGTAAACTATTGATTACAAATTGATGGTGTTTTTGAGAATCGATAGTATCACAAACCATAATATTGCGATAAGGGCTGTCAATCGATTAAAATAGTTAATCACGATTAATCACACATTTTTTATTTGTTCAAAATGTACCTTAAAGGGAGATTTGTCTGGTATGTAATACTCTTATCAACGAGTGGGCAAATATGCTTACTTTATGCAAATGTATGTATATATTTATTATTGTAAATCAATTAACAACACCAAACAATGACAAATATTGTCCAGAAACCCTCACAGGTACTGCATTTAGCATAAAAAATATGCTCAAATCATAACATGGCAAATTTGAGCCCAACAGGCAACAACTATGACTTGACTATGATTTGCCCCAAACTGCATGTGATTATCATAAAGTGGGCATGTCTGTAAAGGGGAGACTCGTGGGTACCCATAGAACCCATTTTCATTCACATATCTTGAGGTCATAGGTCAAGAGACCCCTTTGAAAATCGCCATGTCAGTTTTTCCTCACCAAAATTTAGAGCGTTATTTAACCTCCTTCGCGACAAGCAAGTATGACATGGTTGGTACCGATGGATTAGGTTTTCTTTCCCTACTTTTTCTAGTTTCATATGATGCCAGTATCTTTACTCTAGCTTTATAACTGATCCCGCTACAACCTTAAAATCGTAACTTCCGTTACCAATGGATTCCTTATGTTGTTCTAGTTTCATGTGATGCCAGTAGCTTCACTCTAGCTTTAAAATTGAGCTTGCTACTATCTAAAAATCGCAAGTTGTGTTAATGCGTTAAAGAAATTAGTGGCTTTAAGACAAATTTGCGTTAAGACTTTACTATCACGTTAACTTTGACAGCTCTGATTGTGATATTCAATATTTTCTTACACTCCAAATGCAGATAAACTAAGAATAGTTCAGTAATTGGCAATCACTGACAAATTATATTAAGTTGCTGGAGAGGCACACTTCTCCTTATCATGGTACACTGGTTGCATATCAACGAACATTAGATTAGAAGTGTCTGAATAATGATAAGTGTGAGGATTCTCAGTAATCCAGGTCACAGCAGAAGTAAGTAATCAAACGTTTGTTTTGAAGGTCCGTTTGGTATTGAAGGTGTTTTGATAGTCGTCTAGATACGGCAGATTGGTTCCTCTGCTCCAAACGCGAGCAGTACGGTCGGTGTCTACAGTATGTGCAGTGAGTCTGGTTGTGTGTTTGAGTTGCATGTCAGGGTATATTAGTGCTGTGACGGACAGGCGGCATTTGCAGGGTGTTTACCTGCCTGCCCACGTTTAGTCTTAGTTCAAGCAGTATTTTTATCATGTCAGGGCTTTGAAATGCACCATGTAAATGTCTGTAGACATAATTCTCTCCTGGATTGTAAATCTATCATAGAGTGTGTGTGTGTGTGTGTGTGTGAGAATTCCTTCTTAAGTTTTAAGTAAGAACTATCTGGTTTCAAACTGGTGATTTACTAAATTGGGTTGCACCATTCAAACTTAAAGGTGCTCTTTACGATATTCAGAGTATTCATTTAGCCGCAAACATCTATTTGCTATGTAAAGATATAGAGGAGTAATGTCTACCTGAGCAGAGAATGAAGTCACTTTCCGTCTTTGTGTGTTGTAATCCGATTTTATCTGTGCTTTGTTTACAAAAGGTAAACCTGGTTCCCACCCCAGGTAAACACTGTTAGCTCTGTTAGCACTGTTGCTGTTGTTTTCACTGTTAGCACCTTTTGCAGTGTAGGCAAAGAGGCGAAACTCTGGTGTGTTTTGGTCAACAGCCGCTGTTTTGGACAGAAAACGCTTCTTATATTTATATTTTATTGTTCAACACGTTTCAGTAGAATATGACTAGAATATGTCATATATAGAATAGAATAGAATAGAAATAATTTTGTTTTACTTTTGTACGGCACTTTTTAGGCGGACGTTTTACTGACGTCTGGTAGTCACTTTCAGTCCAAAATGGCGAAAGTGTAGCTCTGCTGCTGGGCGCTGATGTTGCAATGGAACGAACAACTTTCACTTCATGGTAATATACGTTCTTTCTTTAGCTGCCGGCTCAGCCGTCGCTATGTTGAGAACCGTGCGGAGGCAATAGAAATGCTCCCAATCTCGCATTTAGCACCATTAAGAAATGTCTTAGCAAGTACTAGGTTTACTTACTTACTTTTGTATAAATTGGTTGCTAGAAAACATCTGAAGCCAGTTGCTGTGCTCAAGTTCAAACTTGATAAATGCAGTCTAATAATAATGTAAAGATTTTAAATTACATTTCACCAAATTTTGACACAATTGGGCTACTTTTTATTTAATTGGGTGGGTATTTTTTGTTGTTTTTTGATAATTTGGGCTACTTTTTGTACCATTTGCACGGTTTCCATTGACAAAAAGTTTGACAGTATTCCTCCTCTCATCAGAGTAGTATGATTTGAGACTGGTAGAACACCGAGTTCAGTGCAATGACCAATAACTGATGACCATCAAAACCAAATGTCATTTCAGTTTATTACAACTAAGTTGAAACCTTTTTCAGTTTCAGTTATTTCAGTTATTATTTAGTCATAGATACAAGACTTGTAAAAGCTTACATCTGTACATGAGTGAAAACGTTTAACATTTAATGTAACATTATCTAAAATGGTATGGCTTCTATTATACATGTGTGCGTGTGCGTGTGCGTGTGCGTGTGCTAAATGAACATTCAAAATTGGGTTACTCTATGACAATTGGGATTATTCTGGCAACTCTGGATGCAACAACCTGTTTTAATTTAGTGATTAGCCTCAGGTTAAAACCAGGCTACATTTACTACTAGAGCTGGTGCATGTAGGCTTATTGCAAGTTTGATTCCAGGATGTAAGTCAAACTTAAATGAACCATTTGTCGCCTATTTCACAATTTCTCATATGCAGCCCTCCTGAGAAGTAAGCATGACAGCGTCCTCCGAGCAAATATGCTAAATCACTAAAATATTTACATTGACGGATAATTATTCACACACAGCCTTGCAGGCTTGCTCTGATTAGACTGTTGGTGATATTGACTTTAACCTTTCCAGAGGGAACAAGCAGCAAGGACAACCATAAGCTCAGATCACTACAAATGGGATTAAATACAGTGCAATGCAGTATGAATTTCAGACAATGAAACCCTTGTCCCTTACTAAAGGCAGAAAAAATAAAGTGACATGCATGTCATATAAAATTTCCCACCCCCTGTGGTCACACGCCTGAGGGTGTCTCTTGGCAGGAGCAGCCGAAGCATAATTATACCCCAGTGGAGTGTGAAAGTCGATGCTTTTGTGTTCAGGAAGTCAATCATATTTTAACCAAATCACTTCTGGCGGAGCATGAACATGTATTCTCTTTTAACTTTTCATTTTCCCAGAGCTGCTCAGGTAATTGGGAAGGACACAAAACAATCAGACCCTCATATTGTCAAATATAATACAATTCAGTTTCTTAAAAAAGGTAATATTTAGTGTTTTTCATTGCCTTAACAAGATTAAATTTTCTTCCTATCATTGGAGTCAGCCCTTCAAAATGAATAGTGTGATTTAAAGCAGCAGTAGGTAAAATTGGAGCAAATATGATTAAAAAAAAGTTATTTTCATAAAACGTTCACTATATCCTGACAGTAGTGCATGAGACAGGTAATCTGAAAGAAATCATCTGCATCTATGTCCTCCGGTGCTCCTAATGGCATCTACAAGATTTCACAGACCGGATGAAAACAACCAATCAGAGCGGAGCAAGAGCCTTGCCATCTCTGAGCAGTCTGTGCAAAACAGACAACTGAGTCCCCAGTTTACCCAACCGGGAGAGTTAGCAGCCACGATGCTGCGTGCATTGTTGTGGACACATGCAGCCATTATCCCAGTAAAAGTCTCCCCCACGTCATTTTAGTTTAGCTGCGAGGTTATCGGCTGGTGTGTCTGCCCGGCGTAACGTTAGCGAGTGTCCGACAGACCTTGTTTGTGTGGCGGCGGTTAGGGTGGGGTTGTCGGTGGCGTTATAGCTGTGAACGTAGCAGTGCAGTGTGTGTGTGTGTACAGTTTATTTGTCAGTGAAAAAATGCTACAACTCCTCAAGACCCAAGCCAAGCTCCTGCATCTTGCAACTCCGGCTCAGACTCACTTAAGGTGGGCTGTTAAGGTGGACCAGCTATTCTCCTTTAAGTGACAAGCTGCTCCTCTGTGTTTTGCTCAGCTTTTTTGATTTAATTTGTAATATTTCTTTTAACTGTTTAACCAATAGCATTAGTCTGTAAAACTTCTTAACGTTGGTTAATGGTTAAACGGTTAATTATTAACTTCCCTAAACATTTTATGTGAGAAATAGGCATTACAGTAACAGAATATTGATTCATATTTGATCACCGCTGCCTAGTTTGACCATTTGATCGGAGTTTGCGAGTGATTGACAGCTGCCTCCATTGAAAGAACAGCCAATAGGAACGTTCTTTCCCTGAAATGACCTCTGATTGGCCAAAGTCTCCCGTCACGGGATAGATTTTTTTAAAGCCTGAAAACAGAGCCATGAGGAGGTGCAGAAGTTTAGTTTTCTCTCAGAACACTTGAATTACAATATGCTGAAAGGTTATTATGGAATTTTTGCCCAATGAGGCCAAAACCATTGTGCCTACTAGTGCTTTAATGACACTAGAGTAAGAATGCAACCATGTTGTTTGACTCCTCCAAGCATTTCCTCCTTATACTGTATTAAATGTTCAGTTATACTGTACAAAACATTATATATAGATGGATATCAGTTCCTGTCAGATGGCTCCACAGTCTTACTTTGTTTTTAAGGCATATGAACTAGTGACAGGAACTCGAGGAACCCATGAGAGTTGTGAAATGGGCCAAAGGGCAGACTCCAGTGTTATATCATAAATTAGTCTTTTTTAAAGCTTATAATTAGTCCCGGTAGGAAGTGCAAAGATACATATATAATACAGTCTTATGCACGGTCACATTCCATAATTCAGCCAGCTACAAAAGCAGGCTGTAATTAAAGTCTTAATTAGCTGGTGTTTTTAATTTTTAAAATGTCAAGAGGATATGTCGTGTCATAAATCCTGATGCATCAAAACAAGTTGCGCCGTCACTGTTTTCTTGAAATGTTTCCTTAGCAAATAAAAGGAAACTCGTCCTCTGCATTATTAATACCCACAGCGTTTCATTAGCATTCTTATTTAGATTCGAGGCAGGAAATTTATGCATTTTAATGTCCCCGTTCGTTTCCAAGCGAAATTTAAAGGAATCTACCTTGTCCCCTTACCATTTGATAGTGGATTTTCTTACCACTTAAGACGACTGCGCTTAAACAAATACACTAAAAGCAATAGTTGTTTTTTCGTCCTTGAAATGGGAATAACGGAAATATTCACAGTCCCAGATTAGTTCCTCAAAACCTACATTCACCCCAAATTACTCCTCCCACAGTGCCAACATAAGAACACCAATCCCCACTCATACATAACTCCTAACTGGTACTGCATTGTGTTTGCATGAGAGAGGAAACAACATATTCTAATATCAAAAAAGGAAAGGTAATGTATGGAAACTGTACGGACCAGACTAGTTTCTACCAATTTTCTTCATCTCTCGATCCATCTTTCACGCCAAAACTACATATAATAATCTCACACATGTCGAACGGATTTGAGGAAACTGCGGCTATCACACAGTCTGCCGTGCCTGCTATATTTGAGAAGCACAGCCCTGCGAGACGAGCCTATTCAAACAATGAATATACAATAGAGAGGAAATGCATCAAGTGGCTTTGATTTCCCACGGAGCCACTCTTGAGTGCGAGATTGAACCAGGGATGATTTCTGTGAGCTCTGTGCATATGAGGATAGCTCTATCCCGGCTACAGTTTTGTCGACCTTCCAGGATATTGACATACGGCGCGGTATACTGCATACAGTGGATTGACTGATGCATGGGGAATTGATCTACTTACTGCGTATAAGGTAATTTAGCTACAGAGCAATTTCAACCAGGATTTGTGACATAGAAACATCAAACAACCACGAAGAACTGAACTCCCACATGATTACACACCTACTCGCTTTCCTGCAAATCCCTTCTTTACATTTTAATCTCTTAGACAAATATGTATTGCTCAATTGTTGGTGAACATTTTCTAGTTCTTAGCTGGTATTATTACATGAGAAACTCTGAAATATATCCATCATCATTTTGTCATATTTACGCTTCCGCGCCAGCAACAGCCGTGGCTGGAGGCATTACGTTTTCGGGTTATCCGTCCGTCCGTCTGTAAGTACGTATGTATCCGTCCGGTCCATTCTTGTGAACGTGATACCTCAGGAACGCCTGGAGGGAATTTCTATATAACGTCTACTTGGACTCGAGCATGAACTGATTAGATGTTGGTGATGAAAGGTCAAAGGTCAAGGTCACTATGCCCTCACCTCCGTCTCATTCTCGTGAAAGCGATATCTCGGGAACGGCCTTGAGCGAATGTCTTCAAATTTGGGCACAAACTGATTAGGTTTTGGTGATCAAAGGTCAATGTCATTGTGACCTCACAAAACACGTCGTTGGCCATAACTCGAGAAATCATATCCTAATTGGGACAATTTCACACAAATGATGAAGTGATGACATTTTGGACAGACAGTGGGTGTAAATTGCCTCTTAACTGGATGGCAGAGGCAAAC
The DNA here is from genome assembly GCF_015220745.1 of Sebastes umbrosus. Classification (NCBI taxonomy): domain Eukaryota; kingdom Metazoa; phylum Chordata; class Actinopteri; order Perciformes; family Sebastidae; genus Sebastes; species Sebastes umbrosus. The sequence continues at coordinate 9,460,568 of NC_051284.1, forward strand.
TGTGAGGTGGTCTAGTTTATTAAAAGTTACAATATTGAAGAGTGAATACACTTTTCTTTTGGAGGCAGAATAGTTTCCAGTTTTTGTGTATTGCCTCTGAATCGCTGATTAGCTTTTCTTGGTTGGGATAACTGAGCCATCGCTGACCGCAAGCAGCTGTGCTCAAAGTTACTTCATACAAAAGAAAAAAGCACAGTAAAAGGTGTCTTTAATTGGCTTGTGTTGACAATTTCACACAAAGGCCTAAAAGGATGTAGGGATGCCATTTTGGACAGATGGGGATGTAAACTCCAACTTGACTGGAAGGCGGAGGCATACAACCATGAGGCGGTAGTTCTAGTTGATGAATGATTTGCTTTGAAAGGAAATGGTTTGACATTTTTAGGAAATGCAGTAATTTGCTCTCTTGCCAAGAGTTAGATGACAAGAGTACTAGTTTCATATCTGTATGCTAAATATGAAGCTAGTAGTATAGCTAGCTAATAGTTAGCTTAGCTTAGCAAAAAGACTGGTAACAAAGTACACATCCCTGCACCTGTAAATTTTAGTTAGTAATGCTGCAATCTATTGTACTCGGAACTTGTAAAAAAAACAACCTCTGACATGGAAAAGCACAATGGAACGGCCACTCAAGTAGGAATTCCGAGTCGGAAACTCGGGCAAGATTTACCTAGCCCATGTTCGCCGACATAATATATTTGGAAAATACAAAAACTATATAGCTATTTATACAAATCAAATTGCACACAAATATAATATTGCATGTAAAACCAATAAAAAAATAAAACCAACTGGAAATAGGATATCAGTTGGCCTACAGATTAAATTATATAATGAGAAGGAATTCCAAAGGCAAGTCCATAACGTATGGGCAAGACTGCATATATTTAGCTCCAATGATGCAGTCAAATGTGACTTTGAAGTACAGTGTGTCAAATCAACATAAACTGAGTATAACTGTAAACATATTATTTAAATTTCTTCCTTTTATCTTCTGATAAATCAACATGTCCTCCTTGTAATAATGATAAATAATACATAGAATGACGGAACAAAAAGGGAGAAAAGAGAATGCATGAGAATATTATTTCATTTGTTTACATTGTTGCATTGGCTCGGACCTGAAAACATGCAGGGCCTTCAGTGCTTTGTCGTCACACTTTTGACATTCAAAAATCAGATGAATGTCATATGAGAGCTATAGTTGAGGGAAATGCAGGATATGCATTCGGGGTGCACTGTGCCCATGGTGCGAAGTGTCACTGTAGTTGGCAGCTGACGGGGGAGGCTCGGTGTTGGTGCCGCTCGCAACTAATACCGACAGCCGCAGAATCATTTGCACTGCAGCTATAGCTACTAAAGGCGCAGTTAAAGCAGCAGAAGCAGCATTCAGATATCTCATTGTATCCTATGCAGCTGTCTGCATCGTGCTGGCTTGCGTCTCATCTGTGTCTCACGGGCGTAACCACGACCTGTGTTCTTTTATGGTCTTTTCAGACAGTGTGTACCTAGAGTCAGGAGGAGGTGGTACACAATAAGAAGTAAGGGTACTCGTTGACAAAAATCCGAAGTGCCGGTACTTGGTACCGGTGCGTACCAGATCATTTCATGCACTGCTTATAGGCTAATTGACACATTGGTAAGCCGCTTTGATCAATTTTCATCAAATATATCAATTTGAGTTCTTAGTTTAAATGTAATTCTCTCCATTGTGTATATATTGTAAACTAAGTGGATCCACTCATGGTTGGTAATTCTTTCTTCAGCCATTTTCTGGTAAAAAGCCCTTTTGCATGCCACTAACAACACCCTCAAGTATTTATCTGGCTTTGCAAAGTGAAGCTCTTCTATGTCACCAAAGGTACTTAATTTCAAATTTAAATAGATTTTCATCTTAAAGACACTGTGCACACGTCTACAAAATGGAGCCACAGAGGGACACTTCCAGAAAATGGGGAAAGTGGTTTGCCACTGTGTTTCTACAGGACCTCCAGCAGGCAGTCTGATTAGAGTAGTTAGTCTTTTGCACTAAAGTACAGAAGAATCGAGTGCTCTTCTTCCGGCTGAATTCTCCCCAGGAGGGAGAGCTGGTCATTAACCATTGCTGTCTGCGGATCCTGTCCCGTTCTTCCTGTGTTCTTGTGGAATTACTTTCTGCTTCCCAAATTTGCTTTGATATCCAGAGCATGGTATCTTTTTACAGTTCGAAGAGCAAAATATAATGTAGATATTCCTTTTTGGTAGTGTCTTTTTATGCTTTTAGAAATATAGCAAGGATTTTCTTTCCCATTGTGGTGTCGTTAAAAAAGTTGATTCTGCATATTAAAGTTGTCCTTAAGGAGAAAATGGTACCATGATTTAAGAGTGAGACACAGTGAGACCAAAATTGATAAAAAAATAATCCTGATTATGATTTTTGTCACAAATGAGCAGCCTTTAGCAGTAGGACTTTCCTTGAGTATGTCTATTTTCTGCTACTTTATACTTCTACTTCATTACATCTGAGAGGGTAATATTGTACTTTATACTTCACTACATTTATAGCTTTAGTTAGTAGTTGCTTTGCAGATTCAGATTAACAAAGTATGATCAATAAATACATAATGATAATATTAGGATTTTACTATACAGTATCAAGGCTTTATTGGTCCCCAGGAAATTTACAAGCTACCCAGCCGTATGTAAAGTAAAATATAAAATATATATAAATAAAATTAACTCCACATTTACCAGCTGCAACATTAAAGCGATGAACACATTGATGCATCAATAATTATAATCCAATAATATAATATATATTATTATGCAATACAAGTTATTTGTTTATCAAAGCAAGATGTTGTTTTCTCGCATTCTAATCTCAACATGCACGCTCTTACAGGGGGAGAATGCTACTCTAGAGTTTGCAGGTCTGGATAAAAAAACCCCAATATAATATGGTAATACGGTGAGCAATTGATATACAAATGGTCATTTTAAGGGTGAAGTATTCCTTTAAGTTAAAATCGTCCCAGCTATTAATAGTCACCTGTTAATTGTATGGGTTGTACTTGAATAAATTATAAGAATTGTCCAAATCCCTGTTGATTTTATTTATATTTTAATAGGCCTTACGTTTTCCATTTTGGATCAGGCAAGTAAAACGTCTTTAAGCCCTGTAGTATGTATATATAATATAATAATTTGATCTATAAGAACACTAAAAAAGAGTCCTTATGATCAACAACATTTTCACTATAGATGTAGCACATAAATCGTCTCCTGGAGCTCTTTGAACCGCTTTAACTGTGACTCCAGTGTAACCAGTGTAAATCTGTGAAGAGTCACGCACTGAGTATTTACTGTACCACAGTCTGCTGCAGGTTTACCCAGCATGTCTGAGTCATAAGCTCCTGCTGCTTTCAAAAATACATTAAAAACAGCTTGTGCAGACATGCTGCTGCATTGATGAATATAATCCATCACTATAAATTAAATGACTGGCGAAGTTTCCTTATACAACTTAATAAAAACACAACTCTATAATCATCAGTGGTATTTGCAGTAGCTCTGTTCTGCAGTAACCGAATGCGAAGACAGTTTTTCCACATTTAGTTTTGCCTCTTCGCTGCTACCAGTCTTATGTAAAAGTGTGTCATGATGGAAAGAAATGAAAAAAAAAGCTCCACTAAATGTGGTAATTAGCAGCGTGGTAAAGCCATGTTTGGCGAAATTACCAAAATTGTCTCATTTAAAATGATGGATTATGCTCATCAGTGCAGATGTATCTCCGGGCTGTTTTTAATGGATTTTTTCGAAAATCCATTAATATTTTTAACCTTTTTACTTTAAAGCTGCCAGGCAACACTGCAGATTGGTATTCGCAAGCACGAGGTAACTTTGCCACAGTTTGGCACGGTTTCTAAAACGTGCAGCTTCTGAAATGTGCATGTTGGCAAAAAATGCAAGCTCACGGTTTGCAAATTATATACGTGCTCGCACTTTTGCTGTGGAAGCCAGACTTGTCTGCATATTAACTATTGCAAATAAATGAGGTTTATGCCCCTTATCCATCTATTTCTGATAGCTGTTATAAATACAGCAAGTACTTTGTGCTCCAAGATGTAGCTCTCTGCTTGCAGTTCTAAGATGATTAATGATTAAAAAGAAAACCTAAACTTTCCAAAAATATTCTTCAGGCAATTTTAGATGACAAATCAACATGTTTTATGTAACTATAAAACTGTACATCTGTAGCTATTTCACTTCTGACACACCCCAGGTAGTTTTGATTGACTTGAAGGGCTGGGGTTTTGCTTTTCATCCTCTTCTCTGTTTTTGAAAATGCGATGAAAGATGAAAGTGCTCAGCTTGACAAAAGTTGTAATTGTGACACCTGTCGTCGAATCACCCAGCACTTGTCATACATACAGCTCATCCATTTCATACCTAAAAGGATACCTGCTGTATGTGTCCAAATGTCAGCCTTTAAAAGGAACAGTGGGTGTGTAACATTTCAGGGGATCTATTAGCAGAAATTGAATATAATATTCATAACTATATTTTCATTGGTGTACAATGACCTGAAACTAAGAATCGTTGTGTTTTATTTAGCTTAGAATGAGCCCTTCCTATCTACATAGTGAGCAGGTCCTCGTCACAGAGTCCGCCATGTTTCTTCTTCTGTTGCTCCTAAAGTAGTGTTATTATGGTAAGGACGGCCTCTGAGCGAGGCAAATGCGTTACCAAAGTTTCGCACTCGGCGAGTCACGTTACAGTCTTGCAAAGGGAGGAGTGAGCGGAAGGGTGCTCAGTTGGTTGCAATCTGGAACCACACCACTAGATGCCGGCAAATCCTACACACAGTACAATTTAAGCTCATTAGTTGGCCCACAATGAGACCATCAATATCTAAAACATGAGTTTATGATTTGCACATTTGATAAATGTTCCTTGATGGCATACACTGTATAGTTAAGTGATTTAGACTGTTTAGGGCATGTGGAAGTGGTGCGTTTTTCAGTCCAGTCAGTATTTCATGCTCATTAGCAACCTCCAGGTTGAAATTAATGTGGTTTTGTTATAGGTATGGGGTTACGTCCGTCTGATGAAAACCACTTTCAAATGGAGCGAGCGAACCAATCACAAGACTCTGCCAATGACGTATTTGAATCCGCAACTTGTTTAGCATTTAGCTATCTTTTAGCATTTACGCCAATACTTTTAAGGGTGTCGAATATTAAATACATTAGAACATTTGCACCGGATATAGACTAAACAGCTCCTCACCCACCATGTTCCGGAAAATAGTAAGCGACGTCTTCTGCCACGTACATGTACATCCGGCCTTGCTTCGAGTTTTATGGCGATTAGCGTCCATAAGTGTTGCATTACCGCCATCTGCTCGACTGTCCCATGTCCCGTCTATTCCAATATTGCCATGGCATGTGTGAAAAGGCACAAGACAGAAATGGTCCTGAATGTAGTGCATGTGTGAATAGTGAAGATCACTAGTGGTGCCTGAAAGGTTATCCCAGTAATTTACCAGGAATTATGTGTGAAAGGCTACGGTCAGGTCAGACAGAAACGTGGGCGTGATGTCTTGCTTTGGCCCAGAGACAGTTCCACTTATCATAACTTATGAATCATGGCTGAAACTGTATAAAATCCATGTTGAGGGGGTTTGTTAATGTGAAACTGAACTGGTGGAACTAAAGTGAGATTCTCTGGAGGTGGCTGTAAGCGGATTAAGACACTATATGGTACAGGTTTGATGGCTATACCAGACGTGATGTGATTGATCTGGACCAAAAAAATGTGTGCGTCTGGATAGTGTGTGTAAGTGAGCACTGGCCGCTGGCTGTTGTTAGTGTATCAGTACTTTGACTGTGTTTGTGTGTGTGTGTGTGTGTGTGTGTGTCACTTGACAGTGGTGCTTTTTCAAGGTTATCAGTGTCTGGGAAGTTTTCTTCCGCTGCAGCCAAAGCGTAGTCAAACGTCATCTATCATCCCATCAGGGCGAGGAGGCAGAAATGTCTGGGTCATAAGATGTGAAGGAAAACCGTGGTTTGTGAAATCACTGTGTTGGTAGTTTTGCATAAATGAATAAAACCACATACAGAATATGAAGTAAAAATAAATAACTGACTTGCATAAGTGGAAATATTTATCAGGGAGGCCGAGATGTGTGACTTTATGTCTGATCCAAAATGGTTAACTTTGACTTGACCTGATTGGTCAGACACATGGCCAGATATACACACTCGGGGCCCCTGAGGCAACAATGAGCTGTTGGCCCCTGTCGACATTGTACCACCACCACCACCACCACTGTGTCTTTTAGTATTTCCTATGTATTCTGACACCCTCAAGTAAACAAACGGAACAGTTACAGCATAAATATAAGCCTAAATTACATATAAAATATGTATGAGAACAAACTTTTGACACCAAGCACTTCTATTTAGTGTTGGGTTTATTATATGAGTCGCTGCTAATTATCTTTCACTCTGCAGCAACTAGAATTAAACTTTCGGCTGTCTGGTTAACATGCTCTCTGCAAAATAATTTGAGAGTAAAAAGAAATAGCCGACTCTTGAACATCACTCTACCATCGCAAGTGTGTATTTTTGTAGTTCAATGAGACCAACCGAAACGCCACCCTTTTTTTTTTTCTTTTTTTTTTTTAGCTGCATCATTGTACACAGAGTAACACAGGATTACAACCCAGTCTCACGGGTTTGCATGTTAATGGCACGATATTACACCGACATTCTGTGTGTCATGATGACACATTTTAAGCTTGACACGTGTCATTTGTATACAACACAATGAAAATACGGTAACATCTGCAGTTCAGTTTAGGCAGCAAACCACTCACTTTGGTTTAGGTAACAAAACCACTTAGTTAACCTCATGGTTGGGCTTAAAATAAGAACGTAAACTAAGTGAAATATGTACGGAAACAACATAACATAAGTACGGAAAACACGTCACTAAAAAATGTGACAAACGTCACTAACGTAACTCTCTGTAGTAAAAGAAATCTGGCGACTCAAAGTCTACTTGGAAAATCCTGCGTCAGGTGTCCAGCCCCAGAAGGCTTCACAAGGTAGCTATAGCTAATCAACTCTAACTATTATCTAATTAAATTAAACGTTTGGCTGTTGTTGAAAGATCATTTGTGAGTGAAAAGAAACACTGTTTAAATCACTCTAGTGTCTAGTTTTGTAGTGCAACAACATCAACAACAAAGTCATGGTGAATGAATGAATGAATGAATGGTTTTATAGACACTTGATACAGGAAAGAGAAAAAACAAACTGAAGGTGGTAGCTGATAATGTCAGATGCAGGAAGTCCTCGAAGTTAAACTCCTCTCCGTAACATATCAATATTTTAAGCTTATCAACTTAACAATTCTCCATTGGGATCTCCAGTAATGGGAGAAAGTGTGTCAGACACATTTAATCAACATTTATACTTAACGCTGCTCCTCTAATTTACAGATTGCAGCTACAAGTGGTGAACATTAATTAGGCTGCCACTAAAAACAACTCTCCGACAACAAAAGCTCATTACAGATCTAAATTGAATCTTCTCGGTTTAGCTATTTAGAACTTTAGTTACCTGCGAATGAAGAAAACTTCCAATTGGATTTGATAAGGGATTGGAAACGATGCTGATTTGATTAAACACCTCTGAACCCTAACTCCACTTCTTCGAGACAGCCTGCGAGATTAGTTAATGATGCAGGAGCTGGTGAAAGTGTCTTGTTTGTTCTGGCTGTGGAAATGTTTTCGCTCCATACGGGAAAACGTGCTGTGGCCGTTGATGCTGCAGCCTTGACAGTTGGTGCTTCATTTCCAGTGAACTTAGAAGGTGAAACTTACTAAAATAGTCGATAAGGATGGCTCTTGACAGCCTTTTTTTTTAGCCCCAAAAAAAGCATCCTGGCACTCATGATCTACTGAGCATACACAATGATTTTTTCCACTTCAATTGTGCCAAGCCAAGTAAGATCATACTTCTTTCAACTCTGAAAAGTGTACTTTACCCTCTCCCATTGGAACCACAACTGTGATACCGATGGTACAAACACTATGAACAGTTGAGATGATGGTTGAGACAGTTTGCAGCCGCTGTCTCACACAATTTAGAGGTGCTAGTGTTTCTGAAAATCATGACACGTCTCTTGAACCTTGTTTGTTGCTTCCTGTTGTAAAAAGACGGTTGGTACTTGTGCTGTTTGCTCAGGCTGAAAAGCAGAACTCGCTCTGTTTTCTGCTTAAAGCTGATACACTATAGATATCCCATGAAATCTGGTCAACCGGACACAATGTAAATTACAGCAGTGGAGGCCAGCAGTCTGTGTTAATTATATTCTAGTGAGGCTACCAGTCTAAAGGCCTTTGCACACCAAATCCATATTTTTTGTCCGAAATTGTTGCACATTTAAAAATAAATACGACCTAATTTTGTGTCACTCACGTTTACACACCGACTTCGAACCTTTCATCAACCATTTACATTTTTGGAACAGGTTAGATTTTCTGTTTTTTTTCGCATCCGTCTAAACTGTACGTGCAAACGTCATCATCCAAAATGGCCTGATAACTGTTCACTTTGTCTCCCAGCACAAAGCACTTTACGCTAAAGAAATAAAAGAATACAGAGATGCAGAATTTAAAGATTGTGGCAGGGGATTGCAGAACAGTGACGTACTGTACATGATACCTGCTTCGGCAGAGGTCTGCGCTCTCCGAGTGCACTTCTAGTTGTGAATGCGATATCTCAGGAACGCCTTAAGGGAATGTCTTCAAATTTGGCACAAACGTCTACTTGGACTCAAGGATGAACTGATTCGATTTTGGTGGTCAAAGGTCACGGTCATTGTGAGCTCACAAAACCATAGACTGTATATAAGAAGTGGATGTAGTCACCGTGACGTCACCCATTGGTTTGTGGACTGCTGTTTTGAAGCCTTGAGTTTGGCATTTTGGACGTCATCATCTTGGTTTTTGGCCGTCGCCATCTTGTTTTTTGTAATCAGAAATGACACGAGAGGGTGGAGCTAAGTACAATCAAAAGCTGAATAAGACATTTTTAGGCGACCAGAAAGGTTATAATTAACTTTCATCAACTGAAAACATACTGTGAAAGGGTTAAAGTTGTAAGATGAAAACACGGAAAACTCCCAGACTGGACAACGACGTGGTAGCGACCTCTCAATCCCAAGGTAGCCACGCTGGAAAGCATACCCTGCTTTATGGTCTATTTGATTCTAAATTGGACCATAATTGACTAAATGAACATCATGCTGCATTGAAGAAGACTTGAAACTAGCGATTGAGACCATAAACTCATGTTTAAAATGTTTACTGAGGTAATAAATCAAGTGAGAAGTAGGGTCATTTTCTCATAGACTTCTATACAATCAGACTTCTTTTTGCAACCAGAGGAGTCGCCCCCTGCTGGCTATTAGAAAGAATGCAAGTTTAAGGCACTTCAGCATTGGCTTCACTTTTCAGACCCAAAGTTGCCCACTGCACAAAACACATTGTTTTTGCCCATACCTCAAGAATTCATATGCTAATTAGGACAATTTCACACAAATGATGAAGTGATGACATTTTGGACAGTAATGGGTGTAAATTGCCAGTTAACTGGTTGGCGGAGGCATACAACCGCAAGGTGGTAATTCTAGTTTATTAAAAATTATGATATTGACGAGTGAGAGTCCAGAATACACTTGCTTTTGGAGTTAGAATAGTTTCCAGTTTATGTGTATTGCCTCTAAATTGCTGATTAGCTCCACTTGGTTGGGATAGCTGAGCCTTTGCTGGCCGCAAGCAGCTGTGCTCAGAGCCCATGATGAGGGCTCGGTGCAAGTGTTATTTCATACAAGAAAAAAAGCACATTAAAAGGTGTCTTTAATTGGCTTGAATTGGAGTGTTGACGTTTGCTCAAAGTGTCCGCTGCGTGCACCGATCACTAGTTTTAACAAGATATTTTGTTTTTGTGATATAACAAGATAAAGTGCTATGATGTAATGACAAGAAAAGTTTTGTGTAAAAACTGAATAATTTGGTTTGTAGTATTAACGAGAAAAATATCTTGTTATAATGTGAGAAGGATCTTATAAAAGAGTCTCTCGAGCAAATTTTTTTTTGTCATGGTGGCATTAATATGCTTCTAAAGTAAGCACAGTTCAATGACTTACATCATTTAAGCTACAGAAAGCTGTAGCTGTTCACAATTCAAGCCTCATTGTGTGTTCAGACGGGGAGCAAGGGAGATTTTAGACGTGACTAAATTGCAGATAAAGTCAATGAGAATATGCAAGTGGGCATGAATAGATGCAAACTTATTCAGGGCAGCGCAAACTGAGACCAAGATGTACAAGAAGTACAAAATTAGCTGAATTCACTTCATAAAGATACAGACACGAGAAAAAAAAGAGAGAGACAGAATGAACTGAAGGTCCTGGTGAGTTCTGAGATCAGTGTGTATGTAGCTTACTAGCTCACCGCTAATGCCTATTGACATACTGTTTGGGGTGAATAAACACTGGCTGCACAAACAATCCAGCAGTCAAATTTGCTTCGCTTTCTGGCTAAACACGCAGTGTTTTGGCTGACGAAAAACCGCAACAGGTTGTGATATGTTGCTTGATTCTTGATGGCAATTGCTTGGAGCTTAGTCAAAATCATTGGGCTTTATTGGAGCTTTTTCTTGTAGAAAAAACACCTGAAAACCTACTTTTAAGATCAGCTTTTTGCTGTGCATGGTGGGGTTCTACATGAACACTATTTTCTACAAAAGTTTTGTCTGTGCTGTTCTCATTGATAATCTGGGAAAAGGTGATGTTATGGACTTGTGAGCACCAATCAGAATTTGGCAAAATTAGACAGTTGTTTGCTGATGTTGCTAGGCCACTGTCGATCAAATCTGATCAAACCACCCACACAGTCCTGATAAGTGTGAAACTTTTAATACCTAAGGATGGTTTTCCCCAAACTTTAACTCTAATTGTTCTTAGTTATTCATTAATGTTAAAGAGAAATGCTTAAAATTTAAAACCAATTTTCAGGGTCTTTAAGTGTATAATAATGAGACGAGGCTTAAGGTATCCAGCTTAATATCTTATATAATCTCGTTTACTCAGTGGGCAACCTCCGGGTCTGAGAAGTGAAGCCAATGTAGAAGTGCCTTAAACTTACATTCTTTCTAACAGCCAGAAGGAGGCGACTCCTCTGGTTGCAAAAAGAAGTCTGATTGTATAGAAGTCTATGAGAAAATGAGTCTACTTCTCACTTGATTTATTACCTCAGTAAACATTGTAAACATGAGTTTGTGTTGCTCGGTGGTGCATGAACCCAAAACGTCTCGATTGCCGAGTGATAAAGTACCCGGATCATCCGGCGATCTTCCACATCCAATGTAAGTTTATGAGAAAAAGTCTTTTTGGGCCCAATGGCATCACGTGATGGATGTGGAAATTGTAGTCCCACCGTTTGGCCACTACAAAAATTTGCTTCAAAGCCTGATGCTCTTCCTGGGGGCTTTAGAGCGACGCCCACAAACCAAGATTGCGACGGACAAAAATCAAGATGGCGACGGCCAGAAACCAACATGGCGACGGCCAAAATGCCGACCTTGAGGCTTCAAAACGGCAGTGTAGATCACATCAATGGCGTGTCTAAGGAGAGACTAAGAAATGAATGGGTGACGGTTCCTACGTCCACTCCTTGTATACTGTCTATGTCTTTATGTGCACTCTGCCTGGTCTCTATCATTTAGTAATGTAAGTAAAATCATCGATTCAACAAAGAGACATAAACTCCTCAGCCTCTCCTCAGACATGTCACTGATGTGTTCTCCACTGCCGACATGGTTATACACTCTAGCCAGTGTGACAAATCTGGCTAATCACCAACTGTCAGGTCAAATTGCACTCCAATTAACAGAGGACCGAGAGTGTGAACCAAGTGTGTTTTAGGAGCCTTCATACGTCAACAAAAAACTCAGCATCGACCTTCCGCTGTCTTTGTTGAGTTCAGAACTCTCCACAGCAGGTGTGCCACGAGTTGTGTCTGTTCTTTAACTAATTCAGCAACACCTGCTGAGCTTTATTAGACTTATTATGCTTCAGAGAAACGGAACTACAAACAAAACCATTCAGGGGTTTTATTAGATGGATGTCTCTAAATTGGCCGTGTGAAGATCAGGATTGTTAATTTGCAATGTTTTTCCTTCTTTGAACATCTTTTTGCAGTTGTTCATAATTGATATTGTGTTGGAGCGAATTACAGATATCAAGTGAGACCTTATGTAATGCCTATGACTGATGCTGTGTTCGAGTTCGCTCACCTACTGCGTGTGAAGATAGCCTCCAACTAAACAAATTATACATGTTCACCCTCTGGCACAATTCATACTTTTCACAATCTATAATGTATCCAGACAACTTTTAGCTCTCAATATTGTACAGATTCCTCTCTATGCTGCTAAGGATTAGGTGACCTTAAACCTTGTGAAAGTCTTTATTTATTGAGGCAACTTGGCAGACTTTTCTATTTTCCCATAACACCGTGCCTTTTAAATTGATTCGGTCGTAAATGGTAGAGCGGATAACTGTTGTGAACTTTTAGAAAACTTTTTCATTACTCAAAAGTATAAAATGTGTAATGGACAGACATAAATTTCCAGTTTTTAATGTCTGGTTGGAATTAATGCGGGGAAGAGCTGAAATTGCCTTTCTCTGGACACTGTAGTGTAGCCGACTTTAGCTACGCAGGTGTGGACTCGAGTCACATGACTTGGACTCCACTCAGACCTGAGTTATGAACGAATGACTTGACTCGACAAAATACTTTTGACTTTGACTTTATCACCAACAATAACTCATTAATTAATTTGGATTTGAGCCTTTTTCACTTAGAATGACTTGATATCCTCCCCAAGCCCAAATATTAAAAAATCATGTTATGAAAAAGTTAACAGCACTCAACTCTTCATATTTCTGACAACATATACTTTGAATCAACTCGACAGCAGCCATTGCCCAGGTAGGAGGGAAAGGTGTGTTTGGCAGTGAACACCATCACATCATCCAGCCCGTTCTCATTTCCATTAACTACAATGTAAACCCAACCACGGCAATGGTAAACGCTCAGGGAAAGTGCTGTGGTGACGTAGTGTAAAGAGCAAAAGAGACGCACAAAGTGGGTGGGAAGGGAGGTGGATGGGTCCAACAAACACAAGGCTTTCATCCAGGAGACCGCTGTTCATGTCCCTTGCGTTAGGTTTCACTTTCACTTTACAATCAGCTGATCGTTCATGTCCCGTGTTCACGTCCAGTCACATTTTCACTGTAAAAAACTTAGTAATTTGAAGCCCAACCATGTTGGTTTTGTTACCTAATCAGAAGCAAGTGTTTTTGTTTAATTCACAACATTAAGCACGTGAATAGTGTGACAGAAAAAGTGATGCCGAGGGGTATGGCAAAGCGTCTGTATGTGACGAGTTGGGATGAGAATGTGTTGCATTATCACATTTAGACATGAAAACATCAAGGCAACCACACTTTTTTTCATTCGCCACTTTAAATGACATACTTCTCAATGGCAGATTATATTAGTTTTCACTAATTATATTAGCGACAACTGAATAAAACAAGAAAATAGACTTGAAGAAAATATCATATATTTATATCAGTTGTCGCTAATTATATTAGCGAAAACTGATATAAATACATTTAATATATAAAACTGAAGTTTTTCTGCCTCCTCCAACAAGTCTTTGCGTTTTATTTAAAACTTTTGTCACAAATGTTTAGAGTTGAAGACAAATGGATTTAATAAAAGATTCAAAACTAGATTCAGTTTTGATAAAATTATATCAGTCGCCAAGAAACAACTCATCATTTTGCTTTAACATGCTATGAAATGTATTTAAAGTTAAAGATACTAATTTTAAGAAGCATTTATTATGTCTGTAGATTTACTAACTGTTACAGTGTGTCTGCAAAGGTCTTCTGTTTTATTCAGAATACTACAGTGATTGTGTGTTGTCTCCAGGGTGTGAAATTAAGCTTTTTCCTCACCTGCCACTGTAGCAGGTCACCGAACATTTCTACCGGCCACTCAATGTTTTTGTCTGCCACTCGTGAAATCTAGAACACTTTAGAATTATAAATACTGATTTAGTGGTACCAGACCGTAGAATTATGGAAAATATCATGTAACCTTAATCCATGACTATATTTAATTTAGGATTTGCTTTTTAAAAATATTTCTTAACATAAGGAAAACCTATTTGCCATGATGGCAGGTGACTTGAAATTTTTACCTACCACAGCCAAAATTTACCCCGTATTTGGCAGGTGACAGGTGCTAATTTCATTCCCTAGTTGTCTCTCTCTGAGCATTGCCAAAACGTGGGTGACCTATACTCAATAATTTGCCTGAACGCATCCTGTGTAGAAGCACACACAGGGCACAGAGCGTTGTCAGCTGCTGCTGCTGCTGCTGCTCTTCTAACACACTGCTCACGCTACGCCTCCCGTGTAGACACAAGTTACTGTTTAAAAATGTAAAAATGGCATTCAATTTGGTGAAGGGTGCATAAAGTTCAGGGCTCGGACTTATCTTGAGACTTGCATGTTTTTACTCGGGTCTTGACTCTGGACTTCGCCAAGACATGAGATTTACTTAGCTTTGTTTCCCATCTGCTGATCCGTAAAAGACCCGAGGACAGACCCAATCTGAACAGACCGGAGTAGTTAAACCCGGACTAAAATACAGTCGACCCAAATGGAGAGAGAGAGCAGCAGCATTGGCCGTGGTCAAAAACCTGTCATTTTTCGTGCGCTTCAATTCACGCCCTCCATCTGCCTAAAAAAAACAAAAACATTGATCAGAGCTCTACTCGGATCCTCTCAGGCGTTAGACATTATACACAGACAGACCCGAGTCCTGAACTCTACCCGACTCGATCGGAATGGACTAAGGCTGTCCCGTATACCATTTTTTGAGCTTGTAAGCTTCGGTGAGAAGTATTCAAGGCTTCGCAGAGCAGCATGGCGTGGCAGGCTTATGTTTGAGAATAACTAATAATAATTCATGTTGAATATGAACAATATTGTGGGATTATTCCTTATTTCATGGGCTATTTGGGGATTTATACATTATTATTACATACTTGCATATAAAACACTATTTTATTTTTTTTTATACAAAGCATTCCAATAATGATTTGGAGGTCGGTTACCATGGCAACGGTCAAAGCTTCAAAGCATTCAGGTCAGCCCTAGACTGCACTAGACTGAATTGGACCTGGCCCAAGTTGGGTTTTGGGTCAGGTCTCGGATACAAGGAACCAAGCACACACCTGTGAATATTTCTAATGTGAGGCTCTTCTGACACTCTAATTTTCAACTGAGGAGATAAAATGGTTGTTTCAATTATCGCTTCTAACGACAAGGCTGCCATTAAGAATATTCATCAGTCAAAGGTCACGTCATCACAGCCCTTTGTAAATGTAACAGCCTGGCTCTCGCAATTCTCAAACCGATCTGACTTCAGCAGATATGATTAATCCACATATTAAAAAAACAGTCTCAAAGATTTACCGTGACTTGAATCTAAAAACCTCCGCGACGGTGTCACTAGAACAACAACAACTGGACATTTTAAGCCTCATGAGTACAGGATATATTGCAGAGCTGTTGTGGATCGCATTAGGTTGTCAGCTTCTCCCCCCGCTCCCCCTCCCAGTTTAACTGTGAGGTTTTAAGGGAAAAAAGAGGACACAATTTGACCACAGTCAGCACAATGAATATGATATGCTGTCACAAGATTTTTAACTCAATTCAGCTCTGAATATATTGCGTGTGCTTCTGCAGCGGACTGTGTGATTTGAATGTTGAAGCTGTTTTTTTTTTTCATTGGATTAAAGCATTTCTGACAGACTTGCCTAAGGAGAACCAGCGAGTGGCGTCTTAACAAGATGTAGAGGTGTCCCACAAGGGGACTTTTATCCCCTCCTATTGTTTTCAATTTACACAAATGTAATGAGGTTGCATAGCCACTAAAATATGCTTAATAGTCGCACATGAATGCACACAGTCACACATGAGCAGGCTAGAGCAGGAGCACCAGGCTGATAAATGATAAGCCTAAGAGCTGGTACTTTTTTTTTTGGGGACATCAAGTTTCCACTTCCCACACATTTTTCGCACACTATGGATTTCCTTCTTGAGGGGCCCCATCAGTAAATTCTTGGAAATATGGATGATCACCATAGGAATCCACAAAACTTCATACTACATTAAGATAAAAAAAAAAAAAAAAAATGATGTAACCCACTGGTAATGAGTCGTTTTGACTTTGAGCAATGATATCAGATATATATTATCACTGAAGATAAGGTAGTATAAGATATGATAGAAATGGCTATTGTGCATGTTTTTCTCATTAAAAAAAAAGGAAGCAGTGTCTAAGTTTCAAGCCCGCGGGTGGGCGTTTTCCATGGCAGCTGTGACTAACATCTGAGAGCCGGCGATGCACTGTCAACCTCCTTTGCACTATACCAGAGCATGTCACACTGTATAGCCTATGAATGTTGATTAGGACTGTCACTGTTTCAAAAAAGTCAACGAAATCCACACACTGCTTCTCAGATGCTTTCGGAGTCGTGATTATCCGATCAGCACGGCTTCGCTCGCTAGTGTGTGTCCTCGTCCACTTTGATTCCAACGAGACGTCACTTTTCGTTGTTATTTCAACGCCTGCTGAGTTATTGGCTATAAAATAGAGGAGCATTAGCTGTCCTGTTTGTGGCAACCCTATCTCCTACAAAATTCCCATACAACTAAACTGCAGTCTAACATTATGTTTAGAGGGAAATGTATTTTCTCCCGGATTACTGTTGCAGTTCTTAAACACATGGTTAACGTTGTTAGTTGAAACAAAACAAAAACTCGAGAAAACTTAGTTAGATTTAGTAAAAGAAACATGATTTGGCTTAAAATAACTACGAAATTGAAACAACAAATATGCAACAAAACTACCTCGTTAGGTTTAGGCAGCAAAACTACTTGATTAGGTTTAATTAGGGATGTTAATAATTAACCGTTTAACCAACATTAAG
Organism: Sebastes umbrosus; assembly: GCF_015220745.1. NCBI lineage: Eukaryota > Metazoa > Chordata > Actinopteri > Perciformes > Sebastidae > Sebastes > Sebastes umbrosus. The sequence continues at coordinate 9,477,700 of NC_051284.1, forward strand.
AATTTTAACCGATTAACGCTATCAGTTAAACGTTAAAATAAAGATGAAATACAAAGCCAGTGTTGTTGCTAACGCCGGCGCTAACCGCCTTCACTGTAATCAGTAGGCGGCTGGCAAGACACGGGAGCAGTAGCATTTATTCACCGACAAATAAATTGTACACACACTACTACAGCTACGTTCACAGCTATAACGCCACTGAGGGTCGGTTATCGGTTACATTTTCTTTTTCAAAATTAGCATCCCTAGGCTTAATAAAAAATAAAAATGTTTGTCGTTATCTAAAATAAGTGAATGTTGACCATAGACTGTGTACTGGCTTCTAATTGTCTTTGTAGCTGTACTGTATTGCTCCAATTGTCGGTAGCCCTATAAAAGATCTTTTGTTCCTGGTGCAGTCAACCTTTTCAACAGAATTAAGTAAAGTGTATGACGGGTGTCAAGATCAAGAAAAACTTTATTATCCCTTAGGGGCAGTTTGTTGTACAATCAGCAGTACCACACAGCCATCAAACAACAACAGCAATAAACACAATAAACAGCCTATTAAAGGCAATAAATACAAAAAGGCTTACAACATAAAACATTACAGGGCATTGTTTAGGAAACCAATGGCAGTCGGAACAAAAATAATTTCTGAGCCTATCGGTCCTACATTGAGCCAAACTGTATCTGCGGCCTGACGGGAGCAGTCTGAACTCAATGGACAGGGGATGGCTAGAATCAGCTAGGACCGACTGAGCCTTCTTTAAGGTCTTTCTTTAGAACAGAGGAGTCAAGTCATTAAGGGCGGTGTCTGCAATTTTGCTGCACACTTTAACTATGCCCTGCAACCTGTTTCTGTTTTTGTTTTTGAGGGAAAGCAATCCATACCTGGCCAGGGGTTTATGTATATATGCATGCGTGATTCACTGTTGACAAGATTGAAGACAAGAAACAATAACAGTTACGTAATGGATTTACCTAAGAGGTTGAGCTGTGACAAAAAGTAAAAGTAATGGTAGATGAAACTAACTTGTGCTGCCTTTTGTTTGCCATCAAACATTTCAACTTGTTTTGTGTCCCCTGAATGCATCTATTGTGCTGCCCGGCAGCCATATTTCCACAAAGCTCCCGACCAGCAGCCTTAATTTATACTTTGGCAGGAACGGAGCACGACCTTCATTCCAAAGTCTCTTAAAATAGAATTGGTTGACCTCACTCGCATACTGATGGTAACCTTTTTCACCCACTCTAACCCGTTGAGAGTACATCATCTATGAAAATGTCAATCTTGTGCTATTCTACAGAAATACACCTGCAAAAGAACTGGGGGACAACAAACCACTAACATTTGTATTTTCATCCTCCTTCTAGTGATCACAGGGTTGTCTTATAAGCATTTCAGTCTGGCTTTGTTAATCTTTCAACTGTTTAAACCCCTTACCATTCTGCCCTTTTTTTTCTTTTAAGAGGGGTCGGGGTGGGGGACAGGGGATATTCAGGGATAGATAAATAGTCAACAGTAGATGTCACGTAGAAGTGGTGTACATCATGTGAAAGCTGGAAACCTGAAGATAATTTTAGATGCAGCTCAGCACTGTGTGTCAAGCTGTTTTAGTCATTAATAAGAAATAAAACTGTGAAAGTGTATCAGGGCTTAGAACATGATGATAAGCGTTTGTGATGGCCATTCCCATGCTCTATTATGTCTCATAAATTGTTGCAGCAATTTTGGGTTTGATACCATTTGTTACACAGATTTGGTGCTAAATTTAACCATTTTTTACCACTCGAGATTTGATAAAAATGATCAATAATCCCTCCAGAATACCACGTCAAGACACCAAGACCTTGAGGAACACCATAGAAAATGACATATTGTGATTTGGTGTCAAAAACTTTTGAAATTTGGAGATTTCTGCAAGAATTGCATTTTTCTGCAATTGGATGGCGAGCACTTCTGTTCTGGAAACTGCTCAGAAACCTTCTTATTGTCAATATAGCTAGGAAAGCCATCCATCCTCTGAATGCCCTAGGTCTCTAGTTTGTGGCTGTTAAATTCCATGAGGCTGTGATTATCTAAGAGGTCACAACAGATCATTTTATATAGTGAAGTCAAATAAAAAAAAAAATGGGCTCACTAAAATGAAATGGCTACTATGGGGACTAACATCATCACACATGAATACAATTGGGCTTGTGGGATCCACAAGAGTCTCAGCTTTCCAGTGATGCCCAATTTATGTGATTCCAAGACTGTTTAGGGACCCCAGTATGCGGAAATATTGGGTATGAGACTTGTGGGTACCCATAGGACCCATTTTCGTTCACATATCTTGAGGTCAGAGGTCAAGGGACCCCTTTAAAACTCGCCATGCCAGTTTTTCCTTACCAAAATTTAGCGTAACTTTTTTTTTTTTTTTTAACATTCTTCCTGAACAAGCTAGCATGACATAATTGGTACTAATGGATTCCTTAGGTTTTTATATTTTTTTCCATGATATCAGTATCTTCCCTCTACATTGAACTGATTCCGCTACAACCTCTGACAGACAGAATAGCGGCCGGGCTCGCTAGTTGGCCATCAAAGTTTTAAGAGGTTGAAGTACACAAAAATGCATTTTTAATTCACAACTATACGGCAATGTTTTAAATTTTTGTGATTATTCCCCTTTTCTTGTGAAGTAATCAGTGTTCCCTGTCCCTAGGTTTTTTCAAATAGTCAATCGTGTAAAAAGAATGTCAAAGGCCTTTTAGGATGTCTGTCCAAAAAAAAAACTCCACCTAAATGCCAGAAATGTAATTGTAATCAAACAACCTTCATCATTCACTTCTACATATGATAAGTCAATGTAAAGTATTGATAAAAGGGTTAAAATAGTAAGGTACTCCATAGTGAACTTCTTATTATCAACAGTGTCGTAGGAGGCATTTGATGACACATCAGCCAAAAAGGAAACCTAGAGAGTAAAACCTGCCTACAGTATCAAATGAAAGAGTGGGTGGACACAATAACTTCAATACAACGGAAACATATTGCAATAAATCATATCTACGTGGAGCTTCTAATGCTCATTTTTCTGGCGAGACTGTTCAAAACATGCTGATTCAAGTCTATAGTAACTTTTGAGGCATTTCTTGTGGGGATGCGTCGGACTGCATTTTATTTGTGTTCCTTTTTATTTTGTATTTGCATATTTAGCCGCTTCTGTGATTCACAGTGAAGTCACTTCAGTTCAACCAGCAGATGTTTTCCCATCAAACATGAGCTGTTGTCGCTTCCTTTTTAAAATATGTCAGATCATCCATCAATCATATTGACTCCTGTGGCTGGGTTTTGATGAAGCGCTAATGTATTTCGCCACTTCAATACAGCGTTTTCAAAACTTGAGGGAATTATGCATCTCACCGCTGTGTTCAGCCATTTTCAAAACAATATAGATGAGAACTACTATTCGATGTTAAAACTAGGGCTGTCAATCGATTAAAATATTTAATGGTGATTAATGGAATGATTGTCCATAGTTAAATCGCGATTAATAGCAAATTACTCACATCAATTTTATCTGTTCAAAATATACGTTAAAGGGATATTTGTCAAGAATTGAGTTGGCAAATCTGCTTTACTTTATGCAAATGTATTTATAATGGGAAGTCAATTAACAACACAAAACAATAACAAATATTGTCCAGAAACCCTCACAGGTACTGCATTTAGCATAAAAAATATGCTCAAATCATAACATGGCAAACTGCAGCCCAACAGGCAACAACAGCTGTCAGTGTGTCAGTGTGCTGACTTGACTATGACTTGCCCCAAAACTGCATGTGATTATCATAAAGTGGGCATGTCTGTAAAGGGGAGACTCGTGGGTACCCATAGAACCTATTTTCATTCACATATCTTGAGGTCAGAGGTCAAAGGGACCCCTTTGAAAATGGCCATGCCAGTTTTTCCTCGCCAAAGTTAACGTAAGTTCGAAGCGTTATTGATATCGTTAGTGTAGTCTGCCTGACTCATTGATCCTTTATCTGACTGAGGTTTGTGTAAGTTAGAATTTATGGTCCCGAGATGGCTCTGAAATATCAGTAGCCCAACTGTGTTGTGTATTGATAAATCCATGGCGCTGTCCGTGGTGCTGAAGTAGCAGATGATTTTTTTGAGTCCCGTCCTTCTGTCAGTTTTGTCTTGGATCTCTAATATTCTCTAAACCATATACCTGGTGTGGGGTATTAAAAAATACGGAACCAAAAGAGTCATTCATGTGGCGCTTTGCTAGCCGCTGATGGTCCATCCACCCCTGTTAAAAATTAACAAAGTGCTTACTGGTTAAACCAGTTATGTTTAGGACATGCTGCCTCTTCAAGTGTGTTTGAAAAGTAGTTAGGAAGCAAGCAAAGAAGTGAAAATAGATTGCTAAAAGGAACAAACAAATGGTTGAAACATCCAACTTCTGCGGCTCCTAATGGTACAAATGCAGTTAAGTTAACCTTAAAGATCTACACCTTATTCAGGTGAGTGGTAGACATTTAAAGGCCTTTTTTTACAGAACCCTGATTTGAAATTTGGAACCTCCAGAATAAGATGGTGTTAGAAAAATATCCAGGTTAAATCACTGGGGGTCCCATTTAGAGTCAAATAAACCATAAAGCAGGGAATGCTTTAGGGCGTGGTTACCTTGTAATTGACAGGTCGCTACCACGTCGTTGTCCAATCTGGGTGTTATTAAAACTTTGATACAGTATATGAAGTGCTTGATTTATGCAGCAGAGTTTTCATAAGCGGAATGCACATTTTAAACATCAATATCGCAGTCGATCGTGTTCATTTAATATGTGGGAAGCCAAAATCGTGATTGCGATTAATATTCGATTAATTGTGCAACTCTAACTCTCTGATTTAAATTGAATCCAGAAGAACACATTTTGTTGTAGAACTTGAAAAACCTTCATCTGGCATTCACTTAGACAAAAAAGTTGAGGTTATTTCTAATTCATTAGATCTGCTCAAGGGTTTAGTTGTGTGACTTTAGATGCTGGCTGATATAGACGGAGCAGTGAAAGGTCAGAGAATAATGCATGAAATTCAAGGTTGAGATTAAACTGCACTGTGTTATGTGTATCTGTTAGATCTTCACCTACTGAGAGACAGTCATATTGTGACGTCTGTGCTGTGCTCATTCATCTGAGTCGGCGGTTGTCGTCATTTCTGTCCTCAAGGTGTCAAATGCAATTTCCTGAACTTTTGTGTATCCCCTCTTTGTTTATAAGGTAATTCAAAGCATGCAATTTTTTTTTTTTTCCTACTACACAAAGGTTCACGCTTTCACAATGTCAAGCGAAACCAATTAACCCAACCCTGGACCAGTAGAATGGGGGTGCACAAATGACACATTGAGGAAAGAGGATTAAAATGTTCATTGTGTACATAAATGCTCCGCTTGGCAAAATGTCAATGCTCTTCTCAATTTCCAACAGACAAAATCTGGAATTGCTTTGCTGTACAATGAGGAGACCAACAATACCTATGATGTCTGCCTGAAATTGACCAAAGAGGTATTAACCATACAGAAGCTGGATGTGGTTTGCACAAGTGGAAACGAATCCCAAGTAAATGTAAGTGCGCCCGAGGGCTCCAGACCGGCATTGTTATTCATGCAGCATAACTCCAGAAATACTGTTTCAATGTTCACAATATCCTATTGCCAATAAGAAACTCCCACTTTCTAAAGCACAGAACTGTTGTACTGCGAAGACAGGCGACTGGAGGTCTGGGCTTGAGCATCAAAGTAAGCATATAAGTTTTGATTATGGAGAGACTAGTGGGAATGAAAAGGCTTTTGGGTTGCAGAAATTTTTTATCACCGAAACTCAACAACGTTCATCCTCATTTCTTCCTCTACTGCTTTTCAGGGCGGTGCTGAGCACAACGTGTCTGTGGTTATCTCAAAGATTTTCAAAGATCAAGTAGGTAAGAAAGTGTTTTTATTTCTTACTACTTCAATGTGGATTTGGAAATGACTTTCAATGCATTGTTAAATGTCATTAATCAAGTTGATTATGGAAATGTTAATGAAATTAGAAGGAGACTCTGGGTATTTTTACAGGCGACATTTAAGTTTCACAATGAAATTTTGAGAGCATCAGTATTATCTTGTAGGAGTAAGTATTGGGTTAGGGGAGGAAAATCAGAGAAAAACTGTCAAAAGAGTGAAGAAATTGGTTAAATTTGGGAGGGAGAGGAATAGTTCAAAATTTTAACAAGTAGTTTTGCATTTTTTCCAAGAAGGTGAGATGAGAATTTTGATATAAATCTCATGTCTGAGTGTTAAAGGGGTACTCCAGTGATTTATTATTGCATTTTCTCAAAGTTGAGAAAATGTGTGCGAGAAGAGAATAGTAAAACAATGATAGCAGCAGAGCCTACTTCTCCCATAATGCAATTCAAAAGCATCTCCAATTGGCCCTTTCATGCCTGGTAAATGCTCACGTCTTTCAAACCCCAGTTTGTAACGCAGATTTTCTGTTATAGATTTGTAGTCTCCATCAGGATTATTTTCTCAGACTTTGGAAAGCTCCCTCCAGAGCTACAGAATATATTCTACAACTGCACCAACTGAGCAGTACTTCAAGTAAACTAGACTTCATGTGTAAAATCTTTGCTCCTTCAATATAGAGATTGAGTCAGGAGGTGTTTAGCGTAGCTTAGCATAAGGACTAGGGCTGAACGATATTGGAAAATAATTTGTATAAGTTTTATCAAAATTCGGCCAACCAAAAACATAACTTCCTTGGCAGAGGTAACAAAGTACCCTTTAGAGGAGTTGGTGTCTCCCCGTTTCCAGTGTTTGTGCTAAGCTAGGCTAAACATATCCTGACTCCAGCTCCATGACATGAGATTAATATCGATCCTCTCTTCTGACTCTCAGACCAACCCTGTCTCCTAAAGGGAAACGTATTTTTCTCACTGAGTACTGCTTCAGTTTTAAACACGTGGATGTGAAAAACATTTTGAATTGAAGCAAAACAAAATAATAATGCAACAAAACTTCTTGTTTTTGTCTAGGCAACAAAAAGGACACGAACATTCAACGTGTCATGATTATTGTGTTGCACGCCGCTTTTTCGTGTGTCATTTGTACGCCACGCAAACGTCTGCAGTTTAGGTTTAGGCAAGAAAACCACTTAGTTAGGGTAAGGGAAATGTCAGCATTGGGCTTAAAATAGTAAATTAAGAAAAACTCGTACGGAAAAACGTAAAACAATCGTCAGGTGACAAACGTTACTAACATAACTTACAAAACACCATCAATGGTCTCAAACACGGGTCTCCTGGTTAAAAGTCTGATGTTTGTTGGACCCATCCACCTCCCTACCCGCCCACCATAAGTGGTTTCTGTTGCTTTTAATAATACATCCCTTACTCTTACCGTAGCATTTATACACGGATGCGTTTACATTGCAGTCAGTACAGGATACATGGCGTACAAATGACATGCGGAAATCAAGAAAGGCGTACTTATTGCATACTAAAAACCTTGCGCATTATCGTGGCATTCATACGCCTTTTCGTGCGAACAGGCCGGTTGAGTAAAAGATCATGCTTTGGCTTAAAATAAATACGTTTGTTATGTACATAACTTAAACATTTGCTTCACACGGGACATGAACAGCGGTCTCCTGGGTAACATTCTTGTTTGTTTGACCCATCCAACCACCCCCGACCAGCTCCCTACGCAGACTTACAGACTTTTGATGAGAAACATATTTGTGATATGTCAAAAACAAACATAATACGGGAGAAAATAAGTTTCCCTCAAAATGTAATTGACAGTGCAGTTTCGTTATATGAGAACATCATTTTTTTAGGAGACCAGACAGCTCAGAAAGAAAACAAATAACCTTTTATTCCCCCCAATATGTTGACGCATTCCTCTTCAAATCTGTTTTTATTGGTTAGACTGTTTGTGTACACCTACTGGTAGACACTAGGATATATATATATATATATATATATATATATATATATATAAGAGATGAGCTGTTTCAAGGTGGTTACTTAGTTTGCTTGAAAAGTAAAGAATATGTTAAAAAAAATAGTGTGAAAAAAACCACTGAGTCACCAGATTGGAAAAGTAGGTAATGCTCCCATGTTGCTAGCGAGATGGAGGAGAAAATATGTTTCTCAGTGAAATTGTAAGAACTCGTGACCTCTCACTCTCCTGTTAAGATGCAATATCAGAGCGTCATGTGAGTGAATCATTCCCCTTATAATTTGTCTTTTTTGCCCACATCCCTCTTAATACCTTTTTTGGATGCGAGAAAATCATGTCTTCATATCCCCCCGGGGACGTTAAGAGCCCCCTTTCACAGAGCTTTACAAATCTTTTCACAACAGAGCTTTCATTGTTTCCCCCCGTGCCGCTGCAAATGAGTTTATATCGTGATTAGTTTCAAATTTCATGCTTTCCTGTGTTCTGTCTCTGAGCTGTAGGACGTTGCCAGAGATTAGTCAGACAGAGACACTGCTTGCTCTTTCCACCACATTACCATGTATGAAATGAGCAATTATTTTCTAATGTTTTCATTAACCTCTGACACTTGACAACTGACGCCTTGCAGCCGATCAGACGGGGAAGCTATTCGTCGGGGACGCCGTGTTGCAGGTCGGTACATCAGTTTGTGACTTATTTTTGCTCCGGGGGTTGATTTGGGTCACTGCCAACACTTGCAACTTGTTGCATCTTAATTTTCAACCCCTCTTCTGTATTGACAAGAGTGTAATTTCATTTAGAAAATGGGAAGAGCATATTTTTGGAAGTTTGAACTGAATGATTCTAATCAAATGAGTCTTTTAATGTCTCTATGCTTTTTTTTTTTTTTAACAGATCATTTTGTGGCCAAATATATTCTTCTTGAATTCTGTGGTAGATTAATCACATCTACGTCTACAATCATCAAAACCCCCCAAAGTGTCTAGTATTTAGTAATGATATTCATTTAATCTCTTAAAAAAAGTTAATTTGAATCTGTCTGGCAGGTTTATTGGGTCTGCTGTTTACCTCGAATATCAAGTAGATTCATTGGACAGCCGAGCAATATTAATACTCATATTGGACCTTATTATGAATGATATTATGAATTGAATTGCTATTGCTTCCACCTCTGGATCACCACTGTTTCATATTTATTTGCAATGACTTTGGATTGTCACAGTGCGCAATATTGCATCTATTTGCATACTATAAGCCACGGCAGGAGAGGCAGCATATCAGGGTTAGGGTTAGAATAGAATAATAGAATAGCAGGGAAAAGAAAACTTTCTATTCTATATGAAATCATTTCAATGTGTAGCTGCTATATATAGCCCACAGGCAGATTATGAGACAATGGGTTTGTTTTCTATCTCTTTGCGTCCGTTTTGTGTCACTTTGTGGTCGTTTTTTGCGTCTTTGTGATGTAGTTTTGCATCCCTTCGTGGTCGTTTTATATCTCTTTGTGGCGTAGTCCTTTTTGCACCTCATCGTGGTGTTTTGTTTCTCTTTGTGGTCATTTTCCACGTCTTTGTGGTCCTTTTACATCTCCTTGTGGTCTTTTTTATGTTGCTTTATGGTAATTTTGTGTGTATTTTGCAGTGTGGTCATTTTGTGTCTCTTTGTGATCAAATTGCGTCTCTTTGTGTGTCTTTGTGGTTTGTTTATGTCTCTTAGTGGCTTGTTTGTTTTGTTTTGTGTCTCTTTGTGGTTGTTTTGTTTAGTAGGACCATTCAGTAGAGGTGTAACGCTACACAGAAGTCAACGGATCGGTTCACACCAGGGTTTAGGAGTCAAGGTTCGGTGCGAGATCAGTACAGCATAAAAAGAAAAAAACAAGTGCATGGATATGAGAATACTTTTCTTTTCATTTATTTTCTAACAGACAGTAGTGCAAGTGTCAAAGACAGACAAAAATCCTCTTGTCAGGGACTGAGGGAGCATTTTTTGCCCACTGGCAACTTTGGTATAATGTTGGTCTTTTCATTAGAAGGAGCATGTGAAACATTTCTGTATTACACTGTACAAACACTGAACAAACACTTTCCCAAAAGGCAACAGATCACAATAGGCTATAAAACTGAAAATCATCTCTCATGCTATGAAATTGAAAATACAAAATATGGGTTGCTTTTCCTTCGTCTCAGTGATTGGCACATCTGGGTGATGCGTTGGCGTGTTCAATGCGTTTCCATTCATATACCCTACAAAGGTGGAGCAACACAGACGCGCAGTCCTCTCGTCTTAAACACAACCCTCTCTCTACGTTGCTGTTGTGGCTGACTGGGAATCCGCAGGCGGGGTCTTCCAGCTCCGGCTCACCATAGTGTGACTGACTCCCACGCCAAACAGCTTGTTGTGCTAACCTCAGCAAATGTTTCTATCAGCGTACAGCTAAAGGTTTCAGGGCAGAATTCGCGCTTGTGAAATTTGGTTCCAATACCGTGCATCAATCTATGGTACATACCGTGTATTCTGCGTGCGGCTGCGTGCACCGGACCATGACCCCCTCACCGTGACGGTTCAGCACGAATACAGGAACTGTTACAGCCCTACCATTCAGTAATCCATCCATGATACTAACAAGTAGGGCTGTCGCAATATTGACAAGCCAACCGCATGGGATGGCAAGCAACCGCCACAAACTCAATGTTTATGTTTTTTCTTTTCTTTGCAATGGGAGTGCCACGTTTTTACACTTTCCTACAAACGGCAGCAGCGTGACGAGGTTCTGAACGTCAACTCTGCACTAAGCGCTGCACGCATGGTGTTTTTTTTCTGGTCGTCGAGAGTTGAAAAATTGTTCAACTTTGGATAAAACTCCACAAAGACCAACCGTCACATCCTACATGTTGGCTACAAGTGATGCACAACAACAACAACAATGAAGGAGAAATTAATAAACGTTGTCCGGCGGGTCCGTCCTCTCTCTCTCTCTCTCTCTCTCTCTCTCTCTCTCTCTACGTGCTTCAGCCTTCCCTTCATCCAGAGCCGAGCACTCTACCTCGTACTGACATTTTGATATTTCGTATCATAGCAACCAGACACAACCAAAGTGCAGCTAAAAAAAACCGCTGTGCCTCATTGTGCCCTACATTGTTCTGCATTTAACAATAAACAAGTATTTAATTTGTTTTAAAACGGTCATCTTTTTTCATTTAAAAAGCAACAATATACCTAATAATAGCCTAACAATAAAGCTTATTAACACAGCGCTAAAATCAGGATAAATAAAGTAATTTGCAAAAAAAGTTAATACCGCAGCCAATCATTATCACCGCAGGGGAAATTCCTTCACTGCGACATCCCTACTAACAAGCCAACTTACCTATCGCCTTCTGTCTCCGGTAGGGGGGTTAGCAGGGGTTTGCTAATCATATTCAACCCCCGGCCTCCCCTCTGGCCCTGGTCCTGCAGAGAATGAGCACAGAGTTTCAAAATTACACACTTTATCCACTGTATAATTACTTACTTGCTTTTCCACTCTCTCTGTTGGTTTCTTTTAGGTCAATGGCATAAACGTAGAGCCTTGTACTCATGAGGAAGTTGTGAGTATATTTGTGATTAAGCACAATACACGACTCCATCCATCCATCCATCCATCCATCCATCCATCCATCCATCCATCCAATCCATTGCTGTTCCATCCTCCTCCTCCCAGGTTTTTACACCAAATCCCAGTGGCTATCAACACGGAGGCAGCGCCTCAACAATCCGAGTTGTCATATTGACAGGAAGGCAGTTTTTCCTTTTGGTTTACACTGTGACATAATTGAAAAAAATGAAAAGCAGATCACTATCAAAAGCTACACAGGAAGTGAGGGAGCTAATATTTGGCAGCGTTTTTTTTTATACGTGGACTTTTTCTCTTTCAGCTTCTCTCTTTGTGACACATTTCCTTTATTCTCTGCCACCACCACCATCACCACCTCCACCACCCATCTCCCACACACAAGCACACACTCTTCCCATGTCTGTCGTCTCTTTTCTCCTCGTGCAGCCCCAAACAGCTGTTCACTACATTCACCTCCAGAGCGTTCGAAACGCATAATGAGCAGTTTTCTCTTCAGAACAAAATCCAGAGCTTTTAATGGCAGCCTGTCCCACTTTGCAGGCGCTGACAGATGCTCAGGCTAAAGTAGGGCCACCGCACAATGTTTGAGAGGATGGCGAGGGATCTGATAGCAGATGTGCATTTTTAGCGTATGTAGAAGTGACCTTGCATTTTAGATGTGTCTCATAGTCAAGTGTCTCATTTGCTCTTTCACTTTCTCTCTTTTTTTCGCACGGAAGATAGACAGATTTAATATTTGATCCTTTAAACTTAACCTTACTTTGAATGCCTTCTTTGAAAACTTTGACATCTTTGAGGACGTATTTTATATCACTTAGAAGTCAGATAATCAGACGTTCAGAGCGTAATTACTTTTTGATGTCAGCTGTCACTTTGCTGTCACGAGAGAAGCGCCGGCCTTCAAGTTCCGCCTTTGATGATTTAAGCGAAGCCACTTCCGTCAGGCTTTTAACTCATGACTACATCTTCTCCACTCATCTCCCGTTAGATTTTGTTTGCTCTGGCTGTGTACAGCTCGACACCAATGTGGCTTGTATCATTTATTTGAGATTAAATTTGCTGCATCGCTTTGCAATCGTTCCCTCCCTCTCTCTCTCTCTCTCTCTCTTGCTATCTATCTCGATCTCAATCTCTCTCTCTCCTTCTCTCGCTCCCGTCAGGTTCACCTCTTGCGCACCGCAGGAGATGAGGTCACCATCACCGTTCGCTACCTGCGAGAAGTTCCATCATTTCTAAAACTGCCTCTAGGTAAGAGTCCTGCAGTTTTGATGCCATGCAAGCTCACAATAAACTTCCATTTCATCCAGCATTTCTTCTTTTTTTTTTTTTTAGCAATAAAGGAATAAACCACATTTATGGGAGATTGTCTTTCTGCGCACCTTGACGCTTTGAAGCAGTTCAATAGATGAGCGTTTATTTCAAAGTAATAAATTGTCATGCTCAGTGGCCTGAGGCAAGCAGTTAAGTCTGAACCACCTAGAGCTGCAATCCCCCTGCTTCTGTATTTACCTTTAGCAGCTTGAAGAGATGAAAACACAGACACTAAAATCCTCCATGTGGAGCCGGTAAAAGGTGAGGAATCAGGTACGCAGCCGAGAGAGGTGAGAAAATGATAGCGAGCGGGAGAATGAGAACTTGAAGCAGCTCTAAAACACAAAAAAGTAATTTGGAAATTTTGGAAAGTTTGGCAATTTTATGGAGTAACCTACTGTTTTGAAGTTAAGTGGGACTGCTTTGTCTTTCTTATAATAAGTACAGGAGTGATACAATCCTGCGCAGTGGAGGTAGTTGCTTACCCATCTGAGTTTATCATTTATTATAATTGTTTAATTTTTTAGCTATAGCTCTTTTTCTGGAGCTTTCAACTACATCCCAGTGCTTTCCTTAGCGGATTAGACTTTGATCAGAGCTATCTCCATGACAACTGAGTAAACGCCATCTGTTGAGGAAGACTTGATGCGGTTGAAAGCTTCAGAAAAAGCTAGCAAGTAGACTTTAGATTGGGATGTTTTTTTGTTTTGCCAAGGTCGAGAACTAACTTTCTCACTCAAAAATTAATATACAGTGTTAGATTTTACTGGAATAGTTTTAAATTTTCTTATTTGCTCTCTTTTTGAGAGTTTTCTATGCTAAATATGAAGCTACAGCTAGGAGACGGTTGGCTAAACAAAGAGTGTAGAAGCAAAGAGACAAAACTCCGGTGCTTCTTTGACAACCGACGCTAGTACCAGTACGAACACTTGAATAGCCCTAATTTAAATCATTATGTCCTAAAAGTTGTAAAATTAACTAATAGCTGGATCCAGAGTTATTTTCCTCGGCCTAATTAACGTGCATCAGACCCACGAGACTGCACCGCCCTGCACGCTCATATGACATATCCGGTTCTGCCAGCTTCCTGCTAGCTTTACGCGGCTGTAATAAAAAACATATTGGCTGTAATTCATCACTTTTATAACCTTATAATACACCCATTGGCTGTATGCTGTAAGCCTGTACCGTGGTGAATATATTACTGTCTCTGTTCCCAAACAACCGGCTGTCGGCTAGTAGCTAGTAGCGCTAGTAGCATGACATAAACAGAAATTAACATATTAACACGCAGGGCAAAAGCATAGGACAAAACTCCTTATACATCCATGGTCTGTGGTCTATTGGACATTGATTTTGGAGGTCCTTGACATGAAGAAGTTTGAGATTGCTCTCAAAATCTGTGTGCTTGATCTTTCTAAGATCCATTTATGTCCATCGCTCACTTTACGCTCCTCTGGGAGGCGGCCGGGCAAAAAGTTTAATAAATAAGTAATTCAATAAATAGTTATAATAGTGTGCATATTTATAATATTTTTATTGTTCAACAAAGGCCATTTCGGTAGAGACATTAAATATGATGATAGAAAAATGTTTTACTTTTGTACGGCACTTTGTAGTCTGACGGTTTACCGGTGTCCGGTAGTCGCTTTCAGTTCATAATGGCGGAAGCATAGCTTTGCTGCTGGGTGCTGACATTGCAATGGAACAACCAATTGGCTTTCATGTCTTGTCAATATACGTTCTTGTCTATAAAGACTGAAAGTTAAGTTAGTTAACATAGCCAAGACAAATGTGATGGGGAGCATCATGTAGCTCATGGGAACTTTATGCTACAAAACGTGCAGACTGCTAAACCACCAATAACTGTTATCTAATAATTTAGCTGTAAGCAAAAAGTGAATGAACATGTAATACAAATCATTTCAGTCTTCACCTGCAAACATAATGATCATTTTGTACAACCTTATTATGAAGAGCACACAGATACTAATAGAATAATACTAATAGACGTGCATGAATATTTATAGCTCGGTTGATAAACCACCACATTCTTACTAATTCAAAGTGAGAGCTGTGAGAAGTCCAGCCCTCGTATCCTCCGGCTAAGTTAACATTCATAGGGAGGCGCCGGTGCAGAGACGCTCAGGTTTTTAGCTGTAGGGCGTTTGGCCGGTGAGTCGTGTTTTGTTGCCTGAAAATGAAAAGGTTCAAGTTGTATTCTCTCTAAGCCGCCCTTTGTCTCAACCATGGCAAAAATGACAAGCGTGAGAGGCCGGGAGCAGTCTGCCACACTTTACCGAGTGTGACCGAGTTAGACTGAAGGTCCTCTAACGCCAAACTAATATCATACCAAAGAGCAGCCTTTGTCTCTTTTTGGAGGTGCACTGCACGGCTTAAAGGCAGGGCAGCAGAATAAAGTCAATATCAAAACTTAACCGCTATGAACTGGGCCATGGTGTTTGAGGTTTAGGTACAACTCTAGACTTATTTCATTTGTTTCTAAAGGAATTAAATAATAAATACACACAACATGGAGTTGGACTAAATGTGTAACAGTGATTTTTTTAGAAGCCTTTTTTGTAAAGAACATGAATCTCCTTTCTTTCTCAGGTTCCCCCGGGCCGTCCACTGATCACAGCAGAGTATCCTCTCCTCTCTTTGACAGCGGCTTCCATTTAAATGGAAACGGAAACAGCACAGTAAGAAAAATCTATTTGCTATTGCATGTATAATAATGTTTTAAAGTAGCCCCTTTCGCTTTGTGTTACCGGTGTGTTTTGTCAGCATGAAGTATTCAGTGTGTATATACAGTATGATTCAGGGGTGGGACCAAGTTATTGTTTTTCTAAGTGTCAAGTCTTTGAACTCAAAGTCCCAAATCAAGACAGGAAAATCTCGAGTCAAGTCCTAAATTTTGAGTTTCGAGTCCCCAAATGTAATGCTATTTGCATCTCCGTCTGTAATTTTTGACCCACACATTGACCACCGCGTAGTTTTTTGTACATGAACAAAATTCTTTGGTATCATTTTTTTCCAACTGGAGGTCAGTAATGTAGCATCAGTTCTTCATGGTTTTCTCCTGCAACTTCATTGGATGCTGTCAGATTGGTTCGCACAAAGTAGGTCTGGGGAATTAAGTGTTGACTTGCTGAGAATAAATAGAGTTAACTATTTATTCAATCAGGAAATGAGTACCCCCTTTTTAAATAGCTATCCACTTTTAAATATTTTTTGGACTTGTGGGAAGGTATCAAGTATTTTCAAGTCAAAAAGTCCAAGTGAAGTCATGAGTCATTGGTTTTAAAGTCGAGTTCCTTTTTTATTTTGTCATGTCTAAAGTCATGACATTTGTGACTCGACTCCACACCTCTGGTATGATTGCTAAATTGCCACTTAAACATAACATTAAGTCCATTAGGAGTCCATTAAGACTGTCTGTGCCATGTTCATATTGACCAATTATCCTGAGCCTGTCCTGCAGTGCCTACATGTACCAGAATGCATTGTTTGTGTGAGGCCCTCAGACAATCCTAGCTTTGGGACTATGTATGTTTACTGCACTGCTAATGAAGCTTCTTATCATATATATTCACGATGGCCTTAACAACAGCATTACAAGACAACACAGAAACTAATCTGAATACCTTATGTGCGGTTTCAAAGGCTCAGGTAAAACAGCCAGCATCTCCCATCTGGCTCTTGGAACGAAGAACGGTTAGCAGCTGTACACGTACGTCAGCCAAGGCTGCACAGTCCTCTAAATTCCAATAGGAATGTTTCCTCTGCATCTGGACCTGGACCTGCATCAGACATAGTGATAGACAATCACAAGATAAATGTGCCAGATTCTTCGCCTCATTCCAGTTAGTGCAATCGTTAATGAGGAAATAATGATTTTCTGTCATTCAGGCTCATTAGACCCCTGGCTAAGGTAAAAGTAGGGCAAAGAGTGATGCTTGGATTCATTGCGACGGTCACAAAGGTCCATGTATTAATAAAAATACAGGTGCTGCACCGAATCTAATAGGAGAGTCACACACAGCAGACATGCTGTCATGCCATAACAGGAAAAGCACCGGTGTAATTGATAACATTAAAAATGACTGCATTCCAATTATGTGAGCTAGTTCAGGATCCTAGTTGTCGTGCATGCTGGCTCACTGAGACAGTTTGATGGAACGAAGCCATCGTTGCTCATGCTTTTCCTGCAATGACAAGTCAAAATGTTGGCTGTGAAAAAAGGCCCATCAAGCAGGGTATACGTAAAGACGTATCAGGCAAAATAAGTGGTAAAAACCTGTGGGGGTGGAACAGTGACGTGTTGTGTAGTAGTGTAGGAATTAAAATTTGTAATTCAGTAATTACATTGTTTGCTGTTTCACCAGGAGTTGGATGGAGTTGAATTTGTCAGTGGGTTCAGTGGACAGTTACTTAAAGGTCCCATATTATAAAAAAGTTAGATTTTCATGTTTTTTTTATTATAAAGAAGGATTTAGTCCTATATAAATACTGTGAAAGTATCGAAACGCTCAATCGACAGGGAAATACACACAGCCCATATTCAGAAACTCTGCATTTGAAACAAGCTGTCAGGATTTCTGTCCATTTGTGATGTCACAAATATACAATATTTAGACCCTTTACACAGATTTAAATGTAAACATTCTAAATGTGTCCCAGTTTATTCCTGGTTTCAGTGTATGGGAATGCCATCAGCTGACAGGAAGTACACATGGACCCAAGCTGTTGCCTAGCAACGCAATTCTGTTGCAATTTCGTTGCAATTCCGTCGAAATGCGCTAAAACAGAGTGTTTCAGACAGAGGGGTAAATATAGGCATATTCAGACCAACAGAATGAGGAAAATACAGTGTTTTTTTAACATTACAGCATGTAAACATGTTTTAATAGAAACACAAAATACAAGTATGATCCTGAAAATTAGCATATTATGGGACCTTTAACTTGACACAGGGGCTGAAGATGGAGGTAAGAGGTTATAGCATCGAAATTGCACCCTCCCAGTGACTCCATAGTTTGATCATTTTAGCTGTTGTGTCTGCTAGCCAGCCATTCGTAAGCCCGCACTCAGGAAACACCTGGGTTTTTGTTGAGCGGCTTCATTGTAAGGATAATGCAGCTAGGTAGTCATAGGGGATAGCTGTTGATGGTCAGTAAGTACCTCTAAACTGTAGGCTGGCTGTTTGTTTCTATTTCTACATGTTTGAATACAGAATATGTGACATTTGACGGTGTTGAGTTATGGAGGTGTTGGAAGACTCCTTTGACTCAATGGTGCTGAGAAACTAAATTAATGTTGTATAACAATGAATTACTTTTGGTGTTGAGTACTTACTAAAATAATGTACTAATTGATTTTTCAATGAGAAATATCAGTAACTGTTTACATTTTTTAGTAACTTGTGACGACGGACAAAGGATGTGTAAGTGCTTTTAAAGCTTTAGTTGGTAACTTTAATACAAAATAATATTTAATATTATATATATATTTTAACTGTCACTATATCTTGACAGTAGTACATGAGACAGTCAGACAGATAATAGGTCTCGACCGTTTTCAACATGGCAGCCAGATCACAAAATTTCTCATTTTACAGCTCAACAGTACACTACAAGATGATTCTGAAAACATTTGAGGTGAGAAATAGGTACTACAGTAACAGAATATTGATTCATATTTGATCAGTTTGACCGCTTGATCCGAGTTCAGGAGATTTTCTTCACAGATTATCTGTCTCATGCACTACCCTCAGAATATAGTGACCGTTTGAGCAAACGTGACAAAAGTTATTCTTATTAAAGTTACCGACTGTAGCTGTAAGGACAGACACGACAGCCTTCTTACTGCACATTGCTGTTGCCAGCAGTCACTCTTCTTCATTGAACATTAATTTTATATATTTTTTGGTTTATCAGTGAAGAAAGTTTCAAGTATTCTGCCTTTCCATTGATGTCGGCAGCAGAGTCGGATTAAAACCAGCAGGTTCCAATGAACCTCACTGCATTAGTGACTTAGCATTGGAGGACAGCAGGGGCTGAAATACTACCAATCACCTCTATTCACTGGCTACAGAGAGCTCTGTTTTTTATCATTTTTAACTAGCTCAGCAGGGCTAACCACTAGCGGGGCAGCAGCAGCAGCAGCAGCACTATCAGCTGCAGCCTGAGCCTTTGTGGACTGTGGCTCTTACAAATCCGCTTTGACTTTGACATGTTATTAAATGTGAAGTAATCCATAATGTCCTCTGCGCATATATGCTAGGACGGTGTTTGGCTGTCCAGAATGTGGGTGCCAACCCTTGATAGCTGTAGAGCTGGTCTCCTGGCAGACGGAGGAAAATTATCTCAACCAAACTCTCCCTGTTGTTGTTCCGCCCTCCTCTGATGTCCAAATAGGCCAGAGGATGATATAAGTATAGGGTTATTGAATTTTCAAAACATCAGTTTGATTATATGTTATCTACAAACCTCCCCTGTTTTCATAGCTCTCCACACAACAACAAAAAAATAGTCGTATTTATTATTAAATGCTGAATGTGGGGGAATTGCACAGTATCATTAATTTTCATAATGTCTACAGCTACATGATTGATGTGTGACACAATACAGCAATACAGAAATGCTTTCTGTGTAAACAGTCCAATCAGCTGCTGGGCTTTTCTAAGGATCAAAAAGAAAGGACAAACAGTCCAAATCATTCTTTTTGTTCTATGTTATCCCGCAAAGCTGTCATTAGCTCCTTGAGCTCGCTTGATCTCAGAGTGGTGATGGCTGTGATTAAAGCGTTTTACTGCAGCTGATTCCACAGAGAGATATTTCAATCTTACAAAAAGCACAATGTGACGCTCATCACCCGAATCAACAGAACAAATTCAGCACTAACTTCCAAAAACAATGTGATAAATTCCCTGTATTTCTGTGACCATCCTAGAGGAACATTGACCATGTTTTAGGTTTTTTTAAAAGATTAAAATATTCAATCGCGATTAATTTGATGATTGTCTATAGTTAGCCACAATTAATCGCAAATTAATCAGACATTTTTTTATCTTTTCAAAATGTACCTTAAAGGGAGATTTGTCTAGTATTTAATACTCTTATTAACATGGGAGTGGGCAAATATGCTGCTTTATGCAAATGTATGTATATATTTATTACTGGAAACCAATTAACAACACAAAACTATGACAAATATTGTCCAGAAACTTCACAGATACTGCATTTAGCATAAAAATAAAGTGGGCATGTCTGTAAAGGGGAGACTCGTGGGTACCCATAGAACCCATTTTCATTCACATATCTGGAGGTCAGAGGTCAAGGGACCCTTTTGAAAATGGCCGACAGTTTTTCCTAGACAAAATTTAGAGTAAATTTGGAACGTTATTTACTTTGACAGCCCTACTACGTTTACATGCACACTAATATTCCACTATTATCCCGAATTGGAAAATGGTCATGTAAACAGCATATTCCCTGTGGATATTCTGAATTAGGCTTTATTCCGAATGGAGCATTTTCCAATGAAGACATGTAGGATATTATTTGAGTTTTAGGAGCCTTCTTTGGACATGTATACAGCGCAGACACTTTTTAGTTACGCCTCTTGCCTGTTTGCTGCCCGCTCTGTGCGTTGTACACAAACCAACTAGCCGACAGTTTGCAGCGATGCATGCCCAAAATAAAAGCCCACATTTCCTGTCAGAAGGAGAAACACACCTACTTTTAAACATTGTGAAAGATTTGGATACCAACAGGTTTTTTGGATATGCGCAAATATCGCAACGCAACCTTTTCAAGAAGGTGGTTGAAGGAATGAAAGAGGGAGGCTGTGTTTGCACGGTAGAACAAGTCAGCGACCAGTTACGTTAATCGGAGTATGCACGACTGCACGTAAAATATTAATTTCCATTAGCAATAGCTTAGTAGGAATATTGTCTTGTTGTGTGTTTTTGTGCATGTAAACCTAGTCACTCATAATGACCAAATAATATCCATACATGGGTACAACTGTGTTGCTCATGCCGCAAAAAAATATCAAGCAAATTGGGCTTGATGTCAGTGCTCTTCTGGATAAACATTACACACTGTGAACGTGGAGTAGAGAGATAAATGTAAATGTTTGCTTTCTTTCCCTAAAGCCAATATTTCACAGATTTTAATAGTAAGTCTTGAGAAGATTGCATATTAATATGGTAATGCATAATGAAAAGAATAGCCATAAAGACGGCGGCTCTTGCTCGTCACGTCATATGAATTATTCAGAGAAAGCATGGAGTACAGCAGGTGGCCACTTTAACCGTTCATAGATAATCTAGATTTAAAGTGTTTCCATTTAAATCCCTTGCAGGAGCTACGAGGAGGCCGAACATCCCTGTGCACTGGTCTGTGTTTCTTTCAATTCCCAGTATGTGCACTCGGTTTATCTGCGGAAAAAAATAGACCCTGACACATGCTTACCTATGTAAAAAAACAAATAAGGCTTGACTCAATGTGACACAGCGGGTCAGCAGGCAGCAGGGATCTTTACAATTAATTCTCTGGTTGAAGTTGAAGACTGGGTGGCTGTCAAACGCAATTAGCCAGGTGGCTTCCTCACCACAGAAATACCATTTAAGCAGTGGAAAAACACAAAATAGCAAGAGCTGGCCTCCAGTTAAAGTCAAGTGAGATTCCTCTTGCCTCACAAATAAGGACTATTATGTGAGTGGTTGTTTTTGTTCTTAGAGTAATTGCTTGTTGTTTTTTTTCCCCCCAGTGCAGTCTAAGTCCTGAATTTGCTTTAATGTTCCGACTATAATGATAGGAAGCCTCCAGATAGAGATTTGGAGGAAAGTAGGGCAACTCATAACTTTTTTTTTTTTTTTTTCTCACCAAAAGAAAAAAAAATGACATTGCATGCCATTAAGCAATTCTGCATCATATGAAATAGTCTGTAATGGAAAGGGTCGTTAAGCCTGAGGTTGAGCAATGGTTGGAATGGCAAATGACCGCAGACGTGCTACATAACGTCTGCACAATCTATATAGTGGAAATGAGGAACTGGGTGTATCTAATTTATTTCTTCTGCTGTTGACGCTCGCTTTGAACAAAGGTTATAATTTTCCTCATCTGAGAATAGTCCTCATGAAAGGCTATCTTAAGAATAAGAATTTGTTGGACACATTTGAATCTGCACTAATGACAATTGAGCAAAACACTGTCGTGTGATTTGATATTGAAAAAGTTTTTCCTCCTTTTTTGTTACTTTTTCTATGAATGTCCAGCAACACGTGTCAATTTCCCCTTGTTACATGTGTACAGTCTTTTCAAAATAAACTTCCGTCTTCACAAGAAACAACTTCCTTAGGTTTAGGGCAAGAAAGCTACTTGGTTAGGTTTAGGAAAAGATTGTGATTTGGCTTAAAATAACTCTGAAAGTGCGTTACTTAGGTATGTAACTTACATGATGAATAAATCAACGTTGACGACTTCTGGTTACACGCGGGACACGAACGCCGGTTTCCTGGGTGAAAGGCCGGTGTTTTTTGACCAACCCATCCACCCCTGACCTCCTCCCTACACGGCGTTCGCTGCTATTTATATTTCCTGGTTCACGACAATTACGTTAATTACACCACCAAACTCTGAAGTTCCCCTGAGCTCTACAGGGCTTTTTTGTCCTCTGTCAGCTCATTGTTTTGGTTTTATAGCCTGCAATTTAAACGGGATTGGTTCACTCTCACTGCTCTCATCACATTGTTTCTAGGGCTGTAACGGTTTGTGTATTCGTACTGAACCGTCACGGTACGGGGGTCATGGTCTGTTGTGTATCAGACGAGGGCGATGGTGTTTCGGTGTTGCACCACCATTGTAGGGCATATGAATGGAAAAACAAGCTAACACACCTTCAACAGCATCACCAAGATGTGCCAATCACTGGGACGAGGAAAATACAAACCGTATTTTGTGTTTTCAATTTCATAGCATAAGAGATGATTTTCAGTTTTATAGCCTATTGTGACCTGTTGTTCCGTGTTTGTACAGTGTAATACAGAAGTGTTTGAAATGTTCCTTAGCTAGAGGATTTTGTCTGTGCTTGACACAGTCTTTTCAAAATAAAATAATTTAAATGGATCCTCATGCCGACACCTGAATTCACAGTGAACCGTGACCCTAAAACAGAGTATGAACCGCACCATTACACCACACAACAGGCAGCCGTTTTCCATGAAAAGGCCATGATTAACACCGCTCTACACTACCTGCCCAGCGCAGTTAGCGAGATAGCTAACAAAATAGGTGGTAAACATAACAGAGCATTTAGCTGCTAAAGACCCACATATTTTTCTCAGTGGTTGGCGGAGACCAAAACCGAGCAAAATATAGAGTGAATTATAGTGACGAGTGGCAATAAACGTGTCTCCATATGAATGCTAATGTTGCTGTGTATGTGTTAATAGGCAACTGTTTGCTAACACGTAAGCCATATTAGCTTTATAAGAACAGATATACTGTATGTGATACTGTCAGTGTTGTGATTGTCTTTTTATGCTGCCCCCAAGTGGCTAAAAATATATATTTTTATAATGCTTTAATTGTTATTGAGTAATAATAATCTTCAATTCATAGTTCATATTTAAATTATAATATCAATGTCCTTTTAAGTATACTTGTTATGAGAATTAGTAGTTGTATTCGTAGAACATAGAAAATATTTGAACAACTCCGTAACCACAGCAGGCCTTGAAGATGCGTCTGTAATTTAAATCATTCGCCCACTTGTTCGAGTGCTCACTTGGCTAGCTAACTTACAAATGAACAAAGAAGCTTTAAGGCATCTCTAGCATCTGGAGCTGAAATCTTCCTTTTGATTTAGATATAGTGAATGTTAGACCTCCCGTGTGCCAACTCTTTTCATTTTACATTCCAAAGAAATGTTGCAGGCCACCTGCCAGGCCCAAGGCTGTTGGTTGGTGATGTATTTCTTTTTTTTTTAACCTTGATTATGCTCTCAAAAAACACTTAAGGAAAGAAGAAAAACACCCCGAGACATTTTAACGGTCATAAAGAGGTATAAACAATGCTTCTTGCGTCCCTGGGACTATTCTGTTGTTTTCAAAATGCCAAATGACACCACAAATTAGATATTTTCAGCACTTGAAGTTAAAAAGGATACTTTTTTTTTTTAATAGTCTAAAACATTAGCGGTAAATGCTTTTCGACTCTTCAGAAGTAAGGAAGGACTTCTTCTGGACTCCCCATTTTTCATTAAAGCTCAACAATCAAACCGGGAGAAATGGTTTGAGAGAGTAAGAGACAGCAATTTCTCCGCTGACAGCAGACCCAATAAACCCGAATGCAGCGCAGCCACAAGGGGCACCGTGGGGTGAGGTGCGTGATGCCCTCATTTTCTTGACAGAAAATACATTGCTTTCTTGATGTTCATATCGCTCTCCATTCCTGTACATTAAACTGCTGGATGCTGCAAGGCCAGCTGCGTTTCACCGGAGGGTGTCGAAACTCATTCTGGAAATGTAGGAAAAGAAGTCAAAATACAGGGAGGCAAGTTCAGGGACAGTTGATACAACAAGAAATAAATTGCTATACCACATCACAAAAGAACACCTCCAATGCTGCATGGCCGCAATGAACACCGCTATTACTTTTACCTCATGTAATGCAGGAAGCTTCACAATGTGAAGCCCAATAATACTGTGTAAATTGTTCATTCTTACGTGCTACATATCACCTAGCAATTAGATACACATAATACACAGTTTTACCACATGTTCCTTCTCTCCTACCCTTTTTCGGCCCAGACTGAAATAGCTCAACAATTATGGTACAACTATTTTGGACAGACATTTATAGTCCCCAGAAGCATGATGAAGCCAACCCAGATAGCACAATATGATTGAATCAACATTGCCAATCAAATTGAAAGAGTTTTTTTACATTTCATTTTGAATAAATGCCAGATTTCACTCACAAGTGATGCCGAATTAATCCGATTCACCCGTTATCTTAAAGGATGCATGAGATTGAATTTTGGATTTTGATATATCGAAAACAACGTTTCACCAATTAACCACAAGATACCAGGCCTTCTCTTGACATTTTCTTGTTGTGCATCAGTGGCGGCTGGTGACTCAAAAAATTGGAGAGGGAGGACAGGAGGAAAACCAAAACCACGGCGTCATGTTATTTTACACTAGTTGGATACTTATCTCTACTTTTTTTTCTTTTATTAATCAACAGAACATATAATTCACATTCAGTATAACAATAACAAAAGAGCCAGGGGTATATTACACTCAACAAAAATATTAGAACATATATTGAGTATCTTAATAGCTTTTTTCTTAGTCGAATTAGAAAGTGGTTTCACAAACTGCTCAACATCCCCCAAAAAAAGTATTTATTATTAAATTTATATTTATGATTAGAAGATTAAAAGAAAACATAATTTTTTTTTTATAAGAAAATATTGTTTTGAGACTTTTAAAGAAACCAAACGCCACATTTTCCCATAAAAATGTATTCAAAAAAATGTATCAATGACATACGTTTCTTTAGTCAATGAATCTGCAAAGGTCTTTTTTAATTTCTTCATGTAGTGATAGACAGGGTAATGCTTCACTTCACTTGCTTCCTTAACCTTATTAATTATTTGGTATTTATGAGGAAGAATCCAGACCTTCTTCTAATAGCCTACATATCATTTACAAACTGATTCCAATATGCCATGTCATCTGGAATAGAGACAACATCTCTTTGAAATAGGGCAGGTGAGGCTCTGTTATTAGTTTGGGGATGTAGTGAGAAACAAATTGTTCCTACTGGGGAGTCAGCTGGGTTGGTTCTCTACTTGGTTCTCTACTTTCTTATTAAGCAGTAAAACAACGACGTACAAGATTTCTAATAGATAATTACTGCAGGCTCTGCGTGGGAATCAACCTCGCGTGTGCGTCTGTCACTAGAAGCCTGTCAGTCTAAAGAGCGGTGACGTAGCACCCAATATGTTACAGTGGGAACACTCTCCATGCCATGCAGCGCGTTCAGCGGTCCGTTCTCCCTCTCGCTGCTCAAAAAATAGAGGAGGAGCGACCTCCTCTGCCTCTCTGGATCAGCCTCTACTGTATACATTAGGGCTGTCATAGTTAACGCGATTACGCATTAACCCAAATTCGTTATAATGCCACTAATTTCTTTAACGCATTAATGCAACTTGCGACATTTAGGTTGTTGAGTGGCGCTACTATCATATGAAACTAGAAAACCTAAGGAATCCATCGGTACCAACCATGTCATACTAGCTTGTCGCAAAGGGGGCTAAATACTGCTCCAAAGTTATGCTAAATTTTGTCGAGGAAAAACTGGCATTGTCATTTTCAAAGGGCTCCCTTGACCTCTGACCTCAAGACATGTGAATGAAAATGGGTTCTATGGGTACCCACGAGTCTCCCCTTTACAGACATGCCTGTGCTAAATGCAGTACCCTTGAGGGTTTCTGGACAATATTTGTCATTGTTTTGTGTTGTTAATTGATTTCGAATAATAAATATATACATACATTTGCATAAAGCAAGCATATTTTCTCACTCCCATGTTGACAATAGTATTAAATACGAGAGAAATGTCTGTTTTAAGGTACATTTTGAACAGATAAAAAATGTGCAATTAATCACAATTAACTACGGACAATCATGCAATTAATCGTGATTCAATATTTTAATTGATTGACAGCCCTAGTATATATTCATACAGCATGACATTGTTCTCAACATGTAATCAAAGTTCAAGAAAACTTTTGAATGAACAAAATTAAATTAGCTAACTCATAAACTCATAAACATTTTCAAATATTAAATGACCGTAGGCTCAGTTTAAATGTATACATGTAAATGTGCTATATTCATGTCCAGAATATCAAATTTAGCACCTTTAAACAGTGAGTGAAATAATTATAGAACATACCAGATTAATGGCGTCACCTCGAGTACTTTCAAACTTTTGAAATCATTTTTTAACTGAAGTGGTTCTTTTCCACCTTGTACACTTTTTTCTCAGCCTCTCTGCAGTTCACTTCTTCTTCTCTGAATGGCTGAAGGTCTGCCTTGATATGTTTTTGTCTTGCAGTCCTAAGAGGGCAAAAATGTGGGAGACAAAATAATTGAAAACATATTTTTAAGATGAGTGGAGAAAACATAAAAAAATCTCTCAACTTAAAAGATTATATTTCACTACTAAATCAAGCCAACTCAAGGGCAGAACATTGCATTGATGCATATGAAAACATGTTCACTCTAATTATTTTTGAACTACTGTAAGGCATTCTTTTATACACATTCTTCATTTCAAAGTATCTTTTTTTACATTTTAAAAACCTTAAAGGCCAGGACAGTTTTACTAAACAATAAATTGATGGTTAAAACACACAGGCCATCGTTCACATTAATGAATACAGTCACCATTCAGGTGTTTAAGTGTAATCGTACATTGCTAAATTTTCAAACAGTATGAATTATGTTCTTCTTGCTAACAAATCTGAGACCAGATTAAACAAAAGCAAATATAATTATCTTTATAATTTGTCTTAATGGGGCTAGTCGGAACATTAAATACATGTCCAGATCCAGAGTTTATCGTGGTACAAACTCACAGTAGAACAAACTTTGACACTAACCTTCCCTAAAGTATCTCCTGAGTCCAGCCAGTACTTGTAAAAAGGTGACCTAGTATGGGACATGGTCATGCCAATGACCGTTTCTTGCATGTTGTCGGGACCATAAAGTGTGGTACCGGTCTGAGGTAGAGTCTGGCGTCCTTATGGAAACACTTATTGTAATTATATTAGGGCTTTCAAAGTTAACGCGATAATAACGTGTTAATGCAAATTCGTTTTAACTGCCACTAATTTCTTTACGCAACTTGCAATGTTTAGGATGTAGTGGGCTCAGTTTTAAAGCTAGATTGGAGATACCGGCATCATATGAAACTAGAAAAACCTAAGGAATCCATTGGTACCAACCATATTATACTACCTTGTCGTAAAGGAGGTTAAATAACTGTCATGGCCATTTTAAAAGGGGTCCCTTGACCTCTGACCTCAAGATATGTGAATGAAAATGGGTTCTATGGGTACCCACGAGTCTCCTCTTTACAGACATGCCCACTTTATGATAATCACATGCAGTTTGGGGCAAGTCATAGTGAAGACAGCACGCTGACACAGCGGTTGTTGCCTGTTGGGCTTGAGTTTGCCATGTAATGATTTGCGCATATTTTTATGCTATATGCAGTACCTGTGAGGGTTTCTGGACAATATTTGTCCTTGTTTTGTGTAAGTAATTGATTTCCAGTAATAAACATATACACACATAAAGAAAGCATATTTGCCCACTTCCATGTTGATAAGTGTATTAAATACTTGACATGTCTCCCTTTTAAGGTACATTTTGAACACATACAAAATGTGTGATTAATCAACTATGGATGTGATTAATTAATTATGGACAATCATGCGTTCAATGGCGATTACTGTTTTTTAATCAATTGACAGCCCTAGTTATTATACAAAATAAAATGACATTCCATTGCTGGCAAAGCAAGGACATAAGCAGCTCTCCACCATACAATATTGTGAAACATGTATTTTTTTTTTTTTTACTTAAAATTCATTTCACTTCACCAAGTCAAGTGCAAGTTATGTAGGAATTTCCCAGCAGTCTCAAAGGAGGTGTCCACGCACAGCTTGAAATACTGTTAACATGAATCCTGAAAAGGAACCCACAGAAAGTTTCTCTTTAACTGAAAAGATGACTTCAAAATGTTTTTGAAGAATTTTCCTTCACCCAAGGACTTGAAGTTAAACTACACAGATAAATATTTTTTATGTTCTTTTGATAGACAAAACGTGTACTGCTTAGGTTAGCATATAAATCTGAAAATATAAAAACAGATATAGTCATACTAGTTTGAGCACAACCAGCAAAGATGACATTTAATTGTACAGCTAACTGCAGGAAGTTTGAGTTTATGTTTGCGCCTAACCTAGTAAATGTTTCATCAAATTGAACTTTACATTACTTAGTTGTAATTTAAGCATATGCCTGATGGTTGCTGGCACCAGTGAGAGTAAAAATGAGACCCTGTTTTAACGTCAGACATGCTTATCGCTAACATTAGCCTAATGCTAGCTGGCGTTGTTTTTAGCAGCAACCGCAATACAATAGTTTATTTCAACCCAATCACATGGGGAGGCGTATAAATAGCAGGACTTCTGATTGTCACGATAACCCATTTCAGTTTTTTTTGCGTGTCATTAATACGCCACGTCGTTACCATGAAATGGTCGCGATATGTTCAGGCAACAAAATTATGATAACAGCTGCAGTTAGGTTTAGGCAACAAAAGCACTTAAGTAGGTTTAGGAAAAACATCATGGTTTGGCTTGAAATAGCTATGTAAACTAAGTAAATACGTACTTAAAGCATGTGCAGAAAGTGCAGAAAGCATGTCACTAACGTATAACTTCAAAATAACAACACTTCGGCACACAAACACCGGTGTCATGGTTGAAAGTCCTGTGTTTGTTGGACCCATCAACCTCCCTCCCGCCCACCATAAGCAGTCTCTCTAACTTTTTATTCTACGTCACAAGCTCTGAGGGTAGCATATTTACTCGTGTGCGTACACATGACAGGACAAAAGCAACAAAGGCATTATTATTCCACACATAATGACTTACTGTGTCATTCAATATGCCATTTGGTGAGACCGGGCTGGTTAATTTACAAACCATTTACCACCAGTTAAAATATTTACTGTAAAAAAATCAACCTTTCCACACATAACCAAGAACTGGAAAATTCTGGTTGGCTTACATGTATTTCTTTTCTCTCTCTCTGTTTATTTTTTTTAAATAAGCATACTAGCCTTCTGTTTGCCTGCCCCCCGCCAGATCATCATCAGATATTACAACTATTACATTCAATGGATCACTTTGTCAAGACAATACTGCAGCTATGAGTTGACCTTGCATTTTCCTCAGGTAGAAGATTAAAACATAACTCCATCTCCACATTTATAGGAAGATGATGAGTTGGAGCAGTTAAATACAGCATTTTTATTCGACGGCTCGACTCTCCCTCCTTTGCCATTCCCCTCCAAAAACTACATTTATGTATTAATGATTTCTTTTTCTTTGTCATTTTAAACCAAACAAGTCACATGCATCACAGTGAAGAAGTGCTTTACTTAAATAAATGTGTCCCACAAAAATCTAAAAAGATTGTTCCCCAGTCCTCATTAAATTTAAAATATTTTTGGCAGGAAAGATGGCACATTGAGCCAATATTGATTATTTCAATGTTTAAAACATGACCTTTCTTTTAAAGCAGAATTGTTTAACCTCTTGTAGCAATTAAGCTTTCTGACCATAACTCAATGTAGAATTTGCAACTTTTACTATCTGGGTACTAACTTTGATGAATCCCTGACTATTTCCTCTAGCGACACCTTGACGTTGACATTTTTGTTTTTTAGTGAAATATCTTGATGAACATCATACAATTTGGCTCAGATAGATATCGATGGTGTCCAGAGGATGGATCCTCATGACTTCAGTGATCCCCTGACTTTTTCCTCAAGTGTCACCGAGTCAAAAGTGTTCACCAGTCCATTGAAATAGCTCAACATCTACTAAATGGATTAGCACAAGATTTGGTGAGAGACATTCATTTTTGCCAGAACAAACTACTTTTTTTCTCCCAGCACGAACACAAGGTTTACACAAGGTTTTTACTGACATGTTTCTAAAACTATTGGACAGATTGCCATGAAAGTTTTTGTAAACACATTCATATCCCACTCAGCATGAAGGACTTTGATAATTAATTGACTTTGGCAATGACTTAACTCATCTACAGTAGCCCAATCAAGTCATTTAAAAAAAAAAAAAAAAAGGTTCAGTATTTTGGTTTATGACCAAATACCTGCAAAATAAATCTAATTGTCATCAACCTCAGTTGTATTTTGTGTTTGGTGCCAATTAGCAAATACCAGCATGCTAATGTGCTGAATTAAAATGTTGACCATGGTAAACATTGTACCTGCTTAAACATCAGCATGTTAGCATTGTCAAAGTGAGCATGTTAGCATGCTAATGTCAGGATTTACCCTAAAGCACTAATGTGCCTAACTACAGCCCATAGACTGTATATATAGATGGACGTCTCCACTTCCTCCCACTGTACAAAAGTGAGGCCAAAATACCCCGAATACGGGAGATGCCATCTTGAGTTTTTTAGGTAATTTGGAGCCAGATTCTGTGCACTAGTGATCGGGGGCCTGGAGCCGCAGAATCGAGGTCCCGCCCACACACCCGCCCCGAGCCAATCATGAGCTGAGCCCGGCCGCAGCTTTCTAGCGTGAGCCACCTAGCTGCTACGTTAGCATCACAGTAGCCGTCTGGCTAGAAAGACACAACAACTAACCATAATATCTCTATAAAATACATTTATGATAAAATTGACACGTGTTCTATTACACAGACTCATGACAGTTACGGAAAGTTAAAGTTACATCTTCTCTCTGGTACAATTCCCAAGCCTCCGGTTGTGCGACTATTTCACTCAGAGCAGCTGTCAATCATGATGTCTCACCCCCTTTTTATAGCATCAAATAACTAATTAAAACCAAACTTTTCAGAAAAAATTAACAGTTGATCATATATCAGGGTGATAAGAAATGCCTAAAATCACAGAAACCATCTTTGGGAAATATATATTTGACGTGTACTTTGACTTTTTAGTTTGTCCCATGTTCCTTCCACTAACATGGAGGGGGGCGGGCTTTATGGCCTTTACTGCAGCCAGCCACCAGGGGGCGATCGAGATGTTTTGACTTCACTTTTTCAGTGCTGTCATGTCGTCCATCTTTATATGCAGTCCATGGTACAACCTCACACAGCCGCTACTATGGCTATAGACACTCAGACTTTATTGAGTCTTCCGATTTCCACTGTGACTGACGACAATGTGTCGTGTTGTTACAATGCGAGAGAATGTTATGGCTGATACAAAAGCCCAATCATGTTTTTGCTTTTTCTCTCCGAGCACTCGCACATCTTAAGCATCCTACCCCGTCTGTAGATGATTAGAATTCACTAAGCTTTGTCTTCAGTGGGCCTCTCTCGACATTGAAATGACTGATAACGTTTTCCTTTTTCATTGCGGCCATCGCACAATTTACCTCCCCGATTCATTTACATGCTTTCAAATAATTACGCTCGGTTCACCTCTATAGTATCAGTATTCACGGAGGAGTGTTTGAACTATGCGAAGAACAACACTGTGGCCTGAGTTCCTGTTTCACTGCTCTTCAGTAGAAGCAGGGGTTGTGTCAGTGTAATCCACTCTGACAGCCTGATAGTTTTCAATTTCCTGCCACCTCACCTACTCACCGCAGTGCTCCACTTGAGACTCAACTAAAACCATTTTGCTCTGGGTTGACATAAATGGAGCAAAGGATGATAATTTTCTTCAGAAATGTAGTAATTACTGGTGAGGAGCTGACAGGGGTCTGCACGTTGTAGTTCAGCAATGATGTGCGACTCAATTTTGCAAAGGTAGGCAGTTTTCCGCTGTTCGCTATTCCACCCGGAGGCTATTTGAATGCTCAGGTAATATGTTCAGCCATTTTGAACTCAGGGGGAAGGCAGGTGATTTGGTTCTTTCGTGATGAACACATCTACCTGTGCTGTACCTATAATGCTACAGGGGCTACATCAGAGTGTTTGCCGTTGTTTGGAGGATTTTTGGGCTGACAGATAATCTTTAGCTGCAGGAATGATTCACTGTTTGATGCCACTAAAGCTTCACTCATTTGATCCCTCAGCTTGTAACTCATTAGATAATGTGTTATAATGCATCTGTTCTTCATTAAGTGCGGCGTGACTCGCATTTAAATGTGGCACTCATCCAGCTATCAAAGCTTTTGTCGACATATTGTGCTTCAGGATGCTTAGAATTAATGCTTTTTGATGCTTTGCCATCAGTCCCAGAGGGGGCTTCATTAAACCTTCACATTTTAACCATTTTAGAGGCATCTGAAACATGTCGCAATGTGGTGTTTTGTGCTGTGAAGCCACAATTCTGACTTTGATACCAATATTAATAAAAACGGCTTCCTTGAATACGCTCTAACACACTTGTTAAAGTTGTTACAAGTTCTAAACCAAGCACATCTGCTCTAAACTCCATTCTAGGCAACCTCACAAAAGAATCTTCAGTCTACTTTGAAGCTGTCTTCTCAGCTGCATTAATAAATCTCTTAGTCCTGCTATTACCTGGTTACTCCTTTCCTGAAAAGACCTAAATGTGTCCTCAAACTCTAAATGATGACAGACCCATTTCAAACCTTGCCATCATGTTCAAACTGTTAGGCTGCGAGTTGGCTAGCAACCACCTTTTCTGTCTATCCAGTAACAATCTTCTTTTCATGTGTTTTCCCTACAAATGTCGAGCAACACGTGACAAATGTCCGCTCTTTACATGCATACACTCTTTTCAAAATAAACTTCCATTTTCACAGGAAACAACTTGGTTAGGTTTAGGCAACTAAACTACTTAGTTAGGTTTAGGAAAAGATCGTGGTTTGGGTTAAAATAACTCCGGAAGTGGTGTAACTTAAGTACAGAAGTTATGTGACGAATAAATCAACGTTGACTTCTGGTTTCACACGGGGGGTATGGACACATGTCTCCTGGGTGAAAGGCCGGTGTTTTTTGACCCACCAATGCAGCCAGACCTCCTCCCTACACGGTGCTTGTCGCTCTTTGTACTTCCTGGTTCACAATTACGTGGATTACATATAAATTGATTTTGTGGGATATATATGAATTACAGTGCATTACTTTTTACAGGCATAGCTACAAGTATGAGAACAACCTGATCTTGATGAGTTTCAGTCTGGGTTCAGATCCAAACATTCTACTGAAACTGACTACCATTACTACTGAATTTTATTAAATTAAATTAAATTAAATTTCGGACTTATGTATATCTTGCAATGCACTGTTTACCTTGCACGGCAGCTGGATTCTCGCGATGATGTAAAAAAATCCATCTCGTTAGACTAAAAGTAATGCGTTTGTGTCATGTAAGCCAGATCACGGACCAATCAGAGTCCTGTGAGTAACTACTGGCGGCTATGGGCGTGGCTTACGTGTGTGTGAGGCGTCACGGAGAGGAGACTGTTCGATCTAAACAACAATGGCGGCTCCTGAAGAGGTCATTGTAGATGCTGCAATACCATCAGTTATTTCAGAACTGCCGAATATTTCTTCATTGAATGAAGAGCAGAGAACGACACTGAAGGCTTTTCTCAGCAGAAAACATGTTTTTGCTCTTCTCCCGATTGGCTTCGGCAGGAGTTTGATTGACAGTTGGTTCACCCAATCACCTGCCAAGTATTTTTTGAAAGTGCCTGCCCTTTTCCAAACAGTTTCCAATGACAGCTTCTCATGGTTCTGGCGGGTCAGGTTACTGCACTGTAGTTTTTAATTTCACCATTTAATTTTTTTTACCTATTTCAGTCTTCAGTTTTACTATATTTATGTACATCTTTTTATGTTGTATTTTTATTTCCTTGTGCTTCTTGTCTATCGCCCTTTATGTCTTATCTCAAGTACTTTGAATTTTCTTGTTGAAACGAGCTATACAAATAGATTTGCCTTGCCGTTATTCTTTATAAAGGATGTCTTCGCTGTTATACAGCAATCACTCTTTTTTTTAAATTGCATTTATATGAGGCCTTCAAGCCATTATCAAAAAGAAAAATCTAGCACAAAAGAGTTTTAATGTGAGACACTGTTTACAAGCACAGAGTGGCCTATCAGATGTGATATGAGCAGTAGACTGCTAATGTAGAGAAATAAATGTTGGCCATTATAATGATAGCATAATGATGTAAAGTGCATTCTAATGTAATTTGAAGTCCTGCTTGCCACCATGTATATCGCCACCATCAGGAAGTACCCATAACCTTGCCACATTAGCACATTTATTATTGCTATAAGCCAGGCACCTTTTAAGCTGCAATTTTAGCTTTTCCTAATGCTCATTTACTACCCATGAAAAGCCTAAATGCACCTGTGTGTTTGCCTCAGTCAGAAGCTCATATTGCAGGCTCACTGTTTTCACAAATCCATTAAGAGGAGCTCACAGAGACGAACTGCTGCCAAAATGAATGTAATCCATCAATTTAAACAGCAAGTGCATTTTTCCCAAACACACCTTCATAACACCACAACATGTCAAGAGGCACTCTGTCTGTCTGTATTTATCCACAGAAAATTCATGCCAGTACTGCTGACTTTATTATCAACTAGTATTGGACATTGGTAGTTTGTATTAACCTATTAATATTTTCTTTATAATAATCTCTTGTTCCACATATTTGGATTTGTATTGTTGCCTTTTCTGCCTCAAAATGCTCCGTGGTCTGATTGGTAGCCAAAGAAGAGTACAGAAAAAGGTAGTAAATACCATATACATCAACATAAATTGTAGCTATAAAGTGTTTATGGACAATAATACACAAGACAAGAGAGCTGCAATTAATAAAAAATAAAGTTTGTAGACCGTGTGTCTTATAAACCAAGGCAAAGTTCAGAACAGTTGGCGATTTCACCTTTCGCTCTTTACTGTGGCCAGACATGAGTTTCTTCATTGAAGCCACTTACTGATGTGTACGGAGGCCCTGAGAGGCAAGGTGATTTTTTTTTTTTTTTTTTTTTTATGCGGGTAATGTCCCACGAGATAAACCTTAAACTTTTGGAGTCTGATATAATAATTTCATAGATAGTATATAGTAAATAGTGATATAAGTTGTAACTATAAAATATTTTGGGACAATAATACACAAGACAAGAAAGCTGCACTAAAATAAAAAAATATATTTACAAAAATTGCAGTTGGGATTTGAAATTGGCATGTGAGTAAAGTGTCTCGTGTCTGGAGATGGCAGCAGCTTAAATTGGATATTGCTATAGCAGCAAAGTGTGTGTCTTATAATTTTATGAATAAAAGCATGAATTGCATTATATTGTTGCAAACTAGTACGTAGAAGATAACTAAAAAAAAAAAAAATTGACTCTCAGGGCTTCTGTAGGGATGAGAAAAACGTGAGAGAAATCTAACATTTCAAATAGGCCAATTTACAACAAAAATGTGTTCATTTGTATGCAGAGCTGTAGAAAACATAGTATGGCTGTCATTGCTGTGCTGTCTGCTCCATTGCACAATACAAGAAAAAAATAGTTTATTACAGTACATTTGATAATAAGGCATGGGGAAAAATTAGTGCTGTGGTTTGTAATGTGTTTTGGAAGGTGATTATATAACCTCAGGTGAGACAGGCCTGCAGTGAAATGTATGCAGTTTATACAGGAGCAGGTCAGGACTTTAATTAGGCGGTAATGGTTACAGGCGCATGTGTCCATAAAACAATTATCAGTGTCAATGTATGTCATTTTAATGTTTAGGTACTATATAGCTGATTAACCCGAGTTAAGAAAGGAATTCTTTGATCATGTAAATGGTGCAAGTGTTGCATCCTGACCACATCCTTCAATGATCAAAAGGGAGCAGGAAGCTCATTGCATTGTTCATGTATTCCACGCAGGCTCCATCACCCCCTTCGCCCTCAGCTAACGAACCAAAGTATGAGAAGCGCTGGCTGGATGCCGTCTGCCTGCCCCTGTTGATGGCCAGAGTCTCCAGATACAAAGCTGGCACAGATCAATTAAGGTAAGGGTAATCCAGCTTGATATAATTCACCTCTAAGGTGCACAGTTCACTGAGCACAGTTGTTGGCTTAGCGGGCACTTTTCATTTAAAAGCGAGGGGGACGTTAATGCCAATATCTATGCACAGGCATAAACGGCTTAAAAGGTCACCGCAGCTGTGAGGCCCGGGCCCAGAAGGTGTGACTGTGAGAACACTGGTCGAACTTGTTAATGCATTTGATTATTATGCCTGTCCTTTTTTGTATTGATTTTCATGTGTACAGGAGTTTCACAGTTGTTTTCCTTTAGAGGCTTTTTCAATTAGCACTTTTTATTTTTAAACTGTGGGGCAAAAAAAACAAACCTAAGAGGTGTATCGTTTCACAGAAATTACAGATGGTGCTACTAACATATAGCAGTCGTAACTTTCAGATCTCATAGAGCATGCTAATATACAAGGCTGACTCACATTCAGTTATTCCAGCTCACTCCTATTTGTGTGTCTCATGACAGACATTATAGAATTGTTATTATCAAAGTCTGACGAGAACAGATTATTAACGCCTTTACAAGTTTTGTCATATTTTACTTGGGTCTAAATCCAACCTTATTGTGACAATTTAACTGTGAATATTAGTATATTATTCAAACCAAAGTGTGGTACCATGTGTTTATGGTCTGGGTAACTATGGATGGCTTAATTTCATCTTTTTTTAATCAAATTGTTTTTCATTTAAATTGGAAATTCTTCACCTTAGTCCATTTTCCTTTTTTTCATCATTTCTTGCACTCTTGCTGAACAGAAGTCTCTCACATCTTGAAGGTGTGTTGCACAATTCAAGAATTGCAGGTACATAAAGATAAATAAATAATGGAAGTCTGCGCTGCTGAGTTAATTAGAAATGTTTATTGGACACCTCCATTGGGTATTATCCAATTTAAAGCCCCAGGCAGCTGCCCGTGATAAGGCAAAATGACATACTCTATACCAGCGTTTCTCAACCTTTTTTCAGTCACGCCACCCTTTTAAAAATATGCAAAAAGAGGCAGACACAGAGCTCCTGGTACACAGCCCTCAGTTGTTCCCCACTAATTTCTTTGACGCATTAATGCAACCAGCGATTTTTAAGGTTGTAGCGGGTTCAATTTTAAAGCTAGAATGAAGACACTGGCATCATATGAAACTACAAAACCTAAGGAATCCATTGGTACGAATGTCATACTAGCTCATCGGGAAGGAGGTTAAATAACGCTCCACACTTGCGTTAAATTTTGTCGAGTAAAAACTATAATGGCCATTTTCAAAGGTCAGAGTTCAAGGGACCTCCCCTTGAACTCTGACCTCAGGATATGTGAATGAAAATGGGTTCTATGGGTACCCACGAGTCTCCCCCTTTACAGACGTGCCCACTTTATGATAATCACATGCAGTTTGGGGCAAGTCATAGTCAAGTCAGCACACTGACACACAGCTGTTGTTGCCTGTTGGGCTGCAGTTTGCCATGTTATGATTTGGGCATATTTTTGTATGCTAAATGCAGTACCTGTGAGGGTTTCTGGACAATATCTGTCATTGTTTTCTGTTGTTAATTGATTTCCAATAATCAATATATACATACATTTGCATAAAGCAGCATATTTGTCCACTCCCATGCTGATAAGAGTATTAAATACTTGACAAATCTCCCTTTAAGGTACATTTTGAACGGATTAAAAAAATGTGCAATTAACTATGGACAATCATGCGATTAATTGATTGACAGCCCCACCAAATACATGTCCAAAGCTGCGTCTTGAAATACAATTTTGACGTGCAATCCTCCCTGATCTCTGCTAGTTGCCTCTGTGCCAGCAGTGGCAAGCCTTTTGAGCTTTCCAGTGCACATGAACCCCAAGAGTCACGGACCCAGTCAAACTGCTCAAAAAACCCAGATGAAAAATAATGTCTGAATCTCTCCTCGAGAATTTTCAGATGCTGATATAGAGACGCTAGACGGTGTCCTTTTGTCCATGGAGGTGAAAGGCTGTAGTCAGTTCCAGCACAGCTGCTCCAGTTCCACACTTGTTTTTTACGTGTCGGCTCAAGGCTGCTGAAATTTCAACTGTGGTTACACTTGTGCTAAAGTCATCAGAGTAAGAGAATAAAGGAGAGGTTCCCAACCAAATGCTGTATCATTGATAATGATAGTAATTATGATTTTAATTATAATAGCATTTATCATAATAATAATCATCATGGATAAATAGGCCGACAAACATTAAATGGAACCATATGGGTACATTGAAAATATATATTTTGTTGTGATTGATGCACTTTTAAATCAGTGCAGCAGTGCAATGTATATCTGTAGAGAATAAGTACACTAAAACAAAACTATCTAACTATGATATAATCTCTCTCTGTCTTTCTGTATGTCCTTCGCATATCTCGAGAACCGATCATCTAATCTACTTCACACTTGGCAGATGTATTGCTCAGGACCCAAGTGCAGTGTTGAATGTGGTGCAATTTGACCAGATGGTGGCGCTACAACAATTAACTTTTCGTTGTTTTGGGTCCAGATCAATCTATCCATATAAGTCACGCCCATTTGTGTCTGGATTGTTTTTACACCATTTTGAATTGTGTCCAAATCAGATTTTTTGCTACTCAATTGCTACACATTTTGAGAAATTGTCACCAAATTTGGTACAAAACATTCCATACAGTTTTGCTACAATATAGCTGGTCCTCACAGTTTGCTCAAATGCTGTGGGCAGGGCTTATATTACAAAAAATGTCATGTCTCCTGAACGCTTTGTATTATTGCAACCACATTTGGTGGACATTTGTATGATGTCTGAGTGACCATGACAAATTTGGTGCCATTTGGTCAATAGGTGGTTCTGTACCAGATAGGGCTGCACAATTAATCAAAAACGAATCGTGATCACAATTTTGGCTACCCGCATTAAATGAACATGATCTACTACGATATTGACGTGTAAAATGCATGCATGTTTTGGCTTGACTTTTGGGGAGCGGTCATGCCGCTCCGCGCACAACATACAGCAACAGCCTGTGAAAAACTTCACTGAATGCTGCGGCTGCAGTCCAGAGTGGAAGAGCAATACACTGTATATTTTATGGGCGAAATGAAAATGCATTGAATTCAGGTGAAGAATAACTGTATTCAAAGTCTTATTTTGATGCAGCAATTTGGCAATTGGTGGGAATGTAGCACAATGTGAAAGTGAAGTGCTCTGTAGGTTTTATTTTGGGTAAAACATTTTTCGTACAATTTTATTTTACTTCTAGGCGATGCACGGTGAATAAGGACCAGTTGTATTTTGATGAACAGATTTGTACAGGACTGTGGCACAACATGGAAGTGAAAGCAAGTGTTCGGTTTATTTAAATGTGAAAGTGCAATACAAATATTTTGTCCCTAAAATCAATAAGTAATCCTGATGAATATCGTGATCTGAATATTGATCAAAATAATCGTGATTATCAATTTGGCCATAATTGTGCAGCCCTAGTACCAGCATCATCTAACTATAAAGGAAGGAATCTCTGTCTGTATATGTATATATGACTGCCCTTCGCATATCTCGAGAACCGTTCATCCAATCAACTTCACACTTAGCGTGTGCAAGCAGCCATACCGCGGTTCATGACATCGCTGCAAGCGGCACTTCCGGGGGCGGAGCATTCGGCCCATTCCGGATGGGCACTTGCTCCGAATAGGCACTGCACTAGTTAAAACAAATATGTTCTCTTCTGTGTTTTTTTTTAAGTCCTAAATAGCATCACTGGTTCTCTCCTTTGAGCCAATTATTCAGTCATTAACATAATAACAAACTGAAGAAGCACTGAACAGTTTAAAGAAGTGAGCAAAAGCAAATGTATAATTTGTCATGGAATAAATTAAAAGCTTTAAAATATATCCACAAGGTAATATAAGTAAATATACTCCCTTGTATCACTACTACCGTATCACTATATCAGCCTACGGTAAAACAGCTGCTTTTCATCTGTAGCACAGTGCACATGAGTGAGTGAGGAGTAATCAAATACCTCAGTTAGGACCCCGCTTTCTTCGGATAAAGCAACAAACCTGTCATACTAACTCAGATGTCCAATCAACAGTGTAATGACTGCTTAGTGCAGAGGGAATTATTGAAGAAATGTATTGATGAGATATGGAGCTTAGTCACACTAAACCCCCAACAACCTGAATCAGGAATAGCAGAGTTCAGTCAATAAGGAGCCCTGGAGGCAGAGAGCACGTTGATATCAGAGTTTGCCCTGCAAAACATGGCTGACATGTGTGTATCAGAATGCACTAATACAGATCAGATCAGTGTGGATGTTAACAAGGGGTCCAGCTGAGAATCTGTGACAACATGGTCTCAGAGGAACATGGTGAGACTTACTGTTTGTTTGTTTGTTTGGATAATTTATGATAATCCTTTCTGTTCTTGATCTAATACTGTTATCATCTATGAAAAAAAAGAAAT
The DNA here is from genome assembly GCF_015220745.1 of Sebastes umbrosus. NCBI lineage: Eukaryota > Metazoa > Chordata > Actinopteri > Perciformes > Sebastidae > Sebastes > Sebastes umbrosus. The sequence goes on from NC_051284.1 coordinate 9,518,896, forward strand.
GTCATTTCATCAATGACATAAACAAAATAACGTGTCAAATGAAAAACAATTTGAAATGTATTAGAACACAGCCTCGAGGGTTGTTGTGGGTGTATACCTTCAACAAAGAAAATTCTGTTTCCTTTTTACATTTGCCAGGAACACAAGTCAATTTGATCCTTTGTTTACATGACAGACGAGAGATGACAGTTGTGAGATTAGGGGAGAGGGAGCTGGGCAACAAAGGACTCCGGCCGGACGCCAACCGGATTCATGGTTGGCACCTTAACTGCTAGGCCACTGGGTTTTTTTTATGGAATATGCAGCAACTTTTCAAAGTCACGTCTCTCACACTGATAGCACAGTGTGGAAATAAAACCTCTGCTGTACGGACATTAGATCTGATGACACAAGTGTGAGGTTAAGTGCTCATTTATACCTTCAATCACAGTATTTAATCACTTGAAGGGCTCGTTGCATGAGTGGAATACAATCTCAAAAAAGTATAAAATGCAAGTCCTTCATAATTTGTATAATATTTTCCAGTTAGCAAACTGGCAAAGGGACTTTAATTCTTACTTAGTTTATGTATTTTTTTTTTGATTAATAGTCAGATCAGACTTTCAAATCTGATCAGATTTATTGGACCATTTGCATTCAATTTGCTTTTCAAACTGGTTTAAGAAACTCATGCTTTTCATTCGCAAACTCAAATCTATTGATCACATCTCATCTTAAAATGGACATGTGTGCCCATCCATTTTTCATATGGTTCATGTGGTCCAAGTAGTTTTGTTACAGTTTAAGCTAGGGGTGAAACATGGAAACAATTAATGTTGTGTTGTCTCACATTTGTATTTATGTGTTATGTCTCTGTAAAAGTCTGATCACCAGATTTAAAACAGTGACATTTTGTGGCAAAATGATTTCATTCCAGTGGAAAGAGAGGCAAAATCAGTGTCATCTAGAACATCTCTCCCTATTCATTTGGAGCAGCTCCAGACTTTATACCCGATGACATCCCTTGTTTGAACTTTAGGATTTCGATTTTTTGGATTAGAGAGATAGTTGTTTATATTTACTAATATTTTTTGGACTGTCTTAGACCATAGGAATAACATGTATGGGTTTTGAAAATGGGCGTAGTACCCCTTTAAAATTTCCTTAAAGTACCATAAAGCCACCAATCGTTCCTTATGGAACAGTCAGTTGTGATCACTATTATAACTCCCATTTCCAGGCTAAAGTACAAGGAGCTATCATTAATGTTGATGGGAAGGTATTGTTGACTCTCATCTAATGTTGATGCGGACTCTGCAGACCGTGTTGTTGTTGTTGTAGCTGTAGGATTATTCAATGTTCAAGTAATCCTTGTTAGTGCATATACTCCCAGATGGGATGACAAATAGTTTTTCTCAAAGTTTTTCTTTTTGATTATCCAATTTAAATCCAATCCATGAGGGGAACTGGGAAATTGTTCTTTTGTTCATGTGTGTATGTATATACAGTGGAGGAAATAAGTATTTGATCCCTTGCCGATTTTGTAAGTTTGCCCACTTAAAAAGAAAAGAACGGTCTATAATTTTAATGGTAGGTTTATTTTAACAGTGAGAGACAGAATATTAAAAACAAATTCCAGAAAATCACATCATATAAAAGTTATAAATTGATTTGTATTTTATTGTGGGAAATAAGTATTTGATCCCCTAGCAACCAGCAAGAATTCTGGCCCCCACAGACCGGTTAGATTAGTCCTCTCGCTTTAAGAAAGTACTCCGAATCTCAACTCGTGACCTGTATAAAAGACAACTGTGTCAACTCATTACCTGTATAAAAGACACCTGTCCACAATCAGATTCCAACCTCTCCTCCATGGGCAAGACATAAGGGCTGTCTAAGGACGTCAGGGACAAGATTGTAGACCTGCACAAGACTGGAATGGGCTACAAGACCATCAGCAAGTAGCTTTGTGAGAAGGAGACAACTGTTGGTGCCATTATTCGGAAATGGAAGAAACACAAAATGACCATCAATCGCCCTCGGTCTGGGGCTCCACGCAAGATCTCGTCTCGTGGGGTATCGATGATCATGAGAAAGGTGAGGGATCAGCCCAGAAATACACGGGAGGAACTTCTTAATGATCGCAAGACAGCTGGGACCACAATCACCAAGAAAACCATTGGTAACACACTACGTCGTAATAGATTAAAATCCTGCAGCGCCCGCAAGGTCCCCCTGCTCAAGAAGGCACATGTACAGGCCCGTCTGTTTGCCAATGAACACCTGAATGATTCAGAGAAGGCTTGGGAGAAGGTGATGTGGTCAGATGAGACCAAAATCGAGCTCTTTGGCATCAACTCGACTCGCCGTGTTTGGAGGAAGAGAAATGCTGACTATAACCCCGAAAACACCATCCCCACTGTCAACCATAGAGGTGGAAACATTATGTTTTGGGGGTGTTTCTCTGCTAAGGGGACAGGACGACTTCACCGCATCGAAGGGAGGATGAACGGGGCCATGTACCGTGAAATGTTGGACGACAACCTCCTTCCCTCAGCCAGGACACTGAAAATGGGTCGTGGATTGGTCTTTCAGCACGACAATGACCCAAAACATACGGCCAAGGCAACAAAGGAGTGGCTCAAGAAGAAGCACATTAAGGTCATGGAGTGGCCTAGCCAGTCTCCGGACCTTAATTCCATAGAAAATATGTGGAGGGAGCTGAAGCTTCGAGTTGCCAAGCGACAGCCTTGAAACCTTAAGGATTTGGAGATGATCTGCAAAGAGGAGTGGACCAAAATCCCCCCTGAGATGTACGCAAACCTGGTGACCATCTACAAGAAACGTCTGACCTCTGTGCTTGCCAACAACGTTTCTCCACCAAGTACTGAGTCATGTTTTGCTAGGGGATCAAATACTTATTTCCCACAATAAAATACAAATCAATTTATAACTTTTATATGATGTGATTTTCTGGATTTGTTTTTTATATTCTGTCTCTCACTGCTAAAATAAACCTACCATTAAAATTATAGACCGTTCCTTTCTTTGTAAGTGGGCAAACTTACAAAATCGGCAAGGGATCAAATACTTATTTCCTCCACTGTGTATATATATAAGGAGTCTGAAAACAAGGCCATATGGATAGCTGACAGTGAAAAAGCAGAGAGCAGGCCTTGTTTCCTTCCTTTGCACAGATTCTCCTGGCCACACTGAGGTGTCAGACCAGCTCAATTCATTCTGACAGTGAGATATTCTCAGCCTTTTGTTTTAGCTGTCAAAATGGATCTATTTGAAAGGGAAGGAAACTTACAAATTAATAGTTTCTTATCTAAAAGCATGCAGTCATACAGTAGTAGCCATCAGTTATATTGAAATTAAAGGGGACCTATTGTGCTTATTTTCAGGTTCATACTTGTATTTTGGGATTCTATTAGAACACGTTTACATACTTTAATGTTCAAAGAACGCTTTATCTTTCTCATAACGGCTGTGCTGCAGCACCTCTTTTCACCCTATACCTGAAACACTCTGTTTGAGCTCCTGCCCCGCCCCCTCCCGAAAAGCCCACTTTGGTCTAAATGGTCAGCTGTTCCTTTGTTGTGATCGGTCAACAAAATCAAACTCTTCGCTCTAGCCCCTGCTCTAATTAGCTTTGTTTGAGGGCGTGCCAAACTAGCCGCTAGCCCAAATGTGTTACTTGGTGACATCACCACGTTACGGAAGCAAAGGCGGGAGCAGTGTTTCTGTGGGGAGGAGTAACTCCCTTTGGCGTGGACTTTGGGCTTTGTAACTTCAGACCTTTTACATGCACAAAAGCTATATAACACACTAAAAGAAAGGGGGGGAAAGCATAATATAGGTCCCCTTTAACTAAAAGAATATGATGTTGGGCTTTGATGATCCTGTCCCATGTTTACATTTCAGCTGTGTGCTACTAGTTTGATCAATGGTATGGATTCAAAGTTGATCTTACATCTCTGCATTTCAAAAGTAAACACGCCTCTGTCATTAATTATGCTGAAAAAACTAAATGCTCCAAAGCTTGCCTATATCCCCGCCTCACTAATCAGGAGACATGGCGCATTTTCCCTCTCATTGCCATTCACACTATAACTAACAGCTGGATGCTGGATTCCTTCCAAAAAACACTTTTTCCTCCCCGTAGTGCATATTTTTTCATGTATCATCCTGCCTGTTGACCAGGTGATACTGGTCCGTCTCAATGGATTTATTACTGCCGAGTCAGCATGCAGTAGTTTGTGCCGCTGGGAGCGGTTTGCAGATGTAAAAAAAGAATCACTCTCCCTATAGATCCCATCTCTCGGTGAGGATTTCAGTCCTGCTCACTGAAGGTGGATGGGCGCTTCAGCAGCTACTTCTGACAGGGTTGTGTTCTCCTGACGTTGATCCGCCAGCTGTCTGTCACTTTGATTAATCTCTGCCTTTGGAGCTCTTCATTCACCACACTTTCATCCCTTTTCACATCCCCCCCCTCACATTACTGCGTGCTCTCGAAGGGGTTTGCATTAATTGAAAGGGATCTAACGGATATACTGTGGATTCTGCCTAATGTCATTCCATCAGTTGCTCACTTTATCTCTGCAATACTCAATGAAAGCGACGAAGAGATGTTTAGCCAGACAAAACATTTAAAAAAGAATTCCCGAACATCTATTAGTGATGCTTTATAGTCGTACAAATCGCAGCATGAAGCTAATTTTGGCCAAGCACACTGACAGAAAGAATTTGCACCGTTGTTTAATAAAAAAAAAAATACAACTTTTAAGTCCAGTGAAATTCACCCCTGGAGAGCCGCTGGGTCAGTACACAGGCAGCGGAACATAAGATTTTAACAAGCCGATTGCAGATACAGTATGAAAGTCATGCTCGCCAGAGGATTTGTTAGGAGTGCTGACTTTGTAACATCTAACCTTGAGGAGCTGCAGTGTGTGAGCGAGGGGAGAATGGTTTGGTTTAGGAGCTGTCTTATAGGATTTCCCTCTTCATACTGTGTATTTGACGCTGTCTATTGTTTTTGTGTTTATCAGCCTTCACCTCACGTACCTCGACAACATCTCCCCACTTCTCATGTGCACTAATGTTCTCCTAGCCTTTACAAATTTCCCCCATAATGTCGCAAAACTCTCCACCCCCGTCGAATGAAAGTGCTTCCATGTTTAATGACAACTATCTCTGAGGCTAAATGTATCAGCATCGTGCAAATGAATTGAAATGAAATGTCAAAAAAAGTGTGGCATTTTGCTGATGAGTGCGATCTTTCTTTAGATGACCTCATCAACACCGCGAGAGAAATTTGATTGTGTCAGAAAAGCACTGCGCTTAACCCCGAGGCACTCTAAAGGAGCTGATGGAATCCAGAAAATGGACCCAAATGATGCCAAATACAAAATAACTTGTGCTGTAAAAATGATAAAATCATCGTTCCTTCTTGTAAATGGTTTGTGAAGGGACGCTTTCTCATCCTGAACTGCAAGGTGTATTATTTTGACATCTCCTACCCCGTTTGGGGATGTCATGCAGGGGGCTTTCTTCAGTTCTGTTAAGTTGTTGTTTAATAGATTTGTCAGGATTTAGTCATTTTAATTTATATATATATATATATACTGTAAAGATATGACACTGGTATCAATCTTGTCATTTAATACTCTTCCAGCAAACATATTTCCCAAAATGCTGAGCTATTCCTTCACACTTTTGACTTCAGCTACAACTTCCAGTATATTCATGTCCACTCCCACACTGTTAAACACAGAGTTTCTTTTTTCCTATTTAATTGGAGCCACGAGCTCTGCTTTTTTACCTTGTAGGAACATTAAATTACATTCTAAAATCACTTCTAACCTTACCGCAGAAAAGATGTGATCAGAGAAATATCATCACACAAATCTGACCGGCTTTCTCAGGGTGTTTAAGGACTCATGAAGTGCCTCTCTAGAGCATAATTCTTAGAACTAGGTTGTCAAAAGCCCATCAAGCTCATGAAAGACGTTCTACTGCACGTAATGCAGAAGTCTTAGCGCCTAAAGTAACTCAACAGAAGTAACGAGCTGCTCGAGCTTCACTTTCTTGCACCATGTCTTTCAATCTTCTGCACCACGCTTGTCTAATTTTGACCTCTACTCTCCTCCAGGTCCAACTGTTTTGAAGTATTCACCTTCGATGGAGCCAGCACCAATATTCTTCAATTTTGCACTGCGGCAGAGAGCACTGACTGGCTCCAAGCAATATCTACAAATATCAATGACCTGACACAGGAGAATGTAAGTCCATCTCTAAACATTAGAGACTTGCTCGGATCTTCCCGTGAGTCTTTATTGAAAATGAAGGTAAAAAGAAAAAATACTTTGATTTTCACGTATTTGTGATCATTTTAAGTGTGTGAGTACTTGATTGAACCTTTACGACAGTAACTTAATTACATTGTGTAAAGTAGTCGATTTCCAGTTTATTATTTTTTCTTAAAGAATCTGGTATATAATATGGTCAAGTAATCACAATGACCAGATCATTAGTTTTTATGGAATTCCAACATTTCAGATAGTGAATTTTGTCCACTTGTGGTCCTTTAAAGTCGATAACTAGGGCTGTCAATCAATTAAAATAGTTGATCCCGACTAACCGTAAAGTATTTAATACTCTTATTAACATTGCAGTGGACAAATATGCTTGCTTTTATGCAAATTGATGTATATATTTATTGTTGGAACTCAATTATCAACACAACACAACCCTCACAGATACTGCATTTAGCATAAAAAATATGCTCAAATCATAACATGTTAAACTAAAGCCCAACTGGCAACAACAGCTGTCAGTGTGCCGACTTGACTACTTGCCCAAAAACTGCATGTGATTATTATAAAGTGGGCATGTCTGTAAAGGGGAGACTCGTGGGTACCCATAGAACCGATTTCATTCACATATCTTGAGGTCAGAGGTCAAGGGACCCCTTTGAAAATGGCCATGACAGTTTTTCCTCGCCAAAATTTTGCGTAAGTTTGGAGTGTTATTTAGCTTCCTTCCCGACAAGCTAGTATGACATGGTTGGTACCAATGGATTTTCTAGTTTGATGCCAGTACCTTGTGTCTAGCTTTAAAACTGAGCACGCTACAATCATAAAATCATAAGTTGTGTTAATGCGTTAAAGAAATTAGTGGCGTTAAAACGAATTTGGGTTAAAGCGTTATCGAATTAACTTTGACAGCCCTAATATGTGATCATTTTAAAAATGTGAAAACTTGATTGAACTCTTAGGACAGTAACTTAATTACTTGCATACCATTGTGTAATATAGTCGTTTTCCAGTTTATTATTTGTTCTTAGAGAGTCTGGTATATTATATCATCTGATTGAACTCATGTGTTAAAGTAATCACAATGGCCAGATTATTAGTTTTTATGGAATTACAAAATGTCAGATATGCAGATTTTATCCTATTATCCACTTGTGGTCCATCTTAATAAAGAAAACATAGAAACATGTAATAAATATATTTTGCCCACAGTTGTTCCATGTATTTTCCCCTTTCGATATTTCACAGCCACATAGACGGCAGCAGCAGTAGCATTGGTTTAATAGACCCTTCCTGACAAGCACTCATTGAGTCACAGTGGCACCTCTCCCCCTCTGCTGACAAAAAAGAGCCTCTCTCATACCTAATTAATGACTGCAAAGTAGTCATTCGGCATGTGCACTTCTCCCTCTCTCTCATTTCCTCCTATTTCACTTTGATTATCACACTGATGATGTGACGCACTTTTGGTAAGGATGCAGACGTACTGTATGCCCGCGCTCGTCGATTGCACAGCTGCCTTTTTTAAAAAGTGTGATTAATTCATGCCTGCATCACCTAATTACGGACGTGGAGTGTGATTGCTAAATGGCCAATCAGGATGTAATTGTGCGCCCGCTTTGGGAGAGAGCGGAACTTTTGTTTTAATGACCTACAACCTTTAAATAGACTTCTGTGACACCCTCGGGGTCCGTCATGTGTTTTTAATGCGGATAACTGTCATCTGGCAGGGCGGAGGACTACTCGATGCTGTTTGATGTTCTCTTAGAGAGACTAAAGCTGAAAGACTCGGGCATCTTGTTAGCGCCTAATTACGTAAGGATTCCAGGTGTCAATTTACCTCCACTTTGTAACTGAGGTGAGGCGAGACAGTAGCAGCCATCATGCTGAGTGTGATATGCTGACACAGCAGGGGTCCATTCAGTCTCAAAAATGTTTTGCACTGGTTTGCAACATTTTTCATCATCATCACCTCCAAGGTGCACTTTGGAAGAGGTAAACGTTGTTTCTGAGACTCTAACTTTATACTTTCTTGGAGCCTAAAGGTGCTTTTCACATTACATTTTTCATGTGTGACATCCTCTTTCTGTTGGCTGTGAACCTTCAAATGAAGAAAAAACGCTTTTTTTCCAAACATTTATAGACATACCATGTCATACTGTATATATTTGTAGCCGTTATTTGTGTATCACTTATTGTGAGATCTAGTTAAGAAGCGATAAATCTGCAAAGCCGCTGCTGTGTAAGTAGAGAGGATTAGTGAAACCTGCTTTACTAAGTAATTCTATACTGTTTGTTATTTAAGTTGGTAATCTCAATAGTAAAATGTTATTCAATCAAATAAATGCCATAACTCGAGATTCAATTAATTATTATATTTTTTCTAATTAATATTACCTAAATTATCGACCTAAATAATTGAATGAAACTCGTGTTATGGCACAAACATTTGAAATTTCATATCTAGATGAAAAATTGTTAGTTGCCTTGCTAGAACTCAAGTGGTGACCAGAGCTAAACTCATTGGATATACAGAAAAAGCAAAAAAAGAAATTATCTTTTATGCTTTAGATCTGCAGATTTATGTGCAGATTTTGAAATTTATAATTACGATAGTGTGATGTGTCTTATGACACTTTAAGGTGTTTTTATGCCTCATTTCCACATAGCTCTGTGTACGTATGTGAGTCAACCCGGAAGTTCATTAATTTCTATAGGAACCTCCGTGATTTGCTATGTGTTTTGCGAAACTCCTTTTTTGTTTTGGTCAGTAATTTGCCTCAAGTACATTGAATTTTTTTTTACTTTTGTGACAGATAACAGACAAAATGTATGCACTGTCTGAATTAGTGAATTATCAAACTGAAACTGGCATATTCATCAATTTTGTGAAATATTTTGTTAAGACGTATGAACCACTATATGCACTCTGTGTTGCACAGCTAGCATGCTAAATATGCCGTCAAACCTTTCACTTAGAAAAAATGTAACGTTATGAATGTGACTCGTCTAGACTGGACGGCAAAAAACAGACAGTAATTCATAGATACAGTATAAAAATCTATGTGGCATTTGTATCCATCTTGCATTGAACAATAAGGGGCTTAATTCATATACTAGCCTGTACGGATTTATGTACACAAAACAAAAAATTGTGTGGAAACCCCCATTAAGGGGTCGGGATACCTTATGTAATATATTTAATACATTTTTGTAACTGTATTTGTCATGGAATGTTGTTGTTTTTATTTCTCTCACAGATAAAGATCGTCAACAAATACTGCTCTTCAGATGATCAGGTATGCTGACACTGGCCTAACTCAACACACCAGTCCAACATATTTTAAACCAGATAAATAATAGCGAGCACAACAGTCACTTTACAGTATATCACTGCTGGCAGTTCTAAGTATACCTTTTTGATTTGATAGTGCTAGTAGAGATACAGACAGAGAACGCTGTGAGAGGCCAGAATAAACATTTTCCTTGAAGTATCATGGACTTAAACATTGATGTCTGAAAGGGATTTGCTGGCGATCCCTGTTTAGGCTGTTACCTCACAGCCTTCTTTGCAGGGAATGTTATACAGGTGTACAGAATCGCATCATCTGCATATAACCGCAGCTGTCCTGGCAGCTCTAGATTCATCCACAGGGCAATGAACAGCTTGGAAACATTTTGGAACACTTCAGTCAGATGGTCGCGAAGGAGCCAAGACCAGCATGTAGAAATTGATGTGCATTATTCATCACAAGATATAGTATAGATAGAGTGTAGCAGATGAAGCGGCACAGTACATACAGTACAGATATGCTGCTTAGAGGAAAGCAGAGAAACATCCCGAGTCAATCTGAGGTAGATAAAAGGTAAATCGTTGCGTTGCAGCTGAGACTGCAGCACCACTGTACAGCGGGGTGTCTTATAAATGTATCCCGTCAAAGATGCCTCACTGTAGTTCTTTAGCTCAACCTCTTTGACTGTGCACATTTTGCTATTCTGGTCTGTTGACTGAGCAAGATGTCTAGGTGTATATTTTTTTAAACTTTTTTATCTAATAGTAAACTTGTGTAAATGTCATCCTCTACATCTCTGCAGATTGTTCACATGGGCTGGGCAAGTGAAAGCCCCGAGGGTAGCGCCGCTGGTAGAACTTCAGCGTTCAAGTTCCTGGCACTGAGAGGACCATATTTTTATATCTTCAGAAGCCCCCCGGTAACTTGTCTTCTTTCACTTTCCGATTTGATACACTTTTAATTTCTCATTCAGACCTGGTTTATAAGCTCATTTGAAATGATTTTGTCCAAAACAATTTAGCTTATCACATAACTTGCACTCAAACTGCGGTAAATGATTTAATAGGACCTATTATGCTTTTGTGCTTTTTTTCCGTTCCTTTAGTGTGTTATATAGTTTTTTTTTGTGCATGTAAAAGGTCTGCAAAGTTAGAAAGCCCAAAGTCCACACCAAAGGGAGTTACTTTCCCCCACAGAAACACTGCTCCTGAACTGCCTGAAATAACTTGCTGTCCTGTCCTTTCTTCCGTAACATGGTGATGTCACCAAGTAACACATTTGCATAATACCTGCCCTAGTGGCTAGCTTGGTATGCCCTCAAACAAAGCTAGTTACAGCGGAGCTGGAGCAGAGTCCGAAGAGTTTGGTTCGGTTGACCAATCACAACAGTGGGCCAGCTGACCAATCAGAGCAGACTGGGCTTTTCAGCAGAGGGTGGGGGGAGGAGTCCAAACAGAGTGTTTCAGACAGAGGGTGAAAAGAGGTGCTGCAGCACAGCCGGTATGAGAAAAGTAAAGCGTGTTTTGGACATTAAAGCATGTAAACATGTTCTAGCAGAAATCAAAAATACAAGTATGAACCTGAAAATTTGCATAATAGGTCCTCTTTAAAACTGTGGATTCAGCTCAGCATAAGAATGTGTTCTGGGCACTATTTGAAATAGTTTCTGAATGTAAGTTAGACTTTATGCTGCTTCTCACTATTCTGTACAGTAATTGTCCCCCAGTGTGCTGAATGGGCTGTGTTTTTAAACAAGTTGTCAGCATCTGTAAAATACTGTATGCTTCAGTTATAATTGAGTAAGAGAAGACAGACAGGCAGTAACCGGTGATGTATTTATATTTGTTGTTTATCATGGCTGGTGATTATCTGGCAGTGAAACAAGGGTTGTACACTATGGTTGGTAAAGATTTTAGAACCATTTTTTTTTTATTTATGGGTGTCGCAGGACTTTAATAAACCCGTCCAATCATTTCATCTGGCCCGAATGAAATGATTGGACGGGCTACCTGCCTGTCTATCAACCTACCTGCCAGTCTGCAAGCACTCAGCCCGTGCACTCAGTGCGCGTCACTGGAGTCTTCCACAAAGTGCTCGTGTGGCAGCTACGAGTACTAACAATAGCCATATTCGCCATTCGTATTCATTATGATATGTTTATATTTGTAATAATAATAGTGGGGAAGTGGCTTTGTAGGAAGACCTGAAGGGATGGACTGTCAGTGTTGCCGACTTGGGGATTTCCCACTAGATTTAGGGACTTTTGGAGCTAGTTAGCAGCTAATGATAACCAGCTCCTTTCATTGGAAAAGAGTTGGTAACAATGGGCTTGGTTTTTCAGCTGGATAATTAAAAAAACACTACACACTTACTAGTCTTGGAGCTATAGAAATTATATAATAGTATAATAGTACTCTTGCTGTTGCAACTATAGAAAATATTGCTAAAACCTGCTAAAAACCTTTTTAATGTCACACAATCACTCTTTTTGGTTGCATTCTGTCCTCGCTGAATTTCAAAACAGTGTCTTCCACTGTACAGAAGGTGCAAGATGCAGCTCATCATCAAAGTTCCCACAGTCACAGTAATGAATGCCCTCAAGGATTTTATAGCCTCAATAATTAAATGTGATTACAACACATGTATAATGAGTTTTTGTAATGAGCTTAATGAGTCTTTGCATGCTTACGGTATGCCACTACTTATATTTTTAGACTATAGCCTATGATGGGCAATATTATACAATATATCCAATATTCATTGCGTTTACATTTGACTGTTTTTTGGCCCAAAACATATTCAGTGAGGACATCACAATTTGTACTCTTGCCAGGGGTGGAAAAGCCTCTGAGCCTGCAAGTTTTGTACAATGAGATACTTAATATTCTCCACTGGCACCAATACAACTTTAATTAAATCCTTTTAGGGTTAGCCTCTCAGAAAGCCTCTGAGACACAGTATGTTGCCTAAATGATATTCTTCTGTATTGTTAAAATGGGATGAACAGATCAAATGCGCAATGAAACCAAAAACTTCACTGTATAATTTAGAAAATGCGTCCCATCTACAAGTGGTGTGAGAGAAATCCAAAGTGGCCAACTGATGATATATAATACAGGTCCAGTATCAGCGTAAAATGGTTTCCGCCTGACTGCCAGGGCTCGTGAACAAAGGAAATCTAGCCTTTTGTGCTGTGTTTGTTTGCGATATGACATAAGCTCCCATTAGTATAAAAAACACTGTAGTCCAGAGTGTGCCTCTTTCATCTTCTTACTTCATTTGGCAGGTGTTTCCGCAGGTTAATCATGTTTACTCTCTGGACGCTGTGATTTGTTGTGCCAAGGTGGGCTGTGCACATTATGAGTTGTTCGGTCTCTGTTGGTCTGTCCTTCCTCCCGTTGGAGAGCTTTCGTCATACTTTAACACTGTTTGACAAGCTGTTGTGGCTCATCTTCTCTGTTTTGAAGGTTCCCAAAACAGACTTTTGTCTTCAGCAGGTTTTCAATCATGTTCTAAGCTGCACAATAAGAGCAGACTGTGTGTTTTGGTGACCTGTTACAACTCCCACGTGTTTCCTATCACTCTCTGTGAGGTTCTATGAACTGTAATATTTTGAGGGCCTTGTCTTTCAAGAGGGACCTCTCACCCTTATGGCGACAGTGACAGCAGAACAGTGATGGATGCCCTGAAAGATGTTATTCAGTATCTCAAGGATATGATGCTGCTTCCAGTGTAATCTCTATATAATGGATATCATGCATATGAATGCAGAATCTGCAGGCAACGGCACAAGATTTTGGTATTGGAAGCATTCTGGTTTCCGTTTGTAGTCCGTTTGTAGTCCGAGTAGTATTGACCAGTCATGTTTGAGCAGGCTTTGGTTGCATGGAGGTAAATGGTCAGTGTGGAGAGCAAAAGAGGCTGAACTCATTGGCCGAAATGCAATCTCTGAACCCATCGGCTATCGTCTGATGACGATTTAGCTTTTTGCTTTCCGAGAGTCTAATCGGATTATTTTATAAGTTTAAGAGAATATTAAGACAATTTTTAAAATATTTTTATTTGCTTTCTTGCTGAGAGTTGGATGAGGAGATCATTCTAATTTCTGTACTGTTAACATAAAGCTACCGCCTGCAGATGGATAATTTAGCTTAGCAAAACTGGGCAAAGTAACTTCCTGCAGTCTCCGCTGGTTGCCTGGCAACCTCATGGTGACAACAAGACGAAGAAGCTACTGTGCTAGGCCAAGAGATTGTCTGGCAAGTAATCTCCCATAAAATCAGTTGTTGACTTTTTTTACACTTAAGTTTTTGTACAGAAGAAACAATCAAGATATAACCTGTTTTCCAATCTTTCTGCTAAGCTTAGCTAACCGAACTACTGACTATCATATTTACCAGACAGACATGAGAGTGGTGTTGATCTTATTTCAATCTCACAGCAAGAAAGCAAATAAGCGTATGTCCCAAAATGCCAAACTATTCCTGTAAGATGGATCTTCCGTGACACAGAGCTAAGAGGGTCGGCCAGCTGTTTCTGAGCCAGTGGTCCATTTCCTCTGGAGAATTCTGCCAACCCTGCACTTTGACATGTCACTGACACAGCCTCATCTCGCCAGGATAATGTGGATGCTTGATGCAACTCACTGAGTGACGTAAGTGAACATGGGTTATGTGCCTGCTGTGGACCGCATTGCATCTTGAGTTCTATATTCCCTAATGTGCTCAAGTCTCCAACACGGGCTCACAGATGACTTCCTCTGTGTCAGAATAAGACGGCTCTCCGTTCGGCACATATTGGCAATTCCCCCGTCTACATTTCTTGCTGCGTAACAAGATTTGAGATGCTAACTCCAGCTGATGGTTTCCATAGCAGCGACACGAGTCGTTTAAGCGGAGACTCTCAAACTGAGCTTGTTGATACCATCAAACAGGCCCGTGTGGAGGCGGGCCGGCTTTCGTTCTGCTAGGGGCATCGCCACAGCAAAGAGGAAACTATCAATGTTGGAGATTTTTCAACAGCATTGTGAGTGATGCCTGCATTCCTCCAGGGACTTCAGTTATCAATGTTACTGTACAAAGTTTCCAAACTCTTGTTGGATTTAAATAGCCATTTGTTCAACAAATCTTACTAATGTGCATACTCAGTTGTAAGTAATCTGCTTTAGATAAATATTGTTCTTTCTAAATCTGCATCCACATCTCTGTAAAGACACTTGTTAGCATAACGGAATGGCCTTAAAGCCAGGGGTGGTAGTGTTCTTCAAAAAATAATTTGTGTTCTGATTCTCTTTACATCCCGAAATCAATATATCAAATGCTCTGGAAAAAAATAAATTGGATGTTTGAAATCATTTAAATGTCTTATTCTTCTATTTCCATATTTCAGTGGTTAGTACTGATGCCTCAGAGCCAGGTTCTGGTTCACGGCAAACTTTTCTGTGAGGAGTTCATGTTCTCCTCATCTGTGGGTTTAATCCGGATGCTCCGGTTTCCTCCCACAGTCTAAAAATATTAGGTTAAAGGCAGGGTTGACGATGTTATCCAGTATACACTATTTGTTACATTGGTTGAAATGGTCTTTACACCCCGACAGCGATCCATTACTTATGAGCTCTGAAAAAGGAACGGAAAAGAGACATCATCTGTAGCTGCTGGAATCCTGTAAAAACATCTACCAATCACTGCCTCGCGGTCCACTTGGAAAGAACCAATCACATGCCTCCCTGCTCGTACTCTACCCTCGGCGTGCAGCAGCCTGAAATCAAAGCGCGTCGCCGCCGCAAGTGTACTGGAGAATGGAAGAGAAAACTCAGTAGCGCTGCCGCGGTTACTTGTCATGAGGTAGCGTTGTTGAGTTGAGGTCCTCTCTCCGCTCTGTGTCTGTGAAGTAGTTGCGATGCGGCGGTGCTCATGCATGTGTCTGGGGGGCGTTGCATTGGAAGGAGCCCCGAAAGGAGGGGGTGTGTTTAGAATTAGCTCCTGAGGCGATGCTTCTTTCAAATTATGCTAGCTTTCCAACATCGTCGAACCTATCTTTAATTGCTTGTTGTTTACGGCGTTACGTAACTGTCAGTGTTGCTGACTTGGCAGCTTTCTCGCTAGATTTAGGGTCTTTTGGAGCTAGAGCTGCTAGCTACTTTCATTGGAAAAGAGCAACACTGCACTGGGTATTTTGGTTAGATATAGATATAGATATATATATATATATATATATATATATAGTCTTTTTTTAATCTTGCTAGTTTCTCAACATTACCGACCCTAGCTTTAATGGACCATGTATGGTACAGAAGTTTGTCTAAATGCTGCAGGAAATGTCTCTGATGTCTCCTCTAAGCTGAACATGCCACGGGCAAAGAGAGAATTTTTTCTGATGCAGAGACTAAAGTCTGTGAAGTCAGTACTTCACTTCACAAAAAAACATAACTAAAGCCTGATGGGAGCAGGTGTGAGCAGCAGTAAAGTCTATCAGAATGCAGAGCAGTTTAAAAAAAATGAAACATATTGCTTTGCTTGACACAGACCAACCACACGGGACCAACAAATCACGTTGACGAGGTGTTGGTGAGAGAAGTCAGCAGCCACAATTCTAACGGATTGTATTTAACATAATGGATGTATTGTTGTTGAAATTATGGTCCCATGAACTGGAAGCATTATGCAGCTGGTGGGCAGTTGAAATGCCAGACCTGTCCACCGGCTTTTTTGAAATATGGAAGTATCCCTGCGGTAGAGAGGACCTGAATATGTATCAGGATAGCATTAGTGCATGTGCTTTAATGAAACACGCCCTGGAAAAGGAAAGCTACTGAGTAGCCTCTTGTCCGTCTAGTTAGTGTGCAATGCATGCTATGTAAAAAAAAATTTGCTCAGTGTTGCATGCTGCAAACTTGTAGCATAGTCATTCATTTTATCCTAGAGATATTTGAAGCACCACTTAAATAATCCCTTCACACCTTAACTAGATATGGTTATCTGATCCATGTCTGTGAACCTAAGACCTGGGTTTTAAAAACGTAACTTTGGTACTGTGAAAGCTGCATTCACCCTGTAAAACTTACATTACTATTTTTAAAATGCAAAATCTCTAAAAGATCTCAAAAATGCATATATTTACGATACAAACATTACTGTAAATGTATTATAAACATAGGCCCTGTGACATGCATACAAAAACAGTAACTACTACTCGTACAGGTTAATAAGAAAAATTAAAGAGGACCTATTCTGCTCATTTTCAGGTGCATACTTGTATTTTGGGTCTCTACTAGAACATGTTTACATGCTTTAATGTTCAAAAAAATGCTTTACTTTTCTCATACCGGTTGTGCTGCAGCACCACTTTTCACCCTCTGTCTGAAATGCTCTGTTTGAGCCCCCGACCCCTAAAAAGCCCGGTCTGTTCTATTTGGTCAGCTTGCCCACTCTGTTCTGATTGGTAAGCCGAACGGAATTCTTTGGAATCCACTCCAGCTCCGCTCTAACTAGCTTTGTTTGAGTGTGTGCCAAACTAGCCGCTGTAGGCAGGTATTATGCAAAATGTGTTACTTGGTGACATCACCACTAATTTCTGCAGTCTAAAGAAAAAAAATTCTGTCCTGCTTGGATTTTGTCAGAGCTAGCTGGCAATCACTCATGGAGTTGCCTCATAGTTCTTTTTCGCTGCAGACCTTTTTATAACTTGTCATAGAAGGAAAAGCATAGGTGTTACTAATACAGTACAGCCCAGTTGCAAAGCAGTTCGTGAAATAGTCACGAAATTGAATGCATTGATTCATGTACATAGACACAAATTTACCATTTTTTTCGTGATGGTCAGCACAAAGCAATTCATATGTAACCCACGCAATGTGGACCTGGAAGTATAAAAAGCGCGAACACCAGATACGGAGAAGGTCGGGGTGGATGGTGGGGTCAAAAAACACTGGACTTTCACCCAGGAGACTGCTGTTAGTGTCCTGTGTGAAACCAGAAGTCAGCGTTGATTAATTTGTCACTTAACTTCCGTATAGTTACGGCCCTTCCGGAGTTAATTTTAAGGCAAACCGCAATCTTTTCCTAAAGTTAACTAATTAGTTTTGTTGCCTAAGCCTAACCAAGTTGATCTTTTCCTAAACCTAACTAAGTAGTTTTATTTTGAAAAGACTGGAGTAGAAATTGACACATGCATCACATGTTGCTGGGCATTCGCAGGAAAAACGCATGAAAAATGTTGTTGAAAGTCGTATTGAGCATCACGAAATAAAAGGGGAAATTCATGTCAACGTTTACCAATCAAATAGATTACATTTTGTGACTGCTTCACAACCTGCCGTGAGACTGTGTTGTACTGTAACATTAACAATGGCCCTGTTCTATTCAAGTGCCCCAGTAAGCACGACTGTGACAGTGACCCGCATGCAAGATACCAGTACCATTAACCTGAAGCAGCTAAAAGGAATTCAGCCATCAATTTTATTATTTACACCTGTGTTTTTTTCTCCTATGACATGTCAAATGTCTTCGGGATTCTTATTAGATTTGTTTTATTACAAATGTCAATGTGATTTTGAATGATTTGATGATTTTAATTTTCTTATTTCTGAAACGAAACCTGGAAGTTCCAGTTTTACTGTCACTCTATAGTAAAAAAATCATGTGATATGGGATCTTTAAATGAGTGTATCTCTCCTTGAGCTATTTGGTTGTCGTGTTACTACAACAGTACTGTGTGTCTCTACATTTCTGTACTTACTACACCATTGGGATACCCTAGTCTTTGTGTTACTTTCTTTCATGTAAATTCTTCTAAGTGCAACAGGATAAATCCATTTTGTTCCCTGACACTGGCAGTGTCATCCAGCCATTCACACAACTAAGCCACCTGCCTAGCTTTCATTTGCATTATGTATTTGCATAAGGAGGTGCTGCTAACTAGTGCAGAAAAAGCTTGTTTTGATATGCTGCCTCTTCATCTCACGTTCCTTTATGTTTATTTCTTCAGATCAGCGCTGCTGACTGGGGACAAGCTGAAACAACATATAACCTCTATGAGGTTCTTTTCAAGGTCCACAAGGTATGTTAAGAGCAGGATGCTGTGATGTGCATCGGGGATGTTCAAAATTTGATCACTGCAGCTTTCATCTCAGTAGAGATGGCTGCTTTTTTCTCTTTTTATCAGATAGAATAGTGTTTCAGGGAGCCTGCTAAACAGGGCTCTCCTGAATCTGAGGTTTTATTCTGAATCCACAAACCAGGAAATGTATAAAGTGAAAGTTTCTTTGTTTAACTTGAGAATTAAGGAATTTACCCTTCATTCCACCCACTGAGTTACACAATTAAAAAAAGTGACCCGACAGCAAAATCTACCCCTCCCGACATGTAATAATTAAAATTTTGTGTCACAGCTGTGGATGGCAGAGGACTGCTGGCTCCAGGCGAGGCTCTACTTGGGGCTCGAGCATTCGCCTGAGCAGCAGGACAATGAGTCCCTGTGCTTCAGTATTCTGGTCGGCCACGGCCAGAGCCACACCTTCAGGGTAGAGCTGGCCACGGACCTGGCTATCTGGGAGAAGTCCTTCCAAAGAGCTGTCTTCTTGGAGGTGCAGCGAATACGAGTGAGTATTTCCATATATAACATGGCACATTTTTCTGTCGCCAAACTTTAAAAGCCGACCTGTTTTTTAGATGTTGTCGGGTTTTTCAAATTTGCTGGATACTGCTTGGATTAAATGAGTTCTCAGAGCAGGAGAGCCTCTCACAACACCTTTTCCCCAACCTCAAAGAGCACATGAAGCGTTTGATGTGTGTTGAAATTAAGACCAAGGCACCACTTTGTGTGCTTCAAGTTAGTTTTTTTTAGAGCCACGAGGCAGATAAGTAGCATACAAAATATGACATGGAACATTCAAAGGTATTTATTTCAGAATTATTGTATTGAATTGCATTTAGGTGTATTGTAAGTGTTCCTGGTCTTGTGTCCAATGCTGCGCAAGTCCATTAAAGGTTCTCTATGTGATATCCAGAGCATTAATGTTGCAGCAAATTGCTATGTAAAGATATAGAGGAGTAATGTCTACATGAACAGAGAATGAAATCTGTCTCCCTCTGTGTGTGTTGTAATCCAACCTTCTCAATGCTTTGTTGACATAGCTGGGCCGGCCACCCATGCCTTTTAATGCATGTGAGCGAGCCCTACTGGCTAGCTCATGTCCGCTGCTCTGCACTATGCTAATGCAATGGTTACAGCTGATAACGCCGCCCCGACCGACGGCGTCATCTCTGAAACATAGCGCTCACCCTCATGTTCCCCCCTCGGTAAACCTTAACCCCTTAAACACTAGATGATATCGCTGTTATGTTTAACGTCAAGCCCCCTTTTGCTCCGCAGATCCCGGCGTGCTATCTAAAATCACTCACCGGGGCGCCATTATGCCGTTGTTGTTTGGTTCGGTGTGAAAAAGCAAAGCCGGAGGCGTAACAGCGGATCTTCTTCACGGCAGTATTGTGGAATCTCTGTGTGAAGGGGGCTACCGTTAGCTTTGTCAGCACTGTTGCCGTTGTTTGCACTGTTAGAGCCGTCAGCACCATTAGCCGAGAGCTGTGTGGAGGCAATGGATATTCTCAGAATTTCGAGTTGAGCACCTTTAAGTTAACATGACAATACAACACACAATATCAGACATTAAATTAACAAATTAGATGATGATATCCATCCCCATGACGTATACTTAACATGTAACATTACATAGAGCATTAGATACAACACTATAAGACACACACAAGCTCTGAGAAAATAAGTAGTGCTTGATGAAGTCTTTATTCTAAGGATGCTTTTTCAATGATATCTTAAAACTAGAGTTGTTTTTCTTGTGGGAGTGGATTCCATCCATTCAGTAGATGAAAAAATGATTGTTTGCTTTTGCTGCTGTACTTTTGGTCAGAAAATCCTGTCTTCCTGCCACATACAGTATGTAGTGAAATATTGATGTGTGTCAATATAAAAAGTGAATTGATGATACTTCTGACAAAAACATGGAGTTTTTTACGGTATCTGCTTTTAACATCAAGCCAGGAAAGACTTTTTTCCATGGCAACAACATTTGACTGGTGATTTGAGGAAGCACCACATGAGTTGGTTTTGTACTCAAAGATGAATCTGTCACAAATACAATGCCATGGACAGATTCAGAACAGCTGGATAGCTGAAGTCAGAAGATCTTTGTTTAGTCTTAAGGGCAAGCATGGGTGTGTCAAAAAAATAAGCTATTTCATCATATTCGCTCTCCAAATTCATCACGCCTGGATAGATGCAGAAATACCCACCGGTCCGGCTGTGTTCTGTATGGTTATTCTGTAGTAAAACACGTATGGGAACTTTTAACTTTGACCATCTGATGAAGATTTGGACCATCGGTTCTTTGTGGAATGAAGTTTTAGAGATTTTGGTAGACTACTTCTGGTTTGAACATTGATGTTTAAAGACTCGGCATGGTGTTTTTCAAGTATTTCAATAGCAGAATATTTCAGGGGGAAAGCTTTGCTTTTTTATTCTGCTTCTGGTGTTTCAATCGCTCAGCTTGTGGTCAGCTGTGTTTCATCACAGGGCAGATGTCAAGAGATTTTATCTGTGAGTGTGTGTGATGATAGCTGGTATGAGCTGCACTTCATATTTAAAGTGGATTCACTCAATGCTAAACCCTGATCCACAGTGGGCTACTTGGATCAGGGCCGAATACTTAAACATGATTGATCAGCTGATATAACAGCAGAATCCTATTTCACTGAATGCATTTTTAGACTGATGGTGTGTCTCTACCAGAGCATTTACTGTATGTAGTGTGTGAGTGGCGCTGAGAGATAGAGAGATCTTTTTGATATTAAAAACAGAGATGCAGACTGTCGGTTTCTCGATCAGGCTTTAATCACACCTGCAGTGTGTTTTTTCTGTTACAGATATATAATCAGAAAAAAGCATTATCCGTAACAATTACTTGTAAAATCTGTTCCTGGCTCACCCCTGGGCTGTAGCTTGAAACACTTCCGCTGTGTTTTGACCGTCAATTGACACAAAGCTCTGTGATGCCGCCAACGTGTGTTGCCCATTAGCCTTTTGTGGGCCATTGGTGACAATATTTGTCATTGTTTTGTGTTATTAATTGACTTCCAGTAATAAATCTCTATATACATTTGCATAAAACAAGCATATTTACCCACTCCCATGTTGAAAAGAGTATTAAATACTTGACAAAATCTCCCTTTAAG
Source organism: Sebastes umbrosus (assembly GCF_015220745.1). Taxonomy (NCBI): domain Eukaryota; kingdom Metazoa; phylum Chordata; class Actinopteri; order Perciformes; family Sebastidae; genus Sebastes; species Sebastes umbrosus. The sequence goes on from NC_051284.1 coordinate 9,540,730, forward strand.
GTACATTTTGAACAGATAAAAAAAATTTGCGACTAATTGCGATTAACTATAGACAATCATGCGATTAATCACAATAAAATATTTAAATCGATTGACAGCCCTAGTTGCAACAAATTGCTACTTAGAATTTCAGCGTAAGTACTATTTGGTCTTAAAACACATTCTGTTGCTTGTAAACGATTTCCCTCTTTGGTCCATAACAGAAAATAAGCCTTGACAGTATGTTGTAGAGTGGTTGCATACAAAGATAAAAAACATAATTATTATAATCAGTTTGTATCGTCAATGAATGTCTGAGGATTTATATAAAATTGATAAGGATAAGAAGATTAGATGTAAAAATATTTATATAATATTTAGCCATTATGTGAACTTTTTAGTTTGTGTTGAAGTTTGATCTTTTCTGAATAATAGTGTTACTTACACAGTGTCACTGTGACCTCCCATACGTCCCATTCTTGTGAAAACAATATCTCAGGAACACCTTGAGCGAATATCTTCAAATTTGGCACAAATGTCAGCTCGGATTCATGTTGACCTGATTTGATTTTGGTTGTCAGATGTCAAAAGTGAAGGCCACTGTGACCTCACAAAATACGTTTTTGGCCACAACTCAAGAATTCATATGCTAATTCTGACAATTTCACACAAATGTCTAAGAGGATGAAGTGATGACATATTGAACAGACATGGATGTAAATTGCAACTTGACATGGTTGGCAGCATACAACCGTGAGTTTTTTTTTTTATTTTTCTAATCATTACTGTCCCTTCCTACCAATTTAACGCTTCATCAGTGAGAAGTGATTGCACGTGACGAAAAGTCTTTTCTGTTGACACATTACGGGGTTCTGCGCTTTGTCTTTTTTATTAAGAAATTAATTGAGAATTCAGAGCTAGGCAGCGCTCTGTTTTCCATAAATGTTATTGTTACTTTAAATGTATTTAGCTTTAGTAACCTAAAGAATTAGTCCTCACATCAGTGAGCCATTAAATTGCCTCTTAAGCAAATATGTTTAAAGTGTAAAGGTGATCAACTCTTGTGGAGAGTGCGTTGTTAAGCAATTCTCAGCAGCAGCTGTCTCGTGTCCATCAAGAGGCTCAAACATTGAACACTCATGGGAAATTTTCAAAGTCCTTGGGCTTATTTTTCAAGGTTTTGCTTGTGTTCATTGCTCACTTCACCAGGCTTCCATTTACCGTCCGGCACTCACATACAAGGCCAAACACTTTGTGCTGCAGTTCAATAAACCTGCATGCAATTTTCTGACTGCTTCATACCTTTGTGTAATGTGCTATTTGCTGGTGGTAACGGTATTAAATCGAACACCAGCTCAGTCTTGCAGAGCCCACTGTTGCACAGAGCACTGGTCACTTGTTTATTCAAAGTTTATTAATATTTCACATGTTGCGTCTCCAAATTGCACCAAATTCAGCAAAGCACTCCCCTGGCTCCCCTGCAATCCCCCCGCCAAGTGTGTAGTAGATTGGATGAGCGGTTCTTGAGATATGTGAATAACACAGAGACAAGACAGACAGACAGACAGAGATTCCTTGCCGGTTAGATAAAGTATTACATTATTTAAATCCAATAGTGAACAGCGTCTATCTCCAACATGCATTCCGACTTTCTCTACCACAGCTGTTATGAATTACACTCTCCACGGAACCAGAAAACACTATCAAATAATATAGAAAACAACTTTTCAAGGAAATGGTTATGAAAACATTCCCTGCACATCCCCCACAGAAACAGAACAGTGTATAACAAGGCCAGTTATTCATATTCCATGGGGAAAGCTGACAAATTACTTGAAGAAAATACACTTTACTATAAGTATACAGCTCCATTTGTGTGTTTGTGCCACATTAAATGCAGAACTGAATGATTTGAAGAATTTTGGTAACACAGAATTGTCAGATATCTATTAACGATATCTATTTCTTTTTCCATCTGATCAGTATCACTAAATTGAGAACTATTTTTTAGTCAGATTTTAGACAAAATACGAAAAATGCTAAATTGGTAGACTCTTTTTTTTTTTTTTTTAAATGAGTCACCAACTGTAAGTAAGCTCGGTCATAAGCCCAGGCGTAGGTTCCCTTGTGCTAAAAGCACAACTGGAATTATTTTCGGGAATTAGCTTTTAAAGCTCCCACATGTCATGATCACACATTGTATTCAGGAATTAAGAAAGTATGCCACATGTCAGGTCACACTCTTCATGAAATGGCCAGCGGTGCCTTTTTATAATTTTACCATATCCCCACCCTTTCACCCCTCAAGAGCGGTCAACCAAAGAGAAAGGCTAAAAATAATAAATAAAAATGCTATGAAGCCTGGGGGCTTTGGTGCTCAGCACCCTTAAATAGGGACATTTATAAATATTACAAAGCGGAGCACCTGTCAGAAGATATTTGAATCACTAGCAGACTGAAATCCTTTCCGGGTCATCATGGGAACCAGATATAATTAAATGACTTCCTATTTCGCCAGTTGTCTTCTAGAATATTGTACGTGAGTATTATACCAGCGAGCAGCGTGGTTGATTCTGGTACGGGACACTGGCTCTTTAGCAAAATCCGTCAATCTCTTTAGGAGCCACGCATAATCCCTTGTGGTCACTGAGAGGTTAGACTCATCATTCTACTGGACTTAATTACATTCTCCAGTTAATTCTGCACTAATTCCTACAGCTTAAATAACTGCTTAAATATAGAAGGGACCTGCATGTTTTATGAGCAACATGCCATTTTTTATCAGTGTACGAGTGAAACTTAACTCATGTAGATTAAATTATTAATATCTCTTACTCAAAATGTGCCTCTGCTGTCTTGTGTAGGTGTGGCAAGCTTTTTTTAGCCCATTTTGTAGATGTGGTTTTTTTTCTCCACCAGTTGTGGTCAAATTGTCAGGCTGACCTTAGCCAATGAGTTTCCGGGAATAGTTCTGCTGATGAATTTCTTTTCCATCTAAAGACATACTGTTAAGGTTATGCAGTTTCATATAGTTTTGATTGAACTAGTTGGAGGAGTAGGGGTCGGGAACAGGGGGTCTTTAGGGAGAGATAGCAGGTCAACAGTATATGTCACCTAAAAGTGGTGTACATCATCTGAAAGCTGGGAAGTTGTATTAGTCATTAATAAGAAAAATTAATTACTTTAGAAAGTGTATCAGGGCTTAGAACTTGATGATATGAGTTTGCATACTCCCCTTCAGTGCCACCCACATGGGTCGAAAACGAGGTATGGGCACTCACCAATCTAGACCACCCCACACAGAAATGACACACCTTTAGGGCACTAAGATACTGCACTGCAACTCACATCGGACCTGCATCCCCTCAGGACACAACACACAAGATTGCACCGCAAGCAAAATCACTCTCAACCGCAAACACACACAGAGAGAGAGAGACTACAATAACAACACAGCAGCTATAAGTACTAATACAAATAGGACTAATAACAATATTCAATAGCAGTGGATGTAATAGAGTCAAAATAGAAATAGCAGTAATAATAGCAGTAATAATAATAGAAATATGACTACTACTAATAATGAAAAGGCTGATAATAATGATAGTTGTAGGTGTCAAGCAGGGCCAGCAGGGCAGCAGATGCAACCACGATCCAGGTGTGTCATGGCACACATGCAGCAGCACCTGAGAATCTATCTAGCTCTTTCTGCTGCTGTCCCAATATCGATACTACTGCTCTACCACTACCTCAGCCCTACCTCACACAGGAACCTCGCCCTAAAACCTGCTGTCCGTAACTGCCGTCGGCAGCCCTAAACGGCATGCCAACGGCACCCATCCTGGAAATGGCAAAAATTGCAATAAAATAACACTGTTAATTCTAAATGGCTGACTTCCTGTTGGCTTAAGGACATACATTCAAGAGGCTTTTTTGTACATGTGGACATGATAAATATGTCTACCAAATTTCGTACATTTAAGTGAAATTTAAAGGTGGGGGCTTTGACTTTGAAAAATGTTAGTGGGCGCAATCGAGCCAATTTGCCACCCTCGAGCACAAAACCCATATCACATAGCAAATTTTAGCCCTTCTAATGTGTATGCCAAGTTTTGTTTCTTCGAGTACCTTTAGCCCCTCAAAAACAGCATTGTGTTTCTTGGCAAATAATGCGTCACCACGGCAACGGCGTTCCACGAAAACTCTCGTTGTCTTAGTAACTCAGATTCTACCAGGACTTGAGTAAAAAATGTCAAGCCTGGCAGAAAACATCTGAGACGTCGAAGCCAGGTTAGAAAAAGAATATTGTAAGTTGCCAGTGTAGTCCCCTAGCATCCTGGTTAGCTGCCTTTGTAGGATTATGTGCTTATGAGTGGGTTTGGTATGAAGCTGGTGTTACTTGGAGAATCCACATAAAGGCGAGATTCATGCTTTTTCTGAAGTATTTCAAAAATGGTGAGTTACAGTTTTTACAAGAGAAAAGGTTTCATGGATGAGCACAGAATGGGTGATTCCAAAAATCTGTGTTGGGTTAATATCCCAATCTCTGTGCAGCACATAGAGTCGCTTCCCTAAGCTTTTCAAAGGGGAAGCTTCCAGACCTTTCGCCAATACATTGGATGAAAACGTCCCAAATGAGGCTTAGGAAGAGCCAGTGTAATGACCATGACAGTTGACACCCTAAATGCACTGTAATGAGTCATAAAAGAAAGGATAATAATGGGGAATAAATGTATTGGCCTCCTTCAGCTTTCAGCATGTACAAGGAACAAATCATTTCCCACTTCATGATCATTACTGCTCAAACTCAACTGTATCAATATTTAATTAACAAGTGTGCCCGGCTCTCAAGACATTCGCCCGTGCATAATTGGAATGAGTGGAAATAATGTTGACTTGAAAAACGCTCCACCTGTGACCACCGACATGCTGCGGGAGCACGCTGTCATTCTAACAAGTTGAATCACCGAACAGAAATATTTAATTCATGTGTTGACTTAGCAGCTACAGTGAGAAAATCAGAGTGTATTTCCCTCATGCAACGCTCTGTGGGCACTGCACTATCCAACCACTGCATACTGTAATTTCCCTGAGCACCATGCCTGGCAAAAATGAGCCGCTAACAAACCGACCACGAAAGGAGGACAGACCGGCTTCTTTACAGCTGTGAATTCAGATTTTATGGGTGAGCCATTTCATAATGCTTTGTTAATAACTCCAGTTAATGTTTGAAGAAACTATCTCACACAGTTGCACTTCACAAAAAAACTAATCATGAAAGGCCTTCAACATATCTCTTCTGTTCACAATATACCTGTGTACATTGTATCTTAGAATTCAAAGGTACTTTGATGTAATTATGCAGCCTACTATGCTGATTGTCTGTTACATTTTCAATAATATAGATGCAGTTTAAACAGTGCCATTGTGCTTTTAGTTCAGAGAGTTTGTATTTCTCACGTAGACTGTATATAAGAAGTAGACGTAGTCACCTTGACGACACCCACTGGTTTGTGGACTGCCGTTTTGAGGCCTCGAATTTTGTATTTTGGCCATCGCCATCTTGGTTTTTGGCGGTCGGCATCTTGTTTTTTTTGCAACCTAGATGTGACACAAGAGGGTGGTACAACCAAACACTGAATATAAGGCGTATTTTGGCGACCAAAATGTTGCAATTTACTTTCATGAACTGAAAACACACTGTGAAAGGGTTAAAGTTGTAAGAAAACAGACAACACCCAGACCGGACAAGCCGTGGTAGTGACGTGTTAATCACAAGATAGCCAGGCCCTAGAGCATACCCTGCTTTATGGTCTATTTTACTCTAAGTTGGTGCATAATATGAACATCATGCTGTATTGAAGAAGACAATAAATCAAGTGAGAAGTAAGGTCATTTTCTCATAGACTTCTATACAATCAGACTTCTTTTTGCAGCCAGAGGAGTCGCCCACTGCTGGCTATTAGAAAAAATGCAAGTTTAAGGCACTTCCGCATTGGCTTCACTTCTCAGACCCGGAGGTTGCTCACTGAATTTTTGTCATCTTTATGCGGTGTGCATGGGCTCTCTGAAGACCTTTATTCTATATTTAAAGATTTGTCTTTTATTTAGCCTCCCCAAAACTAAAAAAACAAGAGCAAAATTGTGGTTTAAACAGTGTATTTATTTGCTCTAACGTAAACTGAAGTTGCTAGCATTTCTGGCAAACTAGCCACCTGTAGATTCGGCATTTTTTCACATTAAACTCAGTGAAATGACAGTTGAGTTTGACCAAAGCACAAAGACTAACGACGACGGTTTAGGTGAGTTTTACTTTGTTTCTGTCCAGTTTGAATTCAATTTACAATGCTCCGCTGCATACAGCTGATCTCAACATAAACAAAAATACATGTGGATGATGGCGCAAGCTGCACAGAGAGGGGGCAGGGGGCAGGCAATCGTTCTCGGGCAGTTTGGCTGACGTCTGCGCTCTCTGAGTGCCATTCTAGTACTTTCATTTTCATTTGCTTGTTTAAAGTTGGAGTTGGATGGTAAGCAAAGCTTGACTGTCAGAGGCTAGCCAAGTTTCCATAAAATAATGCAGTCTAGTTTATTATCGTTAATGACAATGTTAATGGTGAAATATAGTCAGTTGAATTGTAAACTTGGCAGTGGATGCCTAAGAAACCTGAACATTAATTATATTGTCCAGGTTTTGTCTCCTCTGTGCACCTTGTGCTGCATGATATATGGAACCAGTAGAGTAGGATAATAAAGAAGCACAGGAGCAAAGCACTCACCAAGATAAGAGTCCTGGATGAAAGATCACCTCCTGAGCGAGAGAGGAAGAAAGTCAGTAAAACATTTCCAATTGAACTGGTTGGATATGTTTGTTTAATATTAATCTATCTGCATCACTTGCTGTCAAAAGAAATTCCATTGATATTATACATTAACCGGCGGTGTGTGTTTTTCCAGCACAGAGGCAAAAACAAAGTACAGGGTAGATGAAGAATGCACAGTTACACTCCTTTCTCTATTGCTGTAACAATATCAAGTCCCAATGCAGAACTCCTCTGCTGCTCCACACAACATTAGCTTCAAAGGGGAAATGATAATATGCAGGAGTGTTTGATGCCGCAGTCCCACAGTTAGCTCTTAGCCGGCTAATGGGGCTGGATCCACTCTGGATGTGACATCAATGTCAACTGACAAGTTGCAAGTGACATTGAGGACAGAAATCCAGTCTAAGCAACCAGATTGACATCTGACTTGCAAATATTTGGATTGCAGACTTCAGATTGATGTCTATGTTGGTGTGCCAAAATCTGACTTTTTGGGTTTACTTGAATGATTTGTGCATCCTGATTACAAGTATCATTCATGATTGGCTCACATCGATACTAAAAGTGGTGTTTAATAACTCCGCACTCTATAAGTGACTGCACTTCAGAAGTGTCTGCAGTCAGATCTGCATGCAGCTTTCCCTCTATCAGTGTAAAAGTATGAATAATAGCATTTTTTTTCAGTCTTTAATGATGCAAATGTGGGACACCATCCTCTGGGAAACCAATGAAAGTGATGAAGCACTTCAATTTGCTTGTGATTCTATGTTCTCCAGCCAATTAGGCTAGCTTCCTGTGTCTTCTGAGGAACACTCAACACAGTCCAACTTAGGATAACCTTCAAATTAGCTGGATGTGAGCATTACATAAACATTGCTGATGGGGTAGAAGTAGGGGGTATAACTGACAAAACTGTCCAGCCTGCATTTTTCCCTCTCGTTTGCCCTATTTCTTTTCTTTTTCTTCTTTTTTTTTGGGAGATGATGAAACCAAACATGGCATTGACGGGGTCTGTTAGTTCACAGCAAGCAGTCTAGTTGTGCCAGATTTTACTTTTGGGGTCTTCTGGCTAAGATCCCGTTGCTTTTCTTTTTGAAATAGCCAGTAAAACACTCCTACCAGAGAGAAGACATTCTGAGCTCAATTAATTTGTACTTTTTCCAGAATTGGTCCTGTTAACAAACTTAGTTTAAAGTGGCTACAATCGAAATGTATTCTTAATACCCATTTGCGCAGTTTTCACGAAGATTCTGACATTCACCAATGTTTTCTTATATGGGATTTATTCTTACGTAAGAACAGAATCCATGCACACGTCAAGAGCACACTTTAAGCCGTCCACACACGACTAGCGGTAAAGTTGCTCTACGCTGGTTGTGCCATTGTTTTTCTATGGGGAGAGCGGTGCCGCCGTAATAGGCGGAAGCGCTGCCCTGGGCGTGGTGCACCACTCGAAATAGCCACCGAGCACTGTGCTCAAAGTTCAAATTATTTCAACTTTGACCTCGGTTGCCACTGACCTTTCAAAGCGCAACCAATGAGAAAAAAGCTGTAGTTGTTGTTAGTTAAGTTTAAGAAAAGATCAACTTGGTTAGGTTTAGGCAACAAAACTACTTAGTTAGGTTTAGGAAATCATGGAGGTTTTGGTTAAAATAACACTGTAAGTGGCATAACTTAAATACAGAAGTTATATGACAACTAAGTCAACGTTAACTTCTCGTTTCACACGGGGTACGACCACGGGTCTCCTGGGCGAAAGTCTGCTGCATTTTGACCGGAAATGCGTCCGATACTGCCCAAAATTCAGGATCGGGCATCAGCATGTACGCCAGTCTATGCACCGATCCGACACCATGATTTATTAATCCAGAAAAAAATTAACTTGTTTAACCGGAAAGCAACGAAGAAGAACTGATTGCAGGTAGTTTGCTACGTGACAACAGCAAACAACAACAACAGTGCAGTGCTTTTTAGAGAGTGTCACGGTAACAATAGTCGGCGAGAAAAATGTCAGGCATTTGGAAACATCTCACAGTGGAAAATCCAACAAGTAAAACTGTATGTATTTGTTCATGTTTTACAAAGGGTTTAACCTGAGCCAGGCCATACAAAATAGATAGCAATCCTATCACATCCATACATGGTCAGTACTAAACGGCTGATTATAATAATAATAATAATAATAATAACTATATATATTTTTTAATCACGCTGATATTGGATCGATATTCCGTATCGGCCGATACGTATACATAGTTCAGGTACCAAAATTGGCACCAGTAAGGAAAAAAATGGTATCCGAACATCTCTAGTGTTTGTATCAATATATTTTTAGCAACTTCCTTTTAGTGGATTTGTAACCACTTTAAAAAGATGCGGCTGTGGGTCTCACATCCTAGATACCTCTCCTTACCTTTCATCTCCTCTCCCTCTTTGTGACCACATTATTGAAAAGACAGATGCACTACACACACTTGTGAGGAAGTGTTCTTTTTTTTCTTACACCTGTCCTCTGTTTTATTTTATTCCCAGTCAGATTTAGCTAAGGAGATGTTCTTAAAAACATATTTCATTTCACATTGCTAATTCCCCCCCGAAAAATCCCTTCCAATTAGTGAAGTGTAGTCACAGCTCACGTTGTCACAACACAGTGTTACATGTGGTGACAGGAAGAACTTAGCGGCTGGCCTGCCACTGTTTCTTATCCCCGTCACAGCTGAATTCACGACACCACTAAAGACAGGGGGGGTTGAGGCCTGTGAGCACAGAACACTTTCAGTGAAAGGACCGTACAGTCCCATGCCATATTCACTGCACACTGCACTCTATAATTGAAATCACCATGTCCCCGCTGTGTTCTCAAGTGAAAGAATAAAAAAGAGAGAGGTGGAAATAAAAGGCATATATTACACAAGCAGAAAATCAGAATACACGTCTTGGTATTCCAACTGAATGGATGACACAAAAATGAAGTCATGTGGCAAGAAAAGCCTTTGGAGGGATATTGCTCCACGGGGAGTAGAAAGCTTACACATCAGTGCTTTCAAAAGACCTGTGAAAAGATTTGTGAGACACATGCTTGTTTGTGTTGCAAGCAGCAAAACGAATGTTAAAGATTTATGGCATCCAGAATGGATTTCCTCATGTCATGTGTCTCGACATTATCAGGATGCTGCACAGGATGCTGTTTTTGCCAGCAGCTCACGCAAGACACAAATCTGATTTGTTCTTGTTATCAGATCTTCAAAGCCAAACCTGTCAGACTGGCACTTTAACAAGAACTCTCATGTGAACACATGTAAAAATGTATATATACGTATGAGCAAAGAAATATTGTGTGTGCAAGAAGGAATTTCATGAGCAGAAAATAGAATTTAAAACAAACACACTCTGTATGAGGATTCATGACTCAAACATACAGACGGCTGGATGAGATAAAACTGTTCCAAATCCTGTAGTAATAAGTAACACAATAAAAATTCAAACATTAATACCCAGAAATCCTATAACTTGCCTTGAACTTGTTGTTTCATGGATGCCAAACTGTTTGGTTTATGACGCTTCATCATCAGCGTAGGCATACACAAAAGGGACGAGGATAAAATGTCAGAACTTTACTGGACAATAATGTTTGTGAATGGAACCATAATTAATCTTTATCAATTACACCTGTGTTTACCCTGCGATGACATGTCAAAACGGCTGTTGTGAACACGGCCTATAGTAATAACATTAATAACGTCTGCATTCCACTCCAGTTGCCACTTCTGCAATTTTGCATGCGACTGCAATGCAACGCTGCCTCAGCGGCTTGGCTTATTGACGCACCTAAATAGAACGAAGCCATTGTTAATAATATTAGATATACACCTGCGCTTTCCCCGTTATGACAAGTCATATGTATTGCAGGGAGAAAAAAAAAAGCCTATTTCCTGTGTTAATGAAGAAGACAGTAAATGAGGGACCAAGACCGAGATGTATGATGAATACCAAGTGAATTATGTATTCATCCCCTGGTAATAGTGGGTAGTGCATTCACTGGCACAAATGGAGAACAAAATGAGGGTATAATTTATTAACATACAGTACAGCCATGCTTTACAAAAAATGTGTTTCTATGGTCTTTATGTATGGCTGTTGTCATGGTTGCTCATACAGATGAAATGTACCATTTGCACAGCATGTCATTACAGGAATATGAAAATCCAAAATAATAATGGATATCAATTCTTTTTTTCTCCACAGTCTAAAAGCTACATGTGCAGCAGCCAGGGGAATGTGCTGTGCTTCACCATAGATTTTGGATCAGGCTTCACCTGCTCAGAAGGCACTTCAAAGGTGAATTACTGAGTTCATTTGTTGTTGACATCCTGGTTTATGTGCTGTTCTTCCCTTAATACCTCCCGACACTGCAGTTTGACATCTTTCATTTTCTTTATTGACACACTATGTACTTGTCCTTATTCGCTAAGGATTCCATTGTATTTGAAAATATATTTTAAATAACTCTGAAGTGCTGTATCTCAGAGAACGGGATATGCTGTTATCATTAAAGGTACATTTTGAGATTGTTTTTGGCAGTCTTGCTACGTAAGAATGTTACAGCGCAAAGTACTAATGTTCTTTTTTATATAAATTATACATTTTCCTCGAAGCACTATTGCACATTGAAATGTCAGTGCTTGATCATGCAGGTATACCTCTGTAGTAAGACATATGGTATTTAAATCTTGTGCTCATTATTGAAATCCCTGTGCTGCTGCGTTTGATAATACCCTCCCTCCCTTGCAGGCCGCACTGTGGCGATATAAGTTCTCTCAACTTAAAGGCTCTTCTGATGATGGGAAAACCAGGGTAAAACTACTTTTCAAGAATGCTGAAAGCAACCAAATAGAGATGAAGGTAATGAAAGTTTTTTTTTTTTTTCATCAAAATTAAAGGTACACAATGAACTGTTGAATTTGAGTTGAGTTATTTTTTGCATCAGTTATCGCTCGCTGATACCAATGAGATAACGGGCAAATTTACTGAACGTCTAGTGAATAATTTTTGTTCAAGTGTCTGGTGACAATGTAGGAAATTCAGTTTTTCAAGAGATCTTAAGTTTAAAAGTTTTGTTATTTAAAGCTACAGTCAGTAACTTTAATAAAGATATTTGTTGTCATATTTGCTTTAAGTGTCACTATATCCTGACAGTAGTACATGAGACAGATAATCTGTGAAAAACATCAGGTTCCTCTGCCTCCTTTTAGTGCTCCTTATAGCATTTGCAAGATTTTACCGCGCCCGAAGGAAAACAACCAATCAGAGCCGAGAAGTCTCTGAGCAGCCGTCAATCACTGCTCACGAAAGTCCAATCAAACTGTCAGACTAGGCAGTGCTGATCGAATATGAATGAAGATTATGATACTGTAATACCTATTTCTCATCTCAAATGTTTTCAGTTTTTTGGGGGTTTTTGCTCGACTGTTTTCAACTTGGTGGCCAGGTCACAAGCTTTCTCATTTTTTCAGCTAAACAGCACACTATGAGATGTTTGAGATAAGACATAGGCATAACAGCAACAGAATCGTGATTCATATTTGATCAGTGCTGCCTAGTTTGACTCGTTTGATTGGAGTTCAAGAGCAGTGATTGACAGCTGCGTTACAGACTCCTCAGCTCTGATTGGTCGTTTTGCTTCGGGCGTGGTGAAATCTTGCAAACGCCATTAAGGCCCTGGCACACCAAGCTGACGGTCGGCTAGGACACTTTGCACCGTCGGTGAGCGTCTGTCGGTCTAGATTTTGCAGTGTGTCCCGTGCCGACGGCTCTAGTCTGCCCGTGTCAGAGGTTTTTTGGCTGATTTAGCAAGTTGAATCCGTTGCCAAGAGAAATCACTCACAAACAATCTAATACTTTAAATATTGAGGGGAGATACGAGCGGCCCCTCCCAATTTGGACTGATCCTCCTTTTTGTTGAAATCTTATTGCTCAGCACTGGTAAAGTTACTATTGCTAAACAAAACAACCGGTATCCATCCCAGTATCCACCTGCAGCCATTCTGTATTTCTACTAGTGGAAGTTGTCTACCCTACACCCATACATATACAGTATATATATTGATAGGGACATGTTAAATATAACTCATCGGCCTTATTTAATTTTCAATACTGCCAATGAGTTTGCTCACATATTGTTAGGGACATGTCACTACCGTCCATATGCAAATTTAAACCCTTATACCACAAAATCTGTATTAGTGTTAAAATGACTGCCAAAAACTTTCTGGCTCGGGCCGACTGGGCACTCGCATTAAAAGGCTTCTCCATCTCAAAGTCCCCGGATGAAATTTAGTCCCAGTCCGCCTCGAGTGGAAGATGTTTTAAGTGTTCCCAGGGCTGGCTTGACAATCCCAAATATATAGCCTGGTTGGCTAAGGATTCCAAATGGGAAAAGAAAGATAGTTGCAAACTTGTAAGCCATATTCAAAGGCAAAAGCCCTGTAGTCATGTCACAGCATCCTCTGCACCTCTGAGTCCTTCGAGTCACAAAGTCAAATACGGTTTGGAAAATCGACCAAATCGTGAATCTGGAAAAATATGGAATTTTTAAATGGAAAATGCGTAGGAAACAACGGCTTGTATGTCTGCCTTTCTCGGTCCTACGGTTTCAATTTTTGAATGACGAATACAGACTACCGCTCCGTGCTGGTGCAGAGTTATTTCCTCTCACGCAGGCGCAGAACGTACGTGCCAATTGGCCGTCGGCTGTAGTCTTTGTGGTGTGTTCAAATGCAACTCGTCGGCCAAGACAAAGACGACGTGAGGCGACGCAACAGTCGGCCTTCATCGCCACCACTTCTTTGATGTCAGCTCGGTGTGTCTGGGCCGTTAGGAGCACTAAAAGGAGGCAGTGGAACCTGAATCTTTCACATATTATCTGTCTTGTTGTTACTACTGTCGGGACATAGTGACACTTAAAGCAGGTATTTTTATTAAAGTTACCAACTGTAGCTTTAACGTGTGAACATCATGTGCTAACTGTTGTGTCTCTCTGTCCTTATTTTCCAGGAACTAGAGTTTGCTAATCTAACAGCCGTCCTTCACTGTATACATTCTTTTATCGCTGCCAAAGTGGCCTCCATGGACCCTCTCTTTATGTGCAGTCAAAGCTTCCCTGGAAATTACATGAACAGTTAAAGAAGACCCCGTCCTCGTCGTCATGTGCACCTGTGGAAAATCAACAGTATTTTATGCACAGAGCCAATTGATATATGTATATCTTGTTCTTGCTATTTTTGTATGAAAAAAAATAAATATTTGTAAAAGACTGTAAAGGTAGATAATGTATGAATTAACGGTGGAAGGAAGATGTTGTTTTTTGTTGTTGTTTTTTTGACCAGTAGAGAAAACTACAATCCAAACGGATCCACAGTTCTTCCATTTCTTTATTATTATTTTTTTCCCCATTACATAACGGATTCTGATCGGAGGTTACTTGTCTACTTGTCACTTTGAAAGGCAGCACCTGTGCTACCATATGGCGTGTAACTGACATACATTTGACAACAGGACACGAATCGCCAAACATGGCAACTGCCACTGTTTTTAGCAGGAAATCTCAGCTGATATATATCTATGAAGAATAATGATACCTAGTGAGTAAGAACATTTTTAACAAACGTGAATCTGATGCTGACTTACCGTCACGGGGAAATTCACATTTGCCAGACCTTTGACAGGGATTTTCTTTCCATCAAATTCACAGTTGAACAGTAATGAAAAATTGAACCTTTCTCTGTTCCCAGTTCCTCTGGCTTACTTAGTTTTCTTTTGTCTGTGAACACAAACATCTTACAATATAATGCAGTCTAATAAGCCTCCAAATCACCATTGAATTGAATCAACACCTCTCTTATATTGTCCCAAATAAAATTTAAAATGAGGCAGCATTTAACTGCAGGGCTACTTTATTGGCTTAGATGAAATTGTATGATGTTTGTTTGCTATTGTGACCATCTTTTGTATCTATTTAAATGCAAAAATCCCTGAGTTTCCAATCTCTCAATGAGGACATTTTTCTCTGAAATGTGCCATTTCAGCGTCAAAGTATTGTTAAAAGACCCACTTTTATCATCTCTCATTCTAATACAGTGAACCTACTGTATGTCTTCAGTTGCTTTATGTCATGGTTTTAGTGTGAAAATGCATATTTGCTGTGTTTTCAATAAATTGCTCATAAAGCACAACTGCCTGTCATCTGAGATAGCTCCCTGTGGGTTTGTACCGTAGACTGTATAGCTATACGTAGTCACCGGGACGTTGGTTTGTGGACTGCCGTCTTGAACTGTCAATCACAAGGTAGCCACGCCCTAAAGCATACCCTGCTTTATGGTCTATTTGACTCTAAATGAGACCATAATTAACAAAATGAACATCATGCTGTATTGAAGAAGACTTGAAACTAGTGATTGAGACCATAAACTAATGTTTACAATGTTTACTGAGGTAATAAATCAAGTGAGAAGTAGGGTCATTTTCTCATAGACTTCTATACAATCAGACTTCTTTTTGCAACCAGAGGAGTCGCCCCCTGCTGGCTATTAGAAAGAATGCAAGTTTAAGGCACTTCCGCATTGGCTTCACTTCTTCGGTTGCCCACTGGTTTGTATGTCTACTTTAAAAGTGAGCAGTTAAGTGGCAGTGGATGTAACTTTAGCCCAGCCACTTAACTGCTCATCTTCTGCTTCGCTCTTTCTCACTAGCCTATTGGCTGCTGAACTCAAAATATAAGTTGGCATTATTTATGTTTCGCTTGAGCCTGTCTGCATTATGTGTGACTTGGTATAAAACGAGCTGAGCTGACACTTATTCAATTTAGTGCTTCTTTCATGCAGATGATTTTATCATCACACTGTTACATTAGCTTTCAGTTTATTTTAAAGGAATAGTTTGACGTCGCTCTGTGTCGTCTCACACATAGACTGTAAATAAGAAGTGGACGTACAGTCACTGTGAAGTCACCCATTGGTTTGTGGACTGCTATTTTGAAGCCTCAAGTTCTGCATTTTGGCCGTCATTCACTAAATGAACATCATGCTGTATTGAAGAAGACTTGAAACTAGCGATTGAGACCATAAACTCATGTTTACAATGTTTACTGAGGTAATAAATCAAGTGAGAAGTAGGGTCATTTTCTCATAGACTTCTATACAATCAGACTTCTTTTTGCAACTAGAGGAGCCGCCCTCTGCTGGCTATAAGAAAGAATGCAAGTTTAAGGCATTTCCACTTTGGCTTCACTTTTCAGACCCCGGAGGTTGCCCACTGGTCTCACACACTATTGGTCTCACACACCTAATCCACGCCCGTAGCTGCCAGTAGCTCCTCACAGAATGCTGATTGGCTCGTGCTCTGTTACCAGCCACAAACGCATCACTTGAAGCCTGACAAGATGGATTTTTGTGTGATATGTGATGATGCAATTCTTCTGGTCACTCTAAGGAGACTCGCCTGAAAAGCATATCACACACAGATGCTGCCCGCCCCCCCCGGTCCCAACTCCACAGAGGCAGCCTGACACAACAGTTGCGAGTGCACCATGAAGGACATGATCTCCCACAGGCTTCCCATTGGTGAGTGATCACAGGTTGCGTGTAATGGGCACCCGGCCAAGCTGGAGGCATCGCTGCAGGAGGTTGAACGCTGGCTTCTGCGGTGATTTTTACCTCTCACATGCATCATTTTCTCTCTGTATATTTGCATATTGGGCAGAAATGGCAGACAATGCCACCAGCAATGTGTAGAGAAGCTTTATCAGAAAAGGATACAACACTGCCTATATAATATGTCATATTTTGCACTGTATTCACGGGAAACAGTAGTATATTATTGCATTAGAGCCGAGAATTCGGCTGTGTGCCAACGTCAGCGGCTGTTAATCCCTTGTGCTATATAAAAACATGAGCCTCGAGGTTATAAATTATGTCAGAGGTATAGCTCAAAGGAGCGATCGTGACACTGATCAAACCTGTCTGACGGGTTCATTACTCAACACTGTTTTCCCACCAAGGCAGTTCATTCGGGATTGTTGTGGTGCACTAATGACATCGGTGTAGCAACCGCATGTTGACATTGAGATTCATTTCACTACTTGGGTATTTTATCTACAACATTAATGACAGGAAAATGGTTGTCAGTTTTCATTTGATTCATCGGTACCTGCCCTCTCGGGAACCATCACCCTCCTTGGTTATTTATCCATTGTGTGAGTCAAATGTTATCTTGTTTTCGTCAGTGAGTCATGAAGGACATTGTTAACCTACAAGCTCTGAATCTGTGACCACTTGTCACTGAACTGAACTTGATATGATCCTACTAGGGCCTGTGAATCGAATAGAGTATTTAATCACGATTAATTGCATGTTAATTGTGATTAATCACACATTTTTTATGTTCAAAATGTACCTTAAAGGGAGATTTGTCAAGTGTTTAATACTCTTATCAACATGGGAGTGGGCTAATATGCTTGCTTTATGCAAATGTTTGTATATATTTATCATTGGAAATCAATTAACAATACAAAGCAATGATAAATCCCTGTTCTCCCAGAAACCCTCACAGGTACTGCATTTAGCATAAAAACAAGCTCAAATCATAACATGGCAAACTGCAGCCCAACAGGCAACAACAGCTGTCAGAGTGTCAGTGTGCTGACTTGACTGACTTGCCCCAAACTGCATGCGATTATCATAAAGTGGGCATGTCTGTAAAGGGGAGACTCGTGGGTACCCATAGAACCCATTTTCATTCACATATCTTGAGGTCAGAGGTCAAGGGACTCCTTTGAAAATGGCCATGTCCGTTTTTACTACCCAAAATTTAGCGTACAGTAAGTTTGGGGCGTTATTTAGCCTCCTCCACGAGGAGCTGGTATGACATGGTACCAATGGATTCCTTAAGTTTTCTAGTTTCATATGATGCCAGTATCTTCACTCTGGCTTTAAAACCCGCTATGAATTTGTGTTAACGTGTTATTATTGGGTTAACTTTGACAGCCCTAGATCCTACCTTTGACCTCTTTTAAGGAATAAAATATAAACCTCAATATGCTGAATATTCAACTGTCTAACCATGTTTCTAATTTGAAAGAATGCACTTGGATGCCTCATGTTTCATGAAGCAGGAGAAACATACCTAATCCCTAGTTTAGAGGTTCACATGTGGTTTTCTGGCCAAGTCCCTTTTGACTCGGATTTCAAAGTTAATCTTCTGCACTGCAATTATTTCCGTTTTATTTTGGGACCTAGATCGGGCAACAAGGCCGTAGACGGGATTTTAGAAATAAAGATATATATATACAAACCTGGCTTGGGGGCCTTCTGTGTGGAGTTTGCATGTTCTCCCTGTGTTAGCGTGGTGGGTTTTCTCCGGGTTTTCTGGCTTCCTCCCACAGTCCAAAGACATGCAGGTTAGGTTAATTGATGACTTTAAGTTGCCCGTAGAATGTGAGCGTGAATGGTTTCTCTGTCTCTATGTATTAGCCCTGTGATAGTCTGGCGACCTGTCCAGACTGTACCCCGCCTTCGCCCAATGTCAGCTGCGACCCCAAATGGGATATGCAGTTACAGATAATGGATGGATGGAGAAATACAGTATAGAGTCCTAATCCCAGAGTGTAGAATGTAAAGTCTTCCTCAGGCTGTTTAAATTCCTATCAACAATACTGAGCATATGACCTTTGGATTAGATGAGATTTATTTTGAACATGTAACAAATAATAAGAAAGCAAAACAAGAATAACCAATAAAATGAACAGTAAACATAAACAGAATCATCTGAATATTATAGCCTATGTTTGAAAATGAGTAGGCTGAAGTAAACACTTGCTGTATAGCTGTATATATAGAGTGCTACAGGAATCAGTCCTAAAACCCAGAAATGAGTTAGCATTTTAGCACTTCCAGTTCCCTCCTCTAGAAGTCACTGGGATTTTTGAATGGGTTTTTAGTTACATGGCTGAAATAATAGCTGTGGTTAACACAAGCGGGAGAGATTTTAATGTTTTGTTCTACAACATAAAATACATACCCCAACTAGAATGGCACTTGGAGAGCGCAGACCTCCGCCAAGGTGCCCGAGTACGATTGCCCCCCCCCTCTCCGTTCAGCTTGCGCAATCATCCACGTGTATTTTTGTTTATGTTGAGATCAGCTGTACGTAGCAGAGCCGCGTAAAACACTTCATTCAAACTGGATGGAAACAAAATAAAACTCACCTAAACCGTCGTCGTTACTCTTTCCAACAATCACCAAGCGTGCTTTGGTCGAACTCAACTGTAATTTCAAATTTCAATCTCTCTCTCTCGCTCTCTCTCTCTCTGTCTCTGAGGGAAAGAGGCAGGGTCATGCGTCATCAACGCGTCATCAGTTACACTGCGCTGTGTTATACCCAGAGGTCTTAATGTTCTGATTGGAATCCTTAAAAAAATTCCTGAATCCGCCACCAAAATCTAATGGATTGTTCGTTGTGCCACACCACACCCCTCCAAAGAATTTCATTCAAATCCATCACGGACTTTTGGAGTAATCCTGCTAACAGACAAACAAACAAACAAAACCAACAAACAAACTAACGCCGGTGAAAACATAACCTCCTTCCTAGGCCTTCGGCCTTGGCGGAGGTAATAAATACCCCACTTGTTAATTTTTAAGCCTTTGTGTCTTTGAAAAGGCATTTGCTAACAAGCAGCTAAATGAGACTACTAACAGTCATCACGCTGACTCGTCCGCCTTTACAGTCTCGTTGTTTATACTTACGTTCGTGCGACTGTGTTGTAGTTCGTTCGTAGCCTAACGTTAGTCTCTTACTTCTGGCGTTTACATTTACACTTCAAAAACCATAAATGCGGTGCTCATTTGTGGAGATTATCTTGCTGAACAAAATGTGAAAGTATCATAAACGTGTGTTTGCTACAGAGCTTATTTTCTGCAGTAATCCAAAACCCAATGGAAAAATCCCATTGGCTTTTTTGTTGAGAGAATCAAGGCAATGCTGACTTCTTGGTTGGCCTACAAACATGCGTCATCCCTGGAGCACTCTATAAGATCCTAGCCCTTTCAAGCCCTGGTGTCCTCAGGTACACCTGCCTGCCTGGCAATTTTCACATCTATCATACCCTCATGTGCTGGAGTACCTTAATTTACCCTGAAGGGTTGAACTGCCATTCAAAAAATGCCAGCGTATGTTATCTGAGCTCAGTGAAACATTAGTTCACCCCTGAGCTTCATTACTATGATAAATTACACAATTATGCAGCTCATTAACTATAATCTGATATCATCTTAAAATAAGGAAACACTTAGTGTATTTAATTTGTAAAGTGGCTTATTTAACAAATGAACTGTCTTTGTGCATAAGAAATACACTGTGAAATGTGTTATTGTTTTAATGCCCTGTCATGATGGTGTCATAGGAGGTGTTCTATTATTAAACAGAACTGCATGAAAAATGTAATTTCACTGACCATCTGTAACCTGTGGCCTCGGTGAGCTGAATACCAATTAGCAGTGTGTTTTTAGCTTTGACACCGTCTAGTAGTGATTTATTCAAAAGCATCATTAGGCAACTTTGAGTTAAAAAAAAAAAGTATGCATATAATGGGATAATGTGGGAAACTACAGTAGCAAAAATGATCATACATTGGATTAACCCATTTGTGCCTGCAACTGAATGTATTTATTTCCTTTTGGTGGAAGTGTTCTCTGGGCTTGCCCAATGACAAATGTGAAGACATTTTCAAAATCAGTCAAACTGGCTGAAAAGTGTGTTTTTTCTTATCATACTGTATCTAGTATTTGGGCACTACTGTTTTTGCAATAGACTCAATTATATTAAATATATATTATATTACATTATATTACAGTAGTCCAATGTACCCAAATACTCAATATAGTATAAAAATAAAATGGCTATATTTCAGAAACTACAAGGAGCACAACCAAGTATTTGGTATTTATGAACTCATAACAAGTACAATATCAAAGATATGCAGTGTAAAAAATAATATGGAAAACATTTAATAAACACAATGATAGCGTTTTTCCTCATTTTTCAAAAATCCTGACTTTTACTATTAATAAAAGTGTCATTTTTTTCTAATTTTTTTTATCTAAACCTTTGAAGTTGTACTGTTATATACTTTCCCAAAGTATGTATGTACCACATTTCAAGACTTTGGACCAATCAGAACACATGTTGTGGCATTTTTCCTTATCATATTAAACATAGTCTTTGGGCACAAATGGGTTAAACACCTATTAACAGTGAAAAACTGAACATTGCAAAACTATATTTTACAGGTGTTGGTTATTTTGTGTATCCTCCATTTAACCATAATTAAGCATATACTCTGGTCTCCCTGAGACCGCTATGAGCACAAAATATTCCTATATATGTCATACGTTTTTCTTTGGATGTCACTCGCTTCATTCTCTCCAAACTCTGGTACTCATTTGTTGAAAGTTTTGTCTGAAACAGTTTTGCGTCGAAGCTAAACCAGTCACTGTGACAAGAGAGCATAGAGAGCCACCGCTGCTGAAGTCACTGCCGGCTGCTGCCACACACACAGCATCATCAAGTTGCATCAGCACCATGTCAAGCATGAATTTCAAGTGCACTGCTCAACTGTCAATGGGCCATGACTCTCACAGTCGACTCCGCTGGCGCCATTGGACCCTGAATGCTAACTGGAGTATTTGTGATGAGGAGAAGTTTCCAGGGCAACTTCGGGACCGCTGCCATGGCCTTTTCCTCACTGTTAGTAATCCCTACAGTCTGCATCTAAAACTTTGAAAATAGGCCAGGGAGGATGGAGGCACAGCGAATGAAGCAGGACCACAAACCAATTAAAAGACCACAATGACTGCTGCCGATACTATGTTCTTAAAGAAACAGTGTGTAGCATTTACGATCTATTGGTAGAAATAGGAATGTAATATTAATAAGTATGCTTTCTTTAGTGTTTTAATTACCTGAAAATACGAATTTAGTTTTTGTTACCTTAGAATGAGCCGTTTATATCTACATAGAGAGCGGGTCCTCGTCAGAGCCGGCCGCCATGTTTCTACAGTAGCCCAGAATGGACAAACCAAACACTGGCTATAGATTGGGCCTTTTTTGCGTTTTCACATTTTTGTGCCGGCCACCGTAGTTCTCCTACAAACTTGGCACATGGGAGAAGTGGTTGGAATCTGCAACCTCACCTCTAGATGCCGCCAAATCCTACACACTGCACCTTTAAATAGTTGCACTCAAAAGAGTTGTTTTCTAGACTGAGGTCTAACACCACATACGGAGCAGGCCGCCATGTTCCTAGAGTAGCCCAGAATGGACAAACTAAACACTGTTAACTTTTCCTGCATAGGGCGGAGTCGATAACGTTACTCGATCAGGAGTTAACCCTGGTCACTCCACTCAGCCGCCGGGAAACAAGACTCGGGAAACCTCTGTTGGACTTGAGTAACTGCAGCATTATTTCTGCACAAACTTCAACTTCCACTGTGCATTCACTTGATATTCTCAAAGCTAAACTAACTCTGCATCACTCACTTCCCATGTACACACACACACTACGAACTGGCTCTGCCACTATATACTCCAAATGACCTATGATACTCTTACAACAGCTCTAGATAAGGTCATTTGCGCTTTCGCGTCAGCCACTTTAGTTCTCCTACACGCTCGGCATACGGCAGAAGTTTCAGTTGGTTGTAATCTGCAACCTCGCAGCTAGATGCCGCCAGATCCTACACACTGCACCTTTAAGCAAAGACTACACTATTCAAAGTCTACAATATTTTTGACTGCTTGTTTTTAATGAATTTAATTAATGGCAGGATTGTATTTTAATTTAAAACAGTGGAATTTTGATGCAAAATCAATTCATTCTCTTGGAATTGCTGCATTTGTTGGATTTGCTCTTTGAATTAAATTCACACCAAGTCCAAATATTTGCATTGTGTTCAACTTCAGTGATCTTTCACCTGCTAATTTGGGCTGCTGACAAATAGCAAGCCGTCTTGACAGAGCTGAGCTTTGAGGTCAAGGAGAGCTGGAAAGTCTGAAATAGAGGATTTTTTTTGTAGTTTAGAAGCTGTGTTGCACCATCTGCTTTAATTTAATCTCCTCTGTCGAAGTATAAAGTGCTCCACAAATGAGGAAAGGTACCAGGCTTGCTAGCTCAGAGAGGGTTTTTTCCACTTCAGTAACTCTTCATAGATTGAAATGTACAATCCTGAGAACAAAATACCAGGGGGAGTAAATGTCCCAATACTGAGAAAATTGAAAGAAAGAAGCTCTTGTAACTGACTGGATGGGTTAGCGGTTACCTCACCAGCTAACTACAGTTTACAAACTGATTGCCCAAGTTTCTACTACAAAATATTAAATATTTAATATAATAAATATTTCTGACAAAACTGGCAAAAGCTTAACATAAAGAATGTGAAAGGGAAGGTTAATTCTGTCATATTCTTTCAACATGGCCGTAAATAAAGGCCATTATAGCACAAACTTAAAGCAATAAACTTTACGTGGTAACAGAAAAAAGAAAAAAACTATATTTAATCCCAGTTGTACACTTGACAATGTCAAGTCCTATCCTAGTCAAAATATTGGGAGTTATGGTCATGGTGTAGGCTAGCCTTTCTACAATTCCCAGTTACATTGACCTCTGGGCTCCTTATTATTATTTGATTCGACTCTTGATGATCCAGTAATACTGATTTTATTGCACTTATTATCAGTCGCTAGTCCGGGACAACACTGTCATTAGGCTACACATAGGCCAACCTAAAATTAATTGTAATATTTTAGGTGAAAATTCATTACAGCTTAATTTCCTACATTGCATATGATTAGACCCTTGTTTATGAATGCCCTATACAACGTGTCCGTATTTTCTCTGGGATTGTTACACGGAGTTCCAGGACCTACAGATACCCAAGTGGCCGAGATAATGGGCAAGAAAAAAAAATTCTTTTTCAAACCAGTCAACCAAGGACAAGAGAAACACTGGATATCTGAGTTCCTCTAGTGTGGGCTGGTTTACTTAACCTTCGCAATGGGCTCCCTGCTTTATCTGAATATATAAGGACAGGTTTGACAGTGCATACAGCACTAAGATAAGTCTTTATTGTTAGTGTGAAAATCTTTGATTCTTATGGTATAAACTGCCCACAAAAATGGCTTGCTATTTCAAGTTAATTGCTCTTGTTATGTTGCTATGCATTATTCTCCCAAGGTTTTCAACTGATGACGACAGACATTTCAACTGTAAGTAAATCCTTTTTTTATGTTTTTGCTTAAATCTCTTTTCATCTCTGATGTTTGATCATCTATGATAATAGTTGAAATATAAGGATTGAAATAATTGATTGTCATAAAGAAAATAGTGATGCAAAATTTAAAAACTAATAGTTTTGTTTTTTTAATCATATTTGGTTATTACTCACCTGCATCTGTTCAGGGAATAAGGTATACCCATGGAAGCAGGATAGTCAACATTCTTATGTCTCATTGAACTTTTTTTCCTTTATACATCTTGGAAAATAAAACAGCATTAGTTGCGAATACAGCATGTCCTTCTTTTGTATTCATACATCTGTTTTGCTTTAAAGCAATTCAGCAGATTTACTACCAAATCTGACAACGTGACTTACAAAAGAAAATGCTGCATGAAAGGCCGGGGAAGCTCCCACTCTTTTGTGTATTGAAAGTGATGATGCCTCAAATACATTCAAATATTAATTATTTGCTGACATTTAAAATCCCAATAAATTCAGAATCACCTTTATTGGCCAAGTGTGTGTGCACATACAAGGAATTTGACTCCCTGTGTTGTACAAAATTAGTGAATAAATAGGTATATATGTAAATAAAAAGCACCAATGACCAACAATAAATACGAAATAAAACATCTATATACAAGTCAAGTGTTCTGTAAGTTGTAAACATTACACAAAACGCTAAGAAATAAATACTGAATGGATATACATGGACTTAATTATGTGCATGTATATATGTGTAATGATGTCTACATACTGTATATACAGTGTGTATTTATATTTACAGTGATAGATATGCATATATTTGTTTAAATTGTGAAGTAAAAACTGTAAAATTACAATCTATAAAGGCAACAGTGGCTTTTTTTGCAATAGACTCTAATATACAGTCAGTGGTGGAAGAAATACTCAGATCCTGTACTTAAAAGTAGTAATACAACTATGAAAAATTCTCCATCATAAGCTTTTCATTCAAAATCCTGCTTATATAAAAGTAAGTAAGTATTAGCAAAATGTATCTAAAGTACTCAAACCAAGTACTCTAAATTTGTGTTCACCTATATTTTGTTTTTGGTGAAATATTGGCTATTTGAGCCTCAAACTGATTGTTTTTAATTAAACCATAGAAACAACTCAGACTTCTGAAAACATGTGACAAGGGACACCAAATAAGGATTCACAAGCCAAAAAGGTTGGGAACAACTGGTTTAATATATAACAATGCATTGTATTTTATAAACTTATTCAATGTTTTTTAATAAAGGCTAAAATCATAATCTGATAGTAAAAAATGACTATATAAATGCAGAGTAATAGCAGACAGTAGCATAAAATATCTCAAATTCTCTCTTCAAAATTGTAGTTTAACTACTGTAATTGCGTAAATATTTACTTTCCACCATTTTATACCACAGACTGTATATAAAGATGGACGACATGCCAGCTTCCCAAAAGTGAAGCCAAAACATCTTGATTGCCCCCTGGTGGCTGGCTGCAGTATAGCTCATAAATCCCACCCCCTCCATGTTAGTGGATGGGACATGAACCAAACTAAATCGTCAAAGTACATGTCAAATAAGTTTTTCCCAAAGATGTTTTTTGTCATTTTAGGTAGTTTCTATCACGCTGATGTATGTTCAAGTGTTTTTTTGATAAGTTTGGTTTAATTAGTTATTTGATGCTCTAAAAAGGGGGTGAGATGTCATGATTGACAGCTGTGATTGACAGCTGCTCTGAATGAAGTATAGTCTTGGAGCTGGAGGCTTGGGAATTGTACGAGAGAGGAGATGTAACTTTAACTTTCCATAACCGTCACGAGTCTGTGTAATAGAACATGTCTCACTTTGACAAATGTAGTTAGAGATATTATGTGGTGCTAACGTAGCAGCTAGGTGGCTCACGCTAGCAATCTGCGGCCGTGCTCGGCTCGTGATTGGCTCAGGCAGGTGTGTGGGCGAGACCTCGCCCGATCATTACTGCGCAGTTTCGGCCTCCAAATTACGTCAAAATCTCAAGACGGCAGCTCCTGTAACCCTTATATTTTGGCTTCACTTTTGTACAGTGAGAGCAAGTGGAGACGCGTCGTCCATCAATATACAGCTTTATACAGATGATATTCTAGTCACAGATTTTCATGCTGTTCTGTTGTGATATTGCATATCTTCCAGCCACATCTGTCAGAGAACTGCTTTACTCCTCACATCAAGAAAGCCTTCAAATGTTACACGAAGCCTCACTCCACTCTAGACAACGGTAATGAACTATCAAATTGTCAGTCTCTGTTTTAACAAAAACAATACCTGTTCAAGAAGGAACAGATGGGAAACACAGCTTTTCCTTTAATCTGTCAATTTTCTGTGCCCAGACGAAGCTCACCCTCGTCTTCCACGCACTTGTTTACATTCCTTCGGCAAACCGAGCCTGAGACCCTAGAGATTTCCCGAGCTGCAGAGGTCTTTCAAACAACTCTGCAAGTCCTAAAGAACAGAGCCAGACAGAGATATAAAAGGGATGTCACGGCACCAGGTAGAATTGCTTTCTTTTTATTAAATCCAGAGGACCTCACCTTGAAAGAAATCTTTAGAGGCAGTTGGACATCAAAACAACCTTTACACAACCAACACTTCTAATTGGTCCTCTGTCACTGCTCTTGCCGTTTTAATAGTCTACCCAAACACTGGATCATTTAAACTTATGGATCACCAAAGTCCTAATAAAAGGAAATTTAAACAGACAGAAAGAGAGGCATTTTCAATTACAGTGTGTGTCCTTTCTGGTTTGATATGCTCCAAAGGTTAGCAAGATTGAATTCCATTAATTATTTTCTTGCTTTAACTTTAATTTGTCTCAATGCTAGAGCTGCTTTCCTGGGAGGACGTGGAGCTGATTGCAGAGCTGTCTCAATGTCCTCCTGTAACACATCCGGCCATCTGTCTGCAAAGTCATCTCAACAAGTACCGCTCCATATCTGGCGTCTGCAATAACAGGTATAGCTTAATGACTTCTTACTGTACCTTTCG
Source organism: Sebastes umbrosus (assembly GCF_015220745.1). NCBI lineage: Eukaryota > Metazoa > Chordata > Actinopteri > Perciformes > Sebastidae > Sebastes > Sebastes umbrosus. The sequence goes on from NC_051284.1 coordinate 9,567,880, forward strand.
AAAAAGTCAAAGAAGCAGAGCTATATTGTTATGTAGGTCAGCTCCCTGGCTCTGGAACTCCCTCCCCCAAGACATTAGAGACTCTGTGTCTCTCTCAATTATCCTATCCCATCTCAAGACTCATCTCTTCTCCCCCTCATTCATCCTTGTCTTGTCTGTTCTTTGTCTCACCACTGCTCCTTAGTGTTAAACAACTTTGAGTTCTAGAGAAGCGCTATACAAGTTCAATTTATTATTATTATAATCATTTATTACATGGCGTTGCTGAATACTCGATTCTGATTGGTTAATCATGGCGTTCTGCGTTGTGTTATTTCTATACAGCAGACCGTTGCTATGTATAACAGACCGTTACTATGGGCGCTGTTCGGATGTTTTTGTCAAATTATTGATTTCTTAAGTAAGTAGCCGTGTAATAAGCGGGATAACGTACAGCTAGCGGGTCATTGTTGTGAAAGAAACCCTTTCAGGGCGATAAAAGACCCCTCTGCTTCGCGTCAGGGTCACCCTATCGGGGTTTCTTTTATAACAATGACCCGCTAGCTGTACATTATCCATTACAAAGTTAACAATGTACAGTACAGGAACCAGTGATGCAAGCAGACATTTTTTCCAAGGACCCCCCTCATAATCATAACAATTAATCGTAATCGAAAACCGTAATAATTATATGCTTACTTCCATTTGTACTCTCAGCCATTAGATCTATTTGTATTGTAAAATGTTTTAACATAAATACTTCAGACCTATTTCATAGTGATAAATAGAAACACATGTCAATTTGAATCATTTTAACACCTAATGAATCCAGACATTTAAAATGACCAGTTTAATGCTGACTTTCTGTAAGCGCTCCAACTTTAATACAATAAACGTATTGTTCCTTAATTAAATCATTGGCAGAAAGCTCTGAACAAATCATAACAGAAGTTATCATAACAGTGTTGCAAAACACATCATAGTACCTAAGCATATTACTTCAGAAAATGTTGTTGGAATATTTGCGTTAGAGTGAGTGAAGTGACTGATTCATGACAGATTTATATGATGTGTCACAATCATAACAGAGTTTCTATTGGCCCAAAGCTAACGTGGGTGGAAGTAATGGACACAATATGCTTGTTTTATTGATGCAAATGGTCCCCATCTATAGATACGCAATTTTTAATGATACAGCACAATTTTATAATTTATAGCAAATTATTTTGCGGATCCGCTGGCAGAGTGCCACCCGGGACCCCACTTTGAGTATCACTGCTTTACGGAGCTAGATTCAAAATAAATCACAAACAACACATTTGAGAACGTCATCTTGGGCTTTGGGAAACTCTGATCAACATTTTTCACCATTTTCTGACATTTGATAGACCAAACAGCTAATTTATTAATCGAGAAAACAATCAACAGATTAACCGTCAATGAAAATTATTATTAGTTGCAGCCCTAAATTTAGTAAAATGTTCATTGACAATGTATCTCATTTGTTCAGCTTCAGCTCTTAGCAACTAAAGGTTAAGGTTTAGGGAAAGATCATTGTTGTAGTTTAATACAGAAAAACTCCACAGTGATCTGATGACATGTTTATTAAAATTTAACCAAAACCCCATTGTTTTTCCCTAATTTTCAAAATCCATCAAAATGCTTTTGTTGCCATAACCACAACACATAGGACACAGAAACCTGTAAATTAACTGACTACACCCTGAATCACTATTCTATCAGCCAGTGATAGAGAGTATATCCCTGAATTAGCTCATCTAAGGTAGCATATTGGTCAGAATGTAGTATTCTAAACTCTTGATGACCTTCTTGGAGGAAAACGAATGATGTTGCATTCAGTGGCGGCATACACTGTTTCGTATTGCAGTATTTTTGGACACGCTTCATGATTCTTTTTGTCAGGCAAAATCCTCTCTGGGGAGCAGCCAACACTCCCTTGGTCAGGTGGCTTCCAGCTGAATACGAGGACGGAGGGAGAGAACCCAAGGGTTGGAACCGGGGACGGCTCCATAATGGATTCCAACTTCCCCCGGTAATCTACAAAATGCTGGTCCGACAGACACAAAAGTCTTGGTGGACGAAATTAGAAATGAGGACGAACTCACCCTGCAAACCCAAGTTAATGTAGCTTTCCATTTATTTTTCTAACCTGTTTTACAGCAGATAAAGTCCACGGTAATTTAGGAACAGCAGAAGTGTGTGTGAGATGACACAGATAACAGTCGCATTTGAATATTGTGGCCCGAGACACTATTTCCCTAGCTTGAAAGGAGTTGAGGATACACATTATTTCATTTAAACAGAAGATGAAACTGTTATGCCGATATTTGCATTGGATTTCAGTGTTAATTTATGCACTCGTTACACAGGGTGAGGTCCTTTTAGTGGAAGAAATCAAATATGCATCAGTTGTATCCAGCATGCAGTTTACTTCCATGTATAAGAGCTATAATTTACTAAAGTACTTTAGGTAATTAAGAAACTTTGATTCTTACTATTCCTTTTCTTAGAAAAACGGGTAAAGTAAATAATATCTCGGATACTTCATGTATTTCACAACTCATCTTTAATCAGTTGCCAAAGTCCTTTTTGTCGGAGGAATTAGGATATGAAAGAAAAGGCTTGCCAGAACATATCACAGCCCCTTCGTTGAGCTTAAGCCATTTATAACACGACTTAATAAATTAAAGAATGAACTAGTTCACACAAACAAGAATGCTATCAATCATAAACCCTGACTGGGACACGATAGGCCTTCCCCAGAAAATATGTTCATTTCCGTTAATGATGAGATAATAAAAACACTGACTGATAAATGGAAAGTCACTGCAGAGATGGCTGGGGGAAAAATGCAATTACACACTGTAAAAAGTTGTGCTCACTGTCATCCAAAATAACAAATCATACTGTGTTAACAGCCATGGGAAGTCAGCAAGAAAATAGTGAGGAGCTCTACTAAACAGTCAGATGACGTCTATTCTCACATGCTGATGGAGTGGGGCCAGTACACCGACCATGACATAACCTCTACCCCTCAAAGCAATAGCAATGATGGTTCTTGGACTGGGGCGGATTGTTCGAACACATGTCAAAATGTGCATCCATGCTTTCCCATTGAGGTAAACTAAAACAGTCTTTGGACATTTTGCTGTCCCGTACTATATCTTGCTTGCTCTCTTGTTACAATCCTGTATTTTAAAGCAGTGGTTCCCAACCTCGGGTCAGGGCCCCCATCAGGGCAACGCCAAAGATCACAGGGGGTTCACCATGCAGTCAAAATTGTATTTGCTCATGTATAACTAAAATCATAATAACACACTCACTGTATAATTTATACAAAAGTCTGGATATAAAACTATTTGAAATCAAACAAAATATTCAGCTTCAATCCTTATTTGTTGGCGTTTAGCCTTTCAATAACAACATTTTCACTCATTTGCCCTCCCGCTTCACACACACAAAGGGGGAACCCGCCTGTATTAACTGGGCGGTCTAGCAACAACCTAACAGCACCATAAATTGCAATTATTTAACCACAATAACTAAAAATCAATTTCGGCTTTAACACCATTATCGTAAATGAATTAAGGCTTTTCAAAATTAAAAGTACCTATTATGTATCTGCATTCGCTTGGTGAATCCGTCAAGACGTCATCACTTTATTTATGTTGACGAAATCGATGAGTTAAATTCAAGAAAGACAATTGATTTAATAAAAAAAGATGAACTCATTTAATACTCTGAATCAACTTATTCAAATTGAGGATTTTGTTTGAGGTTTTGTGATTTTTTTTTAGGGTGAGGTCGTCAGCCTTTCTTAGACATAAGTAGAGGGGGCTTCAAGTAAAATAGGTTGGGAACCACTAAAGGAATAGTTCCACCTTGCAGGAAGTAGGCTTATTTGCTTTCTTGTTGAGAAATTCGATACCACTCATGTATTAAAATGGAGTCAGTCTCCTCAGCTTGGCAACAAATCAAATAACCAAAACGTCAAACTATTCTTTTAAAATTCTACAATCACAAAACCAATACATTTGATAGATGGATCAGAAGAAGTTAAAGATGCTATTGAAGCAGCTTGTAATAATTACGTTTGTGTTCTCCACAGACAGATGATATTAAAACTGGTGCACAAGGCTGCATGCCTTTTCATCGCTCCAAACCGGCCTGCTATGTCAATTTTGGGTCTGATATTCGACAAGCCCTGCAGCGACAACAGATGAACGGCATCACATCGTTCATGGATGCTTCGGTTGTGTACGGCCACACTCCGAGGCTGGAGAGCTCCCTCCGTGACCTCGCTGGCCTCAACGGGAAACTTGCTGTCAACGACCTATTCAGGGATCCCAAAGGAAGACCCTACCCTCCATTCGTATCCACTCTGCCATCAGCCTGCTTACAGAACCCGCACATGGAGAGAGTGGAGTGTTTCAAAGCTGGAGACAGTCGGATTAATGAGGGTCTGAACCTGATCGGTTTGCATACAGTGTGGCTGAGGGAACACAATCGGATTGCAGAGGCACTGAAACGCATCAACGGTCACTGGAGCCCGGAGACTATTTACCAAGAAACTCGCAAGATTATCGGAGCTCTGCATCAGGTATGTGACTAAAATTGTTTCAGCATGCCAAAATAAAAACCTCTGTAAGCTGATTTAACAGAAACATGCTGACATCATTTGGGCAGCGACTATACATTATTTTCATTATCTATTAATCTGTAAATGATTTACTTAATTAATCATTTTGTTTATAAATGTTTGAAAAGTTGTCAAAAATGTTAACACGTTAACACATTTAAAGGAACAGTGTGTAGCATTTTATTAATATATTATTTATAGCATCATATTATATTAATAAGTATGATTTCATTAGTACATAATCACCTGAAAATACATATCAAGTTTTTGTTAACTTAGAATGAGCCATTTCTATCTACATATGGAGTGGGTCCTCTTCACAGAGCTGGCCACCGTGTTTCTACAGTAGCCCAGAACGGACAAATCAAACACTTTTTTAGATAGGGCCATTCAAGTTTTTGCGTCGGCCACTGTAGTTCTCTTACACGCTTACCACACGGGAGAAGTTTCAGTTGGTTGCAATCTGCAACCACACAATTAGATGCCGCCAAATCAGACATGCTGCACCTTTAAAAGAAAATTAGACATAGAGAGGCGAAGTCCCTCCCCTTCCAGTGGACCACCATGGGACTTTATTTAGAAAACAAATATGGACGGTAGTCAACGGTGAGAGACAAATAATGTTTTGATCCCATTTGAATAGAGCCATGACATACACATATGATGTTTGTCAATTTAAAACATAATTTTGCAAGTCAAGAAAGTAGCAGTTTGTCATAGGTTTGTCGTAGCATTATTTAGTTTTGTGTCAAACCACTCAGTGAACTACATCTCTCGTCTCGCGCAATATACGTCACCAACATTAGCTAGCTAGAGGGCTTAACTATGTTCCAGGCACAAATGAAATGTTATCTTCCCTGATGTGTTTTGTCCAGCGACTCCTGGTCTTTTTATCAGCCAGGAAGCGAAAGAATGAGCGAGAACCATTGATCGTGTGAATAAATCCAAGTACGAAACACTCTCTTCAGCGAGACAGACGTTACTTACGAGACTTTTGGGTGTGTAGTCTTTCTAAATACGTATTTTCTTCTTATACTTCAACAGTTTTACAACAAACTGCAACTTTTTTTGACTTGCAAAATTATGTTTTAAATTGACAAACATCATATGTGTGATTCATGGCGCAATTCAAACGGGATCAAAAAAATATTTGCCTTTAACTACCATTCGTGTTTTTTCTGAAAAAAAGGTCCCACGGTGGTCCACCGGAAGGGGTGGGACTTCCTCTCTCTATTTCATTAAGTGCGAAAATTACTTTTCAAAAGTGCCTTTTGCTTAGCCTTCAGTTGTTGTGAAACAGCCTCTCTGCCGTATTTCAATTTGTCAGGTTTAAGGTGAGTGCTGTTAGTGCTTTTATACAGTGAACTAATTACCTGAGATTGTCAGAGAAAAAACATTTTTTGTCTGTTTTTCCATCTTGAAAAATGAGCATGTTGCAGTTATGTGTTATTAAAGAAGGGCAAACTGATATGAAAGATGTAGTGAGGACTGTTGTTGACGAAGAAAACAAGAGCTTATTTCTCTTATGAAGTGAGTCGTGACTTAGGGTCATTACAGTGTTCACAGTGCAGAGAAAAATGAGCCTTGGAACTTCTGTGGAAAGAACTCTTACATTTATTGCTGTGATTCGAAACTGCACAGTGATGAAATAAAGCTTTAAATCAATGTGCTGATATGCGTTGAATTTATAAAGCCTGCTATCCACCCAGTTTTGAATAGGGGTCAGGTACTTAACACATTACATCCCCAGAACATTATATAAACATTTAAAGGAAAATTCAAAAGGAAAACGCATATGAAAATTCTCTATATTTGGTTTAGCCTCAGTACATTAAGTCAGAAGAGCATCTTTGTCTCAGTTACTTTCTGCAGTTTTTGCGAGAGCTTCTGTTTGAAGATGTGTTAACGTCTGATTTAAGCCATTTGGGATGAATAATGCTGTAATAATGAATAACAAAATCAGTCACAAATTCAAATGACAGCAACTACATTCAATTAAAGGAGCACGAGATGAGCCATTCCACAAATTGCATATCTGAAAACAGTCTAACCACAACATCCATTTAGTAGCTGTTCTGGAGCTTTTGATCATATCGCATACTCTTCATCAGCAGATGGAGTTTGTCAAGTTGTTGTAGAAGAGTAGATTTGAACCTCAGCTTTTGAGCCAACATGGACGAGAAGAAGTACTTAAAGTGCTCATGGAAAAATGGAAATTTAGCTATCTACTATTCCGTGACAACTGATCATCTACTGAGGAAGATCATATGATATGATCAAAAGCTCTAGAGCAGCTACTGAATGGTTCATTTGCACGAAAAGGCGTATAAATGCCACAATAATGCACAAGACGTTTAGCGTGCAATGAGTACGCCTTTCTTGATTTACACGTGCCATTTGTACACCATGTATCCTGTACTGACCGCAATGTAAACACATCCGCGTATAAATGCTACAGTGAGAGTTAAAATGTAGTCTAAAAAGCAAGACTTTTAACCAGGAGACCCGTGTTCGAGACCTTTGTTGACAGGTGTTTTGTTTTGTAAGTTACGTTAGCGACATTTGTCCCGTGACGACTGTCACTTGTTTTTTGTTGACGTTTGTGTCATGTTTTCCGTAGTTGTTTCCATACGTGTTTAACTTAGTTCATTTACTTATTTTAAGCCCAAACATCATGTTGTCCCTTACCCTAACTAAGTAGTTTTCTTGCCAAAACCGCAGACGTTTGCGTGGCGTACAAATGACACACGAGAAAGCTAAAATGTGTATTCATGACACGCGTAATGTCTATGTAATGTCGTGGTATTTATACCTATATTTATGCCTTCCTATGAGACTGGGTTGATGGATTGCATTGTTTCTCAACTGTTTCCAAGGTCAAGAACTTTGAACCTCAGATCTTTGCTATCGGATGTAAAATATGTTGTCTAGATGTTGCAAAGCTGCACTTGTAAGCTTTCAGTGTAACAAACTGACACACTGATAAATATGCTGGCTATAGTGAATGAGGAATGGCTGCTAGTTTTAGTAACATGTATGTATAAGAATTCCCATGTCAGTTGAGCAAGGCATGATAAAGATAGTAGTGAAAAACTGCTTGTACTGTATATGGGAAAAACCCTTAGAGCTGACGACTGTAAGAATCAGCAGGCCGATGAATCCACTGCTTTGCTGTCATTGCAAACTCTCAGAAGGATCTTTTACAAATCACCTGAGTGGTGATGCTGTAGTTTCCAAACTTGGAGGCAAAGTTGGCTTCCAACTTTTCCTCAGTGAGCCCATTATTGTTTAAAGCAGCTGTAATCGATATTTTTACATTAAAGGGAAAATGAACCATCTTTTATGTGGATGTCAAATCAGTGCTGATGGTAAATGTAGTCGATTGAAGCAATAAATTCCTGTGTGTGCTATATTGACAGAGAAAGCTGAGTTCGGAAATTCGGAAATCGGTTGTTCTTCTTGCATCTTAGGCCAATCATATGACGTGAGAGTGAAGTGGATGCATGGAAGAACTATAGGCTATTTCAGCTTGGATTTATAATCTCCGCCTCTGGATAGTTAGGGGGAGCGTACATGATTGGATAGATGAGAAAGTGACCCTACTTCTGACTTGATTTATTAACTCAGTAAACATTGTAAACATGTGTTTATGGTCTCAATCGCTAGTTTCAAGTCTTCTTCAATACAGCATGATGTTCATTTAGTAAATTATGGTCCCATTGAGAGTCAAATAGACCATAAAGCAGGGTATGCTTTAGGGCGTGGCTACCTTGTGATTGACAGGTTACTACCACGGAGTTATCCGGTTTGGGAGTTGTCCGTGTTTTTGTGTTAGAACTTCAACCCTTCCACAGTTTGTTTTCAGTTAATCAAAGTTAATTATAACCTTTTTGGTTGCTTGAAAATGTCTTACTTAGCGTTTGGTTGTACTTAGCCCCACCCTCTCGTGTCACTTCTGGTTGCGAAAAAACAAAATGCCAATCTCAAGGGCTTCAAAATGGCAGTCCACAAACCAATGGGTGACATTGCAGTGACTACATACACTTCTTATGTACAGTCTATGATTCGAATGGTGTCTTCTTCTTAGCTGATATCCATTTGAACCAAAGTGCAGCTAATGTGGTTCTGATTGGCTCAGTGCAAACCCTAGACACCGTTTCTGTTGATGGATGACACGAGGCTCTTCATAGCAGGCATTCATCCATCAGAGCCAAGCGGAAAAAATGTGTCAAATGATTGACAAGTTATGATAACAGTCTCATGACTGAGTCTCAGTCTCATTTCTCTATTGTCTGTGTGTGTTTAGTTTGTAATGTAGAAAGTGCGGTTTTGTTGCTGCGGTTACCTTTTTGTAGTTGTCAACAGCGATGCATGGTAGGCAGGATGATAGCAGCTATTTCTATTAGCTGGGATCATTATTAAAGGTGAAGGAAATGCTGGGTACATACTATTTATTCTACATGAAAAAATAATTAACCAAAATATTTTTGAATTGAAATGATTCATTGCTTCTAGCGAAGGAGAGGAGTGGAACCTGGTGCTAGGCTGTAAAGTTTCTGACGCATTTCTGAGCAGAGGGAAAAATAGTCTGTAATCTGTCAGTATTCGGGGGCTGACATTTGACCACAGCGGCGGATTAACAGCTGCTATTTTCAGGTGACTCAGGGACGATGACAGAGAAAAGAGATTTACAGTATTAAAAAGAGATGGGTCCGAGGTGGATGGGTTCTTTAAATAATTTTTGAGGATGAAGTATAAAAGGCAGGTAGAGGATTTACATACTGTAGCTGTAACCATGACCAGCTTGGAAAAATCCCCTGTACTGGAAGTGAAGTGAAATGTGAGGCACTATCTGGTCTTACCAGCCTGCAAACCAGCAGACTGTAACATTATCGATTTTTTTCATAGAGAAAAAAAAAAAAAATCTTAAAGCTGAGATGAAGAATTAAAGAAGCACTAAAGCTCTGTGTTCTTTTCATAATCACATCTTCCATTTTGTTACACTATTGCCTCTTAGTCTTCCCCCTCCACTCTGTATATATATATAGGTCAGGGTCAGATACAGAACAGTGCCCTGCCCTTTATGGCTGTGCATGGCATGCAAATTTCATTGTTCTGGCACGCAATGATACTGTAACACAGGAAAGGTCATAAAAAAGGCGTACTGGAGATATAGAGTTAGAGAAATAATAATGAAACCGCATGTCAGACTACTGTAAATTGGGATGTGTAGAGAATACAGCTTGTGTGGAATTAGATCCATTAATGTTATATGTAAAATGATTAAGTAAATTCCATTATGTGATGATAAAATGAGCATAACACAGTAAACGGCCTTGCCTTTAGCCTTACTATTTGATTTACAGCTTCGGACGAGTTAGCTCAATAAGTTTGAGGACTCTTTGTTTAGCTGCTTAGAACAACAAAATCATTTAGAGAAGCAAAAGAATGTTATCATGTTTTTTGCCCCACTAAGCTGTGGTAATGTGATACATGGTATTTTATGATTAAACTACAAGCAGGCATTATTTTTGCGTCTGCACTTCTTGCCCTTCTTTATCTTTTGGGACAAGTATATGCTTTTTTTTTTTTTTAAACTAAAATGATAATATGAAGGATAATATGAAATCATATAATTTTAGCTTTAATATACAAGTCACCATGATGTCACCCATTAGATTGTGGACTGCCGTTTTGAAGCCTTGAGTTCGCCATTTTGGCATACCCTGCTTTATGGTCTATTTGACTCTAAATGGGACCATAATTTACTAAATGAACATCACGCTGTATTGAAGAAGACTTGAAACTAGCGATTGAGACCATAAACTCATGTTTACTTCTGTAGAATCTGACTTTTTGCTATAAGAGGAGTCTCCCCCCTGCTGGCTATTAGAAAGAATGCAAGTTTAAGGAACTTCCGCATTGGCTTGACTTTTCAGACCCGGTTTTTGCCCAGTGGTATGTACATAAAACCATGTGGCAAAAACAGTGCCAAAATATGTAAAATTTCATTCTAACTCAACATTAAACCAGGTAACTCATTAGTGGAACAGCATCTCTTCTGCAGCTCTACTAATTAATCACTGTAATAACCTGCCTGTATATGGCTGGAATAACAACCTGCATAGTTTAACTTGGCATACATGGTGGTCACCCACAAAGCCAAACCACCATTTATGATAACAGCATGCCTAGTATAATCTAACTATACCATTGATAGTGGGCGCCAATCAGAAAGCCTTCTCATGTTTATGAATTAACAGTAGTGGAGGAGTTTATTGCTCTTCATAACATAACAAAATATTAGATGTATATTAGATGGTTATAGCTTAAATGAATGCCTAATGCAGCGTAGTTGTGTTATATTTTAATATTAATGTTGAAATGTCTGCCTGTAATGAGAAAAGTTTGCTAGTTATCCAATCCCACTTAGAAAGAAAACATCCAACTCTGCAGCCCTGTACAGCTCTCAGCAGCTTCCAGCTCATTGTTGTGGCTTGTCGGTCCATATGGTTGAATCCCAACAGCTCTCACCAAGCCCCCCATTTAAATCCTCCGGCAGCTGTTCCCAGCAAACAAGCTCACGCAGGGCGAGTGTAATGTAGGATGCTGTTTTCATACAGCATTATTCTTGACAAGTCACCGCAAAAGTACTGCTTTAATGCATTAAAAGATGTGCTATGGCAGTAATTACTTACAAAAAACCCCACTTCCAGGCCAAGGGTAGTGTGCAATTAGGCAGGAAATGAAACATAACTGTTAAAGTGTTTTCAAGCTGGTGCTATGAGGTGGATGCCAGTGAATGTGTACCTGTTTTTTAAATTTGCTACTGTGTATGTCAGACACAACTTTAACTGTTTACTGTGTGTCTATGTCAGACACCTTCTGCTTTTGCAAGAATGTAGTGGTTGATATTCCCTTCCCTTCTGCTTGGAATGCGAGATATATTGTACTATAGAAAAAAATTACAATCTCATTTATCCACATGGTAATACAGATATTTTGCTTTCTTGTCACATTGTCAAACAGTAACATCTAAATATCACGTTGTGTTGCTTTTATGATTGGATATGGCATAATTTACAAAGAGACAGCTGCTTTGTTTAAATGCACTTAAAATGGAAGTAGGCAGAATGTTTTTGGCATAGTTGGGCAAAAATTCCATTACAACCTTTCAGCATATTGTAATTCAAGTATTCTGAGCGAAAACTGGTCTTCACCTCCTCATGGCTCTGTTTTCAGGCTTAAAAAATGTAGCCCTTGATGGGAGACTTTGGCCAATCACAGGTCATTTCAGAGAGAGCGCTCCTATTGGCTGTGAATGCAATGGCGGCAGCTGTCAATCACTCGCAAACTCCGTCAATCTAGGCAGCGCTAGTCATATATGAATTCATATTCTGTTACTGTAATGCCTATTTCTTATGTAAAATGTTTCCAGAAACATCTTGTAGTGTACTGTTTAACTGTAAAATGAGAAAGTTTGCTCCGACTGGTGGGCGGTGCTTTGTATTTCCTCAACTAATCTCAACATGGCGGCTGGGTCACAGACTTTCTCATTTTACAGCTAAACAGTACACTACAAGATGTTTCTGAAAACATTTGAAGTGAGAAATAGGCATTACGGTAAAAAAATCTGAATTCACATTTGATCAGCGCTTAATAGTTTGACCGTCTGATCGGAGTTTGCGAGTGATTGACAGCTGCTCATAGACGAAAAAGGCTCCAGCTTGGCTCTGATTGGTTGTTTTCCTCCAGTCTGTGAAATCTTGCAGATGCTATAAGGAGCACCTGAGGACACAGAGACACATGATTTCTTTCAGATTACCTGCACTACTGTCAGGATATAGCGACCCTTTTATAAAAATAACTTTTTTTTTAATCATATTTGCTCCAATCTTTCCTACTGCTGCTTTAAATAGGTTACTGTAAGGAAACATTTTAGTCTATTAGTGCTTGTTTTGTACTTTATGTAAAAATTTCCACCTGAATAGCACTATGGGTCCACTTTCGTGTCAGCAAGAAGCTTTCTGTTATTATTTGAATCATTATCTATTTCCTGTGTATAAAAAGTCCTCCTGCCCAGTCAGAGAGGAAGGCAGGCAGGTGAAACTATTCATACTTTCTTTCCAACTGACTGTCCGTGGGCAGTCACTTGAAAACAGTGGGCGAATGTGTGCTCTACATGGCTTGGCGAAAAAAATGGAAAGGTCAGAAGCCATTTCAATACACAGTGAAAGCCTATTATTTGCAGGAAACAGGAAATAGATCAACTAACAGCATCTGGTTTCATTCTGACTTGCATTTCAACCTTAGTGCACAGCAGTCAAGGCTGTTGCTTATCCAGTGTGTTGTGTAGGGGGATGATATCATTATGTTTTATTTAGTTTTTAAGTGGTCTGGACACAGCATCAGGAGAATTGTAAAGAGCTTTAACAGTTTAAATCTGCTCTGTTTGGAGTGTTTCAGTCCATTAACTAAGAGACATACAAGACATACAAATGTTTTCGCAGGTTGAGTAGCACTCCCTTATGATGAGTAAACTGAATTAATGTGTAAAATTGGTGGAGTGCCCCCATTAGAAAGTTTGGTGTTTGACAGCTGATCATCAAATCTTGTTGTCACATAGTCCTGGCTTGTAACTACGAGTCTGTTTTATATTGTAGCTAAAATGAAGAGAAACTAGAAGGAAGGTTTACATCACTCTAAAAGATTTCCACTGTGTTCCACTTTATAAAATGGTTACCATAAATGTAGACTATATTGGATTTGTAGTCAACGGGTTAAAATGTGTGTACATGCGTGTCATGCAAGTAATTATTGTAGTAAGTATTGAGATCCTTTACATAAATAAAAGTAACAATACAACAATCTAAAAATGCCACATTAAAAGCATCTACAAAATCCTACCTAACTAAAAGTAAAGAAGTGTTATTAAAGCTAGGGTTGCTAATGAATTGAAATGCATCCCAACATCAATCAATAAATTAAATACTCTGACAAAAAGAGAACAAAAATCCGGTATATGTGGCTCTCCCAGGACTGTAAGCCTGTTTCTCAAAATTATCAACCCAAGCTTTGAAAAGTAAAAGTACTAAATATGCAGAAAGATTGCCCCAGAAACTGATATATTACTATATATCACATTCACATTATTAGATTGTTACTGATGCAGCATTTAACTTTTGTAGCTGCTCGAGGCAGTTTATTCCAGTGCTTCCCAACCCAGAGGTCGGGCCCCGCCAAAGGGTAACAAGATAAATGATCATTGAAAAAACTAAGTTCTGATACAGTATACATTTGTAATGACATTTTGGACTTTTCCCTTTTTTGTTGTTTTTGTGAAATATAGAACATTTTCCCTCTTTGGCCAGAGGGGAAATCACTCTTTGTTGGAACAGCTATCAACTCATCTGCGATGTAACAAACAGCCCTAACTAGACTTGACATTTTTGTAAACTGAAGCTTCCAACTGAAGCAGCATACTATTACAGTAATATACTCAAGTAAAGTACAAGCACATCAACATTTTACTTTAAAGTACAGCGTGTAGGATTTGGCGGCATCTAGTGGTGTTCAGTACCCCTCCACTCATTCATCCCTTTCCAAGACTGCGGTACCGTGAGCCGCTGAGTGCAAAACCGTGGTAACCCCTTTTGCATCACTCAGAGGCCATCCTTACCATAATAACACTACTTCAGGAGCAACGGAAGTCAGACATCGGCTGGCGGTACCACGGTTTTGCATTCTGCAAATAACGTTATCGCAGTTTCACAAGCGTGTCGGAGAACTACGGTGGCCTTCAGGTAACGTAAAAACACGAAAGGCTTTCTATAGAGCCAGTGTTTGGTTTGTCCGTTCTGGGCTACTGTAGAAACATGGTGGACTCTGTGAAGAGGACCTGCTCCCTATGTAGATATGAAGGACTCATTGTAAGCTAACAAAAACACAATGATGCTTAGTTTCAGGTGATTATTCACTAATGAAAACATAGTTATTAGGGCTGTCAAAGTAACGCATTAACGCAATTTGCGATTTTTAGGTTGTAGCTGGCTCACTTTTAAAGCTAAAGTGAAGATATTGGTATCAAATGAAAATAGAAAAACCTAAGGAATCCATTGCTACCATGTCATACTAGCTTGTCGCGAAGGAGGCTAAATAATGCTCCAAATTTGCTCTTAATTTTGGTAAAGAAAAACCGTCATGGCCATTTTCAAAGGAATCCCTTGACCTCTGACCTCCTTTATGCTAAATGCAGTACCTGTGAGGGTTTCTGGATAATAGTTGTCATTGTTTTGTGTTATTAATCGATTTCCAGTAATAAATATATACACACATTTGCATAAAGGAAGCATATCTGCCCCACTCCCAGGTTGATAAAAGTATTAAATACTTGACAAATCTCCCTTTAAGGTACATTTTGAACAGATAAAAACGGTGCAATTAATTTGAGATCAACCCCGATGAACTATGGACAGTCATGGGATTAATCACGATTAAATATTGTAATCGATAGTTACGAATATTATATTCCATTTCTGCTCATAGATCCCCCCAAAATGTTACACACTGTTCCTTTAAGTACAGTATTTGAGTAAATGCACTTTGCTACTCTCCACCACTGCATGGATGACTGTTCCCCTAACTTTAAGTCGTGAAGAGAAAGACTGCTCATCTCAGAAAGACTGACGTTGCAGCCTGGTGACTGCTCCTCAAATGGGACCAGGATTATCTCCAGGACTGCGGTTTAGGACTGAGTCAGTCTAAGCTGTGTTTTCTTGTCACAGTTGATATGTTGTGGCTCAGCTTCGATTTATGCAGAATGCTGCTTGCATTCCACTAATACATAATAAACTCACATTAGAGTATTATATTTTAATGTGAGTGTTTTTCAATTGTTAAGTGTAAAGGTTGAAGTCAGCCCTCAAACCCTTTTTTAGAGACTCTTGCTCTTCAGTGAGTCGATTCAGCTAATGAAGTTAAATTATCCAGTCTACGCCATCATTCTTGCCTTAACAAGTTCATCTTAAACAGACTGTCTTTACACTTAAAGGCAGATGTTGTTACATTAGTATCATCGATGCAACAAAAAAGTTAAACGTCGATGGTTCCAATGCTCCGTTTTGCATCGAAAACGAGGAAGCCACATGTGATCCCTCTAATGTGTGCCTGTGTGAGTGCATGCATGGGTATGCATTTGTGTGATATGTGTTAAGATTCAGGTGGTGAACTGAGGCCTTTATAAATAGTGATGAGGACAGATGAAATTCTCTGCGGTTAACTGTGAGGGAACAAATGTGCAATCATTTGTCCGAGCTCGGGATATTACTGAAACACTCATCTCACTGGAAGACCTATGGGAATTCCTTTTAGCTCGATGCATACACATATATCGTTAATAATTTCCAAGTGTCCAAATATGTCGTCGTAATCTCTTACGTTCTTATTCAATCTCTTGTGGCTTCGTGGCATGCTTGTGACGCACGTAATCCTTACATTTGAGATTTTCTTTCATGACTATCTAAGAGATTCTTTTTGCTCCTTCTCTTTTCTGACTCCCAGATCATAACCATGAGAGATTACGTTCCAAAAATCATCGGCCAGGAGGCTTTTGATCATTACATCGGACCCTATGAGGGATATGATCCCACCACAGACCCCTCAGCCTCCAATGTGTTTGCCACCGCTGCATTCAGGTTCGGCCACGCCACCATCCCTCCGATCCTCTCGAGACTGAACGAGAGCTTCCAGAAGCATGAGCACTTCCCCCACTTGAGACTGTTCAACACATTCTTCAGTCCATGGAGAATAGTCAAAGAAGGTCAGTACACTCTTATGGAGCTGCCTATTGGAACTAATAATGTCTCCTGCAAGCACACTAAACAATACTCTATTTAGGTCAGCTTCAGCATGACTTTGTTCGGTATGAATGTCTGTCTTGGTGTAATAATTACTTGCATGCAATTCAAGAGACTCCTGTATGTTAGACCACTGAATAGACATCTATAGTTATCTAGAGAATGAAAACTGTGTGTCATATATCTAGTACATGACATATCCAGTGTGCCCCTATAGTCCCAGGAGACTCGTTGCACAAGGTGCAATAATCCATTTGACACACTGCAGGGAACTTTTCCATTAAATATCAGTTCATTACTTATTCATTACTTATTTCATACTTATGTGTTAGATAGTACTACTTGTTCTTCTGTCATATACAGGAGATGTACAGTTAAAGGCGTACTTATAGCTAACAAATCAAAAGCAAACTTTGGTATTTTTCAATTTTATTTCTCGTTTTTGTAACCAAACCACTCGCCACCTCTGCTGCAGAGATGCAGCAAAACAACTTATATTGTGGCTATCAATGCAAACATCTAAAAGCTTCCCAAATAACCTTCCACCTCCAGCAAGTTTCTTGCTTATTGTTATTTCACTGAAGGATGTTTGAGGTTCACTGTGCAAAATGATGTAGCCTACTGTATGTGCAGAATTTAGTAGTATAGTATATCTATTTAATGCATTAACGGAACTTGCGAGGGTTGTAGCAGGCTCAGTTTTAAAGCTAGAGTGGATGTCATACTATAGTTTGTTGTAAAGGAGGTTAGATAACGCTCCAAACTTGGAAAAACATGGCATGGCCATTTTCAAAGGGGTCCCTTGAGCTCTGACCTCAAGGTATGTGAATGAAAATGGGTTCTATGGGTACCCACGAGTCTCCCCTTTACAGACATGGCCGTTTTATGATAATCACATGCAGTTTGGGGCAAGTCAGCATAGTCATAGTCAGTCAAGTCAGCATATTTTATGCTAAATGCAGTACCTGTGAGGGTTTCTGGACAATATTGTAATTTTTTTGTGTTATTAATTGATTTCCAATAATAAATATATACGTACATTTGCATAAAGCAAGCATATTGGTAAGCCTTTTAAAAACTTAATAAATCTCCCTTTAAGGTACATTTTGAACAGATTAGAAATGTGCGATTAATTTGCGATTAATCATGATTAACTATGAACAATCATGTGATTAATTGCAATGAAATATTTTAATTGATTGACTGCCCTAATAGTATTTTTTAACACCATTTAACCGTTTTTTTTTGCCAACCTCCAGTGTCTGAAGTTTTTACCTTGCTGTAAAGATACAGAGGGATGTGTTCAGTAGCCGTACCACCGAGCACAAGTCTATTCCTTTTATGAAACTGTGTGTTGTTATGATAAACAGAGTATTCATCCCCAACAGTCCATTCATCCCGTTTGCTCAAATAAAATTGTTTGGACACCGGTGAGCCCAGGGGAAGCAGAAAATCCAAGCTTAGGAGTGATATACAAACCTGTTTTTTGAACAGTATAAAGAAAGCAAACCATTCAGAAAAAAATGTACTCACCTCAACCATATATATATATATAGTATTCAGTTTTCCCTGTCTGCTTGGGATAAGGGATTACAGGCAAAGTAAAGGTGAGCATTCTGTTAAATTATTAAATGTTAACAGGAATCTTGTTATGCTATCTTGTTTTGTGCACTAGAGTATTCCTGCATCAGACAGAAATAAACCTGTATCTTATATTGACTACGAAAAAAATAAGCAATGCTGTTTTTGTGTCTAGGTGGAATTGAACCAACCCTGAGAGGTGCATTGGGAACTGCAGCATCAGCTATTAGCACAAACATGCTGTTGACAGAGGAGTTAACGGAGAGGCTGATCGTTTTAAAAGAGCCACAGTTCATGGACCTGGCTTCACTGAACCTGCAGAGAGGACGAGATCATGCTCTCCCAGGTAAGTGCTGGGCTGAGTCAGTGTTATGCAGATAAGCCTGACAAATCAGAGTGACAATCAACAATCAATTCCCTGTTTAATCCTAAAAGTTTAAAAAACAGTTCCCTTGGTCTTTCCTTTGTCAACTCACTCATGTAGACAGAATGTTTGGTGCAGAATGGTTAAATTCCATAATAACCTTTCATTATATTGTAATTCAATGTAGGCACCAGGTTTTGACAAGGAAGAAGAATGCATTGAATAAAAAAATAAGTTATCCATGATTCTGCTGCATCGATATTGATGAGCCACTTTTAAGGACATTTCGCTTGTCATGTCACACATTTTAAGCTTTTCGCGTGCCATTTAACGTTGTTCTCATTCCCAACTCGTCACATACGGACGCAGGGTCGCATTAAATGCGTGGTTAATGTTGTGAATTCAAACAAAACTACTTGGTTATGTTTAGGCAACAAAAATACTTGATTAGGTTTAGGAAAAGATCATGGTTTGAGTTAAAATAAGGACGTTTGTACGTAAATTAAGTTCTGTATATAACTTAAGAAGTCAACGCTAGACTTTTGATTTCACACAGGACATGAATAGCGGTCTCCTGAGTGAAAGTTATGTGTTTGTTTGGCCCGTCCATCCACCCCATCGTCCTCCCTATGCAGACTTTCTCGCTCTTTATACTACGTCACCTGACTTCCGGAACACTTGCTCTGAGCGTGAAATGACACGCAAAAAACAAAAAATGAATAGTAATAACACGCGAAATTGCTTAAGAAATTGCCGTGTTATTTATACGCCATTTGGTGAGACCAGGCTGCTGTGCTAGCCAAGAATTAGTCGAGCGCATAATCCTTTCTGAAAACAACTTGTCGTTTGAATGCTTATTTTATTATATATTTTATTCTAGTCATTTGTACAGGTTAAAGAAACGAGATATAGCGTGTTAATTAGTGAACTTTAGAGGTTCTGGTAGGAAGTTTTTTCACCTTTGGATAGTTAGCTAGCTGTTTTCCCCTGTTTCCAGCTAAGTTAAGCTAACCCTTTATTAACTCTAGAGATATGAGAGTTGTATCAATCTTCTAGTCTAACTCTCAACAAGAAAGAAAAATGCAAATGAGCATACTATTAAAGGGACTATTTGTAACCTTCAGAAATGCTTGTTAACAAGCGACACCTGTGGCTGTGAAATCAACGAAAGTCAGCGTCGAGCTCGCGCTTGCTTGCTCTAAATATACCTGAACGAGCATCGTTCAAAACAGTGAGACGACACACGTCAGCTAAAAGCACAATATAACTCTATATTTCACCTGCTTAGCAGTAATGATAGCTGACCAGACCAAGGTCTCTCCATGAACATGATTTAGATATGATCCTAGTGTTGGCTTTTCCTGCCTCAGCCTGGGCTCTGCAGCGTGTCTCCCTGCTCTCTCCGCCCGCAGCCGGAGAGAGCAGAGGAGACATTGGCACCCGGTCGGTAACGAGATGATAACGTGTCTCTCTGCAGAGCTCCGTCACTTCACAAGACACGGGAAACCTCTGTTGGTCTGGAGGAGCTGCAGCATTTATTTCTGCACAAACGTCCACTGTACATTCACTAGATATTCTCAGAGCTACTAACTCTTCTGCAGTGTGTAGTGAGCGCGTTCACGTCTATAGGTGCAGCGAGCTGAGCGAGAAAGACGCGCTGTCTGAGTGAAGGCAAGCAGGCAGAGGAGGAGAGGCAGCGGCCACACGCGAACGCACATATGCGAGCGCGCATGTGTCCCGACCCGGTACATTTATACGCTTAAAAAGTACAAACAGTCCCTTTAAATTATATTGTTCTGAAATTACTTTTCAGGATACAATGATTGGAGAGCCTTCTGTGGACTGGAGCGTATTAACACACTGGATGGTTTCCAAGAGGTTATGAGGAACTCAAGGGTCGCAGAGAAGATAGCCCAAATCTACAAACATCCTGACAATATTGACGTATGGCTGGGAGGGCTGGTTGAATACTTGTTGCCGGGCTCAAGAACTGGTCCCCTCTTTGCTTGCCTGATCGGAAAGCAGATGAAAGCACTTCGTGATGGCGATAGGTACTTTCATATTTGCTTGATTTATGTATCAATATTATGTACCTCACCTTGGACCACAATGGCACGATTTAAAGTAAATGTCTTGGTCCAACTTTGAAGACTTTATTTAGTTATTGAAATGTTTGATTTGAAATTTTTTCAGGTTTTGGTGGGAGGCTGAAGGTATGTTCAGCCAGCAACAGAGGGCTGAGCTTTTAAAAGGTTCTCTGTCTCGGATCATCTGTGACAACAGCGACATAAGAGAAGTCCCTCCTGATTCTTTCAAGTTCGGGAACTACCCTTACGATTACGTCCCTTGTGATCATATGCCATCAATTAATTTGGAAGCTTGGAGAGAGGAGAAGAGCCGAGGTGGGCTTGAGAAACTGTCGGGCTATAGTCCTGATCCTGATATTTGAAAAATCATCCAAATTCCTTTGAGTTTTATTGTTCCTCTACACATTAACATGAAAAACATTTATCTCTCAATTCCAGACGTGGAACAGTGTGGCACTCCAAGAAAGATAAAGAACGGGGATTTTATTTTGTCCTCTACAAATGGCAAACTGGTCGCTCTGTACTCCTGTTACCATGGTTTCAAGTTAAAGGGTGCCGCTGCAATAGTTTGTGAGGGAAATCGATGGAGTGATCAACCCCCACAATGTACAGGTACGTGAACTATTTTTGCCATGGATTTGTTTCATGACATTTGTTTGTGATGACTATTTCATGTTGTCTATGTGGACTAGTTTAACATTAAAAGGGAGATTCCACTGTCAGCTGTTAATATATGTATTATCCTGATTGTATGAACTGCTGCATATTGAACCATACACATGGTACACATTATAAACCACAGACATCACCCAGCATATACTGTATCTATCCTTGGACATGCAGTACTGTAGTGCTCTTGTCTGACTGGAGCTTTACTGCTATCTGCTGGTACTAATGGAGAAATGGTCCAAAAGGAAATATATTGGGGATAGGGTTGATTTATGCTTTGAACCATCTGCCAGTGAGTCAGAGTCTGCATTTTTTAAGTCCCACCTGCAGCATTTGAATGCCACTCATTTTCTATGTAGACAACAGGTTGTGAATGAGTTTAACCACCTGTCAAGCAGCCATTTATGTCAGAGTATTCTATAAATCCCTGCAGAGATGTGGGTCTTTGTTGAGTTTGGTAATATATCACAGTGAACAGAATTTGTGAAAGTTTGATCATTGAGTGACATTGCAGTTAGGAACAGGGACTGATTTGAAAACTTTTTCTCAGTGGTGTGTTCGGGTGTTTGCGGGAATGTGGAAAAATTACATTCATCAATCAATTTCAAAACCTAAGCACTGCATTCACTAAAGAGACATATTTCATATTTTTGACCAAACAACTTGTAATTTTAAGAAAATGTTTCCAAAATTATTTCACATATTTCTGAGAACACCTTCCTATAATTCTGCAGAAAAAATATGTTGCTATGAAATTTAACTTCATGTTATATTTCAATGATAGCCTAATGATAAGAAAAGGAAAAGCAAGCAATTTCGATTGCTTGCTTTGATGAGCTTGTACTTACCCCCTGGTCTAAGGCATTGTTATTGATGACTGATTGTCATTGATGTCACTGAGAAATATAGGCAGATCTTTAATATCTCAGTGATGATTGGGTATCTGAAGTCACTCAAATTGTTGCTGCTTTTGATCTACTTGAGATTGCTCAGATTATTCCGGTAGATAATTATACAACAAACACCATCAATGGCTCCAAGTTGATTTCCTGTTGAACTGTTGCTATTATCAACAGCTGGCATGAGGTTAACTTGGATCCAAGGGCTTCCTCAGCAACGCCAACCATCGAATGGGTCAATAATGAACACCATTTTGACAGATCACTTATCACTGATAATTAAATTATTCTTTTCTCAAAATTACAAGATATTTTATCTCACAACGTTGAGTGAGAAAATTCTCATATCTCTCATAATTCAGTGTAAGGTTTCTCTCAATTATGAGATGCTAAGTCAGTCATGAAAGTCATCAACAATGTACTGTGTAGAGCAGGTTTCACTGTTCTGCTGTTACTGAATCTCCCCACATACAGGGTTATACGATGCAATAAATCAAACGACAGCGAACATCTTAATGCGTAGCACCAGCACATTCTCATCCCAACTCATCATATAGCTACTTTGCATTCACACTGGAATTTTCCCCCTAAACATTCTGAACGTCACATTCGGAACATCATGTGCATGCTTCATACAAAGCATTCAGTTGTTCAGCTGTGATTTGTTTGCTCCACCCTTTGTAATGTACACCTGCAATCCTCACTTTTCTTTGACAGAGAGACAAAGGAGATAGGAGAGAGGTGAGCTCTATCTTACGCTGGGGCCACACAGCGCGCTTCAGGCTCGCCTGACGGCAGCGTCACGTCATGGCCACGTCATGCCCACCTAGGGTGTTCCAGTGGCGGCCGGCCAATAGAGGGCCACGGGGCCTGGCCCCACCCACCTTGAGCCACTAAAAAAAAAAAAAAAAAATTATAAAATTATTAATTATAAAAATTCTAAAAATTCTAAAAATTGTCAATATGTGTGTTTTTGACCTATGGAATATACCCGTAATATTTGTAAAATAGGATAACTGCGCCAAATATCTGCTTTCCTCCTTGAACTCTCTGCTAGTGCACCTCTCAGCTGCTCTGCTGCACGTGCACTTTCTGGGGCCAAATGGATTTGGCCCAAGGAAGGCGGGTCTAATAAGCAGTACAGCCAATCACTGATTAAAGATATATGATTACAAGCATGAATGACATACAATTCATCCAATCAGCGCCTTAAAAAAGACTTCCGGGAGGGCCAAACTGATTTGGCCCATGGTGTGCGCGCGCACGTTCACGTGTGTCTCTCTCTGTTCTCGTCAGGGCTCATGTCAGTTCTCGCGTGGTCTTGTCTTCTCGTCTCTCGCTTCTCTCCACTTCTCTTCTCTCACAGCCCATTTTAACGGCATGACAATGGAACAGCCAAGCACTAGTAGCGCTTTTTGATACCTTTTTTTGCATTGAATCGTACTAGGATGTTTGTTGAAATTGATTGGCCCTACCCAAAAAAAAATCCACCAGCCGCCACTGGTGTTCACACTAGACGCGAGTTACCCACGTCTCGGGAGCGTCTCGGAGCTACCTGTCAGCTGTGTTTTTGCTGTTGCTGACAGCCCTTTCTTTCTACATAGAGTTTGCCTTTTAATGGCCATTTAACTTCATAATAAATGTGATTTATATTTATTTAAGACAAAAAAGGGTAAGAACTGTGTGGTAATTTGTAAATATTATTAAAAACAAGCAAATAAATTCATACATAAATATTAATATATAGCCCATATAAATCCCTCTTTTCTGTCAGTGAAGAGGGATATATATATAAATCCCTCTTCACTGACAGTGAGGAGGGATTTCTATGGGCTATATATATATATATATATATATATATAAATCCCTCTTCATTGACAGTGAAGAGGGATTTCTGTGGGCTATATATTAATACAAAAAAATAAATAAATACATTAGTAGTAAGAGAGAGCCTACAGCAATCCCTCTTCACTTTGACTGGCACAGTTTTAAACAACATTTCCAGGGGGTTTCGGGTTCCTGTTCTACAGCATTCCAGGTTGAGGCTTTTATCGAAAACGACTTAATTTACATCTGGGGCGGGACAGCAATTTACATTATAAATGCTGATGTTCCGACATCTCAGGCAACTTGGAGCTTTTCACCACCTTGTTGCTGAACTGCGCCTTGATGGAGAAAAACACCTGAAGTATTTCAGAATGATAAATATAAGTAAAGTGTTTTTTTTTTATTATTATAAAACAAAGCAAAATAAACAGTTTCGTTATTTGTTAACCTTTAGAAAACGAAAATTATTATTAAATATCTTTAAAAAAATTAAATAACACCTCTAAAAGAAAGAACAATAAAGTTAGGTGGTGTTTGTTGAGAGAGAGAGAGAGAGAGAGAGAGAGAGAGCGCATCGGAAAAATACTGCCCATCACCTGATGTTCTTATAACCTATTAACCCAGTCTATTATATTTATAGCATATGTAGGGTTTCTGCTATGACTACTACAGTGTTTACAAAATTAAAAGCCTGTACTATATTAACTTGATGGAAACCTGCAAGCAGACAACTGCTTTATTTAGAGTATTTCAGAATAAAAGCATTGTGTTAATGAATGAATGATTCTGTGCACTAAAAACGCTAGAGGCCTTTTATTTTGAAATCTAGATAGGAAGTGTAAAATATTGATGGTCAGTGACATATTCTACAGATGTCTAGACATGGAAACTGTAGTAATCTTGCTGGTATGATGTTCATATACTGTCAATAGATCACCTTCACTGTCTGTTGCTGCTGGGAGACGCAGCCGAGAGGTAAGCGGCTAGCGTGTAAAATAGGCGAGCCTTCTATTCTATAAAATAGACGCGCGTCTGACGTGCGTCTGACGCATGTCTGACGTGCGTCTCATGCGGGCAGTGTGTCCACTCTAACCTGTTAACATGGATGCCGAAATAAAAAACAACACGCGACGTTGCCGTCACTCGAGCATGAAGCGCGCTGTGTGCTCCAGGCTTTACTGCCTTGGCGTCACTTTTCGGTCGCAGTAAACGTCCTTAATGTTGAATTAAACAAAAACACTTGCTTAGGTTTAGTTCAAGTTTAGGTTATTGATCACATACACATTGACATGGCAGTGAGATTCTTTGTTCCTGTTTGGTACTCTCTCATCCCTGTATAATAGACAATCGATCTCTCAATCAATTGAATAACAATAATAGGCAACAAAAACACTATAGATATAACTTTAGGAAAAAACTACATGGTTGGGCTTAAAAGTACTACAATTGCACAGTGAAAATGAACGTTGGGAACACAGGACATGCACGAACAGCTGATTTTAACGTGACGCACAGGACACAAACAGCGGCCTTTTGGATGAAAGCCTTGTGTTTGTTGGACCCACCCACCTTGCCAATGGGTGCTTTGTGTGACGGTATTTAACGCCTCGCTATTTGTCGCCCTGGGAATGAGAACGGGCTGGTGAGACCCAGGGACAAAATGTTGTCCGATAGGGGGACTGTGGCCTAATATGTTTCTTTGACATGGCAGTGGGACAGTAGAAAAATAATCTCTTTTTATACAGTATTATATCCCTCTATATTGTGTGTGTATATCACTAGAACTTCAGAATCCAGTATGTCAAGATGTGTTAAGAGACAGGACAACATCATGTATTTTCCACTTTACTGAAGTAAGTTGGGTGTTGCCATTACAAAAGGACCTGCCAGTCTTTGTGAGGGAGAGGTATGAGACATGTCTGTGGTATGGCATGGTTGACTGCTATGCTGTTTTTGTTTTCACAGGGAATCATCACTAGGTTGTTCCAGCGGATCCAGAAATGCTTCATAGTTTTAAAACCAAGCTCAGGGAAACATTGCTATTCTTGCTCTTTTTTTCTCTACAATTTATGATTTTCTTGATTAATGGTAATGTTTTTTGAAAAATGTAATGAGACTTTAATTTTTTAAATTTTAAATCAAATTTATTTTAATGAAGATGATGATTTTATTTAACTGGTGATGATCTGTAACCTCTTTGACATTTGGTAGACCTTTATATTATCAATAATTGCAGCAAGTTGAATTTTGTTCAATAAAGATATATACACTAAACGAATGAGTCATATGTGCCACCTGTTACTGAATATGCACAAAGTAGAAAGTTGTTGAGAACATGATTGACTTCCTCTCTGCCTTGCAGTGTAACCTGAGAGCCAGTTAACAAAAACAGTGTGTATGTTGTTGGGCAGTACATGTGATGGATGCTTATTCAAATTACACTAGAACATCGAGGAGCCCTGGGAATTAAACTGAGAAATAAGTCACTAACAAAAACACATTCCTGCAAATTAGATCAGTAAAAGATTTAAAGTTTTGTTTCTCGTTTGCTCACTCTCTAATTGGCATACTTTCTGTATCTTTATCTTGCTTTTTCTCTAGACTAGTCAGGAGACTGTCTAATTAGATGACATTATAAGAAATCCCCTCCTTAAACCGGTACCAGCAACATCAAGAGCTGTGCAAACTAAGATTACCAGTATCTGCAAACCATTCGAGTCAAAATACCATTTGTGTTTCTGCATGCACCAGACAAATACTTTACTTTTAGTCCCTATAAAGTAGTATAAGGGCCATCTTAGCGTGCTTTCACGTCTTTAGTTTGGTTTGTTTGCATTGTTGCTTTTTAGTTCTAGTCTGGTTCCTGTTCACTCTAACTTTTACCAAGTGGAGTAAACATGATGTCATATGGACTGAAAGGCAATTCATTGATTGGACAGTTTGGGAAATTGTCATCCTGCATCATCAGAACATCACTATAAATTGATGTGACTCCAGTGTTAATTTTAAAACAAATCAATACATCGGGGCAGAATACTGTATGTAAAAGGCACAACCATTTATTACTTTTCCAAACAATTTGGGTCAGTGGTTTTGATCAGTTTGCATCTATGCACAATGCACGAATACGTCAAATTGTTAAGGTCAGAAATGTACTCAGTGAATACATTTGTTACTGCTTGACTTCATGCAGATGAACATTGTGGAATAATGATGAAAAATTATAATGGAAATGTCATGATTTAATTGTGAGTGGTGACGTAAAAATTTTGCAGAGCCAAACCATTTGGCAGGTCAGGTTATACGCCTATAGCATCTTTTTCTAAATAGATAAAGCCATTTTTCTCCAATTTAGAATACCTGTACACCTATTTATAGCTAAAATGCTTTTTGAGGCATTCAATTAATCATTCATTTATTATATAAATTGGTGGAAGAAGTACTTAATTAAAAGTAGGGTAAAAGTCCTGCATTCAAATTTTTACTTGAGTAAAAGAACAGAAGTATTATCAGCAAAATGAACTTTAAGTATAAAGAAGAATAATACAAAAAATACCCCAGTTTATATTATTATACATACTACGGTATTGGATTATTACTGTTGACGCATTACCATGTAGGTTTTAATGTTAGAAATGGTTGACCTCGAGCAAATTTTCATCTATAACAATGCTTCATATTTTGTAAGATATGTTTTGTATTAAAATTTTGGAAAGAAAGTGTTGAAGTAACTGGTAACTATACAGTAGCTGTGAGATTTAATGTAATGAATTAAAAGTACAATATTGTCTTCAGAAATGTATTGGAGTAAAAGTATAAAGTAGCATAAAACAGAATTACTCAGGTTATTACAAGAACTTGAGTAAATAATTCCACCACTGGTAATGATGGTGCACTCATTATGTAATTAGGATACATGAATGTTGAAAAAAAAAAAAAAAATCATGACATTTTAGGTTTCAATAATTCAATAAAACAGGAGTCCTTTAAAGTAATACTCTGCCTATGTACACTGAAAAAAGTGCAACGACTGTGTCATTCATTTAAAGTGCATTTCTATATTGGTCTGATTGAAAATCATGCTTTCTGGTTTAAACCAGTTTTTTTCACTTTGCTTTAAAGCAAATAATACTCCCCCTGGAGTAAAGTAAAGCAATAATTTAACTCAAATAGTATTTTCACTTCAAACCAGAGATTTTCATGTCACGTGACCACATGACGTCACATCAGCTCGCTCCTTCGTGAAGTTTGCTGTCCGCCATTACCTCGCTTCAACAGAGAGGACCGACTGCTGTTCAAGAAAACTCTTTTAAACAAGGTAAGAATTCTATCGTGTTGTTTTTAGGGGCACATGTGTTTTCCGTGTACATTTATGGTTAGTGGCAGGATGGACAACTATTTTACACTGTCTCTTGTATTTTGCGCGGGTGTTAGCTAACACTAGCTGAACCAGGTTATCTGCTTTAATGTCTCATGTAGAGAGAAACCTTTCTTTACCAACGTTTCACACGTGCTAAGTCAATACTGGCGCTAATGCTAATGCTAATGTTGTTAGCTAAAGTCATTTTCTTCGGACATTGTCCGGAGTTCACATGAGAAAAGTGCTCGGGAGAGGCATGGCTGTGTTAAGCCTGGAGCACACAGCGCGCTTCATGCTCGCGTGACGGCAACGTTGCGTGTTGTTTTTTATTTCGGCGTCCATGTTAACGGGTTAGAGTGGACACACTGCCCCCATGAGACGCACGTCAGACGTGCGTCAGACGCACGTCAGACGCGCGTCTATTTTATAGAATAGAAGGCTTGCCTATTTTACACGCTAGCCGCTTACGCCCCGGCCACACAGCGCGCTTCAGGCTCGCCTGACGGCAGCGTCACGTCGTGGCCCCGTCATGCCCACCTAGGGTGTTCACACTAGACGCGAGTTACCCACGTCTCGGGAGCCTCTAGGAGCTACCTGTCAGCTGTGTTTTTGCTGTTGCTGACAGCCCTTTCTTTCTACATAGAGTTTGCCTTTTAATGGCCATTTAACTTCATAATAAATGTGATTTATATTTATTTAAGACAAAAAAGGGTAAGAACTGTGTGGTAATTTGTAAATATTATTAAAAACAAGCAAATAAATTCATACATAAATATTAATATATAGCCCATATAAATCCCTCTTTTCTGTCAGTGAAGAGGGATTTATATATATATAAATCCCTCTTCACTGACAGTGAGGAGGGATTTCTATGGGCTATATATATATATATATATATATATATATATATATATATATATAAATCCCTCTTCATTGACAGTGAAGAGGGATTTCTGTGGGCTATATATTAATACAAAAAAATAAATAAATACATTAGTAGTAAGAGAGAGCCTACAGCAATCCCTCTTCACTGTGACTGGCACAGTTTTAAACAACATTTCCAGGGGGTTTCGGGTTCCTGTTCTACAGCATTCCAGGTTGAGGCTTTTATCGAAAACGACTTAATTTACATCTGGGGCGGGACAGCAATTTACATTATAAATGCTGATGTTCCGACATCTCAGGCAACTTGGAGCTTTTCACCACCTTGTTGCTGAACTGCGCCTTGATGGAGAAAAACACCTGAAGTATTTCAGAATGATAAATATAAGTAAAGTGTTTTTTTTATTATTATTATAAAACAAAGCAAAATAAACAGTTTCGTTATTTGTTAACCTTTAGAAAACGAAAATTATTATTAAATATCTTTAAAAAAATTAAATAACACCTCTAAAAGAAAGAACAATAAAGTTAGGTGGTGTTTGTTGAGAGAGAGAGAGAGAGAGAGAGAGAGAGAGAGAGAGAGAGAGCGCATCTGAAAAATACTGCCCATCACCTGATGTTCTTATAACCTATTAACCCAGTCTATTATATTTATAGCATATGTAGGGTTTCTGCTATGACTACTACAGTGTTTACAAAATTAAAAGCCTGTACTATATTAACTTGATGGAAACCTGCAAGCAGACAACTGCTTTATTTAGAGTATTTCAGAATAAAAGCATTGTGTTAATGAATGAATGATTCTGTGCACTAAAAACGCTAGAGGGCTTTTATTTTGAAATCTAGATAGGAAGTGTAAAATATTGATGGTCAGTGACATATTCTACAGATGTCTAGACATGGAAATTGTAGTAATCTTGCTGGTATGATGTTCATATACTGTCAATAGATCACCTTCACTGTCTGTTGCTGCTGGGAGAAGCAGTGAATCTGCTTAGATAAGCAACACAGGGAGGGATTGATAGTACGACAGGTGATTGACAATTTTCTGTGCCCTACACATTTTTTAATCCAGAGTTACCGTTTTGCTAAGAGGAATATGTTAGTTTATATGGTGACTTTGCTCTTTTTGCTCTTGAAACAACATGTTGTAATATAAATATTGTGAACTCATATGAATATTACTTTTACTCTTTTTAAGCATAATCAAAAATGATGAGAATGGATTGAGTACTAGACGGTGAGTATCGATTAAAGAGGAAGAATTCATATCACATTCTCTCATTTGTCAATGTTAATGCAGTATACTGTAATACCACCAGTATGTCTAAGGCCTAATTATTAAATTAGAGTCTGTTGTGACAATTATGGACAATGTTGACTATCCCAACAAAAAACTAAATGTGAAATCTCACCTTTTGCTTTGTGTTTACAGGTTTGCTGTTGTTTCATGAAAAGGTCACAGTTTAGCCACATTGCTGAATTTGGTAAGTCCCAAAATGAACAACAGTGAACATCAATTTCATGTATGTTTAAATAGGAATGACAAACCCAAAATAGAAATACAGCACTTTAGAGAATAAGTTACCACAGATGTATAGGCCAACTTACTAATGTAGTATATAAATGCAATTTCAATAATTTCAGTTGAATTAGTAATGCAGTGGAAATTACATGACAGTATGAACATTTATTGGCAGGTTCACTTCATATCAGTATTTTTACATGTTTAATTTATTATTATATTTTAAGAATTATAAACACAAATCAAAAACAACTTCTTTTCACCAGAATTGTGAATCAATGAATTTGTGAATATGAATCAGATGTAAGTTAATGGCCGATTTTTCACTCCAACTAACACTACTGTTTTTATTCTTGCTTTTACTAGATCCTTTTGGATGGGCTGCCATGGCCGTGAAAAGGCCAGCCAAGTTGCGAATTATTCGTGCAGTGATAAAGGACAAAATGGACAAGACTTTTTCACTACGAAGACAGGACGTTGTGGGAAAGGAATCAGGAGTGGAAGAGATGAAAGAGAGATGGCCTGCATTGTTCACAATGGATGAGGTAAGTAACTTCAGTGGTGGCCTGTAAAATAAATAATATTATCCCCTATCATAAGAAACCTGCTAAGAAATGGAGCCGAACCAATTTAAAATGCATGTTTTGGCCCTTGATATCAAAAATAAAATCTCATGCACCACACAGCTGTAATGTAACATGTAATGCAAGAACATTTGCATGTGCTATTTTGTTTTTTAAAGGTCAATGCTGAATTCATGAGGATCACAACTGTTCCACTTCAACCGCGATTCCTGGCTTCCTTGGACAAGCACCACAGCAAGCTGATTGACATCATCAGAAACAAGGGAGGAGTTGTCAGGGAGAAGACCCGGAACATACTGAAAGTTCTTGATCAAGTATGTACTGGTACATACAATACATAAACATTTGCCTTATATCACATAAATAGTAACATTGTAAATAGACGCAATAGTGCTCATCTTGTCAACACATTTGATTGTGGAGTTAGATTACACGTTGGAAGATGTACTACGTTTGTCTTCTCAGTTTGACAGGCCTTTTAACTGGTTTGCTCAAAGCATTTGTAAATCACAATTACTGTAACTCCCATTTTTGCATTGTGCAGTGTTTGAATCTTCAGGTTGCATCTTCAAGTTGAAAAATTGGACAGTATAGTTTTGCATTATGTGCGTGTGTTTGTGCTCTCACCTAGAGCCTCGAGGTGAATCAAAAAAGAGAGTGTCTGCTGAAGTGCCTTATTCTGTACCTTGGGGAAGACGTGGACAAACTTATCAAGGAGTATCTGGTAAGTAGTTTTGCATGAATCACTTAAGCTATACACAAGATAAAACATTGAATATTCAAACTTTACATGCATGTACTGTACATTTGACTGCGTATAATTATTGTGGAGTTCTCTGCCCCCCCAGTGGTCATTAATTATCACAATTTTTTAAAAATTGAATATGTCTAACACAATGACTTAAGTCTCTGTGCTGGTTTATATTTTATATTTTGTAAAACACTATATAGTGTGGCTATATTTGGCTGGAACCTATTAAGATATTTTAATTGCAGTGTGAAATATTTGTCACTTCAGAGCAGCAGCAGAAGTGCAGATGGAGTAGCGAAAAGCCTGGACATAAAATGGATATTATATCCAAATATTGGATTGTGGAAAGTGTCTGAAGATTCTGAAATTAATGAAAATATGAAGACACAAGACAGTTGTATCTTTTAACATTATAGTGAATCTTATAGTAGTATGTATGCTACTGTATTGTACTATTTAAGATGTTATAACTTTTTGGATATAGCTTTTATTAATACGTGTACCAATGCTTTACTTGCGATAAAGTCAAATGTTTCCTATGAGGAAAATATTTGGAGGAGCTGCCATTAATCTGCTGGACTTTGCAAGTCATTAACATTTTCGCATCACTAGAACCCCAATTTAAGTTTTTTATTGAGATTTGATTGAGAGAATTGTTTGTATAGATATTTTCTTGTATTGGTACATCAGTCAGTGGTTTCATCAGAATCGTTTTCTCATAAATGTCTTGTTTTTTATCAGGTTGTGCAGAAGGATGAAGCTGAAACCGAGCTTGAGAGGTGTACAATGGCAGTGTTTGTCATCAGGGAGGAGGAGGATCCTCTCCAGCCACCACATGACATTGGGATTGTTCTTGAAGGTGTGGAAGTCCTTAATGAGTTGCCATCGGTCGCATATGCATGTGCCATGTTATTTGGCTTCATCTATGCTCTAAACTTGAGCTATCCAGGTGAGCTCAAATACACTTTTGATGCACTACAGAAAATATTCATGGAGATAGAGCCAAAGAAAATGACACGCAAAGTGTGCAGTCTGAGTGTCAAGCTCTAAATACTGGATCAATCAAGAAAGACATTTGGATACAGCATGTTTTTTGTTCTGTTTTATAGCTTGTATTCAAATACATTCCAAGATGATGGAAGAGTTTCATTGTTAATTGTAAATAAGAGAGAGAAACAGACTTTAATTCAAAACTGGCTCCAGAGGATGCATTGCCAGCAAAAAAAAAGTGGAAAGGCCAACGACATACCTAACAGAGACTGTCACTTTTAAGTGATGTGAAGAAGCGAAACAACTGTGCAGTGATAAAGGACAAAATGGACAAGACTTTTTCACTGCAAAGACAGGACATTATGGGAAAGGAATCAGGAGTGGAAGAGTTGAAAGATAGATGGCCTTAATTTCAGATTTTCCCTGTTAACAGAATTATTTCTGTGGTATAAATATTGTGGCACTGTTATTAACACTGAAATGTGAATAATGCTAAATTCACAATGACCAGCAATTCAGTACTAGTAATGGTAATGTTCTTAAACTGACTTATGCACAAAAGAGCAAGCTTTGTTCATAGATTGCACCCCCAGCAATTGAACTGCACTTTTCCTTGGTTGTTTTTTTGGGTCTCTTGATCTCACATTTGTAATGGTTCAAAATAATGTGACATTCATACATTCTGGTCATTTTATCAAAGGATAGTCAAGTTTTAACACTGTTAGAATCTATTTTTACATTTCTTAATGGCTATTACATTACATATCTCAGGTTCTAAGGAGAGATGTACAAACCCGTTTCACATGTTAAGATATCTGTGGTTAAGGTTACAGAAAGGTTGCATAAGGTTTAAAAAACATTGAAAAGATCATGATTTATTTGATTTTATAGTTACTATGTATTTTTCCTCAAGTGTTGAGTATACTTGCTAGCTTTATTGGCTGCACAATTCATTGTGGGTTTCCTTTTTTTGGGTTTTTTTTTTTTCTTTTTTTTAGTACATAACAGAAAAGGTGATGCATATTTTAAAAAGACATCACAATAAACATTTAGGTATTTGAAGAGAATATTCCTGTCTTTATTAATAGTAAACTAAACTAAACATTGTCTGTAACAAAATGTTTTTTTAATTTGATCTTATGTGAAACTTCTACTAGCTTTTGTTTATGTGAAAATGTAAGTTGTAAAAAAGCAAAAAATGCTATTATATTGACACAGATAAAGTATCATTTTGGCTCGCAACTAAAGAAAATATATTGATTAAGGTAAATTAAAATTTTAGTTTGTTTGTACTGAATCAGAAATTTGACTTGAGAAAACTTAATAAAACTAGATGTAACAAATTAGAGCATTTTAATTAGTTTATTCCAAAGTAAAACTCTACTTGGATGTAATAGTAAATATTAGTTTTATCCAAAATGAAAAATTAAGTTGTAACAAAGTAAAAAAAATAGTTTATGGTCTTCATAATAAATAATCTTTTTACTTTGTGTGAATGTAAGTTTTTGACTTTGGCCAAACAAATATTTTGATTTATATTAAATCATAATTACGGTTTCAACCAAATCATAAATACAATTTGAGAAAAACTAATAAAATTAGATGTAACAAATTAACTTAATTTTTTTAAGTCAATCCAAAGTACCATTTTTTTCAGTGTATCTTTCAGTATCAAACAGTTGCTCTGTTTAGGCTTCCCAAAGAATAGCAGCTGTGTTCGGCTTACACTAACATCAATTACAATTGTTTCTAATGGCGATGAGTTTTACTTGGTGGAATAAAATACAAAAGCATCCAGCGAAACTTAAATCACACATAATCAACGTTGCTAATTCACTTTGCCCATTTGTAGACCTCTAAACAAGCATTGTTTTACTTGATGTACCTCCAGAGTTACAGACAAATGTTAAGAAGAAGAAGAAGAAGGCATGCTTTCCAACAGGCCATATACACATGCATTACGGAGAGATGTCAGAGCGAGGGAGGTGCCTCATAGGCCGGCGCTTCAAGCAGTTAGGGGTTCGATGAGGTGCGACCTACATGAAACCTGCCTTGGCAGAGGTCTGTGCTCTCCGAGTGCACTTCTAGTTTCTATGAGTGGGACACCCTGTTTCTTTTGTTCCTCATTAATGTCAGGAACATTCTGGTCTGACTGCAGTTTTTGTCTCGGGGTGTGTCAGATACACCATCAAGCAGGTGGTGCCATAGGGGATTATCAAACGGTGTATTCAGTGTTGACTGGCTGGTTGACATTCTCTTCATGTACTCAGCTGAAACTCTGAATCTTACATGTTTTGTTTTTCATGAACTAGTGTCATGGCATAACCTCCACATGCAGTGGCACAGGGCCAAATAATGTGACTAAAACTTGTGTTAGTGTCTTCCAACATATAGACAGGGAATGTCTTTTTTCTTAAAAAACAATAATATAGCTTAAATAAAGTGGAAATATATTTCTTCTGTTCTGACCCATCTCTCAATCACAAATCAGAAATGTGATGATTGATATTGCTAGTATTTAAACTAAGTTAGTTAAGAGTTATAAACATGCAGCAAGACACCAAAACTCATCATTCTGGTTGTGCCAGCAGTGTCACATGAGCAACATGGCCTTGTGGCAGATTTCTTTCTTCAGAGCTGCTCTGTAGGCAAGAATACACAATTAGCTGAATGAATGAATCACTAAAGAAAAAGTTGAAGCCCAGTGAGAACAGGGCAGGGTAAGGGCCTGTCAATTCAATTCATTACCTTTCAGTTAAGAGGTTGTTTTTTTAACTAGAGAATTATGTCATGTGTGTGGGATCCTTTTAACACAGTGGCATGATTAAGGTGTGACTGAACCTTAAGCAGCAAGTCCGCAGCAAAACAGTAACAGAACTGCAGTGTTCGTTTAGTGTCTACATTTATTAGCCAGCCACTGTGCACTCAGAAGCATTTTAACAGTAATATAGCCCAAGACACAATGTGTGCACAAATATGTGTAGGTTGAAAGACACTAGACTGGAAACCTAAGAAATAGTGGCAGTTGTTCATGTAAACCATTTGTGAAGTGCAAGCCAACGTAGACAGCTGCACCAATAAAAAAATGTAGTATTTGAACGAATGAGCTGAGGTACTTGGTCTGTCAGAGGGAAAAGGTCTAAAAGATTTTTATTTTATTTATTTATCAGTTTATTTGAAAGGGACAATACATAGGCATTGTTACACTTAATTAAAGTGCAACCGATGCAACGTATATAGGACTTCTAGCCATAGCTAATTTGCAGACCATGTCCCTGGTTAGGCTTTTAGGAAAAAGAAAATATATTTAAAAAATACAGAATAGCACATCATACATAAAATTACATAAAATTACATAATACAACATCAAACATTACAATCAATTTACATATGTAAGTTCCCAATCAATAATCAGTGATCACAGGTTTGGTTTAGTTTCAGCCAGTGTTTCACCTTTTCATTAAACGTTTTCAGGTAAGGTTGTATTTTTATTTCCGTTGGTAGGGTGTTCCAGAAATGTGCTCCTTTTACTTAAAAAGATGACTGACTGAAGGTTGTTTTGCACTGTGCAACTCTGCAGTTACCATGTGTTGATCCCCTGGTGGCAATTCTATTAGTATTAATTTTTGTGACATATGGATAAAGTCCAGCTGGGGCGAGATTGTTCACACATTTAAAAATCAATTTGATAAAAGAAAACTTGATAAAACTATCAAAACTGAGCAGCTTATCCTTTTTCAGAATTATACAGTGGTGCCATTTCATTCGTTTTTGATCCATTATTTTCAGAGCTGGTTTATATAGCAATGCAAAAGGTTGGACAGTTGACTGTGAAGCTAACACAGTAACACAATAAGACAAGTGTGTGGTGCAAGGCCCAAAACAGTGGCCCACATTGCTAATGTGGTAGGCTTTGTGTTTATCCAAGTATAAAATGGAGTGGCAGGTGTTCACACTGGAATTTTCCTCATTAACATTCTGAACATCACATTCTGCACGTCATGTGCATGCTTCATACATACATGAAGTTCAGCTATGATTTCTTTGCTCCACCCTATGTACTATACACCTGCGATCCTCACTTTTCTCTGACAGAGAGACAAAGGCGATAGGAGAGAGGTGAGCTTAATTTGTTGTACATCATTCTATGTTGAATCTTACTGTCTTTTTATTGTTTAAGCATTGGTAAAATTGTTTGTTCAAAGAAACTTGAATGAAAGATAATAAATATATAAATATATATATATATATGTATATATATATATATATTTATATAAAATGCCAAGGGATGCACCTGCTTCTGACTATTATTATTTTCCTTTTTCCTTGTATTCTTCTTCTTCTAAAATGCCAGTTAAATAAATTGAAGATCACTTAAGGTGTACAAAATTAAAAGGTGAGCAAAACAGCGTTCTCACGATGGGTGGCCCCAGAACGTCAGCGCAAGTTCTGCTACTGTCAGCTGTCGGGGTTGGTAAGTGTCCCCCTCTTTTATTTTGCACTATATCAACATTTTGATCACTTTTTTGCCAGTACACATGATAAATATTTAAATTACAAATGTTTTTTTTTTTTCATTCCCTCAGTCTGTATATCAACGCTGGTCTCTGCAATCGTAAGTCAATTTGCTTTGATTGTAGCACTATAAATGTTATACTCAGTTTCACATCTGTACAAAATACTGAATGAATATGCTTTACTTTTGTATTTCAGTCAAATACTACTTCAGGTAAGGAGAAACCTGTCTTTCTTCAACTTAATCTTTAATTTTGAAATTAATTATGTCCTTATAGTGTAATGATACTGTTCAAATTCTATGTAATCATTTATATTTTAATATTTGTAGTGCCAGGTTCGGTGACATCTGAAAACAGGTCAGTATGCAAATTAATAATAAAACTATTATTTAACATTTAACCTAACACATTCACTCACCAATTTTCATCAGGAATATCATTTCAATAATAATTTCCATAATGTTCAATGTAATGTTCATTTTTGTTTCACCATTTTATTTTGTTCTTAAAGCAATGCAAGCGATGGTTTCCAGGAAACGTACCATGCAGTAAATCTTCGAAATGCCAGGAACATAGTGAGTCTTTCAGAATTCACATTAGTAGTAATTTCAAAAAGCCCAATGCAGCCAATGATGTGTGTAACTTAAGTCACCACCAAGCAATGGTGGTAAATTACACCCTCTTGTGTTCACATGCCAACATTAACCCATGCCCATCCCAAATACTGTACAGCTCCTATCAATGGTTGCAACTTTGTTTTATAACAGGGCAACAATGAGTCTGTATTCAATATCCTGGATACATTTGGAGACCTGGAAAGTCTAAGCCTGGGTAATCAGAGTGACCCAAGATTCGTCAGACTGTGGTTCACTATAAAGATGGCTCCTCTTTTGCCCTATGTCGACGAAAACTTCCTGATCAAGCTCAGCAGTCAGAACTTCAGCTGCAGTTCTTTCCAAGAATTGTAAGTGAATTTTAATCCATTTTACTGATGCATGCAGATGAATGCTGAAGTCTAACTGTTATTAAATTAACTTAATTGTTGTCAATGTAGGTAAAATAATGAATCGTTGCAGAAATATGTAAATATTTTATGTATGTTGTTAAATGATAAACATGCTGACAAGAGTTAAACATGCTGGAAATATAATTTTACCTTTTTAGATCATCTCTGATAAATGGAATTTTAACAGTGTCTGGTAAAAATGCTTGTGGATGCATTATTCTATTGTGGAAGAATAAAGAAATAGTATGAGGGTGCATTTATGCAAAATATACACTTGTTTTAAGGCTGCCTGGCAGATTTTATATCAATGTCCCCTCCAACTTTTTAATGCACATGCAAAAATGAGAGAAGGCCACCTTGCAAGCAATCACAAAAATGACATGTAAATTGCAACTCCTCTCTGTTTGAAAAATGTGTTTGGGACGGAATGCGTCAAAAGCCTTAGTTCATCTCATACTCACTGTACTCTTGTTTTTTCAACATGTTATTTTGTACTTGTACAAAATAATGACACTTGTGAAACCCATCAAAGAAGGAGGTGCAGTGTAGCACATCTGGTAAAATGGCATTTTTTTAAATGAAGGTTGATGATGAGTTCAGCAGTGTGCAGAAATGAAGAAAGTCCTGTAGATATTTAATTGAAAAAAAGAGTGCACATTAGCATATTAGCTTGCCCATGTTACCACAAATTATGACAAATAAACTAGCACAACAAGTACATAAATTAAAAAAATCATCATGGATCAAAACAACAAAAATGCATCAAAGGTCACAGTGCTGAATTTGTGTGGTTAACGAAAAAGTCTGATGAACGAAATTATTTTCTTGGAAAGATGCGTCTTATTTTTCCTGACTGATGACTCATGATTAAAAATGTTGTTGTTGTAAGAAAAACATTGATGAAAATGTATTTTCAAGGATTGAGGCTATGAGCGATGAACTGAAGACATCTCAAAGAATTGATGGAAAACTAATCTACACGCACTTCATTCATGCCTACCTATCAAGAAAGGACTTACCAGGTAAGTCCAGGAAAAAGGACAAGAATATGTGCTAAATGGGACAGAGATAATTAATCAAGTGGTATTTAATGAATGACACAAACTAAGAACAATCAGAATTGAATGCAAATTAACTACTACTATGACCATATACCACTCATAATTCACCTCGTTAGCATACAAACATTTTTTTGAACTTTTATTGAATAATCTTATGGCTACATCTTTATCCTATTAAATAATTCACAGAGCCTGGATGCACACAAAATGTGAATGGAAGTGCAAAATGGCTGAAAAGAAATCTTGGAGATTTTTCAATCTTTGCAAGTCTTGAGGATCTTCAAAAAATTAACTACGATTTCTCTGCAGTGAGTAATATATTAATCTATGAATTCACAATATCAATATATATATATGTAATACCAGATATTGACGTTTGTATTTCCTTCTCTGAAAATAATGATGTATGAGTGAAAAAAAAATAATTTCATGTTGTCACCAGAAAAAGGTTCTGGACGCCCTCTCACCAAAGCAGAAAGCTGAGCTGATCCTGGATCCAGACAGTGGCGCTTTGGAGGATGAGGCCTTCGTAAGGGAGGTGTTGGCAAACTTGACAGAGTCCCCTGATGATGAGCAACTCAATCAGTTTTTCCAGACTTTTGCAAACATCAACAAGCAGGTGAATGCATAACTTTAATATGGCCATATTTTCCCACAAAGATGGCTGGCAAACCGGCCATGTGAAACTTGTCCTGGGCTGGATTAATTTTTGCAGAATCGAATAAGGGGCAGAGAATTCACTCTAAATGATACGTTTCTGATATGCTACTTGAATGATTGGCAAGCGATGATGGCTTGAGTGATGCCCCTGATGCACTAATTTCCAAAGATGTGTCACTGAGCGGGCTCTCATTACAATGATTTCAGAAATGTCAAATGTCTCCCTGAACTGATATGTGAATCTTTTTATTTCCAGAAAAACATCACCCTCATCAAAAATCCAGATGTTCGAGATACCATCTTGAACCTGACCTTGACAGCCCTTGCTCCTAGATTTGAAACATATGAGCCTGAAGACTTTGAGCTGTGGTTCCAGGTCAATTTGTTTACTGTGATGGCAAGCCTCCACCCTGGCAGCTTGGTGG
The DNA here is from genome assembly GCF_015220745.1 of Sebastes umbrosus. Lineage (NCBI taxonomy): Eukaryota > Metazoa > Chordata > Actinopteri > Perciformes > Sebastidae > Sebastes > Sebastes umbrosus. The sequence goes on from NC_051284.1 coordinate 9,608,562, forward strand.
TGATCCCCAGTAACATCAGCTGTGCATCCTACGCAGCTATGTAAGAGATGATTTTTCTGAAGTCCACAGCTAGACATTTTGGGTTTGCATGATGATGTTAAACTTTGGCTCCAGACAACTCACAAGGATTTCTGTTTTCTTCCTTTAGACTCACTGGTCTTCAGCGCAGATTGGAATCCCTGCAACTCCACCTTTCCCAGGGTGTGAGATCAAGCATAAAGTCATTCAAGGAGACATTCACACGTACGTGGCAAAACGCTCCGATGACAACTTTTTTCAGAAAAGACGATTACCACTACTGTGATGATAGCTGTACTGATGCCATGCCTTCATTTCAATTTGCTCTCAAACAGGTTGCTCAGTCCCAGATTCCTTCATGGTGAGTTCATTTCTATGGGTGTATTACCTGGATTATACAATATTTGATCAAGATTTACAAGACACACGTTTGGCACATTAACTTTGTTAAGGAGAGCACATTAAATATTTTAACTTTAAGTAAATTTTGCCACTAGACTAACAATTATGCTTTGCTTGTCTCCAGTGCAAGGAGACCCCGGTTCGTGGTAAGTCTATAAATTACGAGCAATTTCAACTTTGATGACAAGATTGCATTCTGAAGGTACAATATCTGATACACAAATATTGTCTTTTCACAGAGGCCCTCATCTGTGCTGCAGTCAATAGGTAGGTGTATTACTGTTTTGTCCAGTGCTGGGTTTGCGTAGGTAAAGTTCTTTTACCCAATCTAACTAAGGTGACAATGCTTTACTTTTTTATTGTTCTCCTCAGATCACAACTTGAACAAAGCCTGTCTGTTGGCAATTCCTCTGAAGCCCTGTGCAATTTTAACATCACTGAGCATGCCTGTTCCTCGGTAAGATTGTTTTTTGTAAACTGTGAATCCCAGAGAAAGATTTTGCTTTTGCAACATTACCATCCTGATATAAATCTCCATAAGCTCTGAGTGTTTGCTTTATTTCTTTTCAAATTTTTTCGCCAAGGCTACACATCTCACAGCCAGAAACTTGGTCACACTACTGAACTGCTCACTGGAAGGCCAAAGGACATACCCAGTAGAGGTCTGGAAGCTTTTCTTCCAAAAAGCTTCTGCTGCACTAGACCAGGCTCTTGAGACATTCGCCACCATGGTAAATCCAATCCCACAATTTCACACAAAGTTAGCATTTCCCCATTGGAATTCTGTGTCAAACCAAAACGATTTTTCCAATTCCAGGCCCCCAACAACAGCAACCCATCCTTGTCACATGCGCTTGAGGCTCTTGGAAATGTGAGAATTGCCAACTTCAGCCAGGCACAACTGCAGAGTAATGCCTTTGTCAGCAGCTGGTTCCAGACAAAGATTCGTCCATTTCTGGCCTCTCCATCCCCCAACTTCCTATTCTGTCTTAGCTCCAAAAACTTCAGCTGCCATACGTACCAGACTGTGTAAGTAAATATGTGATATACTGTATTGCTCCAATGTGAAAAAGATTGCAGAGGAACCTGCCGTTTTCTAGTTGTTTAGATGTTAAAATCCTTCTCTCATATTTTAGCATCCAGGCATTCAGCAGCCAAAGGGCATCCATGGACAGAGAAAGACAGCAAGCAGTCTTCACTCATTTCATCAAGCCATTCCTTTCAAGGAATGACTCATCAGGTAAAGGCAGGCACTCGGGCTCAAATTGGTAAAGTCTTGATAGCATGTGGTGTTTATAGCTTGCCAATGTCTTAATTTCTGTCTTCTTTGCAGATCCTGGCTGTGTTTCATTTATCAGAGGTAGTAAAGAGTGGCTACAGGCAAACCTTGGCAACTTCTCTGGTTTTGCAACCCTGCAGGATCTGCAAGCCCTCAATGCCAACTTCTCCAGCGTAAGTGGCGACTGCGGTTGTAGTATTCCTCTCCCAAACTGAAATGTCTAACCTATGTTTTTGAAATTATTGCTGTTTGATTTCATAATGATTCCCTTTTGTAGGACGAAATATTGTCAGTGCTCACTCCTACTCAGATAGCACAGCTGACACTGAGCTCAGGGGCCTTGAATGACACAGACCTAATCGACGTAGTGTTTGAGCAACTCGAGGAGGGCGATGCTCTGGAAAATGTGGGTGAATTCCTGAACGAGCTGACAGCAAATGGAAAGGTAGGCTACTCTTGAGACCAGGTGTAGATGGACAATCCTGGGCTTTTAACCGAGCATAGTCTAGATATGTACCTAACCCTGTACACCAGTTGTAGGGGACTCATTCATATCAAATATTTTTTTGAAATCCTTTCATGCATCCAGTATGGTGTACCATGGTGTTTAAATCCTTTCATGTCCTCATTTGACAGGTCCCTGATTTCTACCCTGCTGTGAGAGATCGTGTGATGAATAGGACCTTCACTGTCATCAGTCCTCATTTCCCACGCTTCAAGGAAGACGACTGGTTTGATTGGTTCCATCTGATACTGGTTCCTGTCCTCCCGAGTTTCCGTCCAACGATGCTCAAGAATGCGACTGCAAACATAAACTGCACAAACTACCACATTGTGTGAGTAGCGTTTTACAAACAAGCAAGATTGCATTGCAGCAAAGCACAAAATGCTGATGAGAAAATGCATAAGAATGTTTCTTTTCGCCCTTTGCAGTGTGAGTGGGCTAGCCAAAGCTTACCCTGCATTGACATTGCATAGACGACAAGCAATCACAGAAGTTCTGCTGGGCTACCTGAGACAATCTGCCAGCGTCATCAACGAACCAGGTAGGGCTGACGCAGTAAACTCCACTATGTGGTTGCTTGTGTGGGTTTGCCCATGGACTTGAAATTGTGAAAAAATATGTTGAAATGGCACTGAGAAGCAAAATGGCCCTTGACTTGATTCATGTACAGTATATCAATGAAAATAATGCTTGCTAAATGGAATGTATGCTAACGTCCATCTACGTGCCTTAGTTTGCAGGCAGGGAATTCAGAATGATGCCCAATGGCTTGAAGCAAACTTGGGTCCATTTTCCAAATACACAACATACTCTGTCCTCAAAGTCTTCAACCTCTCTGTGGTAAGTCATACATTTTCCTACCAATCTTTCTTGAAAAGAGCAGCACAATTTTCAGAACTTGGAAAATCTTCACATAGGGGTGGTTTTGCTATGTCAAAGAGAAATGCAATTCCTATATGCTCTTTATTTGTGTCATCAGGTGGACATTTTGGACCCCCTCTCACCAAAGCAGAAAGCTGAGCTGATCCTGGATCCAGACAGTGGCGCTTTGGAGGATGAGGCCTTCGTAAGGGAGGTGTTGGCAAACTTGACGGAGTCCCCTGATGATGAGCAACTCAATCAGTTTTTCCAGACTTTTGAAAACATCAACAAGCAGGTGAATGCATAACTTTAATATGGCCATATTTTCCCACAAAGATGGCTGGCAAACCGGCCATGTGAAACTTGTCCTGGGCTGGATTAATTTTTGCAGAATCGAATAAGGGGCAGAGAATTCACTCTAAATGATACGTTTCTGATATGCTACTTGAATGATTGGCAAGCGATGATGGCTTGAGTGATGCCCCTGATGCACTAATTTCCAAAGATGTGTCACTGAGCGGGCTCTCATTACAATGATTTCAGAAATGTCAAATGTCTCCCTGAACTGATATGTGAATCTTTTTATTTCCAGAAAAACATCACCCTCATCAAAAATCCAGATGTTCGAGATACCATCTTGAACCTGACCTTGACAGCCCTTGCTCCTAGATTTGAAACATATGAGCCTGAAGACTTTGAGCTGTGGTTCCAGGTCAATTTGTTTACTGTGATGGCAAGCCTCCACCCTGGCAGCTTGGTGGTGATCCCCAGTAACATCAGCTGTGCATCCTACGCAGCTATGTAAGAGATGATTTTTCTGAAGTCCACAGCTAGACATTTTGGGTTTGCATGATGATGTTAAACTTTGGCTCCAGACAACTCACAAGGATTTCTGTTTTCTTCCTTTAGACTCACTGGTCTTCAGCGCAGATTGGAATCCCTGCAACTCCACCTTTCCCAGGGTGTGAGATCAAGCATAAAGTCATTCAAGGAGACATTCACACGTACGTGGCAAAACGCTCCGATGACAACTTTTTTCAGAAAAGACGATTACCACTACTGTGATGATAGCTGTACTGATGCCATGCCTTCATTTCAATTTGCTCTCAAACAGGTTGCTCAGTCCCAGATTCCTTCATGGTGAGTTCATTTCTATGGGTGTATTACCTGGATTATACAATATTTGATCAAGATTTACAAGACACACGTTTGGCACATTAACTTTGTTAAGGAGAGCACATTAAATATTTTAACTTTAAGTAAATTTTGCCACTAGACTAACAATTATGCTTTGCTTGTCTCCAGTGCAAGGAGACCCCGGTTCGTGGTAAGTCTATAAATTACGAGCAATTTCAACTTTGATGACAAGATTGCATTCTGAAGGTACAATATCTGATACACAAATATTGTCTTTTCACAGAGGCCCTCATCTGTGCTGCAGTCAATAGGTAGGTGTATTACTGTTTTGTCCAGTGCTGGGTTTGCGTAGGTAAAGTTCTTTTACCCAATCTAACTAAGGTGACAATGCTTTACTTTTTTATTGTTCTCCTCAGATCACAACTTGAACAAAGCCTGTCTGTTGGCAATTCCTCTGAAGCCCTGTGCAATTTTAACATCACTGAGCATGCCTGTTCCTCGGTAAGATTGTTTTTTGTAAACTGTGAATCCCAGAGAAAGATTTTGCTTTTGCAACATTACCATCCTGATATAAATCTCCATAAGCTCTGAGTGTTTGCTTTATTTCTTTTCAAATTTTTTCGCCAAGGCTACACATCTCACAGCCAGAAACTTGGTCACACTACTGAACTGCTCACTGGAAGGCCAAAGGACATACCCAGTAGAGGTCTGGAAGCTTTTCTTCCAAAAAGCTTCTGCTGCACTAGACCAGGCTCTTGAGACATTCGCCACCATGGTAAATCCAATCCCACAATTTCACACAAAGTTAGCATTTCCCCATTGGAATTCTGTGTCAAACCAAAACGATTTTTCCAATTCCAGGCCCCCAACAACAGCAACCCATCCTTGTCACATGCGCTTGAGGCTCTTGGAAATGTGAGAATTGCCAACTTCAGCCAGGCACAACTGCAGAGTAATGCCTTTGTCAGCAGCTGGTTCCAGACAAAGATTCGTCCATTTCTGGCCTCTCCATCCCCCAACTTCCTATTCTGTCTTAGCTCCAAAAACTTCAGCTGCCATACGTACCAGACTGTGTAAGTAAATATGTGATATACTGTATTGCTCCAATGTGAAAAAGATTGCAGAGGAACCTGCCGTTTTCTAGTTGTTTAGATGTTAAAATCCTTCTCTCATATTTTAGCATCCAGGCATTCAGCAGCCAAAGGGCATCCATGGACAGAGAAAGACAGCAAGCAGTCTTCACTCATTTCATCAAGCCATTCCTTTCAAGGAATGACTCATCAGGTAAAGGCAGGCACTCGGGCTCAAATTGGTAAAGTCTTGATAGCATGTGGTGTTTATAGCTTGCCAATGTCTTAATTTCTGTCTTCTTTGCAGATCCTGGCTGTGTTTCATTTATCAGAGGTAGTAAAGAGTGGCTACAGGCAAACCTTGGCAACTTCTCTGGTTTTGCAACCCTGCAGGATCTGCAAGCCCTCAATGCCAACTTCTCCAGCGTAAGTGGCGACTGCGGTTGTAGTATTCCTCTCCCAAACTGAAATGTCTAACCTATGTTTTTGAAATTATTGCTGTTTGATTTCATAATGATTCCCTTTTGTAGGACGAAATATTGTCAGTGCTCACTCCTACTCAGATAGCACAGCTGACACTGAGCTCAGGGGCCTTGAATGACACAGACCTAATCGACGTAGTGTTTGAGCAACTCGAGGAGGGCGATGCTCTGGAAAATGTGGGTGAATTCCTGAACGAGCTGACAGCAAATGGAAAGGTAGGCTACTCTTGAGACCAGGTGTAGATGGACAATCCTGGGCTTTTAACCGAGCATAGTCTAGATATGTACCTAACCCTGTACACCAGTTGTAGGGGACTCATTCATATCAAATATTTTTTTGAAATCCTTTCATGCATCCAGTATGGTGTACCATGGTGTTTAAATCCTTTCATGTCCTCATTTGACAGGTCCCTGATTTCTACCCTGCTGTGAGAGATCGTGTGATGAATAGGACCTTCACTGTCATCAGTCCTCATTTCCCACGCTTCAAGGAAGACGACTGGTTTGATTGGTTCCATCTGATACTGGTTCCTGTCCTCCCGAGTTTCCGTCCAACGATGCTCAAGAATGCGACTGCAAACATAAACTGCACAAACTACCACATTGTGTGAGTAGCGTTTTACAAACAAGCAAGATTGCATTGCAGCAAAGCACAAAATGCTGATGAGAAAATGCATAAGAATGTTTCTTTTCGCCCTTTGCAGTGTGAGTGGGCTAGCCAAAGCTTACCCTGCATTGACATTGCATAGACGACAAGCAATCACAGAAGTTCTGCTGGGCTACCTGAGACAATCTGCCAGCGTCATCAACGAACCAGGTAGGGCTGACGCAGTAAACTCCACTATGTGGTTGCTTGTGTGGGTTTGCCCATGGACTTGAAATTGTGAAAAAATATGTTGAAATGGCACTGAGAAGCAAAATGGCCCTTGACTTGATTCATGTACAGTATATCAATGAAAATAATGCTTGCTAAATGGAATGTATGCTAACGTCCATCTACGTGCCTTAGTTTGCAGGCAGGGAATTCAGAATGATGCCCAATGGCTTGAAGCAAACTTGGGTCCATTTTCCAAATACACAACATACTCTGTCCTCAAAGTCTTCAACCTCTCTGTGGTAAGTCATACATTTTCCTACCAATCTTTCTTGAAAAGAGCAGCACAATTTTCAGAACTTGGAAAATCTTCACATAGGGGTGGTTTTGCTATGTCAAAGAGAAATGCAATTCCTATATGCTCTTTATTTGTGTCATCAGGTGGACATTTTGGACCCCCTCTCACCAAAGCAGAAAGCTGAGCTGATCCTGGATCCAGACAGTGGCGCTTTGGAGGATGTAGCCATCGTAAGGGAGGTGTTGGAAAACTTGACAGAGTCCCCTGATGATGAGCAGCTCAATCAGTTTTTCCAGACTTTTGAAAACATCAACAAGCAGGTGAATGCATAACTTTAATATGGCCATATTTTCCCACAAAGATGGCTGGCAAACCGGCCATGTGAAACTTGTCCTGGGCTGGATTAATTTTTGCAGAATCGAATAAGGGGCAGAGAATTCACTCTAAATGATACGTTTCTGATATGCTACTTGAATGATTGGCAAGCGATGATGGCTTGAGTGATGCCCCTGATGCACTAATTTCCAAAGATGTGTCACTGAGCGGGCTCTCATTACAATGATTTCAGAAATGTCAAATGTCTCCCTGAACTGATATGTGAATCTTTTTATTTCCAGAAAAACATCACCCTCATCAAAAATCCAGATGTTCGAGATACCATCTTGAACCTGACCTTGACAGCCCTTGCTCCTAGATTTGAAACATATGAGCCTGAAGACTTTGAGCTGTGGTTCCAGGTCAATTTGTTTACTGTGATGGCAAGCCTCCACCCTGGCAGCTTGGTGGTGATCCCCAGTAACATCAGCTGTGCATCCTACGCAGCTATGTAAGAGATGATTTTTCTGAAGTCCACAGCTAGACATTTTGGGTTTGCATGATGATGTTAAACTTTGGCTCCAGACAACTCACAAGGATTTCTGTTTTCTTCCTTTAGACTCACTGGTCTTCAGCGCAGATTGGAATCCCTGCAACTCCACCTTTCCCAGGGTGTGAGATCAAGCATAAAGTCATTCAAGGAGACATTCACACGTACGTGGCAAAACGCTCCGATGACAACTTTTTTCAGAAAAGACGATTACCACTACTGTGATGATAGCTGTACTGATGCCATGCCTTCATTTCAATTTGCTCTCAAACAGGTTGCTCAGTCCCAGATTCCTTCATGGTGAGTTCATTTCTATGGGTGTATTACCTGGATTATACAATATTTGATCAAGATTTACAAGACACACGTTTGGCACATTAACTTTGTTAAGGAGAGCACATTAAATATTTTAACTTTAAGTAAATTTTGCCACTAGACTAACAATTATGCTTTGCTTGTCTCCAGTGCAAGGAGACCCCGGTTCGTGGTAAGTCTATAAATTACGAGCAATTTCAACTTTGATGACAAGATTGCATTCTGAAGGTACAATATCTGATACACAAATATTGTCTTTTCACAGAGGCCCTCATCTGTGCTGCAGTCAATAGGTAGGTGTATTACTGTTTTGTCCAGTGCTGGGTTTGCGTAGGTAAAGTTCTTTTACCCAATCTAACTAAGGTGACAATGCTTTACTTTTTTATTGTTCTCCTCAGATCACAACTTGAACAAAGCCTGTCTGTTGGCAATTCCTCTGAAGCCCTGTGCAATTTTAACATCACTGAGCATGCCTGTTCCTCGGTAAGATTGTTTTTTGTAAACTGTGAATCCCAGAGAAAGATTTTGCTTTTGCAACATTACCATCCTGATATAAATCTCCATAAGCTCTGAGTGTTTGCTTTATTTCTTTTCAAATTTTTTCGCCAAGGCTACACATCTCACAGCCAGAAACTTGGTCACACTACTGAACTGCTCACTGGAAGGCCAAAGGACATACCCAGTAGAGGTCTGGAAGCTTTTCTTCCAAAAAGCTTCTGCTGCACTAGACCAGGCTCTTGAGACATTCGCCACCATGGTAAATCCAATCCCACAATTTCACACAAAGTTAGCATTTCCCCATTGGAATTCTGTGTCAAACCAAAACGATTTTTCCAATTCCAGGCCCCCAACAACAGCAACCCATCCTTGTCACATGCGCTTGAGGCTCTTGGAAATGTGAGAATTGCCAACTTCAGCCAGGCACAACTGCAGAGTAATGCCTTTGTCAGCAGCTGGTTCCAGACAAAGATTCGTCCATTTCTGGCCTCTCCATCCCCCAACTTCCTATTCTGTCTTAGCTCCAAAAACTTCAGCTGCCATACGTACCAGACTGTGTAAGTAAATATGTGATATACTGTATTGCTCCAATGTGAAAAAGATTGCAGAGGAACCTGCCGTTTTCTAGTTGTTTAGATGTTAAAATCCTTCTCTCATATTTTAGCATCCAGGCATTCAGCAGCCAAAGGGCATCCATGGACAGAGAAAGACAGCAAGCAGTCTTCACTCATTTCATCAAGCCATTCCTTTCAAGGAATGACTCATCAGGTAAAGGCAGGCACTCGGGCTCAAATTGGTAAAGTCTTGATAGCATGTGGTGTTTATAGCTTGCCAATGTCTTAATTTCTGTCTTCTTTGCAGATCCTGGCTGTGTTTCATTTATCAGAGGTAGTAAAGAGTGGCTACAGGCAAACCTTGGCAACTTCTCTGGTTTTGCAACCCTGCAGGATCTGCAAGCCCTCAATGCCAACTTCTCCAGCGTAAGTGGCGACTGCGGTTGTAGTATTCCTCTCCCAAACTGAAATGTCTAACCTATGTTTTTGAAATTATTGCTGTTTGATTTCATAATGATTCCCTTTTGTAGGACGAAATATTGTCAGTGCTCACTCCTACTCAGATAGCACAGCTGACACTGAGCTCAGGGGCCTTGAATGACACAGACCTAATCGACGTAGTGTTTGAGCAACTCGAGGAGGGCGATGCTCTGGAAAATGTGGGTGAATTCCTGAACGAGCTGACAGCAAATGGAAAGGTAGGCTACTCTTGAGACCAGGTGTAGATGGACAATCCTGGGCTTTTAACCGAGCATAGTCTAGATATGTACCTAACCCTGTACATCCAGTTGTAGGGGACTCATTCATATCAAATATTTTTTTGAAATCCTTTCATGCATCCAGTATGGTGTACCATGGTGTTTAAATCCTTTCATGTCCTCATTTGACAGGTCCCTGATTTCTACCCTGCTGTGAGAGATCGTGTGATGAATAGGACCTTCACTGTCATCAGTCCTCATTTCCCACGCTTCAAGGAAGACGACTGGTTTGATTGGTTCCATCTGATACTGGTTCCTGTCCTCCCGAGTTTCCGTCCAACGATGCTCAAGAATGCGACTGCAAACATAAACTGCACAAACTACCACATTGTGTGAGTAGCGTTTTACAAACAAGCAAGATTGCATTGCAGCAAAGCACAAAATGCTGATGAGAAAATGCATAAGAATGTTTCTTTTCGCCCTTTGCAGTGTGAGTGGGCTAGCCAAAGCTTACCCTGCATTGACATTGCATAGACGACAAGCAATCACAGAAGTTCTGCTGGGCTACCTGAGACAATCTGCCAGCGTCATCAACGAACCAGGTAGGGCTGACGCAGTAAACTCCACTATGTGGTTGCTTGTGTGGGTTTGCCCATGGACTTGAAATTGTGAAAAAATATGTTGAAATGGCACTGAGAAGCAAAATGGCCCTTGACTTGATTCATGTACAGTATATCAATGAAAATAATGCTTGCTAAATGGAATGTATGCTAACGTCCATCTACGTGCCTTAGTTTGCAGGCAGGGAATTCAGAATGATGCCCAATGGCTTGAAGCAAACTTGGGTCCATTTTCCAAATACACAACATACTCTGTCCTCAAAGTCTTCAACCTCTCTGTGGTAAGTCATACATTTTCCTACCAATCTTTCTTGAAAAGAGCAGCACAATTTTCAGAACTTGGAAAATCTTCACATAGGGGTGGTTTTGCTATGTCAAAGAGAAATGCAATTCCTATATGCTCTTTATTTGTGTCATCAGGTGGACATTTTGGACCCCCTCTCACCAAAGCAGAAAGCTGAGCTGATCCTGGATCCAGACAGTGGCGCTTTGGAGGATGTAGCCATCGTAAGGGAGGTGTTGGAAAACTTGACAGAGTCCCCTGATGATGAGCAGCTCAATCAGTTTTTCCAGACTTTTGAAAACATCAACAAGCAGGTGAATGCATAACTTTAATATGGCCATATTTTCCCACAAAGATGGCTGGCAAACCGGCCATGTGAAACTTGTCCTGGGCTGGATTAATTTTTGCAGAATCGAATAAGGGGCAGAGAATTCACTCTAAATGATACGTTTCTGATATGCTACTTGAATGATTGGCAAGCGATGATGGCTTGAGTGATGCCCCTGATGCACTAATTTCCAAAGATGTGTCACTGAGCGGGCTCTCATTACAATGATTTCAGAAATGTCAAATGTCTCCCTGAACTGATATGTGAATCTTTTTATTTCCAGAAAAACATCACCCTCATCAAAAATCCAGATGTTCGAGATACCATCTTGAACCTGACCTTGACAGCCCTTGCTCCTAGATTTGAAACATATGAGCCTGAAGACTTTGAGCTGTGGTTCCAGGTCAATTTGTTTACTGTGATGGCAAGCCTCCACCCTGGCAGCTTGGTGGTGATCCCCAGTAACATCAGCTGTGCATCCTACGCAGCTATGTAAGAGATGATTTTTCTGAAGTCCACAGCTAGACATTTTGGGTTTGCATGATGATGTTAAACTTTGGCTCCAGACAACTCACAAGGATTTCTGTTTTCTTCCTTTAGACTCACTGGTCTTCAGCGCAGATTGGAATCCCTGCAACTCCACCTTTCCCAGGGTGTGAGATCAAGCATAAAGTCATTCAAGGAGACATTCACACGTACGTGGCAAAACGCTCCGATGACAACTTTTTTCAGAAAAGACGATTACCACTACTGTGATGATAGCTGTACTGATGCCATGCCTTCATTTCAATTTGCTCTCAAACAGGTTGCTCAGTCCCAGATTCCTTCATGGTGAGTTCATTTCTATGGGTGTATTACCTGGATTATACAATATTTGATCAAGATTTACAAGACACACGTTTGGCACATTAACTTTGTTAAGGAGAGCACATTAAATATTTTAACTTTAAGTAAATTTTGCCACTAGACTAACAATTATGCTTTGCTTGTCTCCAGTGCAAGGAGACCCCGGTTCGTGGTAAGTCTATAAATTACGAGCAATTTCAACTTTGATGACAAGATTGCATTCTGAAGGTACAATATCTGATACACAAATATTGTCTTTTCACAGAGGCCCTCATCTGTGCTGCAGTCAATAGGTAGGTGTATTACTGTTTTGTCCAGTGCTGGGTTTGCGTAGGTAAAGTTCTTTTACCCAATCTAACTAAGGTGACAATGCTTTACTTTTTTATTGTTCTCCTCAGATCACAACTTGAACAAAGCCTGTCTGTTGGCAATTCCTCTGAAGCCCTGTGCAATTTTAACATCACTGAGCATGCCTGTTCCTCGGTAAGATTGTTTTTTGTAAACTGTGAATCCCAGAGAAAGATTTTGCTTTTGCAACATTACCATCCTGATATAAATCTCCATAAGCTCTGAGTGTTTGCTTTATTTCTTTTCAAATTTTTTCGCCAAGGCTACACATCTCACAGCCAGAAACTTGGTCACACTACTGAACTGCTCACTGGAAGGCCAAAGGACATACCCAGTAGAGGTCTGGAAGCTTTTCTTCCAAAAAGCTTCTGCTGCACTAGACCAGGCTCTTGAGACATTCGCCACCATGGTAAATCCAATCCCACAATTTCACACAAAGTTAGCATTTCCCCATTGGAATTCTGTGTCAAACCAAAACGATTTTTCCAATTCCAGGCCCCCAACAACAGCAACCCATCCTTGTCACATGCGCTTGAGGCTCTTGGAAATGTGAGAATTGCCAACTTCAGCCAGGCACAACTGCAGAGTAATGCCTTTGTCAGCAGCTGGTTCCAGACAAAGATTCGTCCATTTCTGGCCTCTCCATCCCCCAACTTCCTATTCTGTCTTAGCTCCAAAAACTTCAGCTGCCATACGTACCAGACTGTGTAAGTAAATATGTGATATACTGTATTGCTCCAATGTGAAAAAGATTGCAGAGGAACCTGCCGTTTTCTAGTTGTTTAGATGTTAAAATCCTTCTCTCATATTTTAGCATCCAGGCATTCAGCAGCCAAAGGGCATCCATGGACAGAGAAAGACAGCAAGCAGTCTTCACTCATTTCATCAAGCCATTCCTTTCAAGGAATGACTCATCAGGTAAAGGCAGGCACTCGGGCTCAAATTGGTAAAGTCTTGATAGCATGTGGTGTTTATAGCTTGCCAATGTCTTAATTTCTGTCTTCTTTGCAGATCCTGGCTGTGTTTCATTTATCAGAGGTAGTAAAGAGTGGCTACAGGCAAACCTTGGCAACTTCTCTGGTTTTGCAACCCTGCAGGATCTGCAAGCCCTCAATGCCAACTTCTCCAGCGTAAGTGGCGACTGCGGTTGTAGTATTCCTCTCCCAAACTGAAATGTCTAACCTATGTTTTTGAAATTATTGCTGTTTGATTTCATAATGATTCCCTTTTGTAGGACGAAATATTGTCAGTGCTCACTCCTACTCAGATAGCACAGCTGACACTGAGCTCAGGGGCCTTGAATGACACAGACCTAATCGACGTAGTGTTTGAGCAACTCGAGGAGGGCGATGCTCTGGAAAATGTGGGTGAATTCCTGAACGAGCTGACAGCAAATGGAAAGGTAGGCTACTCTTGAGACCAGGTGTAGATGGACAATCCTGGGCTTTTAACCGAGCATAGTCTAGATATGTACCTAACCCTGTACACCAGTTGTAGGGGACTCATTCATATCAAATATTTTTTTGAAATCCTTTCATGCATCCAGTATGGTGTACCATGGTGTTTAAATCCTTTCATGTCCTCATTTGACAGGTCCCTGATTTCTACCCTGCTGTGAGAGATCGTGTGATGAATAGGACCTTCACTGTCATCAGTCCTCATTTCCCACGCTTCAAGGAAGACGACTGGTTTGATTGGTTCCATCTGATACTGGTTCCTGTCCTCCCGAGTTTCCGTCCAACGATGCTCAAGAATGCGACTGCAAACATAAACTGCACAAACTACCACATTGTGTGAGTAGCGTTTTACAAACAAGCAAGATTGCATTGCAGCAAAGCACAAAATGCTGATGAGAAAATGCATAAGAATGTTTCTTTTCGCCCTTTGCAGTGTGAGTGGGCTAGCCAAAGCTTACCCTGCATTGACATTGCATAGACGACAAGCAATCACAGAAGTTCTGCTGGGCTACCTGAGACAATCTGCCAGCGTCATCAACGAACCAGGTAGGGCTGACGCAGTAAACTCCACTATGTGGTTGCTTGTGTGGGTTTGCCCATGGACTTGAAATTGTGAAAAAATATGTTGAAATGGCACTGAGAAGCAAAATGGCCCTTGACTTGATTCATGTACAGTATATCAATGAAAATAATGCTTGCTAAATGGAATGTATGCTAACGTCCATCTACGTGCCTTAGTTTGCAGGCAGGGAATTCAGAATGATGCCCAATGGCTTGAAGCAAACTTGGGTCCATTTTCCAAATACACAACATACTCTGTCCTCAAAGTCTTCAACCTCTCTGTGGTAAGTCATACATTTTCCTACCAATCTTTCTTGAAAAGAGCAGCACAATTTTCAGAACTTGGAAAATCTTCACATAGGGGTGGTTTTGCTATGTCAAAGAGAAATGCAATTCCTATATGCTCTTTATTTGTGTCATCAGGTGGACATTTTGGACCCCCTCTCACCAAAGCAGAAAGCTGAGCTGATCCTGGATCCAGACAGTGGCGCTTTGGAGGATGTAGCCATCGTAAGGGAGGTGTTGGAAAACTTGACAGAGTCCCCTGATGATGAGCAGCTCAATCAGTTTTTCCAGACTTTTGAAAACATCAACAAGCAGGTGAATGCATAACTTTAATATGGCCATATTTTCCCACAAAGATGGCTGGCAAACCGGCCATGTGAAACTTGTCCTGGGCTGGATTAATTTTTGCAGAATCGAATAAGGGGCAGAGAATTCACTCTAAATGATACGTTTCTGATATGCTACTTGAATGATTGGCAAGCGATGATGGCTTGAGTGATGCCCCTGATGCACTAATTTCCAAAGATGTGTCACTGAGCGGGCTCTCATTACAATGATTTCAGAAATGTCAAATGTCTCCCTGAACTGATATGTGAATCTTTTTATTTCCAGAAAAACATCACCCTCATCAAAAATCCAGATGTTCGAGATACCATCTTGAACCTGACCTTGACAGCCCTTGCTCCTAGATTTGAAACATATGAGCCTGAAGACTTTGAGCTGTGGTTCCAGGTCAATTTGTTTACTGTGATGGCAAGCCTCCACCCTGGCAGCTTGGTGGTGATCCCCAGTAACATCAGCTGTGCATCCTACGCAGCTATGTAAGAGATGATTTTTCTGAAGTCCACAGCTAGACATTTTGGGTTTGCATGATGATGTTAAACTTTGGCTCCAGACAACTCACAAGGATTTCTGTTTTCTTCCTTTAGACTCACTGGTCTTCAGCGCAGATTGGAATCCCTGCAACTCCACCTTTCCCAGGGTGTGAGATCAAGCATAAAGTCATTCAAGGAGACATTCACACGTACGTGGCAAAACGCTCCGATGACAACTTTTTTCAGAAAAGACGATTACCACTACTGTGATGATAGCTGTACTGATGCCATGCCTTCATTTCAATTTGCTCTCAAACAGGTTGCTCAGTCCCAGATTCCTTCATGGTGAGTTCATTTCTATGGGTGTATTACCTGGATTATACAATATTTGATCAAGATTTACAAGACACACGTTTGGCACATTAACTTTGTTAAGGAGAGCACATTAAATATTTTAACTTTAAGTAAATTTTGCCACTAGACTAACAATTATGCTTTGCTTGTCTCCAGTGCAAGGAGACCCCGGTTCGTGGTAAGTCTATAAATTACGAGCAATTTCAACTTTGATGACAAGATTGCATTCTGAAGGTACAATATCTGATACACAAATATTGTCTTTTCACAGAGGCCCTCATCTGTGCTGCAGTCAATAGGTAGGTGTATTACTGTTTTGTCCAGTGCTGGGTTTGCGTAGGTAAAGTTCTTTTACCCAATCTAACTAAGGTGACAATGCTTTACTTTTTTATTGTTCTCCTCAGATCACAACTTGAACAAAGCCTGTCTGTTGGCAATTCCTCTGAAGCCCTGTGCAATTTTAACATCACTGAGCATGCCTGTTCCTCGGTAAGATTGTTTTTTGTAAACTGTGAATCCCAGAGAAAGATTTTGCTTTTGCAACATTACCATCCTGATATAAATCTCCATAAGCTCTGAGTGTTTGCTTTATTTCTTTTCAAATTTTTTCGCCAAGGCTACACATCTCACAGCCAGAAACTTGGTCACACTACTGAACTGCTCACTGGAAGGCCAAAGGACATACCCAGTAGAGGTCTGGAAGCTTTTCTTCCAAAAAGCTTCTGCTGCACTAGACCAGGCTCTTGAGACATTCGCCACCATGGTAAATCCAATCCCACAATTTCACACAAAGTTAGCATTTCCCCATTGGAATTCTGTGTCAAACCAAAACGATTTTTCCAATTCCAGGCCCCCAACAACAGCAACCCATCCTTGTCACATGCGCTTGAGGCTCTTGGAAATGTGAGAATTGCCAACTTCAGCCAGGCACAACTGCAGAGTAATGCCTTTGTCAGCAGCTGGTTCCAGACAAAGATTCGTCCATTTCTGGCCTCTCCATCCCCCAACTTCCTATTCTGTCTTAGCTCCAAAAACTTCAGCTGCCATACGTACCAGACTGTGTAAGTAAATATGTGATATACTGTATTGCTCCAATGTGAAAAAGATTGCAGAGGAACCTGCCGTTTTCTAGTTGTTTAGATGTTAAAATCCTTCTCTCATATTTTAGCATCCAGGCATTCAGCAGCCAAAGGGCATCCATGGACAGAGAAAGACAGCAAGCAGTCTTCACTCATTTCATCAAGCCATTCCTTTCAAGGAATGACTCATCAGGTAAAGGCAGGCACTCGGGCTCAAATTGGTAAAGTCTTGATAGCATGTGGTGTTTATAGCTTGCCAATGTCTTAATTTCTGTCTTCTTTGCAGATCCTGGCTGTGTTTCATTTATCAGAGGTAGTAAAGAGTGGCTACAGGCAAACCTTGGCAACTTCTCTGGTTTTGCAACCCTGCAGGATCTGCAAGCCCTCAATGCCAACTTCTCCAGCGTAAGTGGCGACTGCGGTTGTAGTATTCCTCTCCCAAACTGAAATGTCTAACCTATGTTTTTGAAATTATTGCTGTTTGATTTCATAATGATTCCCTTTTGTAGGACGAAATATTGTCAGTGCTCACTCCTACTCAGATAGCACAGCTGACACTGAGCTCAGGGGCCTTGAATGACACAGACCTAATCGACGTAGTGTTTGAGCAACTCGAGGAGGGCGATGCTCTGGAAAATGTGGGTGAATTCCTGAACGAGCTGACAGCAAATGGAAAGGTAGGCTACTCTTGAGACCAGGTGTAGATGGACAATCCTGGGCTTTTAACCGAGCATAGTCTAGATATGTACCTAACCCTGTACATCAGTTGTAGGGGACTCATTCATATCAAATATTTTTTTGAAATCCTTTCATGCATCCAGTATGGTGTACCATGGTGTTTAAATCCTTTCATGTCCTCATTTGACAGGTCCCTGATTTCTACCCTGCTGTGAGAGATCGTGTGATGAATAGGACCTTCACTGTCATCAGTCCTCATTTCCCACGCTTCAAGGAAGACGACTGGTTTGATTGGTTCCATCTGATACTGGTTCCTGTCCTCCCGAGTTTCCGTCCAACGATGCTCAAGAATGCGACTGCAAACATAAACTGCACAAACTACCACATTGTGTAAGTAGAGTTTTACAAACAAGCAAGATTGCATTGCAGCAAAGCACAAAATGCTGATGAAAAAATGCATAAGAATGTTTCTTTTCGCCCTTTGCAGTGTGAGTGGGCTAGCCAAAGCTTACCCTGCATTGACATTGCATAGACGACAAGCAATCACAGAAGTTCTGCTGGGCTACCTGAGACAATCTGCCAGCGTCATCAACGAACCAGGTAGGGCTGACGCAGTAAACTCCACTATGTGGTTGCTTGTGTGGGTTTGCCCATGGACTTGAAATTGTGAAAAAATATGTTGAAATGGCACTGAGAAGCAAAATGGCCCTTGACTTGATTCATGTACAGTATATCAATGAAAATAATGCTTGCTAAATGGAATGTATGCTAACGTCCATCTACGTGCCTTAGTTTGCAGGCAGGGAATTCAGAATGATGCCCAATGGCTTGAAGCAAACTTGGGTCCATTTTCCAAATACACAACATACTCTGTCCTCAAAGTCTTCAACCTCTCTGTGGTAAGTCATACATTTTCCTACCAATCTTTCTTGAAAAGAGCAGCACAATTTTCAGAACTTGGAAAATCTTCACATAGGGGTGGTTTTGCTATGTCAAAGAGAAATGCAATTCCTATATGCTCTTTATTTGTGTCATCAGGTGGACATTTTGGACCCCCTCTCACCAAAGCAGAAAGCTGAGCTGATCCTGGATCCAGACAGTGGCGCTTTGGAGGATGTAGCCATCGTAAGGGAGGTGTTGGAAAACTTGACAGAGTCCCCTGATGATGAGCAGCTCAATCAGTTTTTCCAGACTTTTGAAAACATCAACAAGCAGGTGAATGCATAACTTTAATATGGCCATATTTTCCCACAAAGATGGCTGGCAAACCGGCCATGTGAAACTTGTCCTGGGCTGGATTAATTTTTGCAGAATCGAATAAGGGGCAGAGAATTCACTCTAAATGATACGTTTCTGATATGCTACTTGAATGATTGGCAAGCGATGATGGCTTGAGTGATGCCCCTGATGCACTAATTTCCAAAGATGTGTCACTGAGCGGGCTCTCATTACAATGATTTCAGAAATGTCAAATGTCTCCCTGAACTGATATGTGAATCTTTTTATTTCCAGAAAAACATCACCCTCATCAAAAATCCAGATGTTCGAGATACCATCTTGAACCTGACCTTGACAGCCCTTGCTCCTAGATTTGAAACATATGAGCCTGAAGACTTTGAGCTGTGGTTCCAGGTCAATTTGTTTACTGTGATGGCAAGCCTCCACCCTGGCAGCTTGGTGGTGATCCCCAGTAACATCAGCTGTGCATCCTACGCAGCTATGTAAGAGATGATTTTTCTGAAGTCCACAGCTAGACATTTTGGGTTTGCATGATGATGTTAAACTTTGGCTCCAGACAACTCACAAGGATTTCTGTTTTCTTCCTTTAGACTCACTGGTCTTCAGCGCAGATTGGAATCCCTGCAACTCCACCTTTCCCAGGGTGTGAGATCAAGCATAAAGTCATTCAAGGAGACATTCACACGTACGTGGCAAAACGCTCCGATGACAACTTTTTTCAGAAAAGACGATTACCACTACTGTGATGATAGCTGTACTGATGCCATGCCTTCATTTCAATTTGCTCTCAAACAGGTTGCTCAGTCCCAGATTCCTTCATGGTGAGTTCATTTCTATGGGTGTATTACCTGGATTATACAATATTTGATCAAGATTTACAAGACACACGTTTGGCACATTAACTTTGTTAAGGAGAGCACATTAAATATTTTAACTTTAAGTAAATTTTGCCACTAGACTAACAATTATGCTTTGCTTGTCTCCAGTGCAAGGAGACCCCGGTTCGTGGTAAGTCTATAAATTACGAGCAATTTCAACTTTGATGACAAGATTGCATTCTGAAGGTACAATATCTGATACACAAATATTGTCTTTTCACAGAGGCCCTCATCTGTGCTGCAGTCAATAGGTAGGTGTATTACTGTTTTGTCCAGTGCTGGGTTTGCGTAGGTAAAGTTCTTTTACCCAATCTAACTAAGGTGACAATGCTTTACTTTTTTATTGTTCTCCTCAGATCACAACTTGAACAAAGCCTGTCTGTTGGCAATTCCTCTGAAGCCCTGTGCAATTTTAACATCACTGAGCATGCCTGTTCCTCGGTAAGATTGTTTTTTGTAAACTGTGAATCCCAGAGAAAGATTTTGCTTTTGCAACATTACCATCCTGATATAAATCTCCATAAGCTCTGAGTGTTTGCTTTATTTCTTTTCAAATTTTTTCGCCAAGGCTACACATCTCACAGCCAGAAACTTGGTCACACTACTGAACTGCTCACTGGAAGGCCAAAGGACATACCCAGTAGAGGTCTGGAAGCTTTTCTTCCAAAAAGCTTCTGCTGCACTAGACCAGGCTCTTGAGACATTCGCCACCATGGTAAATCCAATCCCACAATTTCACACAAAGTTAGCATTTCCCCATTGGAATTCTGTGTCAAACCAAAACGATTTTTCCAATTCCAGGCCCCCAACAACAGCAACCCATCCTTGTCACATGCGCTTGAGGCTCTTGGAAATGTGAGAATTGCCAACTTCAGCCAGGCACAACTGCAGAGTAATGCCTTTGTCAGCAGCTGGTTCCAGACAAAGATTCGTCCATTTCTGGCCTCTCCATCCCCCAACTTCCTATTCTGTCTTAGCTCCAAAAACTTCAGCTGCCATACGTACCAGACTGTGTAAGTAAATATGTGATATACTGTATTGCTCCAATGTGAAAAAGATTGCAGAGGAACCTGCCGTTTTCTAGTTGTTTAGATGTTAAAATCCTTCTCTCATATTTTAGCATCCAGGCATTCAGCAGCCAAAGGGCATCCATGGACAGAGAAAGACAGCAAGCAGTCTTCACTCATTTCATCAAGCCATTCCTTTCAAGGAATGACTCATCAGGTAAAGGCAGGCACTCGGGCTCAAATTGGTAAAGTCTTGATAGCATGTGGTGTTTATAGCTTGCCAATGTCTTAATTTCTGTCTTCTTTGCAGATCCTGGCTGTGTTTCATTTATCAGAGGTAGTAAAGAGTGGCTACAGGCAAACCTTGGCAACTTCTCTGGTTTTGCAACCCTGCAGGATCTGCAAGCCCTCAATGCCAACTTCTCCAGCGTAAGTGGCGACTGCGGTTGTAGTATTCCTCTCCCAAACTGAAATGTCTTATTTTTTTTTTTTTGCAATTACTGCTGTTCAACCCTTGATCACTTTCTGAATGATCCAGGAAATTCCCTATACTCACATAGTAACGAGAGTATGTGTTACCATTATTACCATATATATGATGCTAATACAGATTGGTTACAATTTCACTTCTATTACAGTTCCTAATCAGCCAATTGAACAGTATCTTAACTTTAGAATTCAGGGTAAAACCCCACACACCAGAGTTTGGTTTAAAAGTGAACCAACTAGGTACAGTTTTATAATCCGCACAAGAGTTTAACTGTCTGAGTTCACATCAGCCCATACAATCTGATTCCAACAGGCAAAAGGATAAAAGTGACAGAGTTACTTGAACTCATTGGGCCCTTTTTGACACCCGACTCACAGCAGCGCACAGCACAGCACAATGCGACTGTCATTGCTAGTTTCAGACCAAAGCATTTGTCATTTTCACGCCCAGCACCCAAGTTGTGTAAGTAGTAAATGTACTTGCGCCCATCTGTGAGCCCATGGGCATGTTGGTCTTAAAATTAGGTGTTGTCAGGTGTATTGTTGGTGCATTGCTATCTTGAGGCAGTAGTAAGCCATTGCATCATTGAGCAACAAAAACCTTGTCTAAAGACAATGCTGCAGTATTTTCCTGCTATTTAAAGGGTGCATTATTCAGATTGTAAGATGCGCCTACTTGTGTTCTCAACACGTGTACACACTGCTTGTTACTCACACAGAGACACGCAGCCGCGTTTTCCTCCTCAGTTTAATAAGTTATCGGTGCATTTTCTCATGTGTATTGGGAGATAGCGGAGGCAGAGGGTCCACTGGCCAAGGACCACATACCTGTCCCTTCCTTCCCTTCACAATATACCCCGGCAACATGAATTAAGCATACCCTGTCAATGGAGAGCAACAAATAGTAAATAGAGTGCCCTCCTAATCAGTCCAAAAAATATAAAACTATGACAATTCTATGACTGTACCGAATAGTTATACTATTCATTTCTGCACAGTTGCTGATAAAGATTAGTGTACACTAATATTAGTAGTATCATACTATTTGATTAGATTAGATGTAATCATTTCCAAAATTCAGTGTTTTTTATCTCAGGAAATGTTCAACTTCAATCCATGTTTCTTGGCATTTAGCCTTTTAAAAACAACATTTTCACTGCCGAAAACCGCTTCTGCCACCCTAAGCTCCAAGGTGCAATAAAGAAACATACAGAATAGTCTGCCCCTGTATCACCCAATACATCCTGATTAAGTAAACACAGCGGCCGACTGCAAATAGTAAGACAAACAGTGGTAATGTTATACCTCTCACTAAGCATTAGTTTAGTTAGCAAACCATTGCATGCAAAAATCTTCAAACCCCCCACACACAGAACAATCATAACAACAAATCAGCAAGCAATTGATGAACAGCGTATGCTTAAATAGTTGATTGAAAATTGATTTAATTTATTTTATAATAGTAATTTACTCACCACTTTTCCTTGATGTGAGAGGAAGAAATCCTCAAAGAACAGAAACTCCAAATCTTTGCCAGTCAGCTAAATCCCTAAAGAGCAGAAGCCAACAAATTGGAGAGTGTTAAAATATCTTCCATATTATACTCTTTGTATTTTCCAAGAGCAACCAAAACACACAGCTAAAATGGTTAGCTTTTTGGTAAGTGTGTATGTGTGTAGATCAGGAGGGTGGACAGAAATTCTGCTGCAGTCAGAGTGTTGCATGTGTGTAAGAGGAGACAAGAAATTACAAAATAATGATAAAATATCCAAAGCTACATGCAATAGAAATATTACGCTTAATAATTTTACATTTCAGCTGCAACAGTAACTAACTCATTACTCAGGTCTGCATAGTAACCTTTCGATTATAGGGTGAAACTGACTGACTGAGGTAAACATACCATCACTTGCCTTTATTCCTTCAAGGCAAATTATATGTTACACTATTAAAAAGGTCCAAGTCAGCTGATTAGCCTGTGTGACTACCATGGGAGGTCCAAAGCTTAACCTAAACACATAACTGCATGCTATAATAGGTAAGAGGTCCACTGTTGGTGTTCACTTACTGAAATGCTGCTTGTCACTTTCAGGTGGAGATTGCAGATCTTCTCACTCTCCATCAGCTGGCCCAGCTCGCAGCAACTCCCTCACAGCTAAAGACGATGGAAGATGTGACAGAAATCATGACAGTCATCGACCCTGTTGACTTTGGTGCTTTCTTTGACATAGTCTCACCGGCCATTGAGGTAAACATCTGTAGCCTGTAGCTGACACTTTCTTTTTTTGCTTAATAATACTCAAATTGGTTCATTTTTCTACACATGGCATCAGAATAATTTCAAAGATATTATAAAATAGTAACTTTAAAATCCAACTGAAATGCACATTCTTTGCAACATTATGTAAACTGAAATGCCAGTTTATTGGGTACACCTAGCTAAAACCAATGCAGTCCAGCATATTTCACCAGCTGTGAAATAAATCCTACTATCATTATTATAGATCGTTACTGTGGTGTTAAGATTTTGTGTAAGCGAAATATAAGAAAATTGTATCTGTCTAGGTCTCCTTCTATCTACAAGCATGGACATATTTTGTCTTGCATCATGGTTTGCTTAAAGGGACTGTCTGTAAGAATCAGAAATGCTTGTTAACAGCGACACCTGTGGCCGTTAAGTCAACGAAAGTCAGCGTTGGGCTCACGCTTGCTCGCTCTACATAGACATGAACGAACATCGCTCAAAACAGTGAGGCGACACACGTTAGCTAAAACCACAATATCACTCTATATTTCACCTGCTTGGCAGTAATGTTAGCTGACCAGACGAAGGTCTCTCCATGAATCACTGCTGATCCTAGTGTTGGCTTTTCCTGCCTCAGCCTCCCTCCCGGTGTCCCGAGGCACCGGCACCTGGTCGGAGACAATAACGTTTCTCGCTGCGGAGCCCCGTAACTTCACAAGACACGGAAAACCTCTGTTGGTCTGGAGGAGCTGCAGCAGTTATTTCTGCACAAATGTCCACTTTACATTCACTAGATATTCTCAGAGCTATGAAGTCTTCCGCAGTGTGTAGTGTGCGCGCATGCACGTGAGGTGGAGCGAGCTGAGAGAAGGCAAGCAGGCAGAGGAGCAGAGTACAGCAGAGACTCCGGCCCTGGAGACCAAAGCTACGGTCTCCCCCGCGTACTACGACTGCGGCCAACACTGTTTAACAGACAGGCTTTACTAGATATAACTTTGCGGTTTTGGTTCTTCCCTGTAGTTTGTGTTGGAGTGTGAGTCTGAACAGCGTAGCCACACGCGAGCGCACATAGGACACCGACCTGGTGATTTATTCATGTAAGAAGTTACAAACAGTCCCTTTAAAGCTAACATTAGCAAACATTGACAAAGAAAAATTGTACTAGCTAACATCATTTTGCAGGCTAATGTTGGATAGTAATTCAACTAACATTAGCCCACTAATGTAGCAATTTATACAGGTTTTAAAAAGAAAAGTTTGGTAATTTTACACACATTAAAGTTGAACTTAAACACACTTTTTTCCAACATTACACACTGAAATATCAGTTTGTTATATTTACCTAGCTAAAATAATGTAGTGTACAGCTCTGCAGCTCTTACTAATATTTTGTCCAGCCATTTATATCACTTATAAAACTATTTTTGTAGCAGTAACTGTTAGCTAGCTTTAGTCTGCTAGGGGCTCGTTGAACAAGCTAGTAAACAGAAAGTATGCTTGAACATAATTTTTGTCCAGCTCATTAAACTGTTATGTTGTAGCAGTAACATGAGTAGGACATTACCTGTGAACAACAGCGAATATTAGCGTTCTAGATATAGACACATATCTTGTCTTGCATCATGGCCTGTTGAACACACTGGCAAACACGCGCTAACATAATTTTGAAGGCTAATTTAAGATAGCAAAGTTAACTAACCAGCTGCTGTAGCAATTTAAACAGCTTTAAACTTACCTGCAAATGTCAAGGTTGGTTATTTTAGGTGCAGAATGGACTGGTCCTGTTTCTTCAGCACCGCATGCAGCTAATATTACACTGCAAGTCGGCTAGCAAGCCTGCTCAACTCTCATGGTGCCTTCAAATGAAACTCGTGAGCTTGTGTTTACATCATGGGATGTCGTGTACACGATTTGCTTGGCGTTTAAGTGGTTAAGTCGTGAGAACATTGCTGCTAAGCAACGGCAATATTAATGGAACTGTCGGCATCTAGAAGCCACAGAGGATAACAATTTAGCAAGCTTGCAAGTGGGTAACATAATGCAGTAAATGCAAAGGCATGATGACAGAGGAAAAAGATTAGTCAGTTGGGAATATCAACATTTTCCTCAGATATATTTAAAAAATGACCCAAGATAAACGATATACGACTAAAATTACAATATATTCATTTATTATGTACCAAAAAAATTAACTTCCATGGCCTCCACCGTTTCTGACAATGCCAACAAACGCGTCACAACTCGTGAACTCTGAGCTTTTAGAAACTTTATACTTCTTTCACACAGGTCATGAATGCCACATAAGAGGGCGTTCATATGGACTCTTCTCGTGAACACGGGAAACACGACCCCATTTGAAGGCACCATATTTGACTTGTCACTGTAGGAAAAGCACAGGTGTAAATAATGAAAGTAATCATGGCTGAATTCCATTTAGCTGCTTTGATTTCCGATTTTCTGGTAATACTGCTTGTTCACGATTATTCTCACCGGAACACTTGAATAGAACAGAGCCAATAGAAACACCTGTGCTTTTCCTACTATGACAAGTCAAAATGTCTGCTTTGAGCAAGGCCTAACAACCTCCCCAGAGGCTTAAAGATAAAGGGGTATTACTGGATATATCCGCAAAAAAGGAGTTTTGTACAGTATCTTCAGTTGGATTTTTAAAAGCAACAAGGAAACACATATTTGGCTTTATAGGCTATAATTTGATAAATGACACATGAATGGTAACATGATTTATAAGATAACATTTTTAGTATCATGTCATCAACCATTTAACTCAAATCATAGACTGTATGAATGACACATCTCCACTTCCTCCCACTGTACAAAAGTTTAGGCAAAATATCCCAGATATGGGAGCTGCCATCTTGCGCTTCTGACGTCATTTAGAGCCAGGATCTGCGCAGTAGTGATCGGTGGGTGGAGCTGCGGTATTGAGGTCCCACCAGCCACCTTCTACGTTAGCACCACAGTCGTTGTTTGGCTAGAAAGACACATCTTACCATAATATCTCTATGCATTTATTATCAGATTGATGAATGTCCTATTACACAGCCTTGTGATTCGTGTTTCAGAAACCTCATCTGCATGTCTGCTGACACTGATATGAAATGCACTCGACGTGCTCCGCGACTACATCAAGCTGTCAATCAAAGTTGTCAATCATGATGTCAAACCCCTTTTTTATAGCATCAAATAACTTATTCAATCTAAACTTATCAGAAGAATTCTCACTTGAACATACATCAGTGTGATAAGAACTACCTAAAATGACAGAAACCATGTCTGGGAAAATTGTATTTGATGTGTATTTCGATTTTTTTAGTTTGGCCCATGTCCCATTCGCTAACATGGAGGGGCAGGATTTATGAACTATACTGCAGCCAGTCACCAGGGGGCAATTGAGATGTTTTGGGGTTAGGCATTGACCTCGAATGGTTAAGGTTATGATTGATCGTCGGACAACGAGTCTCACAAGAGTTTTTGCAAGTTTCTGCAATTTGTGAGTTACCCTCTAGACACAACCATGTTTTGCTGTTATGTCGTCCATCTTTATATAGCCTACAGTCTATGGTTCAAACTCTTATTAATGCTATGTAAAATTCCCCCAGATCCACCCAGACAACTACACAGTGGAGGTGAAATCTGCCTTCCTCCAGGCAGTATTTGACAGAGGCAATCTATCCTCTCCAGCTATCAATGACACAGAGTTCCTGCTGTGGCTCAGGGTTCGGCTGAGCCCTCTCCTGGTTAACCTCTCTCCCAGCCTGGTGACACCTTTATTTGACATCGCTGAGAACAGGAGTTGTAACAGCACACAAGAGATGTAAGAATTTCTTTGGTCAGGGTCATGAACATTGTGACGATATGTTTTTTTTAAATTGACATCAATTTTAATCTGAATTTAGGATTACATTGTTGGACACACAACACTTGACACTCAGCAACAACACCCAACGGGAGATCTACGAAAGCACCCTCCTCTTCCTCCAAGGTTTGTGCGAGAGATACACATCTATGACACTTTGTTGTGAAGTGGTTGTATGTATTTCAGTTTATTTTTTTCTCTGGCAAAATGTTCCCAAAATGAATAATGATTATTCTGTATCAGTGAACACAGTGATTTAATTTGTGTTTAAAACAGGTCCAACGCCCCTCAAGTGTTACAGTGGTGGAAGCTTCTACATCTATCTGAGAAACACTTTCCTCAGCTTTGGTTTTCCAGATTTGTCCACGTTCACGTCTCTTCTGCCACAGACACGCGAGTCAGAGGTAAAAATACTTAAAACAATACTTACTTAAAGCCTTCTTTTTAAAATCCCACACAGGGTGAAATAAGAGTTACCGCCTGGTGATGGCTGTGATGCAAATGCCCACAGATGTTGTGCTGTGCCTGCAGTAATATCAATGTATATATAACTTTTTCAATATTTTTTTTTTCTTCCAGCTCCTAAGTACCATTAGCACCTCAGAGCTGCAACAGTTCCTCAGTCAACCCAATGTGATCGATAACAACTCTGACATCTGTGTCATCTTCGACAACTACAACAACACTCCTGCCTTCCTAGAAACTGTATGTCCCTCTTCTGAATGGTGCCATAACACACATTATTACTAATGAGAGATACACCACTTTTACATTAGTAAAAGTGCTGATTTTGTCACCATATAAACAGTATTTATACTGTATATAATACAGAATTTGATCATCTGTTTAAAATGATAGATTTTACACAAGCCTCTCATTAATCATGTAAATACATGTGTATGCCATTAGGAGGATGTTCCAGATGATGTGAAGATGGTGACCCTTCCCTGTGTTTGGCCTTTGGCGCTGAGCAGCAACAGCATGTCTGAGGTTGATTCCTGGTTCGACCTGCGTTTGACAAATTATCTCAGATTCCTCAGCAAGAGCCTCATCAGCTCCGACGAAGTGCAAAATGCTTCATGTCTTGCCTTCCAGAAACTGTAAGTCTCTTGTTTTCACAGTGTGGGAAAGCTCAGTGACAGTATAGGGCTGTCATGAATTTTGTGTTTTTTATTCCTTTCAAAAGGGTCTCTGTAATGGGAAATAACTTCACATACAATAACTCAGAGTTTGGAAAGGGTGATGTATACACCACCATCAGCACCTACTTGAGAACTGGTAAGATGCATTTTTGGTCAAATGTACAATGGGTGTGGATCTAATTGTTTCGCTGGTCTTTAAATATTTGAGACATTATAGATCATATAAAGATATTAAACGATTGTTATGTTATGTTATTGTTACATACATTACATTGTTTGTTGAAAATGTTGTGGGTTTCTCCTGTTTCATAGGCCCTGACGCCAGATGTTACAATGCCAGTGATGCAGAACTCAATTCTACTGCCTGGTTTGCTAATTACATTGGCAGCTTTGTGACATTTATCACTGTGGATGATCTCACCACCTTCACCTCCACCAGTCAAGTATGTCCTGATATCCGTTCTATATAATGTATTTAAAGGTGCTACTTAAACTTGGAACAAAATATAGAGGTTGTTCATTTAATTAGACTAGCTATAGATTTCACAATTGCAATCAACTCATAAGTAACTTATTGACATGTATTTTTTTAAGGCTGAAGTGTTCTTGGTGGACCAAGCCAACCTGGAGCTCTTTAACAACACAGCACTCGCAGAAGATGTAACCGACTACTACATCTCACAGCTTTTTGAATTCAACCCATCCTTCAACCTTCTGAAGTGAGTATCCTATCCTCTAATTTGACAAAATATGTAATTGTGACATACATATCATACATATCATACATATCATACATATTATTAAGTGGGTGATTGTTTGTCATTCCATGAATTAAAATGGTTGATATTGATTTTTCATGTAGGGTTCCAGGCTTTTTCCTCTGCTCTCCTGAGGTCCCAATTTTTGCATATTCTTCTGTGAATGAAGCTGATGTCATGCTCATCTTGCATGAGCTGACTGAATTCTGCAACGGAACAGCGGATCCTGAGGTACCAGCTCCGATTATTTATACACAAAAACAGAATTTGAGTTTAACTTTTTCAAAACTGTCTTTCTATGGGTAAAACAAACAATTTCACTTATCACATCATTTGGCATTTTGCACACCTAAGCATTTACAGCTTAAACCAGCTTGAAATGGCCGCCCAGTTGATGGGCCTTTTAATATACACCAAAGGGAACAAGATAACAGAACAAACACAAACAATGAGACAACCAATTGACCACAAATCTCAATTGCAAACACCAGATTATTACATTAATGACTACATGACAGTTTGAACTTGAATTTAAAATGATCCCAGTCATGATACATTTTATAGTGCTGTGGGTAAGGAGTTCAACTTATTGATCCTCTAGACATAGGAACACCTCTGTCCAAGGGAGTATTTAAAGACACGTTACAGTTCCCCAAAAGATGCACAGTGAGTTACTGAGCCGGAAACCCTGAGAGGAACCACCATGTCACACAGCACCGTAGATTCCTGGTTATTTAGGCATACATGGATGAGTTTAATATAAGCTTATTAATTGAATTATAAAAACGAAAAAAGGATATTTAATTTCTTAAAGGGGAACTTAAATATTTTTCAACCTGGACCCTATTT
Source organism: Sebastes umbrosus (assembly GCF_015220745.1). Classification (NCBI taxonomy): domain Eukaryota; kingdom Metazoa; phylum Chordata; class Actinopteri; order Perciformes; family Sebastidae; genus Sebastes; species Sebastes umbrosus. Next base: position 9,638,496 of record NC_051284.1, read on the forward strand.
TCGCATGTTTTTGTGACTAATGGGGACAACAATTTTTGAAATTGGTCCAGGTTGAGGGATAAAGCTATAAACAGCGGCCGCTAATTGAGCTGCTAGGGCAGGTGAGCAGCGTCAATGTAATGTTATGTTCATTAAAAGTACTTGTTTTTGCCACTGACAGGCTTAAATTGTTATTATAAGAGTCTGACAACATTATGGAAAGCGAAGAGAAATAACCTTTTTGCTTGATCCGGTCTGTTTGTTACAGTGTCAAAGTCGGAATTAGATAAATGTTAAGCCATGACATTGAAAATGTTTTACACTTTCTGTACTCCCAACACAACAAACTCTGCCTGGCTGGCAATCGCGTTTCCACCATGGATGTATTCCACTATTCCACCGTTGTCTTCCGGCAATACGTCCCCTCGCCATATTTCAGAATGAGATTTCTCCTTGAGCGAGACTCTTTCTATAATGTCAGACACTTTTAATAACAATGTTAGTGGCAAACCTGTCAACCTGTCAGTGGCAAAAAAAAGAACATTTAGTGAACATAAATTGATGGTTCCAAATTGCCCAATATGATTTCATTGCAGCCTGTGAGCAGCTGCCTTCTACAGCGCTCTCGCTCAATGCTGGACCAATTTCAGTAACTGTTGTCCCCATTACTCAGTTAGACACAAAAACATGGGAAAATAGGTGGAAAAAAAGATCATGAAATGCATAAAACTGCTTGCAGCATAGAAGAGTAAACAGTCTCCAATACGTCTAAATGTATGTAAGCTTGCCTTTACAACCTTGCTTACCATTTAACTTTAGCTCTATGCCTTTCTGATAATTGTGCATGACTTTCTCATCTTTCTCTGACGTATCATTAAAGCTATATTGTCCTCCGTTGATTTTTTTTGTAGTAACCAGGTGTATTTTATTCTATAGGTATCTGCTGCTCTGGCAGCCAACATCCAGACACTCTCAGCAGAGACGTTTGCGACCCTGGGCAGTGCCAGCGCAGGCCTGACCAGCAGCCAGATCACTTCAGTTGACCCGTCAGTGCTGGTTTCCTCTTTGTCCACCCTGAGCTCCATCAGCACCTGGAACCAGCAGCAGGCCACCACAATCATCCAAGTCATGACTGCCTCAGGCAGCTTCCTGGTAAAGGCCTTAAGCACCGGTTCATTTTGAGATTTTGGGCTATTTTGCTTCCATAACATGTCTTCTTTCAGACTAGTGAAAAGAAAATATCTGAAATACACATTTAAGTGTTTATCTTACTATACACTTTGTTTATTTGCATGTGTAGATTTATCCTAAATTCACCAAAAGTTAGCATTAGATAATGCTTCATTTGCATATTTAAACATAACATTTCAGAAAACTGTGATTCATAAAAATAATTGTCTTAATGTAAGTAATCAATTGGGTAAGTTTCATGGTGAAATCTATTAGTTAAAATTGTTTACCCTGTTCACATATAGTGTCTTGCTAAATGCATAGAATTTTACAATACATATCTCTAAAGGTCATTTTCTCAAAATGAGGTTTCTCTCAAACTCTGAGCTATAAATCTCCACTTAAGTAGCACTTGTATACATCAAACTTTCCAGTTTCATTCCAATCTATATTCAGTTTTTTTTTACAGAGGGGTTGGTTTATATATAATTCCATTTCCCTCAGTAAAAAACCTTTACTCGAATATGTCAACAAAATGAAACAAGAATTATGAACCTTGCTTTATCCAATGTTCAGATTTTTGTTCTGGAAATGCATGCAAATTAGCACACATTTTATAAGGTAATGCCTCATTTGCATATTTAAACATAAAATTTCAGAAAACTTGTAATGCAAAACATATTTTGCTTTGATGTAAATAATCAACTGGGGAAGTTGCATGGGGATATACAGTATATTAGTTAAAAAATGTACACTAGTCACTTGGCGTGTCTCCCCTTAACATGAGATATCGAAGCATGTGCCTCACAGTGTTCTGTATTTGGTACAGTATGGTTTTATGAAATATGAAATCCCCCTGTTGTACTTTGCATATGCCACTTTCCTGACCATGGTTTTGATAAATGCAAAACAGATCAACAGTGGATCCTCCCTGGAATCCCTCGGCACACTTATTGCTGGAGTTCCTTCACAGTCAATTGACAACATCCCAGCGTCTGAGCTATTCAGCCTCTCCCAGAGCAGTGCTTTTGTTTCCAACATGCTGGCCGCCCCAACAGTCGTCCAACAGACCTTCGTCCAAAAGGTACAAGTTGACTTTTCATTATATCTCAACATTGCAGCCATTGCTGATCTAAGATTAGGTTGAAAACACATTTGATACCTATTTTACTGGATTATTAGACACAGCACATACAAGTAAACGAGTGTAATTTTCACTTCTCAAAATCCCAAACACTGCAGATACTGCTAAGCACTCACTGTGCTCTTCTCAGCATATTTTTTTTTTGTGCGTGAAATTGTATTATAATGTGTTATATGCCAGCTTTATATAAATGTATGTAAATGCAGAAAAAGCCATTCAAGAACCCCAGTGCATGTTTTGTATGTATTCACTAACAGGAATTTTGAGATGATTTCTGATTTTGGTTTTAAATGTATTTAATCCCCTGGTAGATCATTTCTGTGAACTCAAATGCAGCCAGTGTGGTGCAGAATGTCCCCGATGCCATGGCAACTGGGATTCCACTGTCCCTGCTGGACCTCTCAGCGGGGACTGTTGACATCAGTGTGCTTAACGCAAAGACATGGACTGGAGATCAGGTCAGTATGTGGCTATGCACACAGAACAGAGTTAATTGGAGACACGTTTTTGAAGCCGATATGTTCAGACATACCCATTACCATCCCAAAGGAACTCTTCAACAACCGATAGACTCCCTGTTACATTATAATCTGCCAGTGGGGGCTAAAATATATATGTCTAAATCTAATCCAGGCTTGGAGCGCCTTGGTAGCCGAACGTTTTCAGTGCATGTATGTATAATGTATATTCACAATGTCCCCGGACGATTCCAGCAGTGGGACCTTTCTTTCGTGTCATACCCCCTTCTGTCTCCGTGTTTCCAGTCTGCCTCTACGCTTTCATCTGTCCAATAAAGACGAAAAACTTGTTTAGAATTTGATTGTAAACTGGCTACTTGTGAAACAATCCGGTTGTACACGTTGTCTCTCAACTCCAACTCCAGTCTTGCATCTCAAGTTGCTAATCAGACTGTAAACAATGAGCAGCGCACGGAAAAAAAAGGTCTTTGCCTGGATATCCACTAGCTACACCAGAACCCCAGAAATATAGACCCTTTGGCTATATGTGGACTAAAAGACATAAAATTACCTATCACAAAAAATCAACACCAACAAAGTCAATCACACCATAATGTATGATCCAGTGTTATATACCACAATTATATTGTTGCTGTAAAGATATAATTATTCAAGTTTTATCTGTCTGTCTTCTAGGCCGCCATGTTTTTTGGGACACTGGCTGAAACCAACTTTGACATTGAGCAGTAAGTGTACAAATTCCACAACTATTGTTAATCCCCATGGGAGATTTTTCATTGCCTATTAACCTTTTTTTGTGGTTTTTCCATTATCCCCCACAGGCTTAATCCGTCTGTTCTGCAAGGCTTCACGTGCACGTCAGTTCAAAGAATGACAAAAAACAGGATCCGGAGGCTGATCCGTGCCTGTAGGCCGAGGAAAGGCAGGGCCAAGGTGCAGCTGAAGGAATCACAGGTACATTCGAATGAAATCTACGTGAAACTTTATCTGATGTTAATAATTAGGAGTCATGAATACAAAAAAAATGTATGTTCTGTTATGAACTACTGACTTGTAGTATTATTCTGTGTCTTTTTGCATCATTTTCTATAGCTGACATGCATGTTAGGCCAGTTCAATGGAAACATCTCCCAGGATTTCACAGATTATCCCTCAGACATGCTTCTCTACTTAAAGTGAGTCTGTCTTCTAGCATTTTATTGCATTGACCTCATAATGTGCCCGTGCTTTAAAATAGTATACATTTGCTTACTTATTTTCCCTCTATGTCTGTTTATTATAGCAACAAAGATGTCAAGAGTGCCAACTGCAGGTCATACTTTTCTGCAGTTGGCGCTGCAGACTTCTCTGTAGCCTCCAGTATTTTGAACAAGGACTCGCTGCTACTCAGTGAAGCCATTACCTGCTTGGTAAGTGCCATTCAAATTAAGGTTTGCTATGGGTCTGCTAAGGGTAATAGGATAGGCTGCAGCTTGTTATAACTGTTTGTTTTCATTGCAACAATAGTTTGTATTCCGCCATCTTGCTCCACCATGTAGTAGCCCAGAACGGACAAACCAAACATTGGCTCTAGAGAGAACCTTTCACATTTTTACGTTACCTGAAGGCCACCGTAGTTCTCCGACATGCTTGTGAAACTGTGGTAACGTGAGCCGCAGAGTGCAAAACCATAGTAACGGTACCACGGCGGCTCATGTTACCGCAGTCTTGGAAAGGGAGGAGTGGACAGAGGTATACTCAGTTGGTTGCAATGTGCAACCACAACACTAGATGTTGCCAAATCCCACAAACTGTACCTTTAAAATGAAATACTGTGTTTTTAACTGTCTAGGGTTTAAGTGATGTGAATCTGAGCAAAGACAACGTGGAAGTTCTGGGGAACATGGCCTGCACCCTGAACAGTTCTTACATTCAGAACGCTGATCCTCTCATTCTGGAAAAACTCCAAGCCTGCAAGGACTTCTCTGACAGCCAGGTGGCTGCCATTGAGACGCTGCTGCTGTCTGGGAAAACACAATACGGGTACAAGAATTAGATAAATGAATAGCCATTCAGACTGCAGTTTAAAGGATAAGACTGGTGATATTGTATATTCCTCTTATTGTCAACAAATCTCATGAAAAACCAACAAAGAATTGATTATACGAGCAAATGTGTGTATGCCACCGAACTCCATTGTTAGTCCAAAAACTATTAAAAGCACATCAGTGAGCCATATCGTTGCTTTGGGTGACATGATCCCTCATTATCATGAACACACAGCATAGTGGTACTCGCTACCATATTCTGAAAATAATGGCCAACAAATTTTTCTAAAAAAAAATTCTACAGATTGAATAACTTTTCTTACAAACAACTTGGGGCAGAGTGCCGCACAGTTTTGGTTTTGCTTTTCTCATTGGATTTGTTGTCAATAAGAAAAAAATGTTGGCAATAAGAAGAAATGAAGAATAACACCAACCTTATCCTTTAACTGTCTGAAATACAACATTGCATTAACGACAAATCATTAACACCTTTATTTAAAGGCATTTTATATATATAAGATCTTTGATGCCCAATTGCCCATGCACCAAATTTTGCATCCTATCCTACGCAACCAAGTTGGTGTCAAGGTAGCAAGCCGGACAATATTAATATATCACATTCTGTTTTCAGAAATGTCAGCACCTGGAACAAGCGAACACTGGATAACCTTGGGATCCTGCCTCTATATTTAACAAGACAAATCTGGGGCCAGTTAAAAACAGTATGTCTTTCACTTTTACCGGTTTCTTCATATTAAATACTCCAATAATATACATTTAATCTCAAGATTTTGAAGTAACTTGTAAGAGACATGGTATTAAAAAACAATTTCTGGAATGTTAATTTGCAGTCAACAAAGAGACGTTTCCTCAAGACTTTTATGTACAAACTGAGGAAAACAAAGACAAAGAAGAGCAAGCTCAAGGTGCTGTTTCGAGAGATCAGCGCTCTCAGGACGAAACGAGGAGCAGGTAAAGATCTGTTTTATTACATAGCAGCTGTTGATACAGTACAATATTTTACAAAACTGGTGAGCATGACTTACTTTTTTTCTCATTGGTCAATTATTCTCAAGGCTGCACCGTGGGCAACATCACCCAGGTGACAGTCAGCGACAATTCCTTCCCCTTTGGCTATGACCAGACGCAATTTGACCTTTGCCTGGACATCCCTGTTCTGAAGGAGAACCTCAACTCTATCTGCGAGAAAGTGGACGCTGAAGACTTTCAGAAAATCATTCTGAAGAAACTCAATCAGGTTATTTTTGTGTATGGAATGTGAAATTGCCTGAAATATTATCGATTGCTCAGTATGAGGCATACAGTGTTTCTATCTTTTTGAATATGTGTGATTGAAACATTCATTCACCATTCAGCCTTGCTGGTAATGGAGTTCCAAAACATATCCAGAAATCCTAAGAAATAACCATAGACTGTATGTAAGAAGTAGACGTAGTCACCGTGATATTACCCATTGTTTTGTGGACTATCATTTTGAAGCCTCAAGTTTGACGCAAGTACAAGACATTTTTAGGCGACCGAAATGTTACAATTAACTTTCATGAACTGAAAACAAACTGTGAAAGGGTTAAAATTGTAAGATGAAAACACGAACAACTTCTAGACCAGACAACGCCGTGGTAGTGACCTGTCAATCAGAAGGTCGCCACGCCCTAAAGCATCCCCTGCTTTATGGTCTGTTTGACTCAAATTTTGACCATAATTTACTAAATGAACATCATGCTGTATTGAAGAAAACTTGAAACTAGTGATTGAGACCATAAACTCATGTTTACAATGTTTACTGAGGTAATAAATCAAATGAGAAGTAGGGTCATTTTCTCGTACACTTCTATACAATCAGACTTCTTTTTGCAACCAGAGGAGTCGCCCCTGCTGGATATTAGAAAGAATGCAAGTTTAAGGCACTTCTACATTGGTTTCACTTTTCAGACCCGGAGGTTGCCCACTGGAATTGACTAGACAAGGAACATTACGGGAATATACCAGGATTTGTTTCACATCTTTTGAGACATATTTATTGTGTAACATGGTTGTTTTAAGTTATGTGTGAATGTGTTAATCAATCATGAGGTTATTATGGTACAGCAGTCGTCATGTCATGTGGCACAGGCAAAAGTGGTTCTAATGTACAGTATTTATTGATAGGAAAATATGGTGGGATTTTTTTAATTTTACACTACCATGTGTTATTCCACATTCTTCCAGGCATACCCATCGGGTGTTTCTGATGGGGAAGTTCAGGTGCTTGGTTCAGTGTCTCGTGTGGCGTCGCTGGATGACATCTCCAAGTGGAGCATCACCAAACCTGACACCCTGGCAGCACTCATGAAAGCTAGTGATGGATCATGGGAGGCAGCTAAGGTATAATGTAGAGGGATTATCAAAACTACCAAATGACAGAATTTTGAATCTTAAAAGAGTCTTATATGCAATAGTATGAAATATTCTCACACTTGTATACAATTGTTCACTTGCGGCGTTTTCTTTAATATTGTTTAGAGCAAAGCAATCATCACCGAGTATCTGAGTACTTCTGGGAACTCCCTGGGCAGCACTGAGCTGAACAGTATTGACTCCAACCTGTGCTCATTAGACACCAGTACAGTGAGCACCATCACCCCAGACAGTATCAGGTGGGTGGTAGCATGTAGCTTTAAGATGCTGACCCCTGTGAGTGACGATACAGACTTAACACTGTATGTTACGTTCTTCTTGCAGAAATGTCAAACCTCTGGATGTGGCGTCGTGTTCATTGGCGCAGAAGAGAGTCCTGTATGAGATCAGTAACTCCTCCTTCAGCTCGCAGCGTTCCAATTCCATTACCTTTTACAATTTAATGAAGTCCTACCTAGGTAAGACATACATACATACATGTTACCTGTCTTTCCGGCTGTTTCTCTCCTCTCTAATTTCCTGTTTTCCTTTCTACTCTGATAGGTGGGGCACCTCTGCAGGATTTAGTACCACTGTCAACCCGGAACATCAACATGGACGTTAACACTTTCCAGAGTCTAGATCCCAACGTGATCAATGTAAGGATACTAGAGTTGACAACAGAAAGGGTTTGGGACATGTATTTGGTTGTTTTATTATGAATATACGGCAACTGAACTGAGGCAATGCTTTAGCACAACTTAACTGTTAACATTGTAATGGATTTGGGAGAGCCTAAGGGTTAGAAGAACCCATTAACCCATTTTGAATCAAAAACTTAAAGGAATAGTTTAACATTTAAGGAAATACGCATATTGGATTTCTTGCCAGGGGTTAGATGAGAAGATCAACACCACCTTCAATTTACCTTTTGACATAAGGCTACAGCCAGCAGTTGGTTAGCTTAGATTAACACATTTTATATCCTTTGTTTAATCTGTACAAAAAAATTACAATTTGTGGTTTTAAAGGGGTTTCTAGATGTTTCTCCCTGTTTCCAGAGTGGTATTGATCTTCTCATCTATCTATTCCATTAATGGATGTGAAGAGCAGACACCCATCACTGGCAGTTGTCTAATGTGAGACGGTTAATGACTCAATAGTTACTGTACGTCTTCAAAATCAAAATGACCATAGGCTGCAAGGTGATGGGTTGTATCAGTATCTCAAAGTACAGTATGTGATCCTAAGCAATTTGTCATTCTTTCTATTTAACAAAGCATACCGTGTGTACTAGCATAGCGCAAAAGAAGTTGTGAAATGTGTGATATTCTTTCTAAAAGTAACAATTTCTAAATCTGTACTGGAATTTGAAAAATTTTATGACAATGGTTTATGCCAAAAGTGTTTCTAGGAAAAGAAATGATGCAACTTCCTTTCAAATCTATGATATTGCCATTGTCGCTTATGTGTTCAGACTAATTCTCTATACTGTTTCATTTGAAATGTGCAGAATTTGACTGTGACCGATGTGAAAGGCCTCATGGGTAGCCAAAAACAAGATCTGAAGTTGTTTGAGAATGCTAGCAGGGTTGAGACCTGGAGAAACTTGCAAACGCAGCGAGACCTGGACACACTGGATGTGGGCCTAACCACCATCAGAATCGACCCGACCACTGCAACACCACCGGGTAAAAATGCTTACCTTTTGTGTACTGAATGACAGTAGGTTTTATGCTCACACCTAAAGCTACTACAAGGAACTTTAATTTTGTGTTGATTTTGGCAGTCCCTGTGGACAAAAGCAGTAGTGTTTCCAAGCACCAGATTCCCTTTAGAAAACTTCTCATTTTACTGCAGCAAGGTCTAACAGTCTGCCCCGCGCAGTCCTGGTTCTGGTTCTCCCGTGCCTCCCTTCCGTCCAGCGGGCCCAGCGATACAGCCTGGGCCTCCAGCATCGTGGTGTCGGTGTTGGCTCCCAGCGGAGCTGCGAGGCGAAGCGCTACTCCTGGCCGGAGGAGGAGCCGCTTCTGCCGGGTGCAGAGCTCTCCCAGGACAGGTGCATGCACTTCTGGCAGGTGCATGCACTAGGCAAAAAACAATCATGCTGCCCCTCTATTTGCAACATACCATACCAGCAACAACATAGAAAGTAGTACCAGTATACAATACAAATAAAGCAAAAACCAACAACAACACACAAACTGTAATATTCTATGCACAATACGCAAATAGCAATGCTAGTGTGCTCACAGTGTCAACAATATTAAAATATGCAGGCATTTTGCTGATCCATATACAAATAACGCACCAAACAGGTCTGCATAATAACTCCAACAATCTGGTTCCAAATTCTTTACAGCAGTCATGACAGCATCATGTATAGCTATTTACCAAATAATCCAGTTAATAATACCAGTGCAAACCTCTACTGCACCTCTTTCTTATGTGTGTCAAACACACACATAAAATGTGCGCGAGCAAAAAAGCTTACCTTTTCATATCTGACATCTGAGTGCTAGCACGTGCTGCCTCTTCTCTTTTGGAGCAATGGCGGTCAAGGCCTATTGAAAGAGGCATCATCAACTCGTCATATCTTTGGGGTACAACACATGCGCAGTTAAATCTGGTCTGCATTCGCCGAAATTGAGCCAATCGCAACGCACGACCGCAGCTTCAGTTACACTACGCATGTGTCATACCCCATACCCAAAGACTCGTGTCAGCCTCCTTCAATAGGCGGTAACCCTATAGGGCTAACGATGCTAGCTGTCTTTTAGTTGGTTGGCCAGACTTGAAAGTGCACTGTCATCCTTGCAAACACTCCCGGGATCAACAACGAATCCCTCTGTTTTTGGAGTACTTGCTCCTTCAGTCTCCACTTTTTCTATCTAAATAATTCCGCGAATGTCGGTTGTTTAGACATGCTGCAGTATTTCCCTATCCTCTCACAATGCATTTGTTTTGCTTGAAGACAATCCAACTTGGCATCAGTAGGCCAGGGTACCATTAACTTGTGAAAGCTGGGAGCAGGAGGCAGCTGCAGCGTGATTGACACATTCCCCAGCAATTAATTTTGCTCAAAGAACATGTAACCTGAACATGAACTGATATTGGTTACTCCGTAATTTTGCTCATTAATAGTTGGCCCATATTTTGCTGCCCTTGCCAAAGTGCCACTCAAGGCAATAGGGTCTGTCTGGAGTCTGAGCTGAAGGAGTTTCTGGTGAACCTGCATGATTTCATCTGATTTTGCATGGAATCCAACCCAGTTGCACCGATGACAAGCATTAAGAATAACTACATAGAAATAGCCAATCTTCTCGCTGATGGTCTTGTTTACTTATGTAGGTGATGTAGAGGCATCAGCATGAAATTGAGACTGATTCATAGCCAGTGAAAAGTTCCATACAGTAACTTTAAGCATACAGTATTTCTAGTGATAGTGAGCTACTTGCATTATTATATTATGGAATGTAAAAATTAGAGATTGTAGCAGCTCTACAGCTAACTGATAAGGGATCATTGTAAATGGTCTGTGGTCAAATTGTGTGAAATATTTGCTTCCAAAAGACAATTTGAGAACTGGTAGAAAATATATTTTTTTATAATTTTAGCCAAAGTATATGTTCCAATTGTATATCAGTACTGTGTAAAAGTTAACAAGAACAAATTTACAACCCTGGCCATTACAGTGACAACAACACCAGCTGCAACCCCGGACACTACAGTGGCAACAACACCAGCTGTAACCCCAGCCACTACAGTGACAACAACACCAGCTACAACCCCAGCCACTACAGTGGCAACAACACCAGCTACAACCCCAGCCACTACAGTGGCAACAACACCAGCTACAACCCCAGCCACTACAGTGGCAACAACACCAGCTACAACCCTGGCCACAGTGACAACACCAGCTACAACCCCAGCCACTACAGTGGCAACAACACCAGCTACAACCCCGGCCACTGCAGTGACATCACCAGCTACAACCCCGGCCACTATAGTGACAACAACACCAGCTACAACCCTGGCCACTACAGTGGCAACAACACCAGCAACAACCCCGGCCACTACAGTGACATCACCAGCTACAACCCCGGCCACTACAGTGACATCACCAGCTACAACCCCGGCCACTACAGTGACATCACCAGCTACAACCCCGGCCACTACAGTGGCAACAACACCAGCTACAACCCCGGCCACTGCAGTGACATCACCAGCTACAACCCCGGCCACTACAGTGGCAACAACAACAGCTACAACCCCGGCCACCGCAGTGACATCACCAGCTACAACCCCGGCCACTACAGTGACAACACCAGCTACAACCCCAGCCACTACAGTGGCAACAACACCAGCTACAACCCCGGCCACTGCAGTGACATCACCAGCTACAACCCCGGCCACCACAGTGACAACAACACCAGCTACAACCCTGGCCACTACAGTGGCAACAACACCAGCAACAACCCCGGCCACTACAGTGACATCACCAGCTACAACCCCGGCCACTACAGTGACATCACCAGCTACAACCCCGGCCACTACAGTGACATCACCAGCTACAACCCCGGCCACTACAGTGACATCACCAGCTACAACCCCGGCCACTACAGTGGCAACAACACCAGCTACAACCCCGGCCACTGCAGTGACATCACCAGCTACAACCCCGGCCACTACAGTGACAACACCAGCTACAACCCCAGCCACTGCAGTGACAACACCAGCTACAACCCCGGCCACTGCAGTGACAACACCAGCTACAACCCCGGCCACTACAGTGACAACACCAGCTACAACCCCGGCCACTACAGTGACAACACCAGCTACAACCCCGTCCACTGCAGTGACAACAACACCAGCTACAACCCCGGCCACTACAGTGACAACACCAGCTGCAACCCCAGCCACTACAGTGACAACACCAGCTGCAACACCGTCCACTACAGTGACAACAACACCAGCTGCAACCCCGGGCACTACATTGACAACAACACCAGCTGCAACCCTTACCACTACAGTGACAACAACAGGTGAGCAATAAAGATGTAACGATCCGGATCGATCCGGATCGATTCAGTGATCAACGATTCAATATCATCAATGCAAAGTAAAAACATTGATATATCTTCTTTAAGATATGCCTTTAATTTGAAATTCCCATGGCACGTCGGTTTCACCGTTTCCGTTCAAGCGCACCTCATTCCTAAACATCCTGCTAGCAGCATTGAGCTTCGGTCATGCTTTCCGCGAGAACGGCCACACAAACATGAGCTGGAAGAGCCCGGTAATAAAATAGTTTACAGATATTTTAGTAGCTTTTTGTGAGCTAATTGAACGTAACTGATCGTGTTAAATGGGCATACGATATTGTCTCACATTGATCGCAGACCCGTGAATTTAATCGAATCGAAATCGTATTGTGGCAGACTGTGATATCTGCAAATATCATACCGTTGTCCAGAGAATCAATATAATAGTGTATCATGATGAAACCATCGTGATTTATACCCCTCATGAGCAACTACAGCTGGCTTCTAATTTACCGTACCAGTTTACCACTTTTAAATACATGATGTGTATATATATTGCATATATAACTGGTATTTTAGTTGCTTAATCCTTGCTTTATCTGTTTTTCAAACATGTGAATAACAACAAGAACTGTTGAGAATACAATTCTGCCTCTGTGATGAATGTAATTATAATATAAATGTACTATATGTTTCTTGCTTTGATTTCTAGCGAATGCCACAAGTGGGGGAGCACTGCTTTCAAAACACCCAACATCCATACTCGTGGCTGCTCTGCTGACAATTGTTCTGCAAATACTACAACAACTAGCCTAAATAGATTTGTGACTTACTAATCATACTAATCAATAATCAGTAACTATTAAATCATTTTTTTCATTAACACTCACATTTTAAAAGACTGAGATTTGTTAATATTATTGCTAGTTATTTATCCATGCCTAAAGAAAATTGCCTCATTGCAACTGATTGTAAAAACTATATGTTAGTGAACAATCACAGGAATTAAAATATTACATAATAAATATAAATAATATATGTTTTAAGTGGTGATCTGGGTTATACTCTACATGCTGGGATTTTGAAATTAAAGTCCGGGGAAAGTAAAATCAGAGATTTGTTTCTGATCACATTACATGTTAGTGCCCTCAGGTTGGGGCTCATTCACATGAATGGAGGAACGGAAATAACTCTGGATTTGGCTGTTAGTGCATTTTACAACATTTAGGACCTAATGATTTAAATAAGGGCTATTCAAGTGTTCGTACTGGGAAGTCGATTAACCTAAAAAAATAATAATGATGTGCTGAGTTACAGACGTCTCTTTCCCTATGTAAGTCTATGGGAAAAGTATTTTTGGGCCCAATGGCATTACTTGTCTCTCTTCCCAAAGGCTTGGGACACACCCCAGCATTTCAGAGCAGAATACTGCTTATTTTTTCACAACTTTAAAACCTAATTTTAAATATTTGGCAATTTTTTTAATCATCCAAATTTGGCTGGGTGGTTAATAACACATTTTGCTGTAGTGTGACAAACTCAGAACACATATTTATTTTTGCTTTACCCGGACTTTAAGCACTGTTAATTTTAACATTTATGTTCAATCATTATTAAAAGATAAAGTGAAGGAAAAATAAATCTCTCAAAATTACTGTGCTATCTATTAATGTAATTAAACTGCACTGCTATTCCTCAAATTAATAAATGCATATCAATACCATCTGATGTTTGTGTTTCTTAAAGCAGATTGAATCAAATTCAACATATGATATGTACTGATTTCTATGGATTTTACCTCACACTATCCAAATCCAACACTACTCTGGAATAGTCTCCAAATTAGCAGGAGTGTGCATTGAAAAATAAAAACATCGTCTTCCTTGTTAAGTTTGGACTCATGTGACAAACAAAAAGATTGAGGATCTGGGTAATGTTAAGTCTTAATATTTTATAAAGAGCACAAAGTACTGATCGAACGAGTTAGTTTTTTAGTCTTGACCTTTATGTTGAAAACGGGCTACACATCTCCAAAGCCATGATGCAATATTTATGTCGTCCATTTCAGAAGTAAAATACATTTCAATTTATCTGCAAAGCATTTATAAGGTATGGAAAAAAATACTGATATACTACAACTGTTTGAATAATGTCTTTATTGTATAAAAGTACAAATTCCATTCCTACCTAAAACAGAAAATGCTTTATTAACCTACTTAAACTGTAACCATATCCCATCAGAGAGACTAGCTTATCACTTATCAAGACTAGTCTACAGCCATACTAGCAGCTGTGTGAGGCTCTACTTCGGCAAATTGGCACTTTGAGCTAAATGCTAATGTCAACATGCCAATATGCTCACAATGTCAACGCTAACATGCTGATATTTAGCAGGTATAACGTTTACCATGGTCATTTTAGTTTAGTATGTCAGGATGCTAACGTTTGCCAATTAGCCCTAAATTAATTAATGAAAAATGATTTATTGTATTGGACAAATTAAATTTTTGACCTGATGATGGCACTAAATGACAAGTCAAAGGCACATCAAAGTGATTACAATTCATTCTGAGGGGAACATACATGTGTGAAACAAATGTCATGACAATCCAACCAATAGATATTAAATGGTGGGCTGACTGACGCTAGCATGGCTAAAAAAACAAAACAAAATATTCCCACCTTACAGTAAAACAGAAAAAACGCAGTATCTAGAGCTGCAACTAATGATTATTTTCATTGTCGATTCATCTCAATTTTTTTTCGATTAATCAATTATTTGTATGCTCTATAAAATGTCAGAAAATATTCAAGTTTTTTTTACTCTTTTTTTGTTAAACAATCAACCCTCAAACCAATTAATTGATTATTATTATTAAAAAAAAGTAATCCACAAAAGAATTAATGAAGTACATCAGAGAGTCTAACAAGTACATTTAAAAAAAGTGGAATAGATTACATTTTCGCATTTCTCATTACATTTACAAGGGGTGTAAAAATACACATAATTATTGATTCTATATTTTTTTGTGTTCATGATCCAATTGTGTTTTTGATACAGCTGTGCTCTAGTGCTCTAAATCTATTTTAAATTCTAACTCAAAAAAATATATGTAATGAGATACAGTCTTAAACTGTTATATTTCATTGTATTCAAGGCTATGCATATTTTGGCCACTATAACAGGTAAGCAAAGTTGCCATTGTCAACAACTTTGCAGTGGGAAAGTTAGAGACAGGAAAGACAAGTGGAGAAGGAAGGACACAGTTTTTCTTACACCCCTAACATTAGCTCATTTGCAAAATAACACCTTTTGTATTTATTTTCTCTCACATCATCTGCTGCTGTAATTCCAGATGAATCCTGCAGTTCATCTTCTCTGTCAGCTTAAGTGTACATCGAAAGGTACAGCCACTGCAAATTGAGGAGGGATAGATTATTATTAGATTACTATTGGTGTCAGCATATCTGTAGCACTGGTTAAAAGCATGATCATTTCATCACAGAAAACAAAACATGTACAAGAATGCCATATTTTCAACAGAAACAACACACTAGGGTAATGGTATTTGAAACAAAGACCTTTTTTGTTGTGACTGGTTAAAAAGTTAAATTCTCAACAAATTTCAAGAAATTTCGAACACATTTGAAGGACTTTTATTACCTCTGATTCACGAAGAGTGATGTTCATCGATGCGTTAGATAACTGCCTGAAGATTTCTGTTGAGAAAGACACAAATTCGTATTACTCTAGAAACTGAAAGCAAGGAGCGAGAGTCAGACATGTCTGTCACATACCATGACACAAGTTCTGATGTGTCCCTCGTCCACACAACAAGTGCCCTGCCCTCCTGTAAACTACTCTTAAATCACTGTAGCCCACCCAATGGTGCACTGGCACAGTGTGACCTTCCCTTGCTAACCCAGTACATGTATTGGAATTACAATTAGAGGATCACCACATTCAACCCTTTCTCCTACAAAATTACATTCCCATACAACTAAACTGCATTTTCAATTACGTTTCGAGTTAAACGTATTTTCTCCTGGATTACACTTGCAGTTTTAAACACGAGGTTAATGTAAATTGAAACAAAACAAAAAAACGCAACAAAACTTCTTCGTTAGGTTTATGCAACAAAACTATTTAGTGAGGTTTAGTGAAAAACATCATAGTTTGGCTTTAAATGACGACATAAATTAAAATAAGTAAACGTTGATTTTTATTTTCACACAGGACACGAACAGCCGCCTCCTTTGTGAAAGCCCTGTGTTTGTTTGACCCCGACCTCCTCCCTACTTAGACTTCCAGGGACTGTCATTAGAAACGTATTTGTGATACGTCAAAAACAAATGTAATCTGTGACAAAATATGTTCATATTTTATACATGATATATAGTATTTATATTAATATTCTCTCAAAACGTAATTCACAATGCAGTTTTTTTGTATGGGAACGTCATTTTTAGGAGACAAGGCTGCCAGATTACAATTTATCCTGAAAGGAATGTGAATGTACATACATACCACATTTCATGGTAAACCATCCACAAGTTGAAAAATGTCACTTTAAACCATGTTGGCGCAGGAGAAGTCGGGACAGACACTATCTCGGTCGTGTCTAGAAGGGAGCCCGCAAACTGCGAAATCTAATCTGAGATCTGCAAAAACTTGCAAAAATTCTTACAAGACTCGCTACCCGATGATCTATCCTAACCTTAAAATTTCGAGGCCAAAGCCTAACCTTGTGAGAGTTTCCCTAGTTTGCGGGCTCCCTTCTAGCCACTACCCACTATCTCCATGATTTGTCCATGGAATGACAAAGGCTGCGTTCACATTACAAGCAAATGTGGCCCAAATCATGTGACACAAATCTGATTTTTTTCAGAGTAGTGTGGACACAAATCAGTTTTTTTCCCAATCAGTTCTGGGCCACTTTCATATTTGGTCCTAAATACGATACAATAAATCAACAGTTATGAAACTGTGTAAACTTCTTCGTTAAGGCAGACAGGCTTTATCTGGGAAACATCACATTTAATCACTTTACATGGAGCTAAAATTGTCAAATCATGTTCGCTAAATGAGTTAGTGTCATTTTATGAGTCGTAAGAAATCATAAACTCTCTTTTAGAAGGAGTAGATGTTGACCAGTAAGCTGTGCTCCGTTAAATTTAAAAATATGTCAATGGAGGTTTACCTCCGACAATAGGAAACAGTTAAAGACTATATGCCTCATCGTCAGTCATTTTAAATGTAAATTAACTTATCAAACAGACTTTTCACTCAGTTCTTCTAATAAATGTGTTATGTTTCCCAAAGCAGAATTCTGTTTTAATGAAATCCCATTTTACAAATTGCGTGGACGTGCTAACTGGCGGTGTTTCGGGATGTGGAACAGTAACGTCACACATCTTACCGTAGGTTATTAACTTAGTTCACAGAAGAGCTGTTAAAGTTAACTATCAGCCAAAATGAAAAGTCTTTCTTTAGGAGTCATACAAGCTCATACGTTATGATGTATGAGGATCATTTGTGTAACGGTGAACTCCAATCTGTTAAATTGAGCAATATGTTAACAGAGTCTGGCAGTCACTGGACTCCAGCAACCCTAGCGTGTATTTTCGGAGCAGTGGGATATTGTTTTTGGGATAACGGGCTGTGGGGGCAGATATCTGTTCACACTGATGCAGATATGGGTCACTTAAAACATGAATATGAACAGTCGGCATCGGCAGCATTAAGCCCGGCGATGTGAACGTAGCCAACATTAATGAATGTCTGGATCCACAGGGATCCATTGATGTTTGGGTGTCAAATAGGCTTTAATATAACAATATTCAGTGACATTTCACATGACCTTTCTTTTGCTACGTCCTATCACTAATTAATGTTGCACAACTATCATGGCGACAGCTGCTGATAATAACATGCAGTTTGGGGCAAGTCATAGTCAAGTCACCACACTGACACACTGACAGCTGTTGGGCTGCAGTTTGCCATGTTATGATTTGAGCATATGTTTTATACTAAATGCAGTACCTGTGAGGGTTTCTAGACAATATATGTCATTGTTTTGTGTTGTTAATTGGTTTCTAATAATGAATATATACATACATTTGCATAAAGCAGCATAATTGCCCACTCCCATATTGATAAGAGTATGAAATACTAGACAAATCTCCCTTTGATGTGCATTTTGAACAGATAAAAAAATGTGTGATTAATCACGATCAACTATGGACAATCATGCGATTAAATATTTTAATCGATTTACAGCCCTGGGATTTATGTATGTTTAGTGTTGTCTACTGCCATCTGCTGCCCAAATGTACTTACGGTTCATGCAGTCGAAGCGAAGGATGAGATTGATGAAGCTCTCCAGTGTTATGTGTCCAGAAGAGGCACCGTAGCGCAGAGCCATCAAATTCAGCATGTCATCGTTGATCCTCTTTCCTGACCAACATAGATAGGACAAAAGTTTAGGTAGGATTTATACTAGGGCTGCAACAAACTATTGTTTCCATTAATGATTAAATGCAGATTAGTTTTCATTTCATTGAGCAATGACACTGTCATACGTTAATGGCTTTCTGGGACACATGAATAGAACAGACCCTTAATTAGTGTGATTAGTAACAATAGTCAACAATAGACAAGGGTTCTTGTACTTGGACTCTTTGATTTTGCATTGGATAATTCAAGTTGAAATGTGGCAGGGGCAATGGGAAACGCAATACTAGTCACACACTGTTACGGCTGGTAATAACGGGGATAAATCCCAAGATGTTTCAGTTCTGTCTATCATAGAAAAAGAGAAGTGGCTGATCGTCTACCTGAAGCCATGATTGCGTTCCTCAGCTCACTCAGTGACAGTGATCCAGTTTGTGAAACGTCAGAACTGAAGAAAATGTCCTGGTAAAAGAGAAAACAGTTATGTACAACTCTGAGCTCAGAACAGCAAGAAAACACAAACTCTAAATCAGGACGCACCCTAACCAAAGAACGTATATTGCTAAGTCAATTGTTCGTTCCATTGCAACGGCAGCGCCCAGCAGCAGAGCTACGCTTCCGCCATTTTGGACTGAAAGCGACTATTGGACGCCAGTAAAACATCCGCCCAAAAATGTGCCGCACAAAAGTAAAATAAAAATTATTTCTATTCTATTGTCAGAATTTCAGTGTCTCTACCGAAATGGCCTGTGTTAAACAATGAAAATATAAATATGTACAGTAAACTATTATAACTATTTACTTACTTATTTATTAAAACATTTTGCCCGGCCGCTTGCCAGGACCATAAAGATTTTGAGAGCAATCTCAAACTCAAAATCAATGTCTAATAGACCACAGACCATGGATGTATAAGAGGTTGCGCCTTGTGCTTTTGCCCTGCGTGTTGGTAAATAGCCTACAACTACATTTAATTCTGTTGATGTCATGCTACTAGCACTACTAGCTTCTGGCCAATTGCCGGTTGTTTGGGAACAGAGATGTTAATACATCCACCACGGTACAGGTTTACAGCATACAGCCCATGCGTGTATTATAAGATAATAAAAGTGATGAATTACAGCCAATATATCCATTATTGCAGCCGCATATAGCTAGCAGGAAGCTGGCAGAACCGGATATGTCATATAAATGTGCAGGACGGTGCAGTCCTGTGGGTCTGATGTACGTTCAATATGATGAGGAAAATTAATTAATTCAATTCAACTATAGCTGAATTCAGCTATTAGTTAATTTGTCAACTTTTAGGACATAATGATTTAAATGAGGGCTATTTAAGTGTTTGTACTGGGAAGTTGACCAGTTGATCTTCTGGTTTACAGACGTGTCTTTATACATCCATGGCCACAGACTCATTGGCATTTTTAGTCCGAAATGACTGCAGCGCCATCTAGTGGCTGTTGTCAAAACAGCACCGGAGTTTTGTCTGTTTGCTTCTATACTCTTTGCCCCAACAATAACCCTGCATTTATGGTAGAATGAGGAGACTCATACAGTCATGTCCGTAATTATTAGGAAGACACCAGTGATCTTTGTTTTATTATGACATTTTTAACCTTCAATTGGTACCTTGTATGTGACGATCTTCTTGCACAGACGGACAAATTCCTCACCGTTCAGTTTCCCAGAGATTGATGTCTAAGCCAACATTAAGGTATCTTGTACATGTTATTTCATGTCCTAGCCTGACCTTTAAAAATCTACCCATGTGAGTGAAACCACCGAAAAGGCAGGCAGGTTTTGGCATGTACACGTATGTAACTTTATTAACTGTGAGAGATTTGTCCTTAAGCAGACTGGCAGCTGAGATGGAGAAAAACACAGAGTACACCGAGTCACAATGATTATCACATCAGAGGATACATCCATCAGAGCAACCATGCTGCGACAGGCATCGATGCTGAAGCCTCCAGATTTCAAGTCTCCTAAATAGAAATAGAAAAAAATAGCACTTAATTTGGCTAAACCCCAGCAACATAGCAGTGCTACACAAGATTATTACATTTGAATAATTGTTGAGCTCATATGCTGTCTTGGAGTTTTACAGTCCAAACCTTTCAGGATGTCTTCATTAAGGAGCCTCTGGAGCTGCTCAGCATCCACTTCTTCATACTGGAAATTAATGAAAACAAGTAAAGACTCACACGTTTGCCGTTGTAATCTCTGTTATCTTTATATTGAGGGAAAATAATAGCATGCTACAGCTCATGGATTTGATTCAAATCACAAAAGCGTAGTTAAAACTAGGGTTGTCAAAGTTAATGCGATAATAACACGTTTACGCAAATTCATTTTAACGCCACTAATTTCTTTAAGACAAGAACGCAACTTGTGATTTTTCGGTTGTAGCGGGCTCAGTTTTAAAGCTACGTGAAGATGCTGGCATCATATGAAACCAGAAAACCTAAGGAATCTAATGTCATAATAGCTTGTAGTGAAGGAGGCTGAATAACGATTCAAACTTAGGCTAAATTTTGGCGAGGAAAAACTGGCATGGCCAGTTTCAAAGTGACCCCTTGACCTCTGACCTCAAGATATGTGAATGTAAATGGGTTCTATGGGTACCTACGAGTCTCCCCTTTACAGACATGCCCACTTTATGATAATCACATGCAGTTTGGGGCAAGTCATAGTCAAGTCAGCACACTGACACACTGATAGCTATTGTTGCCTGATGGGCTGCAGTTTGCCATGTTATGATTTGAACATTTTTTGTATACTAAATGCAGTACCTGTGAGGGTTTCTGCACAATATCTGTCATTGTTTTGAGTTGTTAATTGATTTCCAATAATAAATATATACATCATTTTGCATAAAGCTAGCATATTTGCTCACTCCCATGTTGATAAGAGTAATAAATACTTGACAAATCTCCCTTTAAGGTACATTTTTAACAGATAAAAAATGTGCAATTAATTGTGATTAAATATTTTAATCGACTGACAGCCCCAGACTAAAAAACACACTTTAAAACATGTTTCCATGAACACTTAAAATTTTTGATCCAAAAGAACAGTACCCCCAAAGAAAAAAAGGACCACTAAAAAGAATAATGACATAGCTCAAATAGAAAATACAGCACAGACATGAAAGCGTAGTTCTATTTTAATTAAAGGAATAGCACAAAGACTGGGATTATGGGGATACAGCTGCCTGCCAAAACCTCTAAAGCTCGCCAACAAACATGTGGTATCTAGTTTGCTTAATCTCTATGAAGATAACAATTTTCTGTACCTGACTGTTACTTGGCTGGGACCAGTAACTTATGTGAGTCTACACTGGTGGAGAATGCAGCAAAGCAAAGAAGCATATTTTCCAAAACCTTTAATTTTGAGACAGACAGTTTACCTTGTCAGCGATTCGACGGAACGAGATTCTCTTGTTTTCGTCGTCTCCATCCTCTCCATTTTCGATTCGCATGGGCTGCAAAAGATTGAAAGCTTTCAGCTCCAGGTGAATTAATGCGCTGTTCAATATGTATGTGTCATATGCTATCAATGTAATCAACATAGTAAACATGAAACACAACAGCAATACCAAAATAATATGAACATCCACACCTCTTCTTCGTTATCTGAGTGGTTATGGCCATCAGAATTCTCGCTGAGAGGAAAGACAAGAGACGTCAGAACATAACTTGTGGCCACAGTTCTAAGCAGTAATGCATTACAGTAGTGTAAGGGATTAATATTTGAAATTCAATAATTACATTACAGTTACTAATCCCTGTAACGCTCCATTACTTCGACATTTTGGGGATCAGCTTGTTTGCCGTCATAACAGGAGTTCATGAAGGCAATGCAGAAGTGCCTTAAACTTGCATTATTTCTAATAGCCAGCAGGGGGCGACTCCTCTGGTTGCAAAAAGAAGTCTGATTGTAAAGAAGTCTATGAGAAAAAGATCCTACTTCTCACTTGATTTATTACCTCAGTAAACATTGTAAACATGAGTTTATGGTCTCAATCGTTAGTTTTAAGTCTTCTTCAATACAGCATGATGTTCATTTAGTAAATTATGGTCCATTTAGAGTCAAATAGACCATAAAGCAGGGTATGCTTTAGGGCATGGCTACCTTGTGATTGACAGGTCACTACCACGGCGTTGTCCGGACTGGGAGTTGTCCGTGTTTTCGTCTTACAACTTTCACAGTGTGTGAAAAGGTTAAAGTTAATATTAACGTTTTGGTTGCCTAAAAATGTCTTGATCAGCGTTTGTTTGTACTTAGTTCCACCATGTCGTGTCGCTTCTGGTTGCAAAAAAACAAGATAGCAACAGCCAAAAACCAAGATGGCGAACTCGAGGCTTCAAAACGGCAGTCCATAAACCAATGGGTGACGTCACGATGACTACATGCACTTTTTATGTAGGCTACTGTCTATGGATGGAGGGTTAGAATCACTTTGTTGTCTGTGCTTTGGAGTTGTTTAAAGGCCTTTTGATGCATTCATTTTGCTGCTGAGTAATTAGTAAAATAATGCAATTATGTTTTTAATGAGGAATCTGAGTAATTGATTACAGTTTTCAAGTAACTTCACCAACACTGCTTGTGACACTGCAGTGTACTTTTTTTTTTCCTTAAAAAGGTTTGTATTATGTGGTGTTTGGCATATAGATTAATTATACAAGCTTTTAAAGATTAATTAATGAGTTGCAATTGACTTACTGGACATGCGTCTCTGCCTTGGAGATGATGGTCAGGATGAAGGAGGCCGTCTCATTGGGACTGAAGGTGGACGGCACAATCAGGTATTCAGCAGGCTTTAGCATCACGAACTCCATCACCTCACGCCCATTCAGGTATTTTTTAGTTTGGGCAACAGGTGCGTGGCTTCTGAAGAAAGAGGCTGGGAACTTCCCCTTCTGTGCCTTGAACTGTAATACCGGTAATAAATAGATAGTTAATTTCTATGCAGTTTAGCTGCACATTGCAGGTGGGCATATACGGTGTATGAGGATTGGGATAAAAATGTTACTTACTTCTTCGGTTACCTTGGAAGAAATAAGAGGAAAATAAAGTTAGTGATATAGGACAAAAAAATAGTGAATACTTGAAACTTGGAATATGCTGCATTCAAAATGACTTCAACTTGTTTTTTTGCAATTTGTTAAGTGACATGAGCCACAAAAATATAAATGCTAACTTACTGGTTTAGCACTGATACTCGTTCACCACAATAACAGTGGCTGAGACTATTTTCAACAGCTACTTCCCATGTCTACACAAGATATATCCATAATAGTCCTCATACTGTGAAAAAATAAAAATAAAGGGTGATATTTACCTCAAACACAGAGAATCCAATGTGGATATTTTGGACCAGGCGTCTGTTCCTCTTGTCAGGCTTTTGCATGAGAGACACCAGCATGTTTTTCTCACCCTGTTGCTCAGAACATTCACTGAGTAATTCTTCAATCTTTACCCGATACTGTGGATTAGTCCAAAAACTGTCTGC
This sequence comes from Sebastes umbrosus, assembly GCF_015220745.1. Taxonomy (NCBI): domain Eukaryota; kingdom Metazoa; phylum Chordata; class Actinopteri; order Perciformes; family Sebastidae; genus Sebastes; species Sebastes umbrosus. The sequence continues at coordinate 9,662,706 of NC_051284.1, forward strand.
AAGGCAAAGACGGAAACAATTTAACATTTTGTAAAGGGAAGGGTGAATCTGTTGATAATTTCAAAAAGTGCAACTAAATTATTTTGATGCTGAAAAATTGAGCAGAAAGCAAACAGACGTCACATCAATGCTCTTAACCGCAATGTGTGATTGGATGGAACCTTAAAGCTTTTTTTGTTGTATTTGTTGAAATTCTCATTACATCCCAACAGCAATCAATAATTAAAATATTCTGACAATTTTTTTTTTTTAAATCCAGTATGTCACTCGAGTCTTCCAAAAGCTGTTAGCTTGACAGCTGTGACTACTAACAATAGCCATATTCGTTGTTCACGTTCATAATGATATATTGGGGGGAGTGGCTTTGGAGGGAGGTCTGAAGGGACGAGATGTCAGTGTTGCCGACTTGGTGACTTTCTCGCTAGTTTTGGCGACTTTTGGAGCTAGTGCTGCTAGCTACGTTCATTGGAAAAGAGTTGTCAACACTGGGCTGGGTTTTTCGATTGGATATTTTCAAAATCTAGCATACTCTTGCTGGTTTCTCCAATGTTTCCAATTCAAAAATAAATACTCAATATGTACCGTTTCTGTAATGTTTATTGAAAACTGCATTTACTTTCGGTTTTAGTTGTAAGAGGCTTTTTTTTATTGATACATACATTTATAATTTTATATTATATTATAAATGTATTAATTAAATTTACATTTGAATAACTGGTGCAGTGCCCATTTGGAAAAAAATTGGGGTCGTAATAGCAGGAGATATGACATAATTTGTAATATAAGCCCTGTCTACATCATTTGAGCTAAATTTGAGGGTCAGCTATAGCAAAACTGTATGGAACATCAAAAATTAAAAAAAGTTATTTTTTCCAACTTGGTCCAGAGATGGTCTGTACCTGATTTGATGACGATTGCTAAACATTTTTAGAAGTGGAAAAAAAAATTATTTTGACAAAATTCAAAATGGTGGAAAATCAGTCTAGACACAAATCTTGGATAGATTCGCGGGGAAAAAAATTGTTTCTAAGACTTGCTGGTAAAAAGTTACAGACCAAAACGTAAAGTTCATTGTGATAGCGCCACCATCTGGCCAAATTGCACCACATTTGACACTGCACTGACACCTGCCAAGTGTGAAGTAGATTGGATGAACGGTTTTCGAGATATGCAAATAACACAGAGCGACAGACAGAGAGATTCCTTGTTTTATAGTTATGTAAAAATCTCTACATTTTAAAATTCGCACGCAAAAATGCATGTACTGCTTTTGAGGGGACAGTTTTGCATATATATCCTGGAAGTACCGAAGTTATTCATGCATCCTCCAGCAGTTGTTCCTGCAACCCAGCGGCCCTCGTAGAAGGAGGTCTTCCAATGGCAAGAAGTGCTTCCATCAAGGAAGTCGGGACACAGGCAGCAGATGTCAAGATCTGAGTAGAACTTACAGAAGTCTTCCAGGTTCATCCTGTTGACATCAGACATTCATTTAGATAACACATTGTTGTTTTAGTCTGAGATTCACTTGATCCAGCAAAGAAAAAAAAAGTTATTCTGTATCAATCAGTTGAGGCAAGACGTGTAAATGCAATCTGCATAATTGTTTTTTAGCGGTTACTGAAATTATAATCAAATAATAATTTCAAGTCATAATTGATTACAGTGTATGAAGTTATGACGCATCTCTCGGCCACCACAGAAATGTGTCCTTAATGAAAAAATATGTATAGATACAGTTTAATTATGGAGGATGGATCCTGCCTCGATAAATAAATAAATGACGTTAAATGCAACAAAATAATATTAAAAATAAATGTAGCCATTAATTAATTGATCAAATGTGACAGCCCCATCATTTTGCATAATGAGGCAGAAATGTCAAAAGAAATGTCAAAAGAAAAGAATACAGAAATAAATACATTTGGGGAAATAAATAAGGGGTGAAATGCAAAGTGAAAATCGTACATAAATAAATGTAAAAAATAAATAAATAATATAATTACTACATTTATTTTTAAGATTTTTGGTACATTTAATAACATATTTATTTATTGAGTCATTTATTTATTTATGTTTTATTTTGGCAGGTTCCGTCTTCCATATTTAGTGAGTATATGTACCTACTTACTTATATGTAAAACTGTGGTTTCCAAATACAAACTACTTTTTAATCCCTTCCAAGTATACATATTATACACTCAGTTTTAAGTTTTAATCAGAGTGCACTTTTACACAAAAGTTGTTGAGAAAACAAATATACAATTTGGTAGTTGCTGCTCTGTATTTGTATGAGTACGTCACAAAACAGAAATGACCGTTAACCTTTTGTCAAATTTGGATTTCAGCATGCTTACCAAAACTCCCCATCATCACCCACTGCAAGGCACATCTCACGATCTTGAGGACTCACAGTTTGCCAACAAGGCGACCTTTAGATGCAACGTTTGAACGGAGTGTTTCAGACGGAGGGTGAATACAGGTATATTCAGACAGACAGTATGAGAAAAATAATGTTTTTTGTTAACATTAAAATACTGTATGTAAACATGTTGTAGTAGAAAACCAAAATACAAGTATGAACCTGAAAATGAGCATGATAGGTCCCCTTTAAATCCGCTCACTATAGTTTCCATGACATGGCATGAAACTGAAGAAGAGGTATTCTGCTGTCACAATATCAACAAGCTGCATTTGCTGTCCAACGAAACTTGGCTTGCCCAGACTGAAAACTGTCAACACCAATTGTGTGCAAATTGGCAAGACAACGAGAAACATCGTTAGCATGCTTTGCGCTGTCATACAAAAATAAAACTGAACATTTGGGGAAAAGCACACAGCAAACATTTAACATAACTTGGAAGTCATGTATGATCATTATATAATTTTAACTTGGGGGTTTACGCAAGTAATAATTGTTCTAGCCTAGATTTACATTCACTGATATAAAATAAATGGCATTCTTTTTCATTCATAACAACTGATAAAGCCTCCAAGATAGCAATGTAGAAGACCTGTCAAGTCCTGGCTTCCCATGTCATGCTTCGCTTTTAACTGGCACAACCAGTTTATAATAATGAGAAGGTTATTATAATAAGACAACTACCGAAAGGCTTGCCATGACTGTTCAAGATGTCCTCAACCCCTTTATACTGTACATTAGGGCTGTCCCTGCGGTAGCAATGATTGGCCCAACAGTGTGATGTGCAATATTATTGCCTTTTTTTCTATTTTTTTTGCAAATTAATTAATTTATCCTGATTTTATTGCTATATTAATACACTTTATTTTAAGGCTATTATTAGGTATATTTTTGCTTTTTAAATATGCTATGATACAGAATATCCACGGAAGTAAAAATGTCAGCACAAGGTAGAGTAATCGGCTCTGGATGAAGGGAAGGCTGAAGCACGTAGGGAGAGGGGACAGACCCGCCAGTCTATTTCTCTTCTATTGTTGTTGTTGAGCAATTGTACGTCTGGGCAAAAAGTGACAGTGACTAGCGTAGCATTTTACCCAGAGTTGAACTTTATTCAACTCTCTGCGAGCAGAAAAAAAAAACTCCAAATGTGCAGCGCTCAGTGCAGAATAGACGCTCTGCGCCTCAACATGCTGCTGGCACTTGTAGCACAGTGTAAATACACGGCGCTCCCATTGCAAAGAATTTAAAAAAGAAAAAACATGAACATAGCGGTTGTGGCGGTTACGTGCCATCCGCTGCGGTTGGCTTGCCAATAGTGCGGTAGTGCAATATTGTGGTTATTGTGACAGCCCTGCTGTACATGCCCTACAAAAACATTAGAGATTATCCACAAGAAGCAGACACAAACTGTTGACAAAGCATTCCTATGAAATGTGCCTGTGTGCGACAATGAATACATCTGCAATGTACTATGTTGTGATTGGAAAATAATCTTGATGTTTTATCTCCTGAGGTAGCAAATCAGAGCAATTTCTCTTTGAAACAGTCCCTGCACTCAGTGTGGTTCTTACCGATCACTCCAGTCTCCATTGTACTCTCCTTTGCCCCAGGGGTTCCACAAACGCACCAGGTTCACCGGTTGCCCTCGGCTCATCATCTGACCATCAATTACCAGAGAAAACACAATTGTTATTTGCCATTAAAATAACTACACTTCACTATGTACTTTATATATACAAATGCAATTCTTCACCTGTCTCACACCCGTGACAGTGTAGGCATGACCTTGGACCACTCCATTTGGTAGTACAGTGTTGGCAGATGTGTCCTACAAGATATAGATACCGTATATGTTATCATCGCAGGTTGTCTTGTGCAACATACTCCTCTTTAACCACATACTAAATGAAGTTAACAGAGGACCAACATTTGATTTTGTTTACCTCTTTGATCACAGAATTGGAAACAGCAACTCCATATATAATATTATAAATGTAGTTAAAATTCTAAAATGTATAAAAGAGTTAAGCATCAATATGTGTAGTAAAAGAATACTTCTTTTGCCAAGTAATATTAGACCAGCTAAACAAAGAAGGCAAGTATAAAAAGGGGATAGGTAGAGGCTCATCAATGCTACGAAAACATTGATGCTAGTGAAAAACATTAAAACATATTAATTTGTATAATTTAGCTAGATAGCTAGCAAACAAAACATAGTAGCAAAAAGCTGTTACTAAGGCTAGCACGTTGACCTGCCTACATCAATCAATTCCAATCAGCCAACTCTATTATATATCAACACATCTTATGACGCTCGCGCATGTAAAATGAGCCGAATATAATGTGAAAATGATGTGAAGACTCATTCAAATTGAACTTGATTATTGTTTGTGACAGCTGCATCCACTACATTAACCCCTTTCACGTATACTGCCTACTGCCACTTTAACCATTGGGGGTCAATGCCTAACCTTAACCATTGGAGGTCAATGACTAACCTTAACCATTGGAGGTCAATGCCTAACCTTAACCATCTCGCAAGAGTTTTCCAACTCCTGAGTCACTAGACACGCCCCTTTCCAAGCCCCCGGCATCAAAGCAAATTTGCATATTGCTGACATATTCTTATGTAATGAGCCTGATTTATTGAGAGCTGGCAGCCTCACATTCTGGCACTTTTCCAGTCTTTTAGTCCATGTATGAATAGAGATGAATAGAGAGTTAATGACACACCTAGTGTAAATGGAACCATGCCATCATAATGTTTTTAGTTTCCTCCTATGACAAGTAAAAATGCTGGCAGCCAGAAAGGTCAACACATCGAATGCTAGTGAAAAACATATGAATTTGCATAATTTAGCTAGATGGCTAGCAAACAAAACATAGTAGCAAAAAGATGTTACTAAGGCTAGCATTTAGACCTGCCTACATCAATCAATTCCAATTAGCCAACTCTATTATATCAACACGTCTTATGGCGCTCATCACGTAAAATGAGCCGAATATAATGTGAAAATGATTTGAAGACTCATTTAAATTTAACTTGATTATTGTTTGTGATAGCTGCATCAACTAGATTAACCACTTTCACCTATCATTACAGTGCACTTATTCAAAACCTTGACCACACCCTATCTTCCATCACATCATTTCAATAAAATGTCACAGCCTCCAGCACTTTTCATTTGGGGAGAAGCTGTTTCTCTCACCATTCATGATAGGAGCATGAACTATCATGACCTTGAGGTCAATGCCTAACCTTAACCATTGGATGTCAATGCCTAACCTTAAACCATTTCGCAAGAGTTTTCCAACTCGTGAATTACCTTCTAGACACGCCCCTTTCCAAGCCCCCGGCATTAAAGCAAGTTTGCATATTGCTAACATATTCTCATGTCATGCGCCTGGTTTATTGAGAGTTGGCAGCCTCACATCCTGGCACTTTTCCAGTCTTTTAGTCCATGTATGAATAGAGATGAATAGAGAGTTATTGACACACCTGTAAATGGAACCATGCCATCATAATGTTTTTAGCTTCCTGCTGTGACAGTTAAAAATGCTGGCAACCAGAAAGGTCAACACATCGAACATCCTTCTATCAAATACCAAAACATTGAGGGTTATGTAACCATGTACTTTGATAAAAAGATCTTAGCCTCAACTTCTTCCACTCCTTGAGGGCGCCGTTATCCTTGGCTGACTTTACTTACTTTTTTCAGAGGCTGTAGCCGGCTCAGTTTTATCTAACTTTAGTGAAGTTACTAGAAAACCTTAGGAATCCATTGGTGCTAACCATGTCAAGCATGTCGGAAAGGAAGCTAAATAATGCTACATCGTTGAAAAACTGGAATGGCAATTTCTCACAGGGGTCCCTTAACCTCTGACCTCAAGTTATGTGAATGAAAATGGATTCCATGGGTACAAATGTGTTGTTTTCACCTATTCTAAAATTTTGTGTTTGAATATTTCTGCATACCAGGGTCCCTAAACAGTCTTGGAATTACATAAATTGGATATCACTGTAAAGCTGTCCATCCAATCGTCGAAAAGACAAAAATGGGTCTACAAAAAAGAGGGGTGGAGTGGAAAAGGTTGAGATACATTTCAACATATAAAAGTAAAAAGAACCAGCTAATGCTGGTGGTTTTGTGTGGTATGTCTGTGCTTACCCCCTGTGGTGTACCACAGCCCATCAGTGACTTGGATTGGCCAGCTCTGGACATCAGCTCCCACAGGTTTTTGGGAGGGTCTGTCAGATCGACACACATGTGAACACCACCGGTGAAGTCCACCAAAGCCTCGGAAGGAGTTCCAGAACTCATGTCCGAGTAGGAACCACACACTCTGAAATAAGTGGGTGTGAAATTACTTACACAGATACTCCCAAAATAAGGCAAAATATCCCACTGAGAAAATGCATTTCATGACTGAGAAACATTGTCTTTTCATACTTGGCATAGGCTTTCTCCAGCAAAGCAGGCCAGAACTCAGTTGGGTCTTTGGAGTGAGCGAAGATCGGTCTGCCATCAATTGTTGGTAGCTTGTCATCAACGATGACATCTACCCATCTTCCAAATCTCCAGAACTGAGTAATTGAGGAAGGAGAGAATATGAAGAGTTTTGTTGGAAAATGAGATATTAAGACAAATATATAGACCAACACTTCTGGCAATGATTGTTGGTTTACCCTGAAGTGGAACAACCCGCAGTAGTCATCATCAAATTTTTGGTCAAGAGGAACAACTTGCTGAAGGATGAATTTCTGGAAAGTCAGAGCTCCGAGAGACGCAAGAAACCAGCAGTTTCCTGGATGAAAAATGGTCATTCAGCTGTCAGAAAGGTGTACTATGCAGGCAAAGACGTGACAGTAAAATGTGTACAGAAGGGTTTCCGGATCACAAACTATTAATACGAGAGGGCAGAAAACATATTGGTAAAATATCGTCTTTGCCCTACTTTAGTCTGTTTTCTGCACGTTGAATTGCTGGACAAACAATTTATGGATATTTATGAATGAAGCAATTTCCCTACCGACCATGCCTTGACCGAAGTCAAACCTGGAGAGCCCATCAACTTCAAAAAATGGATTGGGAACAAGTTTCTGAAAGAGAGGAATTGTTGACAACACTTCGTATAAAATCTTATGAAGCGGCTGCTAGCACACAAGCTAAGTGTGTCCAACATTAACAAGGATCAAAATTAAACAAGTGACAGATGAACAAAGTTGAACATTTGGCAAAAGCGAGACTTTGTAAGCCTGACCGCTGTTTCACTTTAATATTAGTTTGATTGGGAAAACATGCAGGTTTACCACACAACAGAGATCCTGTATCTCTAAATAAAGTAATCTTAGCTTTCTGCTGATTGAAGACTATGCTCACTTACATGCTTGTTTAACCTATCAACATTTAATGTGATATGGGATCAACAACTAAAACACTCACCGCTGGTCTTAGCCACACCACTCTCTTCAGGTCAGAAGGGCTCAGTAAGCCTTCGCCAATGGACCGTCTGTCAGGGGGGAACATGTCGTCGATGTACCTTACCCGTTTGAAGACACAATACTTTTTCAGCTGCTCAAAGTCTTGGTTGAGAAACCGCTCAGGGTTGCTGACGGTCCCGTAGCCATCTTTCGTGTGACGGGCATTGACGATGTTCATGCACACGCCCGGTGCATGCATTGCTGCAGTGTTTGAACTCTGTTCAGAAAAAGGAGATCGAAAGCAATTTTGACATTAAAAAGTTTGATTCTAAAATACTACAGACTGAGATAACCTCAATCTTCATCTGTACCTGTTTAATTTCCCCTTTTCCATTATTCCTATGGGCTTTTGGGTGACATAAACAGCAGATTTAACCACATAGTTAAAATTGAAAGAAGGTATGGAAAGATGTGTGAACACACGCTGAGCAAATTATTTGCGTGCTGACTTGACTATGACTTGCCCCAAACTGCATGTGATTATCATAAAGTGGGCATGTCTGTAAAGGGGAGACTCGTGGGTACCCATAGAACCCATTTTCATTCACATATCTTGAGGTCAGAGGTCAAGGGACCCCTTTGAAAATGACTGCCAGTTTTTCCTCACCAAAATTTAGTTTGGAGCGTTATTTAGCCTAGTTCGCCACAACCTAGTATGACAGTATGGTACCAATGGATTCCTTAGGTTTTTTCTAGATTCATATGATGCCAGTATTTTCACTGTAGCTTTAAAATTGAGCCCGCTACAACCTTCGAAACATCGATTGCAGACAAAATTGCCAGTTTAATCTGTCAGCGTGCACTGCAGTTTTTATGCATGGCCCAGAAGGTTGCTGGCGATCAAGAGCCACCGGAACTACATCACTGAATCACACTGCAGCACATCGAAAGGCCAAAAGTGCAGCGCTAAAAGACAAACAGTCTCTTGAAACCGAGAAACTCAGTTCAGTTTTGTCTTAAATGTACAGTATTGTTCAGCATTTCTATTATAAATTATAAATATTGTCAATTATGCCCTTGATTTAATATTTGTTTTTACAGTTGTAGTCTATATATTGATTTATTTTGTATTTGCAAACGGTAACTTTATCCAACTAAATTCTCCATTCACTAGTTAGCAAGGTGAACTGAACATTCAGCTGTGTTTTAGTTCAGTGAATGGGACTACGTGCAGTGCAGTTGGAGCTCCAGTCAAGCACTGAACGATTTGGTGAATAAATCTTTTTACTGAACTGATTCAGTGCACTGAAAAGAACTGCTTTGCCCATCACTGATTAGAGTTTGTAGAAATGTGTTTCCCAAATGAAATAAAGAAATCCCATCTATTTAGGAACCACGGTATGTTATTGTTGCTCTTGCCCTCATTAGGTTATTTAAAGTGACAGTGCACTAGCTCATTGTTGTTGTCTTTGATACAGTGCTAGACTGTCTAACTTTGGTTATCATGGAGACATTAGCTATGAAAGACTGTATTTCATAGCCATAACATGCAGTCAAGTCCAAGAGGAGGTGAGATTTATCCAGTTTTTTTCTGGACCACAAATGTCAAAATAACCCAAATGAAGTAAAAGAGTGCAGACCTTTTGTACCATTGTCAGTGTCTCAAATGTAACAACATCAATTACACACTGCACACTACAACTGTGCCTACAACTATGCCGCAAGTTGCGAAACTGTGAAAGTGTAAATCGACCTGTTTGAAATGTTACTGGCATATGAAGATGTTAATCTTACCTCTCCAGTCAGATATGGGAAGTGTTGAGTCTCGGTGGAACAGCAAGTAGCCTATGAGAGAAGAACCTCCCCGTTCTTATATAATATCTGCAAACGCCTGAGCCGGGGGGGGGGGGGGGGGGGGGGGGGGCATTCCATTCTGTTTTTTTCATTCAACACTTCATGTTGCCCGGGCTTGTTAGTAAGACAACTGTCACAAGAACAACAGTGGCTGCTTGCAAAGTAAATCTGTCACCATTGTCTTTGTGTGTAAAGACAGGAGCCTAATCTCTCAGGGCTTTTCACGATTCAAGATGCTTATTGTCACGCAGGTTATACACGAACAATCGTGTTAAATGCTTTCCCCGGGAGGCTATACATAACAGAAAGTAAATTAATAGTAAATATAAAAAGCGAGGCTGTCAAAGTTAACGCATTAACACAAATACATTTTAACACGACTAATTTCTTTAATGCATTAACGCAACTTGTGATTTTTCAGTTGTAGTGGGCTCAGTTTTAAAGCTAAAGTGAAGATACTGGTATCATACGAAACTATAAAACCCATTGGTACCAATCATGTCATACTAGCTTGTCGCGAAGAAGACTAAATAAGCTCAAAGCTTACACTAAATTACAGTATGCTATACGTTTACTGTTCATTTTATTTATTGTTCTTGTTTTGTTTTTTATTTAGGTATTTGTTACATGTTTGAAATAAATAATTAAAAATAAAGTCAAACAAAATGATTGTCACTGTCCACTCATATTAAACATGAATCACAATTAGTATATGAAAATATGCAAAATAAGCATCCATCCATCCATCTGCAACCATTCCTCAACCAGGATTCGTTGCAGGTCAGCCAGCGAGGTTGCGTTGGTCACTCTAACACGTACAGCACGTCCAAGCTGATCCTAAGTGTTGAGTTGGGTGAGGTCTGGACTCTTGGCAGGCCGTTACATTCTCTCTACTCCCACATTGTGGAGGTAGTCTGTGATAACCCTGGCTCTGTGGGGGGGGGGCGTTGTCATCTTGGAGGATGAAGTTAGGTGCCAGATTGTGGAGATATGGGATCGCCACTGGCTGCAGAATCTCATCCCGATATCTCCCTGCATTGAGATGGCCTTCAATGATGACAAGCCTTGTTTTGCCAGTGAGGGAGATGCCGCCCCACACCATGACACTGCCCCCACTAAAAGCTGTTACTCCATCGGTGCAACAATCAGCATAGCATTCTCCACGTCGTCTCCATACTTTGACCCTGCCATCCAGCTTTGGCAGACAGGACCTGGACTCATCACTGAACATGACATTCCCCCACATGTTCAGGTTCTATTGTCTGTGTTGTCGACACCAGCATCAACGGGCCTGACGGTGAAGGGCAGTCATTGCAGGCTTCCTGGTAGCCTTATGAGAATACACTGTTTACCATTGGCAGAGCATTTTGGCAAATTTTTCTTGGGCGCTACCCACATAATCAGCTGTGCTGCTCATCCCACAAATGCATGATCCTTACAAGTTGGACATCATTGCGAAAGTAAATAAACAGGCTTTCCAACCATGTAAAATACAATGACCATTAGCATTGTAACAACATAGAAATAATCGACCAAACACAAGTTTCCGAACTTTGTTTTTCCAGTATATATATATATATATATATATATATATATATATATGCATACACACACACACATTATTGGAAATCAATCAAGTCGGAGAGCTGGTAGGCTGCTCTCTGCCATCGTGCTGCCAGCCTGTTGCATCTGTTGTGTAGTCTTTTAAAGACTCAGGCACATCATAAGGCCCACAGGAGTAGGCTTGGCCAAGGTTATACTCCCTCATCGTTCTGTTTGGATGTCCAGATCTCCGGCTCAAAGGACCATTGTTAAGGTGACCAAAGTGGCGAGGGCTGGAGAATCTGGACATTTAGACCAAGGGCGTGAGGCAACCACAATTAGGGAGAGAGAGCCAGGAAAGTCCACCAAAGAAGACTTTATTTCAGGTGGGTTTCCCCTTTAACCTCATCAAGTGGTTTATCTGTTTTAATACAAAAACAAAGGAAGATGCATGACATAAACTGCATTGCACATGCATTCACTCAATAAAATCATAATTAACTGAAACCCAAATAATGTCTAATCAAAGAATATATCAGTTAAACATGGGCCCTCATAAAGTGAACAAAGGCATGAAGCACAACTCACTTTAGAAGACGCGCTTGAAGGCAGGGAACAGGTATGGCTGGTACACGTAGCAGGGCAAACAGAGAAATGTTCTCGTCCCCTTCTACTTATAGGAGTTCTGAATGTCTTCTGATTGGGCTCACCTGTGCCTAGTTGACTCTGAACAGCACGGGTGAGCCTGTGGCTCCGCTCAGAACTAATTAGGATAAAGGCCGACATGATACAGTCTCTAACATACTTATTTATTTAAGGAGCATAAAGTGATTGATGGATATAAATGGAAGTTAGATAAATCCAGCACACGGAGTTTGAGAGCAATCTCAATCTTTTTCATGTCAAAGACTTCCAAAATCGATGTCCAATAGACCACAGACCATGGATGTATATGAGGTTGTGCCCTGTGCTTTTGCCCTGCATGTTAATAAGTAGCCTACAACTACATTTAATTCTGTCAACAACTACATTATATCATGCTACTACTAGCTGGCCGATAACTGGTTGTTTTTGGGACCAGAGACATTAATACATCCAACTTGCAGCAGGTTTACAGCATACAGCCCAAGGGTGTATTATAAGATTATAAAAGTGATGAATTACAGCCAATATATTTATTTTTACAGCCGCATACAGCTAGCAGGAAGCCGGCAGAACCGGACATGTCATATGAGCGTGCAGTGCGGTGCAGTCCCGTGTGTCTGATGCACATTCATAATAACTCTGAATTCGACTAATAGTTAATTCAGAGCTATTTAAGTGTTCCTACTGGGAAGTTGATTTACTTCAAAAAAAAAAATATCTTCTGATTTAGGCTATTGGTTAATTTGTTAACTTTTAAATGTTTTCTATACTTTTTATAGCTTTTGTGTAACTGAAACATGTCTGCATTTCTCATCTAATTGCCAGAAATATGTCCATATTGATGAGGAGTTGAGCCCAAAAAAAATATCATTCTATATTTGTGTCATGTTAATACAGTATCTTGTTGCTATTTTAGTCTACATAGATCTGTGTGAGCAAGTCAGCTGACCAGAAACAAACAGCAGATTAATAAACTAAGTAGGGCTCACTTACTGGATGTAAGTGTCCAGTATGTGCAGTTATTGTTTTCAGCCACAAGAGGGCAGAAGTGCAACGCTAATCTGTGAACATTTGAGTGGGAGAAATTGGAACAGGTTGTATATCCTGGATTATATTATTCTGTATACCCTACAGAACACTATACGCTAAAACAACCACACACAAAAACAGTATCTTCTTAACACCACTCACTTAGTGTCAAGATGGAACAATCCCTGTGTAATAACCCTGTAACACTAAGCATCAACTGGACCTGCACATTAGGATATATGTTTTATAATTTAGGTTGGCCTATTGTTTTTTAACATGTAAATATCATCACTGTCAATATAAATCTAAGTATGTGGTATATACTGCAGACTATATACTGTCATATCCACCTATGGCATGTATATAAAGCAACCTGTTACATTATTCCAGCACCATTTGCACTCCGCACTCTGTACACAGTACTGTACTGAACTTTGTTATTGTCATCTATAGTGGTTATTTGCATAAAAACACACAAGTCAAATGATTTGGAAATAAATTATTGTATATTTATTCCAATATTTGTTTTGATTTAAAAAAAATCTTGTAAATTTGTGGTTTTAATTGTGTATTAAAAGCTGCTTAGAGCTAGTGTTAGGAAGTTGAACAGGTCAAAACTCCCTCTCCAATATCTATTTTATATTGCCGTGAAAACATCTCCGTCAAACAGCTGGATTTATTCAAGTTTCACACACCCAAAACCACATTTTACAAGATAACATTTGAACACATCATGATAATGTTAGAATTTCATTTACCTTCGCCCACTACTCAGAGCGTTCAATAGAGCTTGAACGCAACAGATTGCTGTACTGTTTTCAGCCACAGGGCAGCAGTGCAATACTAAAGTCTTTATGAAAACTTGAATTATACACCTTTTTTTATGCCAACCAGGCTGACATCCTCCTCAAAATGGTGCATCATTAATGCTACATTTTAATTAACATTCAACCTTTGTTTGCAACATCTAATAGTTTGAGAGGAGTACCTCATATTTGCTTTTTGCTGAAGGGGCAGGCACAGTTAAAGGCACATTTTTCTATGTGGTTTTAATTTACATAGTAACACTTTGTGATCGAACAATCTCACGGAGGAAGAAATTAATTATTAATAATACTTAAATCATAGTTTACCTATTACTGTCAAGTCAAACATTACACCCTTTGATATTTATTTGATTAGTAAACTGGACCTCAGGGTGCGTTTCCAATGAGAATATAATATATACTTTTGTTTTCTTTAAGAGTTTTGACTGAAGTCATAAATATGTGATTAAAGGTCCCATATCATGCTCATTTTCAGGTTCATACTTGAATTTTGTGTTTCTACGAGAACATGTTTACATGTCATAATGTTAAAGAAAACCTTTATTTTCCTCATACTGTCAGCCTGAATATGCCTGTATTTACCCTCTGTCTGAAACGCTCCGTTTTAGCGCATTTTGACAGAATTGCAACAGAATTACATTGCTAAGTAACAGTTTGGGTCCATGTGTACTTCCTGTAAGCGGATGACATTCACATACACTGCAACAGGAAATAAACTGGGACACATTTAGAATGTTTACGTTTCAAATTATGTCAAGGGTCTAAATATTGTATATTTGTGACATCACAAATGGGCAGAAAAAACTTGTTTCAAATGCAGAGTTTCTGAATACGGGCTGTGTGTATTTCCCTGTGGATTGAGTGTTTCGATACTTTCACAGTATTTATATAAGACTTAAGCCTGTTTTATAATAAAAAACGTTAAAATCTCACTTTTTTATAATATGGGACCTTTAAAGGTCGATATGTTCCTCTGTGATAAAACCAATTGTTACTAAAGAGCTATTTGTACTAATAATAATTAATGATTGAAATTGGCAGAAAACAGACAGTTGACATGTGATAAAAGTGCCCAGCACAAAATAACCATTTACAGGTACACACATTCTTACAGAACTTTTTTATTTTTGTTAAAGTTGTAGAAAATGGTGTTTTTTGCAGTTAAAATGAGCCCATGTCATATACTGAAATCTGAAATGTGTCTGTGTAATGTCTTGTCTGTGATACGCCTACATTATAACTAATAATAATAATACAAAAATGGTCAGCAACTCAAATCATTTAAACATGTAAGAAGATTCCATCTCCAGTCTAACTTGAATTCTACTAAGGTGCTTTATGTTGTAGGATTGGTTGTGTTACGTTTTCACATTAATGTAAAGAAAAGCAAAGTAGTAAAAAAAGAAAATGAGAAAAATAGTTACAATACATACTGTGTAATGGCTCATGCGCAGAATACATCTTTTATGTATTATGCAAATTGGCAAATTAAAAGAAAACACAGTTTTGAAATATCTACTCCTGTATTTCCTGATGAATTGTGCCATCCGTCGTCCTCGTTGGTTTAAGTGTACATTGAAATGTACATCCACTGAAAATAAAGAAGAGACAGGTTATTCTAAGACGAGTATTTCTTTTCTGTCTTCTAGTCTAGATCAACAGCTGTGGTGTGTGAAAAGTTCAGACAAGAAGAATAGGGTTAGTAAATACCCCTTACCTCTGACTCTTGAAGTTTCATGGCTTTTCCATCAGACAATTGTTTGAATATTTCTGATGAGCAACACAACAAATTGTAAATAAATTGTATCACCATAAGCCATAAACGTTATAAATTGTATATCTAGACTAGACTGACTAACTTGTTTTTTAAAGTAGTCAAATATTTGATGTTTACTAGACAGTTACTTCTTATATAGTGTCATCTATTGTCATCATTTGTCCCCCACTGGACTTCACTTACTTGACATGCGGTCCAAGCGGAGGATGAGAGTGATGAAGCTCTCCAGCGTCATGTGTCCAGCTGAGGCACCGTAGCGCAGCGCCATCAAATTGAGCATGTCATCCTTGACCTTTATTCCTGTTCAACAGACACACAGCAAGAGCTTAGGAGGAGTTTCGTTTAGGTTATATATAATTATATATATATACAGTATATATATATATATATATACTGTATATATAATCGTGGCAGCGCCCTCATCAAATGCGGCAGCTTGGTCAGTGGCCCTATGCTTCAGACTATGATGCTCTAGGTACCCTTCCAGCGCCAGTTTTGCATGTGTCAATTTCTGCTCATTACATACTGTACACTGTCTTTTCAAAATAAACTTCCGTTTTCACAGGAAACAGCTCGGATTAGGTTTAGACTTGCATAGCCAGACCTATCTCCAGAGCACTGTGTCAGCGCTAAAGAAAAGTCCAGCTCCACACATTATCATTTTAGTATAGGGGGGAAAAAACGCTCTGGCTTGTTTGTATTTCTTTAAACCAATCACAATTGCTTTGGGCAGCGCTAAGCCCAGGAGGCAGCGACGGTGCCTTTGCAAAATAGATAGCGGAAGGGGAGGAGAATGCCACGTGAGATACGTGGCAGCTTATACCCACAGTCTACATCCTTTGAGTCAGACTAGGTTTAGGCAACAAAACTACTTGGGTTAGGTTTAAGAAAACACGGTGATTTGGATTAAAATAACTATGTTACGGGCGCCTGGGTTAGCTCAGTTGGTAGAGCGGGCGTCCATGTATTAAGGCTTGGTCCTGACCGCGGTGGCCCGGGTTCGAATCTGGCCTGTGGCCCTTTCCGCATCCACTCTCTCTCTCCCCCCTTTCAAGACTCTATCCACTGTCCTGTCATAAAAATGGAAAAATGCCCCCAAAAAAATAACTTTAAAAGAAAAAAAAAATAACTACGTTACCCCCCCACTCAGTTATCGTATTGTCTCAAACAGTGACTAGAGCTGTATGTTTACATTACAGCTAATGTCAATAAATGTAACAGCCACCAACTGGTTAAAACTATGAATCAGCACAAAAATGACAATTAGGCCTACCAAATCACCATGTTCTGAACAGACATTACAAACACTAACAAAAAAATAATATTTGCATTTTGGAACATAAAATAGCAAATTTAAACTCAGTCCAGCACTAGGCATGATGGGAAAAGGGGGCCGTCACTACAATATTGTAGTACAAATCCTCGTTTTAATCATCTCCCGTGTTTCAGCACCACCTCCAATAGACATCGACAGGCAGCAGATAGCTGTCGCTGTCTATGCCCGTGCCACACCAACTACCTTAGCGGCGTGTGTGCGCCGTGGAACCTCTTGCTTTTCATTTCGGCGCCCATGTTAACAGGTTAAGGTAGCCATACGGCCCTTGAATGCAGCTCATCTAGAGTCAGCATGTCACCTATTTGTGCACACACGCGATTAACAGCAAAAAATGGACAGTGAAAATGATCTGTTGAGTCATATTGACATCATACCAGCAATATTACACCTTTCACTACAGTTTTAATGTCTATATTTGTATATGTCACAGACGAGAATATATATATAATATACACCGATCAGCCTTAACATTAAGACCACTAAGAGGTGAAGTGAATAACATTGATTATATATATGTATATGTGTGCGTGTGTGTGTGTGTGTGTATTTGTTGTTCAGAACAAGCTTGTCTGACAAAGTGGCTTCACTGTACATTTTCTAAGACAAAGGCTTGCTTGGCTCTGTGTTTATAGATAGGATATATCAGCTATGTTACAGTGGTGAATTTTAAAATTACTCTATCAGAAGGGGCCCCTCGAGAATGCTCCACCCCCTCTGTGCTGAGAGCCCAGCTCCGCCCCTACATAAATCAGACTTATTCTGTCTTTGGTCTGGCATTTTGCCAGTCCCAGCAATAATTCCATGGTCTTGCAGTCACAGCTCATAAATGCCTTCCGGTTTCACAAACAGCTGCAGTTTCTTGCATGCAAATTATCAGCTTAAAAACACTCTCAGTCAAATTCAAATCAGGCTTCAGTCTTCAAACAGAAACTTCATTGTAACAATAGTGGGAAGGACTTTGTTTCCCTAGCACTTGTCATGTCAGACAGTGATTGCTCGGCTATGTGTCGCTCCGATTGACCATTATTCCAGTGTGCCTAGAAGCACAAGGCAAAGCCACATATACTTCAGCTACTGCAAAAATCTGTGCCATCATGAAGGTGAAATCATAAACTTTAACACACATGCACATGCCCACACGGGTTCCCATTTAGTGTTTTGACAGTTCTGTGTAAGTCACGCCTGCTTTGTGTGGTTGGGAGGACTTTTAGGAGAAGGTGTGTCTCAAGAAAAGATTTCCAAGGTAGCTTTGGAGTTTCTTTTCCTAGGAAGACAGAGGTTGAGAGTGACAACATTTACTTAGAAGTAATCATGATTTTAATTCGGTTTTGTAAGGTAGTTTATTCTTTGGAATATCACCCACCACAAGTAGTGATTACCCAATGACATTTAACATCTCTGTCCTCTATATATATATATATATATATATATATATATATATATATATATATATACATTTTCCCAGCATTTAGTTTGTGACTTTGTTTTTGGGCTTGAGATCTCCGGTATATACATTTTGGTTGTTTTTGGTTTAAGTTAGACACTTTTGAGTTTAGACGGTTGAGCTGGGTGCGACGGCCCACTGCATGGCTGGCCCAGCAACTTCCCCTTCTTTTGTTCAATTAACCGGGATCTCCAACCTTTTGTTTACTCAGTTACATTTTTTATAGTTACTTTTGTCCTGATTTAAAATAAATTGATTGTTATATAGCCTTTGTTTGTCTGAGAGGCCGTAACATATTTGGGGGCTCGTTCACGCGTTTTTTTCCCACACTTGCGTTGTGTTGTTGTACGCTTGTTTAATCTGTTTTCATCGCATCATTTGTGCTTTCCTGAATAACCAATTCGGAAATGGGTACATCCTTAATATAAATAAAGTTGTCTTTACTTTGCTATGATGTTCATGACAACAGTTATTGTCTCTTTATCTGGATGGTTATATTGTTTTAATTCTAAACACTTTTAGACAAGATAGAATTATAATAAATATGTAGCACCAAAATAATCAGTTTGTAGCTAAATGTCTGCAAAGAACTTCAACTACTGCAAAAAATATGTGTTGTCATGAAGGTGAATTCATAAACTTTATTACGCATGCACATGCCCACAGGGGTTCCCATTTAGTGTTTTGACAGTTCTGTGTAAGTCACGCCTGCTTTGATTAAAATAGATAATTGTGTGCTTGGCAGGACTTTTAGGAGAAGGTGTGTCTCAAGAAAATAATGTTTTTCTTAATACTTCTTTCTCATGGGAACAAATGTGTGGGCGTGTGTGTGTGTCTTTGTGTGAACTGATTGTGTAAGTGTGTGTGTGTGTGTGCACTAATTGTGTAAGTGTGTGTGTGTGCGTGTGTGTGCACTGATTGTGTAAGTATATTATAAGTGTGCCTGTATCGTAGAAATCTAATTCTAGTTGTAGTTTCTTTTCTCCCTCTTCTCACCTGCCCAATTGCTAATTTAGTAATTTCTTCCTGACACTCCTTTATCTCAAGAGTGACTTATTCCAATGCTTATTTAGCACCTCACTCCATCACATTGTTTCGTACACAATAGTATACTTATTCAAGCAACTATTGTTTCAGAACTCATTTATTCCTTTCAGTGGTCCACAGACAATCGTACCCCGTCCACCAGATCACACTGAGTGCCAATCCGGTATAGGATATAGAGTACGACCTTCTTGCCAGTGATCAGAATACACTCACACACACACACCCTCAGTGCAAGAGGAAATGCGTCTCCTCTACCAGGTCACGTTTAGGTGACGGTCAAGGACAGGTGTGCAACTCCTCCTCACCAAAGCTGGAGCTCTGTCTTCAATCACACTCACCAACACACACACTGGTTTTTACCTACTCCAACTATCCTGTAAATCCTTGACCTATTTCTAGATTACAGCCCCTCAGGTGAAGAAACAAGAACTATTCTATATTCTACAGACAGATTACCCTGAACTGCCTCCTTTCCTGAGTGCCAAGGCTGCCTATTAGAATACTTATCCCATCTTGGATGACCTACCAATCCTGCAGAAACCTCCTTATTGTAAACCTAGCTAGGAAAGCCATCCATCCTCTGAATGCTCTAGGTCTCTAGTTTGTGGCTGTAAAGTTTCATGAGGCTGTGATTATCCTAGAGGTCACCACAGGTCATTTTACACAGTGAGGCCAAGTTTCAAAATGGGGACTAACATCATCACACATGAATACAGTTAGGCTCATTGGATCCACAAGAGTCTCAGCTTTACAGTGATACCCAATTTATATAATTCTAAAACTGTTTAGGGACCCCAGTATGCGGAATTATTCCAATACACCATTTTTAGAACAGGCAAAAATAACACATTTATACTGCATTAAAACAACTGCATGGTCTTTGGCGCAAAACTGCAAATAGCTGTCATAAAGTGGGCAAGTCTGTAAAGGGGAGACCCGTGGGTACCCATAAAACACATGTTCAGTCGCATATCTTGAGGTCAGAGGTTAAGGGGCCGCTTTGAAAATGGCCATGCCAGTTTTTTCCTCGGCAAGATAACGGAACCTGCTACAGTGTCTGAAAGACAGTAAAGTTGGTTAGGATTGCGTGGGTCTGTTAATGCAGTTACCCACTATGGCCAAATACATCTCACAAGTTGATGTGTCCCTTGATGAAGCTGATGAGCAAAAGCTCCAACACCAAGGCTTCACGAGAATCGATATTGATCTGAACAAGGGTGTAGGGGGAAAGGACATCTACATTTAGTACAAACGTGGGTCAGTACCAATCACCAAGCTCCAAGTTACATTCAACAATGACATGGCTGCTGGATTGATCGATGCAGGGTACAAAAAGATCGATAAAAATCTCAATGCTGGAGCAAAAGGTGACTGTGTCTACCTTTGGTACTTCAGAGGGTCCGGAGAGTATTATACTCCCATAGTGGACATTGAGGTCTCTACAAATGCAGATAGTGAAGCCGTGAAGTTTCGGAATGACTTGGAGAGACTGGCCTGTGATCTGAACCGCAAGGCTGGAGGGAACTGGATCCACGCCTGGTTGAAGAGAGAGAAGAGAACCTACATCTGTGATGTCACTGTCACTGATTCCTACAGAGCAGATTCCGACTACTTAAAGAATGGTTACATCCGTGTGGATGAAGATACTAACAAGGGTGCAGGAGGATCCGATGTCTTCATCTGGTACCGTCAGACCACCGACCCCGGGCGTGCACTCAGTGATCTGAATGTCTCCACTGATGATGCTGAGTATCATGCCCTTCAGCAGCAAAAATACACGCCAGTGAGTGTTAACCTGAGCGAGGGGACCAAAGGGGACGCGGTGTACCTGTGGTACAAGAAAGACCAAGTCCACAATCCCATTAAGGTGTTCACCCTGCTTCTCAACATGAAGGCTGTCCCAGTGTACGAGAAGGCTGGTGTCACTGTTATCGAAAGAAATCTCAGCAGCTCCCGGAATGAATGGCAAATTGATGTGAAGAGAGCTCAAAAACACTCCTCTTTAGGGCCATACAGAGTCGCCATACTTTAACGTACAAAAATAATTCAAAGTTTAAACCGGTCACGAGACTTGGGACTTTATTGGGCCTATCATCCCCCTTCTTATAACCTCACTATGGTCCTCAGACCCCCCCCCCCCCCCCCAGCACCAGGCACACTGGTCAAAAGTTCTTGCGAAATTTTCTAGTTAGACTTATCATTTCAAATCTAATACCTAAAACTAATCATTTGCTGAATGGAGTTTACTGGTAGTGAATACATGGCATGGTAAGGGGCACTAAAATAATCTTATTTTACTGGAAGTTGTTACATACTATGATCAGTAAGTTCTTTAAAGCTGCAATTACTGATTTTTGGCGAAAGCTGTGAACACATTACTGGCAAACAGTTTCCTACACATTGAGCATATCTGGAGCAACATTAGCAGTTATTTGGAGTTCTGGCCACCTGGCACCTATCAGTTTCTTAGTTGAAAATGTTCTCTCTTTGTGTGTGTGTTTACACACTGTCATATTTTATTTCCCAGTTTTGTTTGGGTCTCACTCGTAAATGGCACAGTTCAAGTTTTCAATGTATGCCATTCAATGAATTTATAAATCAAGGGAATGAAAGAATGGTCTTACCTGAAGCTACGAAAGCATTCCTCAGCTCACCCAGTGACAACGTTCCGGTCCGTGAAACATCAGTGCGGAAGAAAATGTCCTAGTAAATGACGAAAAAACACCAACAATGATCAGGCTCGCCGAAACCTCTGATTTAGATGCATAGTATGGTAGAATGAAGAGGCTGCTATACATTAATGTGTGTGTGAATATAACAAAATACTTTCAATACAGTTTTACCTTGTATGCGACGACCTTCTTCCACAGACGGAGAAATTCCTCGCTGCTCAGTTTGCCAGTGATCGATGTCTAACCCAACATTAAGGTATCAGAGCTGTGCGTTTGTCTTAGCTTGACCATGTAAATATGTATGTAAATGTATATATGTATGTATATATCTATCTACAGTATGTACTGTAGATAGATACACACACACACATATACTGTGTATATATATATATACATATATATATAACATTCAAGCAGCTTGAATAGAGGAAAAATGTATGCCTCTGTTATTTACAGTGTATAAGTTATACCAAAATCATAATCGATGTCACATGCATCACAACAGGATACATCCATCAGAGCAACCATGCTGCGGCAGGCATCAATGCTGAAGCCTCCAGATTTCAAGTCTCCTAAAAAAAAGAAGTAAGAAAATCGGCATGAACCCTACAATATAGCAGTGCACATATCATTTAAGATTATTACAATGTATTTCAATGTTTACTGAGCTCTAATGCTGTTTGTCAATAGTAGTTTGCAGTCCAAACCTTTCAGGATGTCTTCATTTAGAAGCATCTGGAGCTTCTCAGCGTCCACTTCTTCATACTGGAAATTAATGAAAACAAGATATAATAGACTGTAGTCAACTTTCTCAAAAGCTTTCATTAATGAGTTCTGTCAGCCACATGTTAACAGAAAAAAAAAACTGCCCACACCCAGCTAGAAGACTGCTACTGTATTTGGCAAACTTATGGGTTGCTTGAGTTGTGTTCCGGTCCACCTGACGAATGAACATCCAATGTTCACTCTCCTTTAAGCTCTGTTTTGGTCTCCACCAACTTCTGAGGTAAATAGCTGGCCCATTAGCCACTAAATGCTCCACTATGTTCACCATCTAGCTGCTAACTTTGACTGTTTGCTGTTTGGTGCTGGGAAAGTGCGTGTTACAAAATAAAAAAAACGTCTGCGGCTGAAAATGAGGTTGATGAGGACGATAAGAGAGACCCAAACTGTAAAATTGTGGTTTGTTAAACCAAAAGAATGAGTTGAAAAAAAACACTAAAATGCTCCATAGAGTGCTCCAGGGATGACATATTTTTGTAGGCTAACCAGTAAGTTAGCATCGCCCTGGTTCCCTCGACAGAAAGCCAATGGGATTTTTCCATTGGCTTTTGGATTATTGCAGAAAATAAGCTTTGTGGCAAACACAGGTTTATGATACTGACACATTCTTTCCAGCAAGATAATCCAAACAAATGATAACCACGTTTATGATTTTTGTAGCGTAAATGCAATCGGCAGAAGTAAAAGGCTAACGTTAGGCTAACCGGAAGTGCTAAAATGCTAACTCATAAAGCCAAGGGGAACTGCAGAGTCATGTGATAATTGCTATTATTAATGCTATTATGTTTGTTATTATGACCCCTCTTACTCTATACATAGTTATTTGACCCATAGTATAAAAATATTGATTACTGCAGCTTTAAAGTATGTGAAAAGGGGTGGATTTTTAATAAATTAATAAATCAGTGCAGTTATGCTAGTTATCGAGTATACAAATATTACCTTGTCAGAGTATTGCTTGAAAATGGTTCTCCCCTTCTCGTTTTCCTGCACATTTGGGACCTTTTTGAGCTGGGAATTAAAAGAAGAGAAAGCGTAATTTTACCCCAAATGAAATTTGTCAAAACATATTTCACATAGTATAGTTAGAACACAATATATTATAATAATATGAACACCAAAAACACTGTGATATTATTAAATCTTGCATACCGTTTCAACTGGCTCATTTTTGTAGTCAACCGAATTCTCACTGTCGGGAAAGACCAAAGATGTTCCACGTGGGATTAGTGTACTTTCTTGTTTCTTAATATGAAACACCAGTAATGTGTGACACACGCCATGCAGATTATTTCGGAGAGAGTGAGCATACTAGCTGTGGGTCTCTGTCTTGGAGATGATGGTCAGGATGAAGGAGGCCGTCTCATTGGGACTGAAGGTGGCCGGCACAATCAGGTATTCAGCAGGCTTCAAAAAAAGGAACTCCATCACCTCACGTGCATTCATGTAGGTTTTAGTTTGGGCAACCGGTGCGTTGCTGCTGAAGAACGAGGATGGGAACTTCCCCTTCTGTGTCTTGTACTGTAGTAATAAATATATATATTTCAATCCTCTGCAGTTTATATATTTTACGTGAGTTGCAAAATGTGGATGGAGAAGGTTTATTGTGGGATTGGGATCAAATTATTTCTTACTTGTTCCTTCACCTTGAGGGAAATCAGTGGAAGATGAGTTCATGTTGGGGACAGAAGCAATTCAATAAATGAGTGTCAAACTTTTCAGTTAAAATAATATATCATTACATGCATATATACAGTCACTCAAAATGAAAAGCAGACTCTGACCAAGACTTTAACCTGCCTTGCTGCTATGTTGTCTAACCTACAAAACAGGTTGCATGGACTTTGACTGTGGTCGTCCATTTACTGTGTTTACTTTGATTTACTGCGACCCTCCTTTGACTCCTTGGAATAAACCTGAGATGTTTTGTCAATGGTTGAATGTTGAAAGCCCTCTAAAAACCTGATTAAGTCACTTATCCATTCTCTTACCATTTATACTTCTAAAGTTCTTACAAGCCATAATTATTATTATTGAGTTATAGCCACACATGTGGAATCATACAAATGAAGCTGGCATTTTGTGCCAGAAACATTGGATCTGGCTTTGTGTACTCAATTACTTTTGAATGTGCAATGTCAGCCTCACCAATGGAGCTGCAACAAGTAGGAGTGGGGTATACCAATGTTATAGTCAATAGACCTCCGACAAGGCAGGGTCGTGTAAGTCGCTTCCTCATTTTTCGTGCGTTTTCCTACAAATGTCCAGAAACACGTGACGCACGTGTCAATTTCCGCTCCAGTCTTTTCAAAATAAACTTCCATCTTCGCAGGAAACAACTTAGTTAGGTTTAGTCAACTAAACTACTTAATGAGGAATAGTCTACGAAACTACTTAGTTAGCTTTAGGAAAAGATTGCGGTTTGGCTTAAAAACACCGGAAGTAGTGTTATTTGGGTACGGAAGTTACGTGACAAATAAATCAATGTTGACATCTGGTTTCACACCAGTGTTTTTTAACCCACCCATCCACACCGACCTACTCCCTATGCGGTGTTTGTCGCTCTCCATACTTCCTGGTTCACGTTTACGTGGATTACGGGATATATATACAAATTATCTATAATAATATAATATAAAATCTATAATAGTCCTCATACTGTGGCAGAGACAATAAAGGGTGATATTTACTTCAAATACACAGATTCCAATGTGGAGATTTTCGACCAGGCGCCTGTGCCTCTTGTCAGACTTTTGCATGAGAGATATCAGCACATTTTTCTCGCCCTCTTTCTCCAAACATTCACAGTCAATCTTGACCCGATACTGTGGATTGGTCCAGAAACTGTCTGAAAGACAAAGAGAGCAGTAAGATTTATTTTGCGTTGTATCATTTTACAAAGAGTGGGGTGAGTGATTTGATTATCAAGATTAAAATCAAATGTTATTGGGTGTTACTGATGAACTAAAAAATGAAGTTGAAAGAAAGGCAAGTGGAAACCGTCATCAACCTCATCAAGTCGGACCTGACCTCAAACGTCAGTTTATCTATTACTGAATCTACAGTATCATAGCTTGTACAACCAGGTCTCACAGGAAGGCGTATACATAGCATGATATTACACAGACATTCCGTGATGCATTTTAGGCTTTTCGCGTATCATTCTTACGCCGCTCTTAGCGTGTCATTTGCCACAATAACAGCCGTAGTTAAGTTTAGGAAAAACATCATGATTGGACTTAAAATAAGTACAGAAAACAATGTACAGAAAAGTTCGGAAAACCCATCACAAACGTCACTAATGTAACCAAGAAAACACCAGTCTCGAACAACGGTTTTCTGGTTAAAAGTCCTGTGTTTGTTGGACCCATCCACCTCCCCTCTCGCCCACCCACCGTGAGTGGTCTTTCTCGCTTTTTATTCTACGTCACTAGCTCTGATCGGACCATATTTATTGTGAATATGTTTATATTGCAGTCAGTACAGACTACATGGTGTATAAATGATACGCCAAAAGCAAGAAAGGCACTCTTATTGCACATTAAATGCCTTGCGAATTATCGTGGCATTCATACTCTTTTTTCGTGCGAACGGGCTGGCTTGTAGCAATAGAGCATTTGTGAAATATTTGCTTATTCTGTACCAAATAACCTGCAAAGTCAAGTTGTTGCATGACTTGTGAGAGTTGTTGTGAGAGTTGTTGTGTATTAAAGTTACGTAAGCATGACACAATTCTTTTTATTGCAAATTTTAACTGTCCTACTTTTACTGCATGATGTAATTACTGGTGTGAGCAAGATAAGGTTCTGTGTTAAACAACGTTACAGACAAGTCTTATCTCATCATAACTGCACTTCACACTGTTTGCGGTGCTTTTGTAACTTTATGATGCATTGTTTTGTGCTTGTGACCATCTTGTGCCTGAGTTTTAGCAAATATATGATTAAGAGGTCATATAAAGTAGCCAGCTCTACAGTAGCCAGCTCTATAAACAGCCACATCAACCACACCATCCATGCAATACACATTCACAAAAAAGCATTTGGCTTTTCTTTCAGTTCGTTAAAACTTGAACTCAGATTTAAGATATAATTTGAGCGGGATTATTAATTAAGCAAATTATGTTACTCTGGTGAGTACAAAGCTATGATAACGAAAAAAAACAATGGCTGGAGCTAAAACAAAATGTAAAAGTCGCACAGTTGCACTGATAATTTCTGTAGAGATGTGCTGTAGAGATGTCCTGGCTGACACATCACATTCTACAGACTTAAGAAAACATCTTGTTCGGTACAGATCACACAATAATCATTTTACTATGTTTTTCAGCGAAAATGAGAATAATGATGTAAAAATGATCATTCCCTCTATTATCATAAAATCATATCGCAATTGCAATATCAGTCAAAATCATGTTGCCTTAATATATTATGAGATAAAAAAGGGAACTGGGGTTTCCATA
Source organism: Sebastes umbrosus (assembly GCF_015220745.1). Lineage (NCBI taxonomy): Eukaryota > Metazoa > Chordata > Actinopteri > Perciformes > Sebastidae > Sebastes > Sebastes umbrosus. The sequence continues at coordinate 9,689,965 of NC_051284.1, forward strand.
AATGTTAAGTGTGGATAATGGCTCTGGCCCAAAACACCTTGGTGTTTTCAGAAATTCAACATTAATCTTTTGGTTCTGTACAAACATAATGCTTCTTTTTCATTATTATGTTATTATTATTATTAGCAATTCTCTCTATTGTTTTTGATTATTGTTTACTCTAGTGTTTAGTAATTTTTTTCCACTGCTGCATTTTGCTATTACATTTTGATCCGTGACTTTCTAGACAAAAGGATAATAAAAAAACTAAGGGGGGCGGGGGGAGGATATTCTCGTCTGTTGCAGTGCCAAATTGCCAAATTGTGCATGGTATGACAGGAGCCATTTGCTAGTATTTTAAAATATTATCAATCACACAGTATAGCAAATAATATCTGGTCTTATTAAATTTAAGTCCAGATCTCCTGGAAGTACCTCCATTATTCATGCATCCTCCAGCAGTTGTTCCTGCAACCCATCTGCCCTCATGCACGGAGGTCTTCCAGTGACCAAAGGAGTTTCCACCAAGGAAGTCGGGACACGTGGAGCAGATGTCAAGATCTGTGTAGAACTTACACAAGTCCTCCAAAGTCATCCTGTTGACAACAGAGATTAATTTGGACGTGATGCTGAAACTATGAAGCCCAAAGAAATACAATGCAAGATTCAAATAGGAAAATATATTCCTTCTGTATCAGTTGGGAAAAGAAGCACTTTATTAACTCCTCTTGGGGAAATACATTTTTCCAACTACTTAACGACTAACAGCTCCCTCTGTGTATTTGTGAATTAGTGAGTTTGTGAAGTAACTACAAACAAGCCAGTTCCTCGAGCTGCTTTGTGTCGGAAAAATATATTTACAATCCTGCAACAGACAACTGTCGTTCATTTCAACACAGTAAGCCTGTTGTTGTGTTTCGCCTTGCATCCTAAAATATAACCTAACCACCGCAGTGGAATTTATTTAAAATATGATTTTGTCTCAATTTCTTGAATGTTCAAATATGTTATTTTTTTTTATAATGCTGCATAAGTAGTAGTATTCTATTTGTTGCCATTGTAAAGCATAGTTGTAAATATCTTACGTTTTAAATCTATAACACTTTAGGTATCCACTGCATTGTAGTTTTTACTGTAGTTGCTACAGTGTAGGCAGACAGAACACATCAAACACAAACGTTTCTTACATTTGATAAAACATTCTTACCAAAACTCTCCATCGTCAACCACTGATAGGCACAATTCCCGATCGTTTGCACTCACGGTTTGCCACAGAGATGACCTTGAAGACAGTTTGTCAAGTGAGAGGGGAGACAATATCTTATTATCAGTTCTTTCGAGGAATTCAGAGGCAAGTTGTAACCCCTGTCCCGAGGCTTAGAAACAGGACCTCTCCCTCAACACACATGCAAATACAGCGCAGGTGGTATTTTCTGTGAATGAAAAGCATATGTTATAAGTTGCCTTTAAGGCAGGACAATACAGCGGCTTACTTCACTGGCAAAACCAGTTTAGAATAAACTGGGGAGCTTTTCAGAGCACTGTTTTGACAGGCTTCTCACACTCCTTTTCCAAATGACCTTTTTAAGCCCTTTATGTGCTACCTACAGGAATATACCGTAAAGACAAGGGTGTAAGTTTGCAGTTGGAGGATAGAATTGTCCCTACCAATATTTGAGCGAAGTCATTTGCATTATCTTATCAGACAGAACAGACAGAACAACCTGTAATTATTTCTTACTGCATCTGAATGACGTGAAGTCGCTGGAAACTGACAGCTATGAATAAGACAGCTATCTGTGTGGTTGAGGTGACTGAGAAGGCAGATGAAGTGTATGGAATCAGATCAATCTCAATATTAACTAATGCACACAGAATGATTCACAAATTTATTTTGTGATTTATATATAAATGATTCTCTCCACAAATTATTTTTCAATGCACTCAAAAATAGTATGAATGTAAAACACATAAAGTCCAAGGCTTTAGAGATTAATTAAAATGAAATAATGTATCATTGATGTGAATAGGTGCCATATGCACATTTAAAGAGGTTACTTCCCCAAACAAAAGAAAAAAAGAGGATGGAAGAGTAAATTGTGCCTGCATGCAGAATGTCTGAGAGCCCTACTCCATTATATTCCATTATATTTTGATATTTTGTCACCTGCGCTTGAATTTTGTGTTGTCCTTCATATAAATAAAGACATTTCCACCATAAATTGATAGAGAAACATTCATCAGAATGCAGGAAATGAAGTGTTTGATGCTCAAAATGTTATGGGGGGACGACCCTCCCAGTCCCTCCACTTAGTATTTGTCCCCACCGATGTTGAAATGAAACCTACGCCTTTGCGTAAAGACCACTGAAGTGATTATATTCCAAAAAAGCAAAAGACCAGGTTTACTTATCTCATCATTGGAAAATAATCTCAACATTACTGCAAATCAGAGCCATGTCTCTGTGAAACAGTCGCTCTTACCGATCACTCCAGTCTCCGTTCCACTCTCCTTTGCCCCAAGGGTTCCACAAACGCACCAGGTTCACCGGTCGCCCTCGGCTCATCATCTGACCAGCAATTATCACGGGAGACAGCACCATAGTTATGTAACATGAATGTAAAAATGCAACAAATTAATCCATAAATCATTTGCAAAGGTAAAAGGTACAAAACCTAATTGCTAACTGTTGGTAATATACTCTTTATGATAACTATTAGACAAATGATTGTTGCGTTGTTACTTCCAAATTCCAAGTGCAATAAATGAAGTGTCATTTTTCACCTGTTTCACCCCCGTGATAGTGTAGGCATGAGCTTGGACCAATCCATTTGGCAATAGTTTGTTTTCAGGTGTCTCCTAAAAGCCAAAAACATTGATCAATAAGATAAAGTTGACTTACCTTCGATAAAAAAAATCTACAATATTTTGACATTTTGGGAAATATGCATTTGTACTTTAGAGATAGAGAGTAGATCTACCACCACTCTCATGTCTGTACGGTAAATGTGAAGCTACAGCCAACAGCTGATGCTAGCTTAGCACAAACACTAGAAATGTGATGTTCTTGACCATGACTGGATACTGGACTTCAAGATGGCGGTCATTCCATTTGAATGAAAAATGCTCGCTAAGCGCATAAGTCAAAAGGTTTCTACAGCTTCCGGGTTTGCTACCCACTGCTATCAGTAGTGTTTCCAGCTGGTCCCACCTGTTCAGTCCATAGACTTTACATTAGGATGATAATTTGCAAATATAAATTGCTTAGGCTCTGGGAAAGTTTTTCAAATATAAAACCTCCATGGCTTAAAAAATCATAATACAAAGAGTAAACAGTTTTACAGACAGACCACTTTGACCTGCAAGGAGAGGATCACATGACCGACAGAGGTAGCCGAGCTAGCCGTTTCCCCGTTTCCAGTCTTTGTGCTAAGCTAAGCTAACACCAGCTCCTGGTTGTAGCTTCATGTTTAATAGACAGATACGTCCAGTGTGCGCTCAAATCCTTTGTCCCCCTTGTCCACCAAAGCCCTAAATGGCAAGTTAGCCAGATCCGAACACCTGTACAACGCTGCCTTTTATCTTAATTGTACACATGTACATTTTATGTTATTCTATGTTGATGACGCTGCTTTATTTTACTGCACATAGTGAACTACTGTGAATGACTACAGTGTGTCATATGACGGTCAGTGTGCAATTTGTTGGTTAGTGGCAGTCTATGCAGGGCTTATCAGTCGGTTAAAGTATTTAATCGTGATTAATTGCAAATTAATTAATAAAAATGTTTTAAGTGTTCCAAATGTACCTTAAAGGGAGATTTGTCAAGCATTTAATACTCTTATCAACATGGGAGTGGGCAAATATGCTTGCTTTATACAACTGTATGTATATATTTATTATTGGAAATTACTTAACAACATAAAACAATGACAAATATTGTCCAGAAACCCTCACAGGTACTGCATTTAGCATAAAAAAAATATATGCTCAAATCATAAAATGGCAAACTGCAGCCCAACAGGCAACAACAGCTGTCAGTGTGTCAGTGTGTTGACTTGACTATGACTTGCTCCAAACTGCATGTGATAATCATAAAGTGGGCATGTCTGTAAAGGGGAGACTTGTGGGTACCCATAGAACCCATTTTCATTCACATATCTTGAGGTCAGAGGTCAAGGGACTCCTTTGAAACTGGCCATGACAGTTTTTCCTCGCCAAAATTTAGCACAAGTTTAGAGTGTTATTTAGCCACTGTGACAAGCTAGTATGACATGGTTGGTACCAATGGATTACTTAGGTTTTCTAGTTTCATATGATGCCAGTATCTTCACTCCAGATTTCAAACTGAGCCCGCTACAAGCTAAAAATCGCAAATAACGTAATGCGTTACAGAAATTAGTGGCGTTTAAAACGAATTGGTGTTATCGTGCTAACTTTGACAGCCCTACATCATATATCATCATCACGATAAATGTATATATTTTTCGTGTGGGATGCACCCATCCACCACTTTGACATTTATTTATTTCCGCCACAGACCGGTTAGTCATGTATGTAATTATATGTTGAAACCTGTTTCACTAACATACTGTTAACAATTCATGCAGGAAAAATATGAACCCATCATCATTTCTCCACTTTTCAAGCGACCAAGGCTCGCTCTGCTCGTGGATGCAATGAATCTTTTTTTTGCCTCCAGTGAAGCTCTTCACTTGAGAACTTTAACTTATTTAAATCTGTCTTTTTGTTCAAGTTGAGGTTTAGTTTATTGTACAGCATCTATAATCTATGTGCAGTTTACAAAATAGTTGAAGAAGAACCAGTTAGTGCGTGGTTTTGTATGGTATCTTTGTACTCTTACCCCTTGACGTGTACCACAGCCCATCAGTGACTTGGATTGGCCAGCTCTGCACATCAGCTCCCACAGGTCTCTAGGGTGATCTGACAGCTTGAGACACATGTGAACGCCACCAGTGAAGTCCATCATAGCCTCTGCAGTAGTTCCACAATTCATGTCGGTATAGGAGCCACACACTCTGGCAAAAGTGAATGTGATATTATTGTTACAGATACTCCACATATAAGACAAAACTCATGCTAAGACAACACATTTATGTCTGAGAAACAATATAGTTTTCTTTTTATACTTGGCATAGGCTTTCTCCAGCAAAGCAGGCCAGAACTCATTTTGGTCTTTGGAACGAACAAAGAGTAGTCTCCCATTGATTGTCGGTAGCTTGTCATCAATGACGACGTCCAACCATCTTCCAAATCTCCAGAACTGAGTGGTTAAAAAAAGGTTTCTTTTGAAATAATATGCATTTACTACCAAGTGACTTTTAAAAGTAAAACATGGCAGAGTATGTGTCATGACTTAAGTTTTGTGTCAATGTGTGGTCAGTAATTATTTTTAGGTGTGCCAAAATATTCCTTTTTCCCTTTAATATTCACAGTAAACAATATATTTAAAAGCATTTTATTTCCAAAAATGTAAAGTGCGGTCCACAAGAATTTTGAAAGTGACATCACACACTCATTAAGTCTGATTTGAATCAGTGTTCAATCAAAATACACCACTAAAAATAATAACCAGCTGTGCTGTTAGTACTTACCCTGAAATGGAACAGCCCGCAGTATTTCTCATCAAATGTTTGATCAACAGGGACAACTTTTTCGAGGACATCGTTCTGGAATGTCAGAGCCCCGATAGACGCAAGAAACCAGCAGTTTCCTGAGTAAAAAATAGTTATTGAGTTGAAAGAGAGATAAGGAGGCCCAACAATAAAAAAAATTATGAATGAAGAAATTTCCCTACCAAGTTTTCCTTGACCAAAGTCAAACCTGGAGATCCCGTCAAGTACGAAGGCTGGATTAGGAGCAAATTTCTGAAACAGAGGGAATGTTAACGAGTCAAAAACTATTATAATATATTATAATAAAAATATTTAAATATATATAAAAATATTATTAAAAAAATGTTCACGTTTATCTTAATGCAATGCAATTCATAATGGTATTTGATTTGCACAAATGTACATGTGAGTATTGTATTTAGATAGGTTCAGATTTTCTTCAATTTCTATCAACTAATATTGAAAACGTCACATATCAATGCAGTAAGGGACTGTACAAAAATGATTAGCATGGAATGGTGGGATCAGCCTACCTTTGTGAGATTTATTGTGTATAAAACCCCAAATACATAAAATACAACAGAACAGATTAGGACTATACTCATATCGCTGTTTCAAGGCCTTATTTTTCCCATTATAATTAACCTGTGGTTAATAGGACAAATATATCTATTTTAGAAACACAGAACACACAACAATCTTTATTCATTAATGATTGATTTATCAAACAGCACAATAAAGCTGAATGTGTCATGTGAAGCTATAAGCCAAATTACTATGGTCTCATGGGTGATCTGACCACATACTTCATCGTCTGTTCTTCCAGGGTTAGCTAAAATGTAATCAAGACACTTATTTTAATTATTAATGAATCGATATTATTGTTTATACTGTTATCGTTTTTGGATATCTAAGGGGAGGATGTTGAAGTCAGAGGAGTGTCCAAAGAAAATGTAATAATCCTGGGCAGGGCCATGACTTTTTAAAAAGTGAAATATAATGTTTAGGGATGTCACGGTGAGGACATTTTCCCCAACGGTTAATAAACTTGTGACAACACCGGACATTTTTATAAGAACAGATGTGAGAGCTTACTTTGATCTTTAACGTTGTCTGGCCTCTCCGGTCGAGCTTTCGCGTACCCCGATTGTGAGTGCTCCGTCCTCCGCACAGCGATTGCCTCATTAATGTTATGGTTCCCTTTTATCATTGGGTTTAAATCCCAAATATTTCGAAATAGGTACTTTTGCTTTTCGCTTTGACAGAAAATCATCGGCCATCGTCTTTTCTGTCAACTCTCTCGTCCCGTGTGTGAAATCTGACTCCTGCTACTGTGCATGCGGAGCAGACACTTTCACTTGCTGTTCGTAGTGTCCGTCGTCCGACTGATAACATGGCGCTGATATGCGAAAATGAACTAAATGGGTTTTATTTTAAAAAAAAAAGAAAAGCGAAACGACGGCAGGGGCGGTGGACAAGTAATGTAATCGGTGAATGCCCGAACACTGGTAACACAGACTACTGCGGCAAGCCTAATAAGGCTTAGCTCCCCCTCCCGACTCCAATCATTTTTGTACAGTGCCTAAACATATACCCTCAAAATGTTGTGTTGAGAATTGTCAGGTTTGTTTTTGACTTCTAATTTATATTCCAAAATAATTCATGAAACTGTAAATATAGCCACAACCAGCAGCTAGTAGGACAGAAATAATAAAAAAAAAAAAAGTAAAAAGAAAACAAAAACTTTACGGGTTCTTTTCTGCTTCTGTTTAACCCTTCCAAAACACTCACCGCTGGTCTCAGCCACACCACCTGTGCCATGTCAGAATGGCTCAGTATCCCTTGGCCGAGGGAGTTCCTGTCGGGGGGGAACATGTCATCAATGTACCGTACTCCTCGGCCGATGCAGAACTGTTTCAGCTGCTGGTAGTCTTGGTTGAAGAACTTGTCAGGGTTGGCGAAGCTCCCATAACCTTCTTGCTTCTGGCGAGCCTCCATAATGTTCAGACACACGCCGGGAGGAGGCATTGCTGAAGCGTTTGGGCTCTGTTGAGGAAAATGAGATCCAGAACTATTTTGGCATTTACAATCATTTTGCATGCAAATTTGAGACATGCAGATAAACGAGAAATGAAAGGCCAACATACAGTAAAAATAAGGTTTTCGTCCACCACAAGCGGTCCAAACTCTCCTATCAGTGAGGTCGAGATCAGCGGTGGTGGAAAGTAACTAAGTACATTTACTTACTGTACTTGAGTACAATTTTAAGGTACTTGTACTTTACTTGAGTATGTCCATTTTCTGCTATACGTTCTTCTACTCCACTACATCTCAGAGGCATTTTTTAACTTTAGTTAATTGGCAGATTCAGATTAATAATACAAAATATTATCAACAAATAAAGTATGACGTATTAACTTGGATAAAGATAGGACTTTGTTGATCCCTTTGTGAAATTCACAAAATACCCAGCAGTGTATATAATAAAAAAATAAATTCCACAAGTAGTATACCTTTTAATGCATCAATAATTATAATTCAATAATATAATATATGTTATTGTGAAATTCTTTAAAAAAAAAATGTTGTAACTTTTTACAGGTATAAATCTACCGGGTCTTCTAAGAATTACACTTAAGAAAACTCAAAAGAGCCAAGAAAGAAGGCGCGAAAACGTGAGCAGGAATCACAAGTTATATTATTTTGTAATAACATAATTGCATTCATTTTAAAAGTTTGTTTTATTTGTACAAAATTCCTAACGTCTCCAGTAGCATTTAATGTCCAATGAAAAATTTGCAATATATAAATATGAATTTGGCTTAAAATTAATCAAAAAGAAAATTATACTGTAGCAGGAAGCAAATTCTGCTGCTGGTAGATTAAATACTAGATGTACAAGACAGACAATGAAGACGAATGTTGTTTGCACTCTTCAAAAATAAGATAAAATAGAAGACAAATGATGTAACATCCTATCAAATCTACAAATGCAAATAATATGCTAAAACTAGCATAATTTGGAAATACTATTAATTTCAAATCAGTATTTGAAAGTAATACATGAGCAATAATATTATTTGTCTTAATATTATTTTGATGGTATGGTAAGAGTTTTTTTGTTGTTATCTTTTACTTAAGTTCAAGATTTCAGTCTTAACAGTTTGCTAAATACAGGCCAGGCGATTATAAAGCCCATAGTACATAATTTACATTATTTTAATACTCATCAAACCATTCAGAGACCCTTTGTGGCCTGTATGGAAGCATGTGCATTTCCTTCTCCGATTCACCTGATTGTTGTTGTTATTGTTTTATTTTAATTTATATGTTGCTATTTTATTACTTTTATTTTGTTATAGCTTTGTATGTTTGTTTTTTTTATTTGTTTTTATGTGAAACACTTTGTAACTTTATTTTGATATGTGCTATATAAAGATATTATACAAAAATTACAGCAGTCTAATAGAAAACCTATTCTTCCTTTATGTATTATAAAACATATTACCATTTGTAGAAATATTAATATTATATTTAGGAGCTCAAAAAATATCTTCATACTATATCACTACACAGTGTAAAGTAAAAAAGTACAGCATTTATTCTTAAGACAACTTTGTCACTAGAAACCACATATATTCAGTCTCTTAAAGTGTAAACTAGAACATGTAAACATGTAATGCTTTGTTGCCTACAGCAAAAGGCATTGCACTAGGCCAGGCTACATGTCAATATGCAACAATAAAATGTGAAATCTGAATCAATCTTTGAAATATGATTGTCTTTTGAAGCTCTTACCTCAACGGCTTGAGAGAGAAACTGTGAGTGGATCTGCAGGTGAGAGCCGGAGAGGCTTAGTCACTTTTAAAATGCTGTAAATGCCAGAGGCTACCGGGGCATGGAGGGGTGTAAATTTCTTAGGAAAATATTTAATTTACCTTTGAACAAAGCTGGCTGTGGTCTCTTGCAGCGTAATCTTGTACCGCCGTTAGCTACAGTATGACATGCAGAGAGAGAGAGAGAGTTTCATTTTGAACTGGTTTGTTTATGTGTTTTTTAGTTTATTATAGGCATATTTATCTTCAGAGCTGATCTTCACAGGGGTTGTCAATGATTAATCAAGACAAAAAGCTTTCACATTAACCATCTGGCTTTTGACTGCCAGTGTTTACCAAAGGTTTTGATACTGTGGTTAAGGTCAGGTCCGTTTATCTTCACATAATATCTGTGGTGGCATTAATAAACCGAAATTAGCCAATAAGTCAACATGCAGCCAGCAGCTAACCTCTTTGACCTAGCAATGATTGATTTCATGGAAAGAACTGATGATAGGTTCCAATATCCATAATCATGTGTGTTTGTTTGTGTGTGTGTGCGCGCGCACATGCGCATGCGCAAGTGCATGTGTCTGTCAGGCATCATAAACCAAAACTGTAAGCAGTAAGAGCTTAAAGGGACTGTTTGTAACTTCTTACACGTATACATCACCCGGGTCGGTGTCCCATGCGCGCTCGCGTGTTGCTACGCTGTTCAGACTCAGACTCCAACACAAACTACACGGAAGCACCAAAACCACAAAGTTCTATCTAGTGAGGCCCGTCTTGCAAAACAGTGTTGGACGCGGTTGGAGGACGCGGGGAGACCATAGCTTTGGTCTCCAGGGCCGGAGTCTCTGCTGTACTCTGCTCCTCTGCCTGCCTGCTTGCCTTCACTCAGCTCGCTCCACCTCACGTGCATGCGCTCTCACTACACACTGCAGAAGAGTTCGTTTAGCTCTGAGAATATCTAGTGAATGTACAGTGGACGTTTGTGCAGAAATAAATGCTGCAGCTCCTCCAGACTAACAAAGGTTTACCGTGTCTTGTGAAGTGACGGGGCTCCGCAACGAGTTACGTTATCGTCTCCGACCGGGTTCCTGTGTCTCCCCTATTTCGTCCGACCGCGGTCGGGAGGCTGAAGCAGGAAAAGCCAACACTAGGATCAGCATTGATTCACTGAGAGACCTTCGTCTGGTCAGCTAACATTACTGCCAAGCAGGTGAAATATAGAGTGATATTGTGGATTTAATTGACGTGTGTCACCTCACTGTTTTGAGCAATGCTCGTTCATGTGAGCACAAGCGCAAACCCGATGCTGACTTTCGTTGACTAAACGGCCACAGGTGTCGCTGTTAACAAGCATTTCTGATTCTTACAAACAGTCCCTCTAATAATTAAACGTTAGTAACTTCTTAAATTTTTGAAACTTCTTACATGTATAAATCGGGTTGGTGTCCCATGCCCATGCTCGTGTCCCAAATGAAAAATGTAACGCGTTATATTTTGAAAGGGCAAAGGATAAAGTAAAAAAGAAGCCTTGATGCATGTGGGAAAAATAGGTCACTGCAGCAGTCTTTGTGATGACATCCCTTTTACACTGTGTAAACAAAGATGCACTATCTCGGTGTACCGTACTCTTTTGTCTGCAACTTGTCTTGCTGATATATAGCTTGATGTTTGGCTTCATTTTTGTGCTTTACATATCAAAATTAATTTTTCTTGTACTCTTCATTTCAATAATCCACGCTTCTCCTATGTGTTTTTACTCCTTAATTTCACCACTGTTAAAGATAATGTTGTTTGTCGTTTGTTTCCATATTACTGACTGAAGTCTTCCAAGGTAATGCTTGCTCCTTGTGCAAATAGGAAACACACAAAGCTCAGCAAACAATAGACAACAATAGGATTTGTTTTTTAATGGTGTGGTGAAGCCATGTTGTGCCCCTGGGTCAAGTGTTTGACTGCTGCTTATTAATGTCAGGAGATATTTGCAATAAGATTAGAACACTTCTCAAGAAGTGGCGCCCCAATTCTCCAGAAGGAGAAACTCCTTAGGGTTCATTTGAATTTTAGTGGTTAACACAGCTGCTGGATGATATCAATACATGTTTTCACATGTACAGGCTGACTGCCTCCAGCTCTCAGTGATACAGAAGCTGCTGTGCCACTAGTGTAAAGCCCACTGCCCAGGCGGGGTCTTCACTATTTTTTTCCCCCATGGGAGCCACACTGTCAATAGGAGAGACACTTTTACAAAACACCAAAAACCACACAATTTTGGGTGCATGATTTTGGAAATGGCAAAAAGTTACTTTGCTTGGTACCGGAGGGGGTTTGGTGGCACATTAAACACAAATGGTTGGATCCGCGGAGGACGAATAAAAAAAATATTTGTTCATTCCTCTGTTCATCTTGTATGAACTCATAACTTTCTTTCGTTTTTTTTTACTCTGACCACCTGTCGTCTGCCTGCTATAGGCCACTCCCTCCATTTGATTTGCAACTTTGTTTTATTAGATGTCCATCAATTTGTATTGTTTGTACACTACATGCTAGCCAGCACGAGACCTTAGCCGAGCTAACGCTACTCGACGAGTAGGGATGTCACGAGAACAGATACTTCGGTACCAACTCGGTACCAAAATTCGAAAAATGTGGCTGTACTCGTTTTCTTCGGTACCAAAGGTACCAAACGATGCCTGTAATTGTCATTTGGTACCGGAGTGGAGGTACTGGAAATGCGATTCTTCCGGATCTAATGGGGGCAATATACGTTTACAAGTGTTCTCATCTGCCGTGAAATGAAGGAAGAAGAAGAACGCCATAACAGCATGGAAAAAAACAACAACACGAGACGTGAAAGATGGCAGTTGCTGCAGCGCTACCTCCGCCTCAACTCGTAGAGAAAACAAATAGCAAGAGTCGGGTATGGAAGTACTTTGCGCTCGAGGCGGATTTACAAGGAGTAATAATAGATTCGTAAAAAACAGTATGCGGTGCAGTAACGGTGCCGTCGTACTTTTCTTTCCAAAGGAGGAAATACTTCCAATTTAGCAAAGCACCTCAAAGACAGACATCCAGACATTATTGTTGGTTTTAAATACTTGAAGGCTACATGCCACTGTTCTGTTTTGCAATGTTAATAGACATTTCTTTTTATTTATTACTTAAGGCTACATGCCTCTGTTTTTTGTAATGTTCAAATGTTTTAATAAAGGAGTGCGTGTTGAATTACATGGGATTTATTGTTTTTTTTACCGTGGTATCGAATTGGTATTGAGAATCGTGTAAATTCACTGGTATTGGTATCGACTACTAGATTTCTGGTACCGTGACATCCATAGTCCTGCAAGCTGATTCTTGTATAATAGTCCTCTCCCCTGTTCAAGACATGTTGAACACTGTGTGAACTGTTGGACTTTAATTGGACGGTTCACAAAACCGATTTTCCCACTTGACCCCCTGTAGAGATAGTTTGGGTTTTATTTGCCCAGGTTGTGAGATTTCTGTCTGAAATTTCCTTCACCCCAATACATAGGAGGTAAATGGAATTCTATTTGTAGGATTCACAACATTAAAAAAATAAAAATTAGAAAGGTCCTGTTTATTCTGTATAATCCACATACCCCATTGTGAAAAGGAACTACTTCCTTCTGAAGCAATAATCCCTATAAATGTCAACATTGTTGTGCATTAACTACCACTTGGCTGGCTTGCCATGGCAGTTGGCCCACACATTTATTTGATCTTTTATAATGTGCTTCTTTGGCACTTGGTTTCGATGTTTTTAACGTTTTATGTAAAGCGCTTTGAATTGCATTGTTGCGTAAATGTACTATATAAATATACTTGCCTTGCCTTCTCTATATTCAGTTGAAATCATTGATGCTGGTTAGAATGAATGGATGAATGTCTGTAAAAAATGTCATGGAAATCCAATAGTTTTTGAGATATTTTAGTCTGGACCAAAGCGACTGACAGATCGACATTGCCATCCCTAGAGCCTAAAAGCTGCCAAGTCAAACCCATCTATGCAGCTTTACTTGCATACTTGTAGATTACACTGAGAAATTCAGTGGTGGAAGAAGTATTCAGACTCTTTACTTAAGTAAAAGGAGTGATACAACCATGTACAAATAGCTCATTACTGTACAAGGAAAAGTCCTGCATTCCAGAGCTGATGTCCATCTTGTTTATTGCTGCTGTGTGTCGTGGCTCCAGTTAGACTCTGGTAGGATTTGAATGATTTTACCTTGTCTGGAAATTCCTGAAAAACACAGAGGACACAGAGGATAATAAGGTTTTAACCTGATATGATATTAGATAGAAATGGAAGCATCTGTCTATAGGGATTTCTTTGAAGTAACTGCCTATGTGAGCTCAATGGGTGGAGGACTGTCTTACTCTGTTTCCTGTGATTGTAGTTGGGGTACTTCCTGTGTTTAGACAAATGCAGGAAATGTTGTCTGGATTCGCATGAATGTCCTTGGCACTAGCAAAACAGTACATTCAGGGTACTTAAACTCACACAGGTGATACACATACAAACATAATAAAGTGTACCCAACGCCATAATATTTTAGACTTGACTGTTTGACTGTTTTAGTTCAGTTTGCATGGCTGTCCATTCACCTGAAGGGCAAACAAAGCCAAGGGTTAGTACAGCATGGAAAAACTGCATTGTTACTAGTTTTTGTATGTATTTATTAAGTAAATATAAGGAGTTTATTTATTTTTTTTTTTAAAAAAAAGGCGCCTTGATGACTAAATTGCTATTTGAAAGAACAATCATACTTTCTTCTGTTTTTATGCCTGCTCACCGGAGTTGTTCGTCCATACGTCTGTCCGTCCATACGTCCATTTGGTCCCTCTGGTCCATTCTCGTGAATGCGATATCTCAGGAACGCCTGGAGGGAATTTCTTCAAATTTGGCAAAAAAGTCCACTTGGATTCAATGGATGGACTGATTAGATTGTTGGTGGTCAAAGGTCACTGTGACCTTACATCCATCCCATTCTTGTGAAAGTGGCAACTTAGGAATGCCTTAAGCAAATTTCTTCAAATTTGGCACAAACATCTACTTGGACTCAATGATGACCTGATTAGATTTTGGTGGTCAAAGGTCAAGGTCACAGTCACAGTTTGTGACTCACAAAACACATTTTTCGGCCATAATGCAAGAATTCATATGCTAATTATGTCAATTTCACACAAATGTCTAATAGGATAAAGTGATGAAGTGATGACATTTTGGACAGACATGGATGTTAACTGGTTGGCGGAGGCATACAACAGCAAGGCGGTAATTCTAGTTTTACTTTCTGTAGTCATACATAGCTTATACACTCCCACATCTCCCATAATTTCCGCAAGGAAGGCTCTGTACCAATCTTTATGAAATAAATTCATACCTTATCTCTCAATTTGGGTACTACTACAGAAGTAAATCATAAAAGGTTTTATCTTTACTGATGATCAAACAGTTAGAGACACAATAAATAAATGATTAAACTTTACACACCTTTATGCAGATAGTATGGGCAATAAGGTAATAAATGATTTATGACACTGACTGGGTGATATTAAATAATAAAGTGAGGGTGGACTGTAGTCCCTGTGGCAGCAGGGTGGCAAAGGTCACAGGTTCATTCTCTCCAGCAGCTATTATGCGTCCATCCACAGCGTCCATTTGTAATGTCAAAGTGTCTCTGAGACTCTGACCCCTGCATGCTCATGCATTGTAAGGCACCACAATCAAGGGAGTCAGCTTAAATGCCAAAAGCCTACTGGGGCCGGAGACATCTGGAGAAGCAGTCAAAACACTGCGGAGCCTGCCATTGTTTTTAATTTCAAAACGGAAGTGGTCAGCGGGGGAGAAAAAAAAGAACCCATAACTGCTGCTAAACATGGTTTCCGTCTTTAGTTTGTGTCCCAAACAGGATGCATGAGCATGAATGTTAGTCTGAGACCCATACCACTTGTTTTTGGCTGCGAATGGACGACCACGTATTGGTCACATTTCAGCTCCAAATCTCCCAGAGACCTTCTGGATATCAGCTAATTTGCTGACCTCTATGGCAATTATGTTGTGGATTTTTCTGCTGCAGCTCATCAACAGCTTTGAGGGTTTATCTGGAGCCGAACATGCAACGCTGTGCACCCATAATGCCTGTTTCACCCTGCATATGGTCAAGCTGAGCTTTGAGGATGCCCATAAGCACTGTGTCGAAAAAGGAGGTCATCTGAATACAGTGAGAGATGGAGAGGAAGAGGATGTGCTGCGCTCGCTTCTCTCGCGGATCCAAAGACACCGTCCGGACAGGGCGCATAAATTTTGGATTGGATTAAGACTGCACAGAAGGGACTGTGTGTTGGCTGACAAGACTCTCAGGGGGTTTAAGTGGGTATCTGGGGAGGAAGAGTCCCACTACTCCAACTGGGAAAAAGAACCTGTCACCACATGCACAGAGGAGAGATGTGTAAAGGTTCATTACACCATATTAGGTCAGAACCAACTGAAATGGACTGCTGGAACTTGCAAAAGCCCTGCTTTTTATGCATGTAAGTTTTATTTTAAGGGAATGTGCAAACCTTTGGCTCTGTTGGGGCCTGGACAAATCGCCTACACAGCGCCCTTCTCAGAAGAGTCACAAAGAAGTGAAATGCAATCATTTCCCCTTGGAACATATGCTGATATTTCATGTAATGACCAAGAGCCTCAATACTCCGTGTGCATGGGGATAGATGGCATCTATCGTTGGAATGTCCCTGGTCCATTTTGCAAAACAGGGAAGCAAAATTGCAAGGTAAACAATGGCGGATGTGAACATTTGTGCCACCAGGATGCGGATGAGGTTCGATGCTTTTGCAAAGAAGGTTACGACCTGGATGAGGATGGACTCACTTGCAGGATAAAAGACTTGTGCGGCGCCGACACCTGTGAGCATCGGTGCGTGATGAGGGAGTCTGGGTATTCCTGCAAATGTCCAGATGGGTTCGAACTAGATGCAAACCAGCGGAACTGCTCTGACACAGATGAGTGCCAGTCACAAGCTTGCGGGCATCATTTGTGCGTAAATACGCACGGCAGTTACACGTGTGCGTGCAAAGGCGGCTACGAAATGGTCAATGGTAAATGCACCGATGTGGATGAGTGCACGCAAACAAGATGCGAGCACGGCTGCTCAAACAAAATCGGATCCTTCTCTTGTCACTGCAACGAAGGCTTCACTTTGTCCGACGATGGCCACTCCTGTGCGGACATTGACGAATGCGTCAGTAATCTCTGTCAGTTCAAATGCGTCAATACCATAGGCAGCTTCTTGTGCACCTGCCCGCAAGGCTTCCACATGGAGACCGATGGATCGACCTGTGCTCCAGACGTGACAGAAACATCAGCTGCTTCATCAGATGACCCAGCTGAGGAGGAAACACAAGAAAACTTCACTGAGTCTTTAACCAGAACCACAGTGGAGCTCCAACACCAGTCGCCTCACACTGACGCGCCACTTCCAGACCTGGTTAACGTTACGCACCGTGGTCATCAGGGCAACACATCCTTGGTGACAGCCAAGTCAGTTAATTCCAGGGTGATCGTCTGCGTCCTCGGTTCAGTCATTCCTCTGCTGCTTTTGGTGGCGGTGACTCTGGCTATTGCGATTTTTCGATGCAGTCGCACCAAAAAAGAAGTCAAGAAAAACGCCACTACTGATGGCTACTGTTGGGTGCCCTCTGGTTTGGATCCTCGTTTAGAGAAACTGTATGAGTCCATCTTGACTGATGACCTATGACCTGATAGTGATGGAGAACACTGTCTGCATGGATTATCATGCTTATTTATGTAATTTATGTTCATGCAACCTCTCTAGGTTAGGCTGTTGTAAAAGCATTACATATCAAATCAATAGTAAAAAAAAATATGGTGACTTTGGCATGAAGTAGCAAAGTGTAAATCTGCGTAGCCTAGGCTCTGTTTTGCAAAAGGGCTGTTACAGTATGGCGGGGATGTGAGGGGCTCTGTATAATGAGGGTGACTGGGTGTAGAGTACTCATAGTTTAGACTGGGTGCCAGATTGTTCCAGAAAGTTTTGATTTGAGTTTAAGGAGACACACCCCTGGCAAAACATTGTTTTTCATGCACTGGTCCATTTTGAGATTTTGTGATATTTTGCTTCCATAGTATGTTTTCTTTCAGACTACTGTAAAGAAAACATCCAAAATATACATTTAGATGTTTATTTTACTGCACTTTTTCAATTTGCATCTGTAGATTTCTCCTAAATTCACCAAAAATTAGCATTAGATAATGCCTCATTTGCATATTTAAACATAACATTTTAAAAACTTGTAATACAAAAAATATTGTTCTTAGTCTAAGCAACCAACTGGGGAAGTTTCATGGAGATATTTATTAGTCAAAGATTTTTACCATATTCACCTGTGGTGTCTTGCGAAATGTATGAGATTTTACAGTACATATCTTTAAAGGATGAGTTTATCTCCACTTCAGTAGCACTTACATTTTCATTTCTATCTATATTCTGAAGGTTTTTACTGAGGAGTTTGTTCATATATCATTCATAACTTGATTTATTGAACATTTTATTCCTAAAAACATGGCGGAAATGTTTTTTTATGGCTGCTGACAGTATTTTCTGATTTATGGAGTGATAAAAAGAGATGTTCAAAATCCCCTCTGGAAAAACCTTTGACTCTGATATGTCAACAAAATGAAACAAGAATTTTGAACCTGGCTTTTTTCCAATGTTCGCATTTCTGTTCTGGAAATGTATGCAAATTAGCACAAATTTGATAAAGACAGTGCCTCATTTGCATAGTTAAACATAACATTTCAGAAAACTTGTAATGCAAAAAATACTTGTGTTAATGTAAGTAATCAATTGGGGAAGTTTCATGGTGATCTATTCATGGTGTTCTTTTCAACCTGTGATTAACTCCAGGCCCAACAACATTGTTGTCTTTACCACATCATTCAGATGACATAAAAAAAATTATACAGTACGTTCACCTTTAAATACCACATGGCAGAGATGGAATCAGTATTCAGATAGTTTACTTAAACCTGTAATAACTGACTTTACTTGCTGAATGGAGTTTGCACATCTGATGCTGGTGTAAATATAATGTAATGATAAACACATGTACGTCAGAGTATCAAATGAATATACTGTATATTATGTGATGATAACAAAAACAAAATAAATAGTTTGTTCTGAAATATGAATAGGTTTTGTTCCTGTATTTGCATATGATGATCCTTGCTTTCACCAACATAGGAAAAGGGCCAGTAGTCTAACTTTATCTCATTTCCTTCCTGTCGTTAACTCAGTCATTGTCCTTATGGGGTGTTGCTTCCGGAGTTCGGTAGCCCCAGGCTCTAAGTCCTCCATAACTTTAGTCAGCCAACATTATCAGATGATCTCCTGCACGACATCATGGCCTGCTTGCAACTAACTGTGCTTGTGCCAGCGAAGGTAATAACTATTTTGATGTCAGTGATGTTTTTCTCGTTTATTAAGACAGGATTTGGCATGAAACAGACTGATGTCTGTAGGCCATTTTGTACTGGGAGTGACTGCATAACTTTAAACCAAGATCGCGTGGATTTCCAAACTGCTGAGGAAGCATGCCGTGACAGGAGCGGGGAACTATTGACATTTCAGTCTGAGACAGATGAGAGCAACCTTGACATTTTGAGTCAAGAATTATATGGGAACTTCTGGATTGGACTGCATTTACCAGCTGCCGCTTGCAGCGACCTCTCAGCGCCACTGAGAGGCTATGAGTGGACGTCTGGTAGTGTGCACAGCAGCTTTATTCCATCCTTCAGCACCTGGAAAGACAGTGTTAAAGTGTGCTCTCCACGCTGTGTATCCATTTCAAACAACCAGAAGTGGACAGAGAGGCCGTGCTCGGACAAAACCGACGGGTTTCTGTGCAAAACAAAGCACAAAGATGCATGCCAGGCACGGGGATTATCAAATCCAGATGTTATCCCAAGCTCTGACGGCTGTTCAGGTGGTCATTGTGAGCATACATGCACAGATGCAAAAGGAGGTTACATATGCTCTTGTTTCAGAGGTTATATCCCAGACAGAAAGAACCCCGGGCGGTGCAAATTGCACTGTGCACAAGAGAAATGCCCCGCGGTATGTGAGAGAAACGCCGACCCATGCTTCTGTGCTGACGGCTTTCTATTGATTGAAACATTTTGCGAGGACATCGATGAATGTTCCAACGATGGATGCGATCAAGACTGCAGCAACACTTTTGGAAGTTATGTGTGCTCCTGCCGAGAAGGATTTGTACTGAAAGATGAAGTGAAATGCATCAAAGCGAAGGGCGGTGTCATAGGTTTTGTAAAACCAGCCCCCAGTAATCACACACTGAAGGGTTCTTCTGCGCCTGCTGGTGGTTTTCTCTGGATATGGATTTTACTTGTCGTGGCTGTGGCAGTGTTTGTAATTATGTTAAGGTTTTATGTTGTTAAGCGTCAGAAGCACAGAGAACAAAACTCCAGTCAGTCTGCTGCTCCTGTGGACAATATTGAGGGTTAATCCAGTCCAAACAATGATGATCACCAACTCCACCAACTAGAGTTTGTGAGTCTCCATTATCATTTATCAGGTGGCTGCAGTGGGTAACTTCTCAGGATAAACTCTTTTTAGTAACTGATTTTTGAATCTAGGTGATGCATTATAAAATATAACTAATATGCATTAATATGAATACATTTTAAATGAAGCGGCAGGGCTATTAATACACTTTCAGAAGTGGCTGGACTGGTCCACTCAGTTTCTCATATACATAATTAAAAGCAAAAGGAAAACACCTCATTAAGTCATTTCAAATTTTGTCTCGAATAAAGCACATACTTGTGTATAAATATACAAGCTGTATTATGCAATTGCAGCATTAACATATCAAACATGTTTTCATGTTTCAGTTGATATACTGTTTGGTTGTTGGAAAATCTTGACTGTTGTCATTTTATGAGTTCAACATACATGTTTCATAAACAAAATGCTAATCTGCAAAGCAGTTATTGAGTGAAGCTGTCAGATAAACAGTCAGCAACAGTAGAGCAAAAAGTAAAAATGGAGTTGAGCGGAGAAAAGTCTCACAAAAATGGAAATCCTCAGGGAGAGTTCTCCTTAAAATGTAAAACTAAATGTGTTCTTTTCAACACTGACTTTTTCTTTGAACATGTGTAATATGTGAGCATTTAACTGTTTGTAAAATATGAGTTTTGAAGTACATATGAAGTGGTCTATAATATGGGACACTGTGGGTGATTTGAAGTGTCATTTTGTGTTGATTTTATGTATCATGACATGAAATTAAAATCTGAATTCATTCATAACAAGTCATTGCTTTCGTCATTCTTGCTCTTAGAGTGCCACCTACTGGTCTGTTGTACACATTGGTGAAAAGGGGGGGAACCAGTTACACAACAGTCACATTCTGTATATGTGGCCTTCTGATTTCCTAACAAATATTTTTATTTATTAAACACATAAACTGTTAGGCGTGCATGCTTGCTTTTAGTGAATCCTTATGTTGTTAATGATTATTTAAGGAAAGATTATTGCTCATTTCAATACTTGAAGACCTTCAGACAACCAGCATTTTTTTTTCTGGACATTACATTTCAAAAAGCAAAATAGGCTGTTTTGATATGCCACATTGGGGAAAGCACAGAAAACAAATAATAGAATGATTTATGCTAATTTATTGAAATTAATATTTTATTTTATTTAAATAAATTGAAAACATGGTTTACGGGTCCTTGTATTGTGTATGCTGGCTCACTGTTGCACTGCCATGACTTACTGGGACATCTGAATAGAACAGAGCCTTCCTTAATGTTATTAGTAACACCTTTGTTATTATGATAAGTCATATTGTCTTCTGTGAAAACAAGGCCTGTTGCATTATTTCTGTATTGTTAAATGTTGTCATCTGGTTTAAATTTTCCATTTAATCCGCCTTCCTTCCAAAACTTAAAGGCAGGGTTGACGATGTTCTCCAGTATACACTATTTGTTATATTGGTTGAAATGGTCTTTACACCCCGACAGCGATCCATTACTGATGAGCTCTGAAAAAAGACCGGAAAACAGCCGTCATCTGTAGCTGCTGTAATCCTGTAAAAACGTTGACCAATCACTGCCTCGCGGTGCGCTTGGAAAGAACCAATCAGATGCCTCCCTGCTCGTACTCTACCCTTGGTGTGCACCAGCCTGAACTCAAAGCACGTCACCGCCGCGAGTTTCCTGGAGAATGGAAGAGAAAACTCAGCCAAAAGTAGCACTGCCGCAGTTACTTGTCATGAGGTGGCGTTGTTGAGTTGAGGTCCTCTCTCCGCTCTGTGTGCTCATGCATGTGTGTGGAGGGCGTTGCCTTGGAAGGAGCCCCAGGTCACGGCTCTGGATCAGTGTTACTGAGAATAGCGAAAGTTGAAAGTGACCTTTTTTTCATTATTTGCCCAAACCCTAAACAGGTTTTACTGCCTACTGAGTAAACAGTATCCACTTCCTGCAGTGTTGATGCTTTAAATCTTATTCTTGTAGCAACTGCCAGCACTACTGGATTTATATTGGATGGACCCTGTACATAGCCATTGGGCCCCTGCCTGCATCCACGGTTATTCATTCTAGTATCTTTGTGGGCCCTCCTCACGAGGGCCCTGTGTACTCCGTCACCTTATTCCCCCAGTCCAACTATGACTTTCATTTACAGATTCAATGCATTGTTCTTAGATATTCAGATATTTTCTCATTGGCTTTGCGTTCCAAGATTTGTTATACTCTTTTAAGGATGGAAAGACCTGAAAATGAAAGGAAGAACAGCTAAAAACAGCCCATATAGTTTGTCTTTGCTTCTCCATCTCTTCCTTGTAGGATGCCCACGATGAGCTGCTAATTGTACAGTTTTACAAAGCTGTGCAAATAGAGTATTTATTTTACAGTTTACACTTTTCTGGACTTTTTGGACCCCTCTCCATCTTCATCTGATGCTCTCCAATATCCCTCATCTCCTCCACATCATCATCATCACTCTGGCAATGTAGTCTGACACCCCTGAACCAGTCCTCCCTTTGTGTGGGTGAATTTAGTCACCAGTCTGCCAGCTGAAGGTAGTTGACAAAGTCATTCAGTACACTGTCACAACAGTAACTTTAGCTACGGATATCTTGTTGCAGTTCCTAACAGCTGCCACTAGATATTACTATTGAGACATATTTTACTGATAGTCACTAATTACTGTACTACCTATTCAAAATGACCTACAACAGAGTTGCCACTCCCTGTAGTTCCAGAAACAATGAGCACTGAAATCTGCCCATTACAGTTTTTCCTCAATTGCTTTGGTTAATTTTTTTAAACAGCCTTAACCTTCTCTAAACTGTGAGTGCAATTGTCACAACTGTTTCATGTGACATCACAACTCATTGCATGTTTGCAAAAGGTAGTAACTCATCCAAACCACATCATTCATGCTTCAAAACCTAGTTATTGTGTCAGTAAATTGGCCAATGCTATACCAAAATTAAAAATTGTTTTGTCATGGTGTGAGCCGTACTGGTCAAAATGGTTCGACGTTTTTTCAACATGGCAGTTAACCCTGGAAATATTTCTTATATAGAACAAATCTCTGTTTTGTTCTACTTATTTGTTGACACTGACTTCTTACTGTATTATACCGGATTGTCAGTTTTCTCTAGCTGAATGCTATTGTGTATCGCAATGAGCTTTTTAGATACCTTTTTGATTTTGCATGTGATGGCTCAAACAGTGAAATAATGTTCTGATCAGCTAGTAGCCATATGTGTGGTTAAGTTTTGATTGTGTACATTGTATAAAATTGTACTTATACTCTTTTCCACACACACTAAAAAACGTGCAATATCCTTGAATGGGTGAGAAATTGAAATCTGTTGTGAACAACAAACTTATTGTTCAGAGATTTCAACTTATTGTTTTGAAAAAAGAAAGTATTTTCATTCAAGAATTGAGCCAAAGCAAATGAGAAAAAAAACTGTAATATGGTACCTCATGGCAACTGGGACCTAACAGGGGTTAACCTGATTTTTCACAAGTTAAATGGTCAACCAAATCAACTCTGAGATGACCTAGAAAATCCCATTTGTAGACTCCCAGTAATATATCCAATCAGGAGAGTGCTGCCTTTATCTCATTGGGTCTGTTAAGTGTGTTTCTTCTTCTCTCCCAGAAAACAAGCACACCAGATAAGACTGCTGGAAAAACAGGAATTTCACCATTTAATCAGTGAGAAAACACCCAGGCTGTAAATGAACATAGAAAACATGTGGGCAAAGATCAGCGGTGACAGGAATCTCATAATGTGATGGAGAAATTGGAACAAAACAGACCAATTAATTATCTTTCATAAACATTATGATGCTATAATGAAAACAGTGATTACAGATATATAACAGCATGGTCTAAATCATTCTGAATAAGGTCCCATTGCAGTCAGGAAGTATTTAGGACAAACACATTTTAGTTGAGTTGGTTCTGCACTCCAGTATGTTGACTTTAAATAGTGACTATGAAGTTAAAGTGCTGACTCAGCTTTAATTTAAGGACTTGTTTAGGGTTAGAGTCAGAAGGTCAACAATGGGTCAGTGTAGAAAAGATCAGATGAATAGTTAAGGAGTTGCAGCCCTCAGTCCTACAAGTTTTCAAGGACCAAAATACATTTAAACAATAAATGTAGATAAAATGAATTCATCATATTTCCCTTGATAATGATCTCTCAGGCCTGCCCATCTTTACTTTCTGCCTGTTTTGGGCCCTTTGGCCTTCAGTCTAGTCTTCAGCAAATAAAATGCATGCTCACCTTAAAAAATCAATATCCACTTATGTGTATGCTGGGGGCATGCCGATTGTCATCTATTGTAGGTAATACACTGAATATGGATAAGTACCTCATACAACCCCACTTCAAAACCCCCAACTATGCTTTTAAGTTGGCCAAATTCATTCAAAAACAAAACACTAAGCACCAAAACTGCAGTTTCGCCTGCCCTGCAGTATTATTTCATATTTTTTACTCATTAAGAGTTTTTAAATGATAGCAAGATAAAACATTTTGTTTGTTTGACAAGCCCTGAAAACACATAAAGCTCAATTACCTAACTGTAAGTTCAACAAAGGACTCTCTGCACACACGCCTGCATTAATTAGTCTGGGATCCCAGTTTAACCTGTTGGACAAGTCATTGTGCATCTGTGCTGACAAGATAAATGATTGTGTCAACATTATTAGTGGATTTGGAATAGCAGGCCGAACTCTGTGACCTCATTCTGCCGTGGTTTGTGTTCTCTTGAAAACAAGTCTATGTGACTAAGAGACAGCATATTGTAAAGTGGGAGTCCAGAGTTGATAAGACTGGGTGGTACAAACCTAACCTGGATGGCACCGGTTGTGGCTGACACAACCTCACCTCTGTCCGTAAATACATGGTCCTTTGTGAGCTTGATCAGCCAATCACAACAGGAGGAGTTCCTTTTTTGGAAGTGAGCAAAAAAAAAAAAAGCTTTGGTTGTCTCTTATGTGCAGACACACTCTGAGAGAATTTCAGTTTGGCTATACATTTGTGTTGCTTTATTCTTAATTTGGTTTTATGCATTGTTTTGCAACCTGTTTTTTGTTTCAGATATATTATTGTGTTTCATGAGTTCATGTCCTTGCACCGAGCACTCTGCGTTTAGATAAGTGATAAGATAAGGTAAGATAAGATATGATAGAACTTTATTAATACAACAAAATTACAACAAGTTCAAGTGTATAAAATAGCACCAGTGCCTAACAGAATAAAAATTAAGTAAGATACATTTAGTAAAATTAGTAAATAAGATAAGATAAGTAAAATAAAAAAGGTTAAGTAAGCTAACAAACAGAAAAATAAGTAATATTACACATGTTGGACATTAATATTGCACACAATGAACAGTGATATTGCACATGAGAATGTAAAAAGGAGTATTGCACATGATATGATGTGCAATCAAGTTAATAATTATTGTTGTTGTCGCATAAATTGCAAATACATTTCTGCTAACTTCATTGTTATAATTTTGTAAAACTTTTGCATACATTAAATCAGGGCTGTCCAAAGTTGGCCCGCCATCAGGTTTGATGTGGCCCGCCAGATGTTAGCAAATTTTTTTTTTTATTAAAAGACCCAACTGACTTTACTGTCTTTTGGAGGCCGTACCAGGCTCGGGTTTATGGTTAGAAGATAGTGGCATCATATGAAACTAGAAAACCTAAGGACTCCATTAGTACCATATCATGTCATAGTAGCTTGTCAGGAAGGACGCTAACACTCTTAAGTTGGGCTAAATGTTGGAGAGGAAAAACTGTCATGGCCATTTGTCAAAGGGTCCCCTGACCTCTGACCTCCAGATATGTGAATGTAAATGGGTTCTATGGGTATCCACAAGTCTCCCCTTTACAGACATGCCCACTTTATAATAATCTTATGCAGTTTTGGGTAAAACATGCAGTTCTTTTAATGCAGTATACATGTGTTATTTTTGCCTATTCTAAAAATAGTTTATTTTAATATTTCTACATACTGGGGTCCCTAAACAGTCTTGGAAATGCATACATTGCATAAATGAGCCCAATTGTATTCAGCAGGTGGGTTTTAAGGGGCTAACTATGTAAAACATATTCAATTAAGGGAACTTGGGATCCTAGTACCATTTTGCATCTTAATAATACAATACAATAGGTGTTTAATTTTGGCCCGTGGCCCTCCATTGAGTTCCGGTTTTGGCCCTCCAAGGGAAAAGTTTGGGCACTCTTGCATTAAATATTTCACAAGCACTGTGTCCAAGCTGTATGATGAAATCATGAATGTTGAAATGTATGAGTTGGAAATAAGAGATGAGCATTTTGATGCCCTGAGTTCATCCTCACAGGCAACACCTTCCTCTACGCTTTCTGACTACAAATTCTGCCTTCAGCAGAATGCCTAGCCTCAAACATGTCTGTAACCTAAACACCTGTTACCTAACGTATCTAATTCACCTGGTTGTACGTTACTAAATAGTGCAATATAGTATGTAAATGACCCTGGGAGACGAATTTCGGGTAACAATACATTTTTTTAATCACGTCAGGCACGTCTGGTAACGTAAACACGGAAGTGGTGCGTCCCTCCTGCAGCTTCATCCAATCAGAAAGTAGGCGTCAGCTCAGAGCACAGTGTCATTGGGTTGAAGTTTGTCCCCCTTTATATAAATAATAACAACCGGATTCTGAGCTAGCATGTGGAGAGAGTACCTGGCAGCTAAGTAGCTCTCTTTCAGACACATTTTAAAGCAGCCAGGTTGCTGAATATCTCCCTCAAAGCAGCAGCAGTAGCAGCAGCAGCATGTCAGTGGACAGCGTGTTCAGGACCCGCTCTCTCGGTGTGGCCGCCGAGGGTCTGCCCGACCAGTATGCCGACGGCAAGGCAGCGAAAGTCTGGGAGCTGTACATCGGAGACACGCGGAGTAGGACGCAGGAATACAAGAGCTGGGTGGTGTCTTATCTGAAAGAGCAAGGGGTGCGGAAAGTGCTGGATGTAGCCTGCGGAACAGGGTAATGTCAGAGAGATGGGTTTAAATTTGGGGCTGGTTGTGAACGTCTCACCAAACTCCATTCAACTTTTGTTCAAGTTAACGTATACCCGTGTATATCAGCAAAAGTAACACCTCCAGTCCACTTTTTTATACATTTTATATATTTGCACAACCCAATCTTTAATTCGGCATTACTTTTATAAATCAAATCTAGGCCGACTCAGTAGTTTTTACACTGAGAGAGGGGGGGGTTTCAATTTGGGGCTGGATGTGAACGTCTCACCAAACTCCATTCAACATTTGTGCAAGTTAACGCATACCCGTGTATATCAGCAAAAGTAACACCTCCAGTCAACATTTTTTATACATTTTTTATATTTGCACAACCCAATCTTTAATTCGGCATTAGTACTATACATCAAATCTACATTATTTCAATAAGTGTGTTCATATTTTTTAGTTGTAGCAACAGTATAGAGCGAGATCTATTGACAAGTTGCAATGCCAAAAGATGTGCAGAGTTGTTATTAAGTGTGTGTCGAATATGAAGGCTACACAATGGTGTACTAGTTGTGTATTTAAGGAGTTATGCAACGTGCTGATCAAAATTGGGCTCCCATAATTACCCACCAGGCTGGTTGTGAACGTCTCACCAAACTCCATTCAACATTTATTCAAGTTAATGCATACTCTTGTATATCAGCAAAAGTAACACCTCCAGTCCACTTTTTTATACGTTTTATATATTTGCACAACCCAATCTTTAATTCGGCATTAGTTCTATATACATCAAATATATTATTATTATTTCAATAAATTCACAAGTGTGTTCATATTTTGTTTATAGCTTATTTTGTATATTGTATATTGGTAGAATTTTTTTTTTATTATTATTATTATTTTATTCTAACATTTTTATCTATTCTTTTGTTATTATACTGTTTACTTGCAACAACAAAACCAAAGCAAATTCCTAGTGTATACCTCTTACACCTGGCAATAAACACCATTCTGATTCTGATATTTTGAGTTGTAGCAACAGTATAGAGCGAGATCTGTTGACAAGTTGCAATGCCAAAAGATGTGCAGAGTTGTTATTAAGTGTGTCGAATTGAAGGCTGCACCCAAATGGTGCACTAGGTGTGTATTTAAGGAGTTATGCAACGTGCTGATCAAAATTCGGGCTCCCATAGTTACCCACCAGGTTTGTGAATGGGTGTGACCATGCTTGAAAGTACAGAATGCAATCCTGCAGCTCCAGAGCAGAGTCTAAGAAGATGTGATTCTTTGCCACGTTTACACTGTTTCTCATTTCAGTTTTTTTTTTTTAATATACAGTATATTTTTTGACTTTCTTGTGCTTGATGGAGCCACAGACAAATATAAGAACGTTTTTTAAACCTGCATAAAAGAGTTAATTTCAGTAAAAAATAATTAATTCTGAAAAAAGTATTCAATGTGGCTTTTTTGTTCTGTAATAAATAAGTTGGATTATCTATCTCTTTGTAGATAATGAAGTTAGTCTGACCTTCCTGGAATTTCAACCCCGCTGACCCTTTTAACGCTGGACAAAATCCGGATTAGGCCGGAGAGTAATGAATGAAAGTGCAGAGTTGCACTGGCCACTGTGCCAGTTCCTGCCTCCGGCTGCAGTCTGGAGCTGGGACCATGAGCTTGATTAAAATTGGTTTTATGTTACAACCAAGACGGCTTATATGGCCTGAACAAAAGCCTCAAGATACAAATTGTTGTTGTGCAGATCTATGTACATCTTATGTACTGTTTGTTAAAGTGGATGCTATCTGCTGAATGAGTGCGAGATAGTAGAAGGTGGGTTCAACTCGTTCTGGGTTGCTACATTGAGTTTTGACTGGTTCCATGCAGTCTGTTTACCTCTGCTGATAGTGTATCTGTGTGCTGGAACAACAGCAAGGCCACTGGCTGAACTCAGACAAGAGGACAACATACTTTAACCTGTCTGATGCAGCCCCTCAATTCACCTCAAATTGGTCTTTCTGTCAGGGAGATGCAATATTATCATTTATTTTGTCATCGAATGGCATTTACAACAGGATTTTACGCCCTCTATTAGTTTAGTCGAGCCATCTGCAAAATGGGCTACTGAAATGTATTTTTTATATCACCTAAAAGCCGTTATTACAGCCACTTCTATTTGGCTGATAAAAATTACAGAACCTAATAATCTTTATCATAATGCCCTCCACTGTTGGTTGACACCACTATCATTTGCATCTCAAAAATAGACATTGTGAAGGTCTATATCGCACATATGGCTGCTATGGAGGAACCACACTCCATAGTAGAAGTGTGCATCGGCTGCACATTCATCTGGGGAGATGTAAACACGCTCACGGTGGAATGAGGTTACAAATGGCCTCACTATTTTTGGCTGTCTAAATGTGACTGTGATGCCGGACTCTCCAGTTGTTCTGCCATCAGAATTTAGAGGCGACTTATGCAAGAGCAGAAGCTGCAGATCACGCCTACAATTAAGGCTACAATCGTCATTACTTGCAGATGAATTACCTTGATCTGAACCACAGAGGATTTTTTCGTCTGAGATTTATGTTGCGTTATTGCAACTGAACCAAAACTTGTCAAAAAAAAAGCTTGCCTTAACCTCAAGAATAAGGTTTAATTTGAGCTTCAATTATGTAGTTGTACTCCGTCTGTATTCTTACTGTCAGTTTGCTTAGTCTCACTGTCGATTTTTGTATTTTTTAAATGTATTTCCATGTCGTTGTATATTAACTTGCAGTTACCCAGTTGCTGTTAATGATTGCAAGTTTTTTTCAGGTCATTTTGCAATGGCTCTTGCTCATGTGTTGCTTTTTAACGTGGACCAATTTGATTCAGACGTTTGAATTTTTCCATTGCTCTTGCATATTGCTTAACATTAACTCTCAACTAGTAACTATTTGGAAAGAGTTCAAATTGCACAAAAGGCTTCAAAAGGACGATAATCCAAAGAAAACTCCACAGCCTCATTTCAGACTGTGTTTTGGCCAGAGTTCATGTTGTTCTGTTGGCCAGGCTTTCTAAGCATGAGGAGCTACTGACTATCAAATATCAACCATCTCTATATTCCTGTAAAACATTAAGAAGTTGATGATATTCTGAAGAAACTGTGTTGCTGTTTTAAGACAAGGAAAGGTTATTTCTGTTGTCACCAGCTAAAATTAGTTTAGGAGCACACATTCTTGTTTGACCACAACTGACCTCACTGTGTATGCGCTGTATGCTCACTGTGAACATACATACATAGTTGTCTTTAGTGTGTTATAAGCAGAGCTTTTGAGGTTATGCTGTTATTTTTATACAGAACTTGTATTTACAGAGCATACGTGTTTTATTTTGTAGAGTTGACTCCATCATGTTGGTGGAGGAGAACTTTAACATGGTGAGCGTGGACGCCAGCGACAAGATGCTCAAGTACGCGCTGAAGTCGAGATGGGAGAGAAGAAAAGAGCCAGCTTTTGACCAGTGGGGTACGGCATTTTTCATTTTGTTAATTGTCATGTTTGAATGTTGAAAACACTTTCAAAGTTACGTAAACCGTCGTCTTTGTTGGATAAGCTGATAATGATATTTTAGATCACGTCAAATAAAATCGCTGCAGTTTTCATCAGGTGACACACTCATTAATTTCCTCTTTGTGTTTCCTTCTTATCCTCAGTGATTGAAGAGGCCAACTGGTTGACGTTATCAGAGGATATTCAGAAACCAGGTGCTGGCTTTGATGCTGTTATCTGCCTCGGGAACTCATTCGCCCACTTACCAGACTTTAAAGGTAAGTGAGAGATAAAGCGACAGAGTCATTACTTAAAGCAATCAATTTTTTCCAATGACATCTTTCACATTGTTCTTGAGTTTGCTAGGTAAAATAAAAAAAAATAAAAAAAAAACTTTCGCTGGATACTCAGTCACAATAAGAACCAAAGATATATTGGTTTCATTGCAGACCATCTCCAACCAAACAAAATATATCCTTGCATTGATGCCAATGATCAATTAATGTCAAGCTATTAATAATCTCTTATTCAAACTGTGATTTTAATTGAACATCTTTCCATTGATGCTGTATGATCATGTTATTGCTCTTAGGGGACCAGAGTGACCAAAAGTTGGCCCTTCAGAATATTGCCAGTATGGTCAGACCAGGAGGGATCCTCATCATTGACCACCGTAATTACGACTACATCCTGGAGACCGGCATGGCACCACAAGGCAAAAATATCTACTATAAGGTACTAAACTTAATGGAGTTAGGAATGGTTTTTTTTGACAGAGGTGCAATGGTTCATTTTGTAACCCATCCAACCTTATTGCCCTGTATTTGATTTTCACCAGCAACAGCTTCAATCCTCCATCTGCATTTACACACAATGTGTTCAGGCACAGTATTGAGTGTAGGTCACCCGTCTTTTTGGTCCAACACACATAGTTACATGTGTAAAACAGAAGAAGATGGACTTCAGGAATAAAAAAAAATGCACTTTGGGTAACTTTTATTCGCATATATTGCGAGTGAAATGCAAGCCGTTACACAGCCGGTATACACAGTTGGATTGATTAAAATAGAAGCAAATCTGTTCTGTTAGACGCCAATGAGACAGAATCAGAATCAGAAATACTTTACTGATCCCGAGGGGGGGAAATTGGGAAGAGACGGACGACTAAAAAAACACGGCTGAAACGCCTCCTGTGTGAGGTGTGCTGAAGGTCACAGCTGGTGTACTGTTTACTGACTCTTCATGATTAGGCCATGAACATCTACAACTGCCTTGTACATTTTGGTTTCTGGATGTTGTTGGAACTGTCACCTACCTGCTGAGCATTAAACCTCTTCATTAAGGTGGTTTCATTGAGTCTGATAACTTTTATAAAAGTGCAAGTGCCCAGGGCTTAATACCTGCTAGCTATACTTCTAGCTTGGTCAAACTCTCCAACAAACAGGCTGCGTTTGCTGGTGGGAAACCAGTTGGTGGCCCCATGTGTTTAAAAGAAATCATGAGTCTGTCTACATCCTCCTCAGGCAACAGTGTCAGTTAGCAGCAACAACGACTGCAGTAAATGGGGAATTGAAATTGAAACTGAAAAATGATGCAAGGACATTGGTTTATTTCAATGTAGCACATGTTATGTCAAGAATTAATATATTACCAGGCGTGACAGCGTGTGGCTGGTATTGTTTTCACCTTGTGAGTCTGTGTGCGAGTCATTATGGCAAAATGTGGTCGTAGAGAAACCTACTGCAGCGGGAACTACCACAGATGCGGTTTTGAGTACTTTGCAAGGTGTTTGTATTTCTCTCTGTCTGTGGACAGATTTTGTCAACGCGATATCGTCACAACCGTGAAAGATGAAGTCAGTCTGTAGATTAAGTGTTGTTTCTCAACCATTTTGACTATGTAGTTGTTCTTATTTTCATTCTCTTATATATGAAACTAGCCTGTTGAATGAACAGGCTAGTTTTTGGAATGACTCCTCAAGAAAAGTGAAATGCATTACAACCCTTTTAAGAGACTACTTAAATATGTCAAAAGAAGAACAAAGCCGTCAGCCTGAACGGCACAAAAAAAAGGCTGTTTTTAATCTAGATTTCTGCTCTATCTGACACTTCATTGCTTTGAGAAGAAGAGTTGGACAGACAGAATTGTTTATGAATGGTTTATTTACACCATCCCTAGCAGCAGCTGAGTTTAAGACCTAAATCTCTATCCAGAGCCTGCCGGATATTGTGAGATTTCCAATGAAATGGCCCTAGAGAAACAGAAGGAAATGGGGATGAAATTGTCAGGTTTTAAGACTATTTTGGCAATGGGGAGAAAAAAAGGAGTACTGCGGAAAGAATTCCATTTGGGAAGATGGGAAAAATAACCTGCGTGTGTTCATATGTGGCTTAAAATGACGTGTAGCATCTACTTTGTAGCTCAAATGTGCATTTATTTGCATAGAGTATAGTACCATGACAGCATACGTCTGGGTTCAGTTATCTAAAGTTGAATTAAACAACCAAACCCTGCAATTTATTATCCCTCTTATTGGCAAAAGCTGAAAGATATGATATGGAAATATAAAGATATAACAGCAGATGCCAACAGCAATGAGCTTATATTTGATTTATTTTCCACAAAACAAGCTCCATATTCTTTAATCCAGACAAAGCAGGAAGTAACCAGCTGGAAGGCCTAAATAGAAATACTAAGTCAACAGTCGTGTGCTCGAGCAAAATCCACTTCTGATACCTCTGTAATCCCAGAGTCTGCTCTCGTGGTCCAACTCCTTACTACTCCATAACAGTGAGAGCTACCTCCTGGTTTTTGTTCAGTCACTGCTCACTCTCGGTCACTACTGAAGAAAAGAGGAAAAGGTCATGAGAGGTGTTTTTGGTGCCTAATACTCAGCAACGTGTTTCATAAATGTGTGTGTTTGTGTTGTAGAGTGATCTAACTCAGGAGATCTCCACTTCGGTGCTGTGGGTTGACAATAAGCCCCATATGATCACTTTGGACTACACCATCCACGTGCCCAAGGCCACCCATCAAAGTCTTCCTGAAGTCAGGTAGGTCAGCCCTCAAAATGCTGACAGCAGCATTAAAGTGTCAAAACCCACTGCTACTTACTAGGGCTTGATAATATGGAGGGGAAAAGCCTCTACTATGGTATACTGTATATCATTTTATGTTTTGATATCTTGATATAATACATTTTCTGAAGAATTAATTGAATAATTGCTAATGTATTAAGAGATAACCGGAAATTGATTTCTGTCAAAGTTAACGCAATAATAACGTGTTAACCATGTCATACTAGCTTGTCGCAAAGGAGGTTAAATAACGCTCCAAAGTTACGCTAAATTTTGGCGAGGAAAAACTAGCATGGCCATTTTCGAAGGGGTCCCTTGACCTTTGACCTCAAGTGGAGCAAGTCACAGTCAAGTCAGCACACTGACACACTGACAGCTGTTGTTGCCTGTTGGGCTTGAGTTTGCCATATTGTGATTTGAGCATATTTTTTTGCTTAATGCAGTACCTTTGAGGGTTTCTGGACAATATTTGTCATTGTTTTGTGTTGGTAATTGATTTTCAATAACAAATATATACATACATTTACATAAAGCAAGCATATTTGCCTACTCCCATGTTGATAAGAGTATTAAATACTTGACAAATCTCCCTCTAAGGTACATTTTGGACAACATTTTTTATTAATTAATTTGTAATTAATCCAGATTAAATACTATGCAGCCTTAATAAGCCCTGCATAGACTGCCACTAACCAACAAATTTCACACTGCCCGTCATATGACACACTGTAGTCATTCACAGTAGTGTACTATGTGCGATTAATCACGCTTAAATATTTTAATCGATTGACAGCAAATCAAATACAGTCCAGTATTGACAATAAGCAGTTTTGTCTAATAATTTGCATGGCCTCATAGAGTACACCCAGAGATGTTTAGGGATAGTTAGAGGGGGGGCTACGACATGCACTGAAATTCTCTAGCTAGAAGCAGGGAAGTTTCGGTTAAAATTGAACAACGGACATTTAAAAAAAAAAAACTGATATTATTCTGGAGGCTATATAACATGATGAAAGAAATACTGCAGGGCTTTGCCCTAACTGCCTATTTGTTCAAGAGCTACAATAAAACGTGTTTGGCAGAAGATAAACATTGATCGGCTGGATTTCAAGCAGCGATTACTACCCGACAAGGATTTTAAAAACAGCGAAGAGGTGCTATGAGACAAACTTGCGAAAGAGTAATCACACTTCAAGATATCTTTTTCAAGCTTCCGAACCGTAATCGTTAGGATCAGGACACAAATTGACGACACAGTAATAACTCTCCTATAACAGCCGCTGTCAAAGTTAACCAGTATCCTGTCATCTTACAAGCAGTTTTACTGTTTTGCCGTGACATACAGTACTTGTGACAGATAATGTTCTGACACCTCCTGTTTTTTTGGTGCATATTCAGAGCAGTGTCAACTTTGCATTCAATTTATCAAATTACTCTTCAGGGATCATTAAAACGTCATAATGACGATGATCCTTTGGAATAAAACGTTACCTCAGAAGCATTCTCTAATGTTTAGTGAGCATTTTTGCATTTGATATTTGTGTCACAGTCTGGAGTGTTTTTTCACTGTGAAGACTCTCTTGTATTGTTGTTTTCTGAACTCCCTTACAGTCAAGGTCGATGAGCTCTCTCACCAGACCATGTTAGACACAATAGAGAGTTAC
Organism: Sebastes umbrosus; assembly: GCF_015220745.1. Taxonomy (NCBI): domain Eukaryota; kingdom Metazoa; phylum Chordata; class Actinopteri; order Perciformes; family Sebastidae; genus Sebastes; species Sebastes umbrosus. Next base: position 9,725,294 of record NC_051284.1, read on the forward strand.
CTTTTAAAGAGCTGAAATCTAATGTGTGCGTGCATTATTTGTCCTCCACAGTAAATTCCGTCTGTCCTACTACCCTCATCGTCTGGAGAGCTTCAAGGGTTTACTGAACGAGGCCTTCAGCGGCAAAATGGAGCACAGCGTCTACGGAGATTTCAAGACGTACGTCCCGGGCCAGACCCAGGCCCCATGCTACTTCATCCACGTCTGTAAAAAAACAGCCTAAGAGCCCAACTTGCTGCACACATACACACACACACACACACACACACACTGCTAAGAAAATAATAGCTTTGAACATGCTCCTATTGTCCTCCAGATTTGGGCAAAATTATATTTGAATATGTTTTAAAAGATATTTCATCTTAGATCTATGTAAAAAAAAAATGGTGGAATGATAATCATTATATAAGAAAATATATTAACAGATTTTTTTTTCTATGCTTCTGGAAAGTTGTAATTCATACAATTTGCTACAAGTTTTCATTTTCTCTATTGATTTTTAAAAATGATGTACGCTAAAATGTTAAAGCAGCAGAGGCTCTTTGGCTTTATCAGGAACAATTGCTTGATTCCAATCTCCATTTTGACTTAAAACCCAGTTCCTAAAATGCTCCAATAGTAACAGTCTAACGCCGAAAACACACCAAAACACACCAAGCAAGCAGCGCAATAGCTAAATGTTTCTGCGGCCGGGAGGCGTGTTCATCTATTTCATGTCACAGGAGTCACAGGACTCTGTTAACTGATTGGCTGCAGGTACTCTCTGGCCGCACTTTGGCGCTAAAAGTTATACTATCCTCAACTTTTAGTTTGCCGTAGAATCAAAAGGCCGCAGCTTGCTGAGCTCGGGGAGCGGCCGACGCAGCTTTCCATAGACATTGCATGGCAGCTCGCCGCGGTTCAACACTGCGCTGGTGTGGTTTTTGGCGTAAAAAGGTCAAAGCTAGTTTGAAAAAATATATTCAAAATACATCTGCTGGACCACTGTTTTGCCCATATCTGGTTATTTTCCCCAATGTGCCGTGTGCTGGGTTTTTAACCTCGCTTCCTCCCCCGCTTCCCCACCTTTCTGAACATTGACATCCACAATGAACATGTTTCAAAATGGTGCTGTACATTAATGATATTCCTCATGATGGAACACTTGATATTAATCACCAGTAATGTACAAAGTGCTAAGATATATTCTTAGACTTTCATATTTTGTAAGTTTACCACAAGGGTCTTAAAAACACAGCTGTGTTTTGTGAATACAGTAGCCGTTCTTTTGCTTGTATTTTTTGAGCTGGATTAGGAAAAAAAAGCGGATCTCATTCTGGCACTACTGCCTTTAAGTTCAGGCAAATCTGGCACAGCACAAGACAGTCTCTATTCATTACTTTACTTTTATGGCACCCCCCACCCCCTCCCCATGTTCAATAATAATCTTGCACACCTTGGTGGACGTCACTTAAATAAAAGAACAGCAAGTGAAGATTGTGAATCACCCTGACACCTTAAAAAAGGCCTGGTTATCACACAACCAGAACCTGACTGTCAGTCCGATCAACAATCCTCCACCATAAAGTGTCCTTGGCTACCTCATCAAATCCCCTCCAGCTCCAGAGCTAAATGACCTCCTCTGAAGCTGAAAAAAAAAACAATCTGCTGAAGCCTGCTCTTGAGAGAGTGGCTTCTCATGTTTGAATGAAATTTGCCTTTTTTTTTAATAGCAATTTAGGTTTTAACTGGTTTCTAATTTCTCTTATTTTATGGTACAATTAAGTATACTTTATTTGAGCCAAAAAAAACAAAAACAGTTGCATTTCAGTAATAACCTGGAAAACCCAACAGTCTTTAAAATTGTTATCAACCAAAGATATTTGAAAATTGTTATTGTTTTGCTTCAAAAGTAAGAGAAACTTGAATGTAATTAAATTATGCTGCACAGTACTCAAATAATTGAGTTTACCCAAGTAATGAGGGGAACATGATGGAAGAATAATTTATTTCGCTGTATTATCCAGGTCCAAATTTGCTTTGCTTTGACAACCAAATTAAAAAATGTGTTTTTCACTTGAATGAGGAGAGAAATCAAATATTATCACTATCCCTGCTGTTCGCCTAAACAAAGAGCACGCGGCGCATTCAAATGTGGTGCCAGCGCCTCTTGTCGAACTAAATGTACGGTACGCAGTAGTTTGTGATTGAGATCAACAGCAGGTTCGGAGTGTGCTAAGAATGGCTGGATGTTTGAGTGGCTTTGAAATTTTATGTAGAGATAAAAAAACTATTTCACAAGTCTTATTATGTTGCCAATTCTTTTAAAACAAAGTGTAAACATTTTATAATGAACAATGATTATTGGAATTCTTTTGCATGAAATAAAAAAATATATTTGAAATAAGTAACCTGGTTTTTATTTTTATTTTTATTTTCGGTGTCTGTGACATGATTAATACTACTTACATTTAAAGATTCGTCTGTTATCATCTCAAGTAGATTACTGACACCAAGTAAACATTTCTGTTTGAAAGGTTGTGGCAGTTGGCTCATATATTTAGCATTTTGAGGTATTATACAATAGACATGTTGATGAGCATATCTAAGAGTTACACAGTCCATTAGAAAAGCAGCTTCTGTGATCACGCTGATTAAGATATCTATTACACAGCTTTGATGAATTCTCGATTTTGATTGGTCAATCACGGCGTTCTACGGTCTGTTATTTCTTTATAGCAGACTGTTGCTATGTATAACAGACCGTTGCTATGGGCGCAGTTCTGATGTCGGACTCTGGCGGACCATTGTTGTGTCAAATTATTGATTTCTTAAGTAAGTAGCCGTGTAATAAGCAGGATAATGTACAGCTAGCGGGTCATTGTTGTGAAATAAACCCCTTCATGGCGATGCAAGACCTAGCGCCCTGTTAGGGTTTATTTCACAACAACGACCGGCTCGCTGTACATTATCCCTTACTTGTACATAAACATTTTAATTCTGCATGAAAGCAACACAGAATGTGAGAATTTCCCTCAGGGTTTTCAGAATCATGATTATCATATGACAACTGTGCCAAAGCAGCTGATAAAAAACTGCACATTCTACTGTAGATCATTTCTAGACATTATATGACAGCAACTGCCATGTTAACCCATCAAAATGTTAACCTAATACCCACAATAAAAGGCATCAGTCATTGTCCTTTAAGTGCAGAATACATGATGGACACAAGAGGGCAGTATTTCATTACATGTAACTAATGAAAAGCAGTCAACATCCTACAAACGAGATCCAAACTCCATTAGTAAACTTCTGCTTTTTGTCTTTCTGCTTGATACATTTTATCATTGTACCGATGTGATTCTTTTACTTAATCTAAGTTTTAAATGTCTCATTTAATTTTAATGATACTGGACTGGTCTCAATTATGTTTATTGTGATTGCTAAACTGTTTGATATCTTGCTTTAAAGACCCAAGGCCTTCAAATTGTGTTGACTTTGTCTAACTTTATTCTTTGTGGAAGATTGAAACCCATAAGAACAAATGTTTTTACCTTCTAGCTGTCTTTCTAGACATTGCTGCAATACATTAAAATTCAAAGAACAGTAAGTTATTAGCCCCAATAAAACAAAACTGCTTCTTCACTGACAAGTCAGTCAGTGAGTGACATTTTCTGCCTTGTCCGTCTGACCTCTGAACACGAACTTGCTCACCATCATCCAGCTTCTCTTCCCCGGAGTGGAGCGTCTGTAGCTCATCTCATCTCATTCCTCCGAGGTATGCGATCAGACTCTGTGGTAGACGGCCGTGCAAGGAGCTGATACACAAACCAGATGTGAGAGCCGTTTGCCAGATGTGGCTGCTCTGCTTTGCTTTGCTCCAGTTAGGGGAGTCAAAGTGGTCAACCGTGGCTGGCGTTACTGGGGAGGATCGCTTTCACAGCACGTCATTGGCCAAATCAAACAAAAACAGAGAGAGCTGAGAGAGACAGATTGGCTGGAAAGAAGGAGATGAGTAATTATGATTAATAATGGTTATACTGAAGAGCCTTTAAAGGAGATGAGAAAAGATGTTCAATCAAGCGTTAATCCCACACAGTATGTTCTTGTTACGAAATATTAGTGGAAGTATTTCTGTGAACTTCCACATTTAAATTCACTATGAAATTTAGATTTTCTGGCCCTAGTATTTGATAAGAAGGCGGTAATACATCCCCCTCAGAAACCTACAGTATTTGTGACATCGACGACTGTTTGTTTCAATACTGTATCTCTACACCCGGTCATAAAGCTATATTTTGCGTATGAAAACTCTCCGTGTATGATCAGTCGTTCCCCGCAAAAAGAGAGCGAAGCAATAGCAAGTTTGTTTTGAGTTTATCTTCTGGATAAATTCAAGCTCATTTATTGGTTAAAAGGACACAGTGGGCTGTTGTTACACTGCAAACCCTTGAAATTACACTATGGAGGACATACATAAACAAGTATGTGCAATTTCTCTTGAAGTATGGTCAAATTTACTGCCAATCAAATCTCTGTCAGGATTTTCAACGTCATCCAGATTTCTTTTTTTTCTAGATGTTTGCTGTCTTAATAAGACAAATTCAACACAATTCTCCTTTTAGCTATCAATTATAGTAGTATAGCTTATACAGTATACTATTTATTAGTCTGGCTTGTGTCCATCCAGATAACAGAGTGAAGACTTGTGTTTCAGCTGACCCGGAACATCACTCGCCAATAGTCCTTAAATTGTCATTTATGCATTTGTTGGATTCCCTTTCTTTATCCAATGAGAAAGTATTGATGACATATTAAGTAAATATTTAAAGCTGCATTTATCTATATTTCTATTGAAACACTGGACAAATGACTAATGTGAAAGTTGTTATACATAGTGACAAACGCAGAGAATTGGCCCCTGACTGCAGTTGCCCTGGCTGTTTTAGCCTCTTTCAGCTAGTTGTTTTGGTTTTACAGCCCTCAACTTTACTGTTTTGGGTCACTCTCACCCACAGAGTCTGAACTGTTCTCATCAACCTTACTTCCTGACACGGCAGGCACCTGTTTTCAGACAAAAATCTCTGATAAAGTCAGTGTACGCTATACCTGCCCAACATCAAGCTATAGACAGACAAAAGTTAGCGAATAACTGGTGAGCATGGAGCATTTAGCAGCTAAAGAGCCAGATATTTTTATGCCTTGGTGCCAGTGACAGCCGTGGTTGGGATGCATTATATTTTTGGGTTGTCCGTCAGTCCAGTCCATTCTCATGAACGTGATATTTTAGAAACATCTGGAGGCAAAACGTCCACTTTGACTCAAGCATGAAGTGATTCGATTTTTGTGGTCAAAGGTCAAGGTCACTGTGACCTCACAATACATATTTTTGGCCTTAACTCAATAATTCATATGCTAATTATGACAATTTCACACACGTGTAATAGGATAAAATGATGAAGTCATGACATTTTAGATAGACATGGATGTAAACTGCAACTTGACTGGTTGGCGGAGGCATACAGCCATGAGGCGGTAATTCTAGTTTCTTAGGAGTTGGTGGAGACCAAAACTGAGCTGAAAGAGTGAATGTTAGATTTACATTTGTGGCAACATGGTCACAAACACAGCTCTGGCTTATGTTACTCTGCGTCTGTTGAATGTGTAAATAGGCAACAGTTTGCTAACTTTTTAGCCAACTTATTATTAAAACAAATGAGAGTATTTCCCAAATTGTCAAACCATTCCTTTAAGTGTTACTATTATTTTCCAATAAAATCACCAACCTAGTTTGAGTAGGACTTCTAGGAGAATAGAGGGAAAATAGAGGGTCATCGATGATGACTTTCTTAAAATAGAAAAGGACATTGGAGGAAAAGAATAGAAGGTGAGAAACAAGAAGTAATAAAAACTTCTACATCTTTGCCAACAAAACCACCCAACAGAGAAGCGAGGAGAAATCAAAAGACACATGAAGAGGTGAAACCGTTGAAGTTAAAGTGGAAAAAGGTGCAGCAGGAGTCCAGAGGTGCTGAAAGAGAAAAAGCTGAGAAAGGGGAGGGGGGGAAGAAAAGTCAGACAGTATCTTACTGGCTTCAGTTGCTTCCACTGTATACTGCCAGATGAGGGTTTTCCAGATGTTAGAGGTAGGGGAAGAATAGGGAGGGGATGTAGAGGGGGAAAAAAACATCCAGATTTTTTTTTTTACTTCTCTTTTTATTCGTCTTCCTGTGAGTTTCCAAGGCTGGTCAGAGCACGAGGTAAGTGGCTGCAAACACTTGAAGGTGAAGACCTCTGAGTGCTTTGATAGCCACTATTAGCCTCACAGCGCTCGCAGAAACAATAGATGTCGAAAAAAAAACTGTCGAGCTTGATGACTCGCTATAAACTCACTGAACTGCTTTCTTTTTCCCCTCCACCTCTCCCATCTTTTTACTTCTTCCTCCCACATCACTGATCGTTTTCTTTCCAGGGCGCATGAGAAATGATGTTTTTATGTGTGTGTCATGTGATTCCTTAGCACTAAAAGCCTGGCTCTCATTTTTCAATCCCCCTGTGTGTGTGTGTACACGTATTTGTGTGTGTGTGTGTGTGTGTGTAGAAGCAGAGGAGCAAGACTAAGGAGTCCCAGCTGTCTCTTTCCCAGCTGCCACTGCTTGACTCCTGATGAGAAAAGTGGACACAGTGATAGAATAGATAGCTTGTGTTGTTTTGTTGCATCTTCACCTCTGTTTGTTGAGTCCTGCTTGTATGCATGTGCACTTACTGTGGTGTGTGTACATAATGTGTTTGTGTAACGGGACTTTCTTGAATCCCCTCCTCGGGACGGGCCAAGTTGAGGGTCTGTAAGCATTTATAGAGTCGTTATAATAAAAGAGTGGGTCACAGCAAAAAACTCAACAGCAGCTCTGGGATTTTCCAGCCCTCCACTCAGCCGGTGCCAAGACACTGTTTAGACAGAGAAGGCTGGAGATATTGAATGCCTTGTCTAGTGTTACGCAGGGGAATAGCCTAATCCAGACTGGGCCCATTCTTTCCCACATGAATGGTGTGCGCTTGTCTGTACTCGGTGCATATGTGTGTGTGTGTGCGTGTGTGTCGAGAGGGGCCGGTATGAGAATCAAGAAACAGACAACATCCTCATGCTGCGCAGAGAGGGCCTGAAGAACAATAAAGCCTGGCAAGTGAAGGAAGCACTCTGGCTAGAGGCCCGCGACTGGACAACGCTTAGCTTGTTTTGGGTCCTGAAACAAATAAACGAGTTCCTCTCAGTTTCACAAGCTCACGCGCACACACACACACACACACATGCAGAGGAAAAACATATTGAAATCAATATGGTTTACTTACAACAAAGGGATTGAACGAGGACAAAACAAATTCAAGCTGTAATCAATCTGCAAGATTGTAGCGCATGCAGAGACAGATTTGTAAGCGCAGTAAAAGTTTGAGCTCCATTTGTTTTGCACACTCCACACAATATTTTTCTTGTGATGTCTAAACAGGAACATACTGTATATGAAAAGAACATACCTGAATGCAATGGTCAGGGAAATTGCCCAATGTTCAGGCAGGATCTAACAGGATGACTCTTCACTTCCAGGTTATATCCCACGAGTGTTTTTCAGTGGGCCTTCAAGCACCTTGTGAGCTTAATCTATGCTTCCACACTTATGTTTGTTATGATAATCAAAAAAACACAAAGGTGTATCATGACGTGATATACTAAAGTACTGGATGACTTTTTAGTACATGTTTAATGACATACTATGCTATGACTTTTTATGTCATGTTTTAGGACCTATTAGGCTATGACTTTTAATGGCTTTTTCATGACATACTGTACTATGCCATACTATACAATGACATTTTTATAACATACTATAATATGGCTTATTAATTACTTTTTTAAGACATACTATACTGTGGATTTTTTATGACTTTTTATGACATACTATACTATAGATTTATTTAAAATGTTTGGACATACAGTACTGCACTATGGCTTTTTTAGACATACAATACTATGATTTTTTTTTACTTTTTTCATTCAAACTATCCTATGACTTTTTTATTGCTTTTTTAGATATACTATAGTAGGACTTTTTTCGACATAAAAAAAAGTCACAGTATAGTATGTCGAAAAAGTCACAAAAAGCCAGAGTATAGCATGTCGAAAAAAGTCATAGTATAGTATGTTGAAAAAAGTCATAGTATAGTATTATGAAAAAAGTCACACAAAAGTCATAGTTTAGTATGTCGAAAAAGTAAAAAAAGTCATAGTTTGGTATTGCAAAAAAAGTCAAAGTATAGCCTGTCACAAAAAGTCATAAAAAAGTCATAGTATAGTATGTTAAAAATGTTTTCAACATACTATACCATGATTTTTTTAAACTTAATTCGACATACTATCCTATGACTTTTTTATTGCATTTTTAGATATACTACAGTATGACTTTTGTTTTACTTTTTTCGACATAAAAAAAGTCATAGTATAGTATGTCGAAAAAAGTAAAAAAAAGTAATGTATAGTATGTCAAAAAAAGCCATAAAAGGTCAAGTATGTTTAAAAAAGTTATAGTATAGTATGTCGAAAAAAGTCACAAAAAAGTCATAGTATAGCCTGTGACAAAAAGTCATAAAAAAGTCATAGTATAGTATGTCGAAAAAAGTCATAGTATAGTATGTTTGAAAAAGTCATAGTATAGTATTACGAAAAAGTCACACAAAAGTCATAGTTTAGTATGTCGAAAAAGTAAAAAAAGTCATAGTTTGGTATTGCAAAAAAAGTCAAAGTATAGCCTGTCACAAAAAGTCATAAAAAAGTCATAGTATAGTATGTTAAAAATGTTTTCAACATACTATACCATGATTTTTTTAAACTTAATTCGACATACTATCCTATGACTTTTTTATTGCATTTTTAGATATACTACAGTATGACTTTTGTTTTACTTTTTTCGACATAAAAAAAGTCATAGTATAGTATGTCGAAAAAAGTAAAAAAAAGTAATGTATAGTATGTCAAAAAAAGCCATAAAAGGTCAAGTATGTTTAAAAAAGTTATAGTATAGTATGTCGAAAAAAGTCACAAATAAGTCATAGTATAGCCTGTGACAAAAAGTCATAAAAAAGTCATAGTATAGTATGTCGAAAAAAGTCATAGTATAGTATGTCGAAAAAAAACATAAAAGGTCATAGTATAGTATGTTTAAAAAAGTTATAGTATAGTATGTCAAAAAAAGTCACAAAAACATCATAGTATAGTATGTCCAATTAAGTTAAAAAAAAGTCATAGTATATTATGTCGAAAAAAGTCAGAGTATAGTATGTCAAAAATGTTTTCGACATTCTATACCATGTTTTTTTTTAAACTTAATTCGACATACTATACTATGATTTTTCTTTACTTTTTTCATTCATACTATCCCATGACTTTTATTCTTTTTTAGATATACTATACTATGACTTTTTTTACATTAAAAAAGTCATAGTATAGTATGTCGAAAAAAGTCAAAAAAGTATATAAAGACATATTATACTTTGGCTTATTTTACATTTTTCAAAATACTGTACTATGACTTATTTCAACAAACTATACTATGACTTTTTTTACTTATTTCGACATACTATACTATGACTTATTTCGACATACTATACTATGATTTTTTCATGGCTTTTTTTTAATTTTTTTCGACATACTATACTTTGGCTTTTTTTGTTTTACTTTTTAGACCTACTATGCTGTGCCTTATAATTACTTTTTTTTAACTTGTTGTAAATTAAACATCATGTGAAACGGAGCACATCAGTATTTGCTTCCTACTGGAGCGCCATGTTTGATCTGATTTTATCGCAGCGTATGCTGTACACATTTCAAGACAGCTGCCATCAGTATGTTTACAGGGTAATGCCAAAGTCGAGGCCCATAAGGCAAGTAATTTGCCATATGAATATTGAATATTGAATAAAGTTTTTTTTTTTTTTTTATAAATGTTGCATGTAGCATGCAGCTTGTTAGCTGTTCCTAAAATGTTGCACTCCTTCTCATCAGTGACACACACATTTGCCAACCTTGAGACCTCAAAAATAGAAAGGATTTCAAAACAAAAGCGGGGGGTCTGGGGTTTCCCCTAAGAAAATAAATAGATAAATAATAATAATCAGAATCAGAATCAGAATAATCATAATTAGCAAATAAGCACACTGCAACATACTTTTTTGTTAAATAGGCCTACTAATTTTACTTTTAAATTCTCAGGAAAGAAACATGTATAATTTGCCTCAAACAATAGGGCTCATACATGCTGTGCAGTGTCAGAAACAGGTTGAGGTAACAAAAAGGAGAAAAAAAAGGTGTGAAAAATTGCCATAAATTGAGAGAAATGCGGGATAATTGTGACCCTGGGAGGAAACTGGGAGAGGGCAATGAAAAGCGGGAAAATCGGGAGGGTTGGCAAGTATCGTGACACACTGTATGTGACCAGAAGTAAGGGGTCCAGACGCTCCCATGCCAGCACATCTTGAACCTCAGCTTGTTTTTCAGTTTTATTTACGGCTGAATTGTCCACAAGTTTTTTTCACATGCAATTTAAAATTTCACACACAATTCATCCAAGTCACAACTGGCTGTATCCAGATAAGTGTAAATAAAGCCTCAGTCAGAACTCTCAGTCTGCCAGCATATTAAAACTATGACTCAGATGGCCCTGTGAGTCATTTCTACTGCTTCTCTCAGCCTCAGATAACCTGAAACTCCAGACTCTAATTGGCACGCAAGCTCAATTCTTATTAGCTGGCTTCTTTGTCTCATGTGATTTTGCAGTTTGGTTAAGAATTATGGTTCCCAGTGTAACCAATTAGAGTCCAGACAAACAAGGAGCTCTCGCATCAGGATATAGGTCAAAAGAACCATATACAATAACATCATGGTGAATCTGGAGAAAAAAACAATGATGTGGAGTTGTCATTGCAACACTTTCATTTACCACTGTTAATAATAATAGAACCAATGAGAATACAAATGTCCAAATTCCTTCACAGCAACTTGAACCAGTTTTTTTTTTTTGCTTTCTACCCAAACCCCTAACTTTGCATTCATTGGAAGTAAAAGGCAGGATACATGTGCCATTTAGCCTTATCACTGTTATCACTCCCACTCATAACAACAACAACCCAGGGCTTGAATTAGAGCCATAGAGAAAATACCTCCCACGTATTAATTTACCAGTTCAAAAGCATTTAATAAGCAATGTTACCTAAAGAAAAGAGGAAAGAGATTAAAAACAGCTCTAATGTGATTTTCCAGTGGCTTTACGAAATGCATCAACAAACTGTTGTACAGCAAAAAAGGGGGCTTTGTTGACAGCACCCTCTGCACATTCAATACAAATGTAGTTTGGTCAAATCAAACCAAAGTTTCTGGCCTTTGTGGGAAGACAAATCATGCTTTTAATTTCCAATAAAAGGAAAGCTTCTTATCTGGGCGAGCAGAGTCAAACAGAATAACTTCCCACAGTCCAAACAAACATGAATTATGACAAAAGAAGTCCAAGTTCTAACAACAACTCTAAATTTATGGAAGATGGTAGTTGAAATAATACCACAAATCCCTCTACAGTTCTTTCCTCTGGTTGTATAACTACATAGCAACCACACAGTTAGATGAAAACATTCGGTCTGCTCGGTGCATGTTAGAGAGAAGATGACATCTTGTAAATGACACTTCAACCAACTGACGCTAAACATTATGAACAAACATAAAGTAATGTATTATACTGATAGAAAATAATGAGACAGGTATGGGTTTTCCGGCCAATAAAGATCTGAGGAAGTCTCTCTGTCTGGGATAACACTATAAGCAAATTTGCTGGTTGATTTATGTGTTGTGCTCTCTAGCAACACTAAATCAGTCAGTCAATCAGAAACAGTGAAAGAACAGATTCATTACTGTCTGCAGTCGCCCCCTCCAACAGATGAACAGCCTTTGTTAACGTGGAAGTTATTCAGTCGCAAAACACTAGCCTTCAAATGGAAAACCTTGTCCAACCTCCACAGTCTGGATAAAGTACTGTCAACATAGCCAACATCACTTGCTAGCCTCTGATTATGAATGAACCAACTTGAAGTTTTACATTATCACATTACATATATTATTATTTCAGTAGCATTGACTATTTCTTGGCAAAAGCTGTTAAAAAGTAGAATCCTCTTTTACTGTGCAGGTGCAGGTACAAGTGAGATGCCACAGCTGTAATTGCAGCTTGTTCACTTCCATAGATAAGTCTGTAGAGAAAATCCTGTAGAACGATGTATTGCTTTAGAATATTATCTAGCTACAGCTTCATTGTCTAGAGATTTGAAAAAAAAAAAGTTGTCTTCATGTCCAGATTGCAGAATTTTGATATTTACATTTGTAGACCCCAGGAAATCTTTTCTACCTATTTTGGTGACCCTTTGACCTTTCTTATAGCACCAGTTTCAGCTCAAAATTTGGTAATTTTACACGTCCGCAAATTTCATGGTAATTAGGTGATAATTGGCAAGTAACCTATTTCTTTGCAGTGACTGCCAAATTACCCAAATATTTACCTCAAATTTTAATTTAATTTGAATTTATCAAATTACTTTATTATAAACTTTATTTAATAATTATATATTCAAATAGCATATACTCTTTAAAATAGGGCCCTTAGGCTTGAGAAGCGGCTGTGCGCTGCGCTTCATCGTAGGTGGAAAACCAAAACTAATAGACACTTATAATCAGGCCCCAATCTCACCATTGTGTGACTTATTGTCTACACAAATGTAACCTGGTAGCTAATGTCATGATTCAGGTAGTTTTTAATGAAATTTCAAATAAGTTATTTGCTAATTATTATCTTTACCAGCAGACATTGAAATAAAGCTCATCAAATAACTTTGTATTCTTTTCCTGGAAATGTATTAAATAAATTATCAGCTATTGGGAAAATAGCGAAACGTAATTATTAAATGCTTATAATAAAGTCATTTTCGATAGATTTTGAGGTAAATATTGGGGTAATTTCAAAGAAATTTCAAATAGGTCACTTGTTAATTATCAACTAATTACCATGAAATTTGCGAACCTGTAAAATGAAGTGTTACCCAAAATTCCCCTCGAGCAAGTCAACATGTTATGGTGAAAACTAATGGCAAGACTTGAATAAATTACAATCATTTTTTATTTAATATTCATGGTATGCAGGGGTGAATCATACGGTTTTGGTGACCCCAAAAATCTCTTCTCTGCAACATCATAAAGCCAAAATGTCCTTTTGTGCACAAATAAATTAAATTTACTGAGCACACTCATGTTCCCCAAAGGATGAACCATTTCCATGTTGGGCAGCGAGGTCAAATTGACTTTATACATGTGAAATATTAAATTTGGATAGAAAATACTACATGAGTATTACTTTACTTCATGGCAGGTTAACACACTTGACTCACTTTAAAAGGTTTAATGGCTTAAGAGTAAGCATTACCTAAATCCTTAACATTTAAAACCTATGGAAATTTGAGCTTCTGCAGGAGTGACCTGCCAGGAGGAAAAGACTTCTCTCCATGAAAAAAGTTTATGTAATAATTGTTCGCCCCACCTTCCCATCTCCCTCTCTTTGGGCAAACACATCACCGCTCTCTTTGGGACCCACAAAGCCTTTGAACAATAGATGCAGTGTACTCAGGGCCGTCACTGAAATCACCACAGCGAGAGAGCTCGCCCGTGTGTGTCTCCTTTGTGCGCACAAGAGTTACACCTTCCGCATGTGTGTTTGTGTGTGAAAATGACATCTATATGTTCATTTCTACAGGTTTGTTTGGTCGTGTGTGCAGACTGTGCCATTTCTCAGAGAACTGAAGACACATTCTTTGAGTGGTGGGCGGCCCAGAGGAAGCAGAGGGGGCTTTCAGATGATATGACAAGGTCGCTGTTTAACTTGGAGAGCCTGGCTGTTATTTCTGTCTAACCTGTGGCAAGCTGGCAACACTCTCTGAAACGAACCTGGAGGACCACTGGGAGGGAAAACCAAGCGGAGGGCATGAATGGGAAGTTGGGGGCGGAGGGATAGACACCGACAGAAAGAGAGGGAGACCTCAAACACCAAACATTTTTAGAGGCTAACTGTAGAAAAACAAACCATACAGGGTGTTGAGGCCTGTGAGTCATAACTGTCACTGCTCCATGACTGCGTCTCTCTAAAGAACAGTCCCATTGACAAACCTCTGGATTACACACACTCACTGTATGATGGGATTGTATTTGTGTTGTTAATGTGTTTCCAGTGATGTGTCGGTGTGAGTATCTGTCTGTAAATACATGCACATAAAAGGACTGTGTGTGTGTTAATGAGCATAGTAAGGCCACAGAACAGTTTATTGAACTATAACTGGGGATGTGTCCAGACATGACACACACACTCAGTTGCACAAATGTTTCATCAGGTAAAATTTCAAACTGGAGTTATGTACGATGACAAAAAATTGTATCTGTACTCAACAACTGGTGTGTCACAAGCTGCACTAACCATGGCTGCATCTTTTCATCACCTCAACCTCAGCACACACTTATAAAATAATAACATTTAGCAAACTAACACTACTGTACCCTACCAGATTTGTGTTTAAGGAAGTCCTCAAAATTCAAGTTTTGACATGCCATAGTCCAGTTAATGCAAATCAAGTGAATTTAAGACTACCAGGATGACTATTTTACCTAATCGTATTTATTACAGTAGATTTATACACAAGTACAAGTGTAAAAATGTACTTAAATAAAAGTAAAAAGTAGGTTAGTTAAAATGTACTCTGAGTAAACGGAAAGGGAAAAAAAAAACAACTTCACACCACAGAGCCCTGAAATTCCATTTCTACAGATGGCCCTCTGCGGCCATACTGATTATCAATATACAAACGCCTTCCTCGGTGTAGCCTCAATAGATCCAACCAGAAAAGAGACAAAATTCAGACAATTTAACAAAAATGGCCAACAATATATAAAAAGCCAATGGACACCGAATCAGGTGCAACAAGCGTTATTAAGCCATAATATAGTATGTTATAAAACATGTCGTAAAAATATCATAGTATAGTATGACATAAAGAAAGTCATAGTATTGTATAACATAAAACAAGTAATAAAAAGCCACAGTATATTAACGTTGTGGTGGAGAAAAATCATGAAAATCATGAAAAAATCATATTAGAGTATGTTATAACGAATGTCATAAAGAAAGTCATAGTATAGTATATCATAAAGAAAGTCATAAAGAAAGTCATAGTATAGTATGTCATAAAAAGTCATAAAGAAAGTCATAGTATAGTTAGGGAATTAACTATTTGTACTTTTTACACTTTGTTTTTTGTTCAAATTAAACAGACAAGATAGTGAGCTTCATAGGTGCCTGACTGCAGATTTGTTTTACCTTTAGACAGAGCCAACTGTTTCCCCCTGTTACCAATTTTTGTGCTGAGTCGTTGTAGTTTCTTTTGCAGCATACACTACAGACACAAGAGTGGTATCCATCGTCTCATCTAGTGAAAAGTGGATGCCTCATTTCCAAAACGGTGAACTACAATGTTCAACATCACTCAACTCTATACTGCTGTCACAAGCTGCCAGATAATAAAGAAGCAGTCATGGCTTTGCCTTGTTAAAGGGAGAGGTAAAGGGGATAAAGGGAAATGTTTGGTGGTGATTTGACCACTGGACAGTATATGTGTAGTTTACAATCCAGTTACTGTTGTATGTTGTTAAAATGCCTCACTGAATTCCTTCTGTCTGCACCATCTTTCAGCTTGGTTGCACCGCTCACATGCGCTTCAAAACACAATCGCAGCGTTTCGAGTCAAACTGTGCGTTGGGTCGGAGACGAGAAGCCGAGAGACCGGGAGAGTGGCATTAATCAGACACAGATGACCTGGCTTGCCTCGTATGATAAATGCATCCAAATAGGAAAGAAAGGGTTGACATTTGAAAGTCAGAAGTGAAAAGAGTGAAAACGGTTCGTAAAAAGCGGGGGAAGACTAAAAGGGTTAGATCAAAGCTAACATTCTCACATTAAAGGTTGCCAGGTCTTCCTCTATTGCCAGTTTTTCACATTTCAATCACTCCATCCCATCCTTCCTGACTCCCTATCTATGTTGCAGTTAAAGAGACCATGGTGCAGAGCAGGAAAGGACGTGACTTGACATAATAGGACAGTGGGCCACGGGTAGAGAGATGTGTAGCTTATATCAGCTGATCCCAGGGGTTGTACAGTTGGTGTGTTGAGGAAAAAACGGGGGATGCGGCAGGACAGATATAGAACAAGGTTAAAGGAGGACATGTTGTGGATGCTCTCGGGCTGTTCTCTCCTCCTCCTCCAACGTTTAACCTCATTCTTTCTCTCAGGTCCGTCAGGCCTCATTGCTGCTACGCCGAAACAAGGAAAGTGATTCAGGGCCTCGACAGGAAACTTGTGAATTGTTGCCAAAGATATCAGTCTTCAGACAGGGTGTGGCCATCCACTTTGCCTGCTTCCCCTTCATACTACTACTCTAACTCTCAAACCTCCCACCTGGGTCCTTTACTGCTCACTCACAGTGGAAGATCTACTGACTCTGTAGCTGCAATGTCACACCGACATTGACACAAGTTGCTTTAAACAGCGATTAAACGCTGATGAGAGGAGAAAATAAATGTCACGGGGTTTGAATGTCGAATTAGGTTTGTCTCTTTATTTTCTGAAATGATTATCATGGCAGCACAAAGGCTAATTAACCTTTGTTCAAGTTTAGTTAATGTTACATTGTGATAACTGTGACCTTGAGCGTGAGGTTAGATGACAGTTGTGTTCTGTTTGTGATCTAAAAGTCAGAAAAGTAGCATATTCAGCTATTATGACAAAGAAACATATAAATCAAAATATTAGATTAAACATTTCCTTATCAATTTTTACAAGATGATGAGTGAACAAATTAAGTTGTAGTGAAACAAATGTCAACATTACACAATTGTGTGTAAGTCTGCAGTTTAATTTTGTTTTTGGGCACTTGGGGGCAGCGCAACAAGCTGTAAACACAATTGCCATACCTTAAAAAGTTGAACGCATTAGCCAACTGTTGTCTATTTACACATCCAGCATACTCAAAGCAACATTAGCATTTATTTGGAGTTGTGTTTTCTGGTCACCTGATGAATGTAAGTCCAATATTCACTCTACTTTTGTCTCCGTTTTGGTCTCCACCAACTCATGAGAAAAAAATCTGTCAGTTAGTCGCTAACTTTGTCTGTTTGGTGCTGGGAGCTAACTTATCGTGGTTTTATCAGAGCTTTTTCGCTAAACACTGCTGCTTGCTCTGGGTGGAAACAGGTTGATAATAGTAAAGTTGTGGGCCATAAAAACCAAAACAATTCGCTGAAAGAAGCTAAAATGCTCCATAGAGCTGAGAGGAACAGCAGAGTTGAAGGAAAATTATTTGTAACAGGAGAGACTTCAGAGACCAGATCTAAAGGACACCATAGCACAGGGATTTAAGGCAATCAACTAGATTACAGACTAACATTTCAACGCCAACTGCGTCTTCATCAGAGTCAAACAGATCACATCCTCTTAAATAATCTCCCCTAGTTGGGAACTGATTCAGCATAGGCTGGAAAGTGAGCTCCCAACTAGGGCAATCCGTGTGCTCCAGTGTGCTTTGGACCTGGTCTCTGAAGTCTTTCCTGCTACAAGATTGCCCTATTCTGTGAGGCCTACTATTCCTTGTGAAACAGTTGAAGCGCGTTTAACCTCCTTTCTCCATTGAAAGTTATTTGTTATTAGTTATTAGCCTTTGAATTGGAACATGACTTTTTTTGTAATGGAGAAAAACTGATAGGTTTTCATCTTTAAGTTAACGTAGTACGTAAGTACAAGCGTCATTGTCGCGCCATTGTAGCGTCTTGGGTCAATCAGTGGGATTTTGTAAATGCAAAATGGGACAATTACACACATTATTCCAAAGTAATTACCCATTAAATATTAAATGTTAGTATTTTACTTTTACGTAATTAAATCTGTCTAAGACAGTAAGCTTGTGGGTTGTTTGCATTGCATTTACAAAGTCTCTTGGGACTGTCTTGGGACAGCAAAATGCATAGTTAGACCAGTAAGACAATTTATGGTTCAATCCAATATTAAGTTGAAGACACCACAAATCTGCAAATTCAGGTGTCACAGCCAGAGAAATGCATCTCTTTCATCTCCAGTGACAATCCATACACAACTTTGTCTTGGTGGCGTGAAAGATTCACCGGTGGGGAAAGGGAGTGTGCTTCACAGTCAAGGATTGAGGACATCCACCACATTGCAAGTGTTTATCAAATACCAACAGCTTCTTTCTGCACTGAAAATACAGGCGCATTATGCTGGAGGGAGAGACCCAGAAACATCAACAACAGCCAGATAGCTGTGGTTGTTATGTAAGCTGAATCAAATTGATCCTATGGGGATCGACTTGTTGGGCTTGAGCTGCAGTGACATGGATGAAAATTCAGGCATAATAATCTGTAAGCACTTGCAGCAGAGGGCACATCATTGCTGTAGTCCTTGTTGTTTTGAATACGACTGTGCATTCTGGTTGTATGTATCAAATCCTCTCCGATATCATCTGATCTCTATTATATTGTGCAGGATCTTCAGTTTTCTAATGATTGCAGTCGTTTGGCTTTTGATTCTAACAACAGGGCATGCACATGTCACTCATCTTCACTCACCAGAAGTCACCAACAAAAGAGCTTGCTCCTATACGATATCCTACTGAGAAATACTGAGAAAGTAAAATCTTAATGAAGATGCTATAGTCAGATTGTACAATGGGCGGGAAATACCACAAAATATGGTTCAGATCTGACACAAAGTAATACCAGGGCCAGGATAATTGATAGCACTTCAAGCTGCTAATGTTTTGTTATGTACAATGCAGGAGAGTCATTTGTCATGATTTATGAGGTTCATCATTAATAGGCATCTGAATACATTTTCATAGTGATTTAGCAAACATTAAACATTTGGAACTTTTAATAGTAAATAACAATTGTCTATTGTGTAAATTCTCTGAATTACTGATGTGATCTCTGTGCGCATGTAACCAACAGCAGCATAAATACAAAGAGTGTAGCGCTAAGCAGAGAATTCATGTGCCCAGAATGTAGCATGAGGGTTTTTTTGCTATCGATTCTAGTATCTCAAAAGTTAGCATTGGTAATATTGATACTGTAGGTGTGATCCACCCCCCGAAATTCAACATTTTGTGGACAGTCCAATGCTGATGCTCAACTTCAGAGTTGATACCATTTACGACTAATAGAAAACTAATCGAAAACTATTTTTGATAAATTGTTTCGGTCAGTTTTCAAGCAAAAATGCCAAACATGTGCTGGCTCCAGCTTCTCCACTGGGAATATTTGCTGCTTTTCTCTGTTTTATATCATTGTAAATTGAATATTTTTTGGTCACAGACTGTCAGACAGTCAGACAAAAGAAGATATCTGAAGATGTCACCTTGGGATGTCAGAAACTGTGACAGGAAATTTTGTTATATTCTGACATTTTATAGACAAATCTATCAATCTATCAATCTATCTATCTATCTATCTATCTATCTATGTAGCTGTTGTAAATCAAAGAGCAGATACAAATCTCCCTGCTAATGAGAAGACCCGACTGGGGAATGAAACAGAGGAATTCAGTCTGTGAGGTGGAAGACAGCAGAACAGGGAGAAAGAAAAAGGGGGGGGGGGGAGAAAATCCTGACAATATGTTTGAAGCTGTGAGAGACGGAGGTGAGGCGGGTGGAGGAGGGGTGGGACCTCCGAGGCTTTGGAGCCAATTCGAGGACCTTGTGATGCAAAACCAGTCCTCGGCAACAGACAGTTCCCATGGCAACGGTGAGCTGCCAAAGTTCCTTGTTGACAAATGACAGCTCCCCTCTCCTCAGCACTCGCCCGGCGATGTGTGTGTGTATGTGTGTTATTTGGCAAGTCCCCATTTTTGCCTTAAGCATGGGGGGGAAGAAGGGGTGAAGGGACACACAGAGAGATAGAGAGAGAGAGAGCATTGTATTATGTATGCAGACATGCATACAGTATTTACACACACACACACACACAGTAGTTGCTACAATGGCCAACATGCCCTGACTGGATTCTGAATAATTTGCTAAACTACAAGTTTGTTTTATAATAAATAACTTATAAGATGGTGATGATGTACTATTGTGTAGTACAGAGATTCCCAACCAGGTGCACTGGTATCCCAGGAGGACTTCGGGCAGTTGTCAGGAGGTTTGTGGAAAGATTGTGGAGTAGCTCAACTAATTTAAAAAATTGAAATGATGATTTGATAAGAAAAAAAAGAAACCCACATATAAAATCAG
The DNA here is from genome assembly GCF_015220745.1 of Sebastes umbrosus. Classification (NCBI taxonomy): domain Eukaryota; kingdom Metazoa; phylum Chordata; class Actinopteri; order Perciformes; family Sebastidae; genus Sebastes; species Sebastes umbrosus. The sequence continues at coordinate 9,745,697 of NC_051284.1, forward strand.
TTGACATATGTCGCAATTGAGTGTGTGTTTAAAAACAAAAATAGTGAGCAGGGAAGTCTTAAAGGTACAGTGTGTAAGATTTGGTGGATGCGTAGTGGTGTGGTTGCAGATTGCAACCGAGTTCCCCTCCGCTCACTCCTTCGTTTCCAAGCCTGCAAAAAAACTTGGTTTTGGGACAGAAGGTGGATGGGTTCAACAAAGACACAACTTTTAACCGGGAGACTGGTGTTTTGTTTTGTAAGGTATGTTAGTTTAGTTTTTTTTTAGTGACATTTGTGACGTCTTTTCCGTACTCACAGTATGTTATGTTATTTCTGTATGTATTTTACGTATGTACAGTTTACGTACTTTGTTTTTCCTAAACCTAACTAAGTGGTTTAGTTGCCTCAACCTACCTGCAGACGTTACTGTAGTTTAGTTGCGTGGTGTAAAAAAATGATGCATGAAATTGCGTCCTCATGACACTCAGAATGTCCTTGTAATGTCCTTCTATTTATATGCCTTCCCATGAGACCGGGGTTGCGAATGAATAGTAATTTCAGATATCCATTTAAATGAGTCACTTTAAATTTGCATTTCAATATGGTATTATATAAACATCTTTGAGTTGACTGCAGGAATTACAATTTTTGTATGTTGTTTTTTTTTGCATTACCATTAAAGCAAAAACAGTGCGTCCGGTAACAGTGAGTGCGGTGAGACAGTGAATGTGAAGTAGGAACAGAGAAAAGGTGGGGGAAGGCTGAGCGGCAGGATACACACACCCCTGTGGCACAAGTGTCGTGAAAAAATGATCTTCCATCCTCACCTCGCAACAGAGCTGTCAAGATGTTCAGCCCCGTGATTTAACCTCCCCGCTTCACACTGTTGCATCCTACCATCACACACACACACACACACACACACTACAGTACAGTATGCACCACAATGGCTTAACTGCTTTCAAGCTATCCGGAGCAATGTCATGCAAAACCTGCACAGTATTAGAAATAATCCAGTAATTAGGGTGCACATGGTGAACACTATTACTGGATCAAAGGAACATTTAACTTAAAGCCCAGTGGATGCCAGTGGATGACAGTAATGTGTAAGCACAGTGCCAGTACATAGAGTGTCTTTAACAGTCATAATGACAAGTAATCATGAGTGAGGAAGTGTTTTTTTTCTTTTTTTATCTCTAGGTTGTATGGGATAAAGGTAGAAGTGTGTGTGTTTTATGCTATAACAAGAGTTGCAGGGATAATAGATATGACAGGGAGTGCAAGGAAGGAGTGTGGGGGTGACTGCTCTGAGCGTAATGTCAAAAAGATTAACAAGAATTGAGCGGCACAGTGACACCTGAGAGACATTTGGCGAGTGCAATAAGCTGTGGTAGTGCACTCCACTGAACAGCAGACAGATGGGAAGCAAGACAATAAGCAGGAATTCACACACACATATATCATTGTACCTTGAGCTGCAGTGTTGTAATGTAAAGGAATAAAAGGAGGAAGCAAGATTTTTTTTTTCAACATTTCTTTTACTGATCTTTACACTTGTCACAGAACATCACATAAAAATTATCAGAGCTGACTCGCTCTTTTGTTTTTTTTATTTTAATAACAGACAATGCAGTTTACATGTTCTCGTCTCAGAAACAAACACTGCTTTGTCCAATTTTTTTCATCTTTAAAAAATACCACCGATAATCACTGGGATTTTTTTATTTAGGGTTTAGAGAAATGAAATAAAAATAGGCTGGTACTCGACTTGTCTCGTTGTAGATGTCTCGCTGATGTCTAAGGGATGCAAAATGTTATTTTTAACATCCGAAAAAAAAGACAGGACAAGTGGCAAGGCAGGAATGAGACCATCCAATTTTTGTACCTTAAGGTACGTCACGAAAAAGAAAAAAACACTACTGACTGATATAATCTTTACATTTTTTTAAACAACTTTGGTTTGGGTTTGTCATCAGCGTGAGGACCCTAATCTTCAGAGGCGCCAAACGAGACACACCAACAAACAAGAAACCACTGATCATGCCGTCATGACAGAAAGGCTCGTATACGTAGATTAGAACTGGGTTTGTATTGAATCTGTCCTTGATCGGTTTCTTTTAGTCCAGTAGAATACGTATGGTCTGTCAGCTCCTGACATGTGGTATACATGTATGTGTACGCATGTTGAGATATACGTATACATGCATCTCAAGGGTCGATTTCATTTATTTTATAATTACATATACTGTATACTCACCAATTTATACCTTAATAGGCTGACAATGTTCTGCAACCTATGCTTAATTCTAGACGCTTACGAGGCAGGTCATACTGTGAGAGGGAGAAGATACTTGTATTCCCTTTCTTGTTGAGAGTTAGATGAGATGATGTCGATATCACTATCATGTCTGTAATAGGGATATCATAATACCACAAGTTTAGTAGTCTATATCATCACCAGTGAAATTCTATGACTCTTGATACCAAAGGTAGAAAGCAAATGTAAAACATTAAATCCCATGTATTCAACATCCACTGCTTTATTACTGTTTGTATACTGTTTTTTGTTAGGAAGTTAAACAGGTCAGAATTCTCTCTCTATTACCTATTATATATTGCCGTGGAAACATCTTCAAACAACTGTATTTATTAAAGTTTCTCTACCAAAAACTAAATTTGACAAGATTACATGAGAACACATCGTGATAACGTTAGAATTTAGCTTTACGCAATGTAAATCAATGGCACCTCCCGTTAACATAGCTGTTAGCTCCAAGCAGGATTGTTCTGTTAACCAGCTGCTAACAGCTAACATTAACTTGCTCTCGTCCTGCCAATTTCAACACGGATTTGTTGTTAACAATGTGGCATTATCAGGGGAAAAAAAGGGTGTGTCCGATGGACGCTCCAATAGTGATTTAATATGTCCTAAAACACATTTTCTTTCGTCACCAGGACGACGTTAGTCTCAAGCCCTGATGGTACCTACGGTACCTGCAGTACTGTAGAAAAACAAGTACCGTCACATTTTCAGAATTTTGGCATCAACTTGGTAGCTAAGTATCGGTTCTCATGAAATCCCTCGTCTGTAAAGTAAATATGAAGCTACAGACAGCAACCAGTTTCTTTAGCTTGGACTTGGACTGGAAAACAAGTAGAAACAGCCAGTCTGACTCTATCCAAAGGTAAGAAAATCAGCCTATCAACACTTCTAAAGCTTACTAATTAACACATTTTGTCTTGTTTTGTACAACACCCAAAGTGTCAAAATAACACATTGTGGCTTTACGGAGGGTTACGCGACGGACTATTCCTCAACTACAATCGAGTAACCAGTGGAGACATCACACCCGAGAAACACCGTGTTAATTAGTGCGCTTTAGGGATGATGGAAAACAGGTTTTGTTAACTTTGGTATTGATCGTCTCATCTAACTCTCGGCAAAAAAGCATATATTTTTAAGTATATTGGCATAAATGTCGAACTATTCCTTTAATGTCCAAATAGAGCTGACTGAAGAACCAACTGAATGACATTTATCAGTTTGACTTGTCCTGTTGTGTATGTAGATCTGTGATGAAGGTGAACGTTTTGATTTGATTTTATAATGCTGCAGACAGACTTCAATTCTCTTTTTGGTAAAAACCTCATCAATGGACAGACCAACCAAACCACAACAAGCCTTTTCTGATTAAATCTAACTAATGTAAAAGAGGGTTTGAACACAATTAGCTTTTCAAGACTTTGTCCTTGAAAGCTGGCTGTAAGTTTGTGCATTGTCAAGACAGGCAGTGCTAGAAAACATGCATTTTTGAAGTAAAACGAACAGAACACATGTTGGGTGTGGAAATTTAGTTTTGCTTTGAACTTTCATAGACATCTGAAAGAATCCCTGCATTTAACTACATGCCCGTGTCCTGTTTTAGTCAAACGCAGTCGCTTGGAATGCAAGATACTTAGTAACAAGAACAATTACATGAACACACAATATGCATGTATCTATAAAAACACTAAGGCACTTGAACTTGTGATTTAACATTTCCAATGTTTATGATTGTTGTCTCTTAAAATAATTTCAAGAACACACACACACACACACACACACACACACATGGTGCCGCCACTGCAGCACAGTCGCTCGCCATTGCCTGAGACAGCGTCGGAAATCAACAGGCACACATAATTATGCGTGACCCATGTTTAATAAAAAAAAAAAAAACTGCTTAAAATCAAGTTTTAAAAATGCTACATCATATCTTGCAAACACACGCACATACACGCACAGAAGCACACATTCCCCAAAATCCACAACCCCTTCATTTCATAGGCTTGTTTAGGGTCCTGAAACGAGACCGGTGCACCAATATAAAGCCCCACTTGAGACCTTTTAGTTTTGTGCTGTGGGGCTTGAAAACGGTCTTGGAGACCCTTCACTTCACTTTGGGGATTTATGATCCCACCGTATGTGACCTTAGTCTACATAATTGTTTGAGAAAATGTGCCAAAAGTGGCCAAGAACTGTCTTTTTTCATTTGACCATAACACTAGAGTTGAAACGGAGTTTGTCTGTGTGCGATCCTGGAGTATATTGAACCATTAAAATAAAGCTGACTTGGCATTACTATAGTGTAGGTAGCTCACACCTTCATCTGCTAGGAGGAGAAATAATCTTCAACTGATGACAGTTGACGTCATCATTACATTTTCATTCTAACAGACTTATAATGTAAGTTATATCTCAGAAAGCACAATCATTGTCTATGAGCCCTGCGGTGCCAAAAGCTGACCTTGTGGACTTCCCTTTCTGTGCCAGTAGAGTCACACTTACAAGGTCTCACAACCTGCCCCTCTTCCTCCTCCTCCTCCTCCTCCTCCTCTTCTTCCTCCTCTTGCTCTCCCTCCTCCTCCTCCTCTTCTACCCTATCTGTCATGCAGCTGTCCTCCTCTGTCCTTGTGTGACCCAGCAGGGTCCTAGTCCTACTTTTCTTGCTCGACTTGTCCTTAACAACATCAACGGAAGGCCCAGCTTCCTTTCTATCATCTTCTTCTTCCTCCTCCTCCTCCTCCTCCTCCTCTTCCCTCTCTTCTTCTTCCTCTTCATTTTCCTCCTCCTCTTCAACATCTTCATCCTCATCATCATGCTCTTCTATGGCCACTGTGAGCCCTAACTTACTATGGCTGGCTAGCTGAAAGAAAGAGGGAGAGTGTGGTGTGGACGGGCAGGTCGAGAGTGCTGCGTCATACATGGAGAACGGGAGGTGGAGGTAGTGTCCTGCAGCGGCCGCCGCCGCGTAGATGCAGCAGCATGTCTGAGCACAGTCAGGGCGTAGATCCCCCTGTCCTCCGCGGACCATTCGGAAGCGCTTACGGAAGGGCGGTCCGGCTTGGGGTGCTATGCAGATCCGGGTGGGTACTGCTCCGTGGAGTGCCTGGTGAGCGGGGTTAGCGCTGGTTGCCGGGACGCAGGGGCCGGTGGTAAATGCTGGGTTGGGTGGGAAGCACCAGTCGGTGCTCTGGAGCAGAATCTCAGCTCGCAGGCGCCGAAGGAGGTTGTTAACGAGGACGGAGCGTCGGAGGAAGGCCTCGGGGTCGTCGATGAACCGCATCTTCTCCAGGGAGAGGCGCAGCACATGGGCACGCTCCTCCAACACCGGTGCAACCTGAAGGACATTGTCCCATTAGATCTATGCGTTTAAAAAGGTTTTCCATCTTTTATTTGCTATTAATAATATTAATGCAAACCTCAAAAAAATGAATGTGCAGGCGAATAAATCCCTTTTTTAACTATCAAAAAATCAAAAATTCATCCCTTTTTACAATAGTGGACTACATTTACTAGGGGTGTCAGGATTCTCCAAATCCATGATTCGATTTGACTTTTTTTTACGATTTGATTCGATTTTCGGTTTAAACATGTCATTGTTAGACGATGGGGGCTTGTTTCATAAAGATCAATAGATCACTGGTTTTATAACTGTCATTTACACTTTCAAATTCTTTAAAAAGAGAGACTACATGGCACAAAGCGTGATATTACATATGGTCAATATAACAATAACTTATTTCACCACTTTATTCGGAACAAAACAAAACAAACAACAAAAACAAAATCTACTCGATGGCAGGAGGGAACTTTACAACAACAGCCTGAGTTTCTCAGAGTTTACAAGGTACACCTGAATGCACCATGAAGTCCATGTCAGTGCCCACATGCTTTAGCGTAAAAAGCGATGTACACATAGAATAAATTTTAAGTGGAGGCTGAAAACAGTTCCCTGAGCGCTGTTTTCTTTGCTGGGGTGAGGGCAGGAGGGGGCTTCACTGTTTACATAACTCGCGTGGGCAAAATGTTGCCACACCGGTGACTTCAGGGAAGCAGGAGGAATTTCCAGTTCTGTTGTTTCCATGTTGTCTCAAAGTGCAGCTGCGGTCTACCGCTAAGCTATGCTGTGTCATCTCTGAAGTGTTTTTTTCCCCCTTTGGATACGTGCAAGTAGGCCGGGGTGGAAAGAATAAAAAAATACGGGAATAATTGTCGATCCTGCTTTTGACCTCAAAGGTCGAAATCGAAAGCTCATTTCGATCGATTTTTGATTGAGAATCGAAATTGTGACACCCCTAAAATTTCGGAATTCTAGGCGTAGAATTTATCCACTATATTATGGCCTCAGAAATTCCCATAATGGAACAAAAAATTCAAGTCATGCACAACTAGATCTCTCAGTGATGACAGAATTATGATGATTCCTAAGTGTAATCTTTGTACCATCTTTCAAATGTTTTTTATGACACGTGTTGTTCTACAAAAAGTAGAGTTAAAGAGTTAATTGGATGCAGTTTTTTGATTAGCATGACCTCACTTAACAATAACATCTAATAGAGATAATTACCTATAATTTGACCATAAGAGATTTTTCTGTAACCTACTTCTTTTTTACAGTAGTACAGTCTACAACAGATAGTAAAGAGCAATGAGGTCACTTGGGATACACTGTGTACTCTGAATTTAAGTGTGTCAATACTTACAGTCTGGCAGTACGTCCTGAAGCTGAATCGAGGCTCATCATCATCATCGACAAACTTTCTCTTGAAGTATGCGATCCTTGATACTGAAACATGGTCAGGAACTCGCCTGCAGGGGGGTTCTGCAGACAAGAACATACATGTAAGTGTTAAGCTTGGGCAAAATCTATTTTTTCATACCATCATATACCTTCCTGACTTTTCACCGGGGTGTATGGTATATGACAGCCCAGGGTTGTTGCTGTGCACTGCAATACATCACACCAATACAGCATCATTGGAAGCGGAGTGTCTGTATTTATGAGGGTATTGAAAATCCTACTGTCGTTTACATACTATATACTGTATATCGAGATATGACATAGCCTATATTGTGATAGAAGATTCTGGCCATATCACCTAGCCCTACATACTGTATATGAAAATCACATCATTTGTCAAAAATACTGTAAAAACAACATTAATATAGAATTAAGCTGCACATCAGCCTTGACACATGTCTGATGCATTAATAAAAAATGTAATGAAAAGGCACAACACCTTTTAGTTAAAGGATACATTTTGAAGAAAACATTGAGTTCCAGTTTAATCAATTAACAGTTGCCCTACTTAAGCTGTGGTTGAGCCTCAGCCTCAAAAGTAGCCTCAACGGCAGCTGGCTATTCTGGAAGAACAGGTTTCTTTAGTAACTCAGTTGATACTGAAATGACTGTTTAACTGGCAATGTAATTAAATTAATCCTTAAATTACACCGACAGGGAAGTACACCATCTGCTCTAACCTCAATTCAGTAGCGCTGCATGCTTAACTACAGTCAAATCTTACATTTTGACTGATGGAGTGCACCTAGAAAACTATGACAGCAGGGCCATGACAGGCAAATACTGATGGATGAGTTGGACAGATGTGTCTAATTGCCAGGTCTGAAAACTAAGGACTATCAAATGTGGTGCAAAATCCTTGGTAAACCTTATCAAATAACTTTATGGACTAGCATCTGATTAAATCCAGCTTACATAAATGACTGACTGAATAAACAAATGTGTGTTTGGTGTCTGTACCTTGTGTAAATTGCTCTTCAGAGCTGCATGGTGGGGCAGGGTTGGACAGGCAGGTCTTAGTGCAACGCTCCGATTCCCATATGGGCTGGTATGTGGAGAGCGGAGGGTCTCCCTCTGGGTCCAAGAAAGGATTCATGGACAAAACTAGGGTCATCTCTCTCTCTGATTCAGGTCTGGAAAAAAAACAGAAAGGCAATCAGTATGATTAAGCAAACAACACAGCCAAGTCAACCCCTAATAATTTGTAATTCGAAACATACTCTATGATTATAAGAGGCCACTTTCAAACGTGGATAAATGAAAACGAACTGAGGTGACATTCAACGCACGGCTCACTATTCTGCAAAATAATTCTAATAATATTAGTTATCTCTGTACCAGTTTATTAACACACGTTATCATCATAAATCTAACAAGCATTCCGCATATGCTTTCCTAATGATGTGGTAAATGTTAACAAGATGTTTGTCTATGATACTGGCAAATGCGTCGGTGTTGCGTGTGGAGGAGTAACCAGCTTCTGTGCAAGCTGCATGACAAATCTGAACGACAATAATGGTGAGCACTGAAAATTGGCAGATGGCTGGCAACTCTGTGATATACGCGTGGTACTGTTACAAGTGGGACACAGATGGAGAGATGACTCCCACTCGCGCCCGTGAATTCCCTATTGATTAGTTGGTGGGAGAGTTAGCGAGATGTTTGACACGCGCTTGTTCGGCGAAATGGATCCCACACATCAAATCGCACTTGGGAAGCTGTGTCAACAGCGTGGTAATCTATGAAGCAAAGGGGATGTGCACAGTGCCAGAGAGTCCAGCGCACCAGGCAAACAACTTGACACGAAGGTATCAAACGGGAACGGCGCGTATTTGATTTTAATGCATGTGGATTTGTGTCAGTTTCCAAATGATATAAACGGTAATATGAAGCCGTATCACCTTATGTTTTAAGTTAAAGTGATGCAGATAAGAGGAAACATGAGGAGGGCACATTACTTGGCAGCGAGTAGTACTAGGGCGCCAACTGAGCTTTCTTTCCAACTGAAAACAGAGCCCTACTGTGAAGACACTGAGGGCTCTGAGAGCCAAAGTCTGTCGTGAGTCTTTGAATCCGAGGGGAGAAACTCTATCGTCCTTTTGATCACGGTGAATAGCTGTCATTGGGTTCGCTGTTGATTTCTCCCCTTCATGCAGAATGCAAAAACATCTGTTTCAGGCATCAGCGGCCCCGGACCTCCTTGTCACCGCCTCTCCTCCTCAAAAGCTTCTCCCGCCCCTCCTCTACCTGCCCACATGAGCAGATATCATTGCCCACAACCCAGCTTGACAGACCAAACGGAGGCGACACCATCTCAGCCTCACCCGTTGGGTAGCTGATTAAAATGTCCGCTTCAATAAGCTCTCTGCTTTGCTTGGATGAACAGTTTTATTTCTGTGTGCTGCTTTTCTAGTGTTTGCTTTTAACTGACTAATCAGACACACCTAAAGCCACACTGAAACATCACCATAGGCAGTGCTGCTCCTACCAAACCTATCTAGCCAGCCCCGGGGAGTAATGGATTACATAGAGCAGCATTTCATTGGATATTTTTTAGGGGGTTCAGCGAGCATGCTTTAATATCAACTCCAGCAGTGCAGTACAATGCCTGTATCACTGCAAATGCTGCACCCATAGAATTATTTCTATGGCTGCACCAATCCATCTGTCAATTTTATGCTCCGTCTTATGTGAACAGGACCCCCCTGTGAATTGCCACTTTATTGTGGTGGAGGAGTTTGTGCATCCTTGTGACAGTCGGAGCTGCATAGTTGGGTGCAATAACCGGTTGACAAACTGCCCACAGACAAAGAGTGGTTCAAGAATCAACACTACAGATATATATGGTCATCATATGCAAAGATGTGCGTGATGTTTTGTTGCATTGCCAGATGTGCTAAGGCACACAGACATAACTTAACTCTTTCATTTTCTGAACTTCCACAGGATAAGAAGCACCTTATGGGTATACAGTACAGTACACACAAGTCCCCACCTGATCACCATTGTGTTTGAGTTTTAACCATACGATGTGTATGTATTTAGCTAAATCAATTTCTCAAAAGGAGATGCACTGTTTTTGGGCAGAAATGGTTATGAAGATGCATATGCATGCAGGTCATTGGAGGGCTTAAAATCAAACAAAACTAAAAGGTCTTTGCATACCAAGTCCGTATTTTTTGTATGCGTTTTTTTAATACGTCATCTGATAAAAAAAGTTACGCACAGAAATCTTGCACACTGAGTCTGATGCATTTTATTATTCTATTTGTTGCGAAAATTCGCAATACGAGACAAAACTGAATTCATTACGTGGGTGCAGTGGATAGCGCTAGACCCAAAAGGGGCTAATAAATGAACGAAATTAGCAAGAAGCCATCGTTTTGTCTAATCTTTCCTACATCCTCTGTTTTGCGACTATCCCCGATTCCAAACTGTTCTGCAATCCCCTGCCACAATCTACCTTTAAATAATGCATCTCTGTATTCTTTAATTTCGTTATCGTAACGTGATTTGTGCTAGGAGACAAAGTATATTTATCATGCCATTTTGGAGGATGACGTTTGCACGGACGGTGGCTCTGAGTGGTCAAACAACTCTATTTTGGCTTTTGCCAAATTTGAGGAAATCAAACCTGCTCCGAAAACTTTAATGACGGACGAAAGTTTTGTAGCCGCTGTGTAAACATGATCGACACAACGTGAGGTTGCATTTATTTTTAAACGTGCAACGATTTCGGACAAAAAAACTGAGCTAAATGCTAACGTCAGCATGCTAACATGCTCACAATGACAACGCTAACATGCTGATATTTAGTGTTTACCATGATCCCAATCTTAATTATCTTGTTATCATGCTAACATTTCATGGGAATGTCATTTGTTATGCATGTTGTCATACACCAAAATAAAATAAAATAATTAATTTACTTGTCAATTTGTTCGTCTTTTACGCTATTATAGTTGGCTATTGTAGTTTCACATTATCTGTTAACAAAAATTGTATGATATGTTTCATCATAGATTGTGATCCCAAATATTACATTTTATTTCACTTGTCTCGCTTTAATTTTGGAATCTTATTTGGCCAAATTTCTGATGACGAAAATGAACACAGCCAATAGAGAGTGTTTGCAGGTGGGAAGCTGGTGAGGGATCACATTCTTATCGCTGCAACAGTGACTGCTAATGGTTAGTAGTGGTGGTGGGGGGGATCTGGGAAGATCTGGGAAGAAAGCTGCATCAACGTATGGTGGGTTAAAAGAAGCATCTGGTGACTCCGTGTGTATCAGAGGAGACGTGTGATTGTCTACAATTTGCTTCAGGCCAACAGTGTGTGTCGACAGAGAAAAGGTTAGTAGAACAAAATTCCAAAATTTTGGGGGGAAAAAAGGACAAATTACTGTACAGTTTACTTCCACAATTCACCAACATATCCTGATGTTAATGCATATGGAAGAGATGGAGAGAGAATCCGACTGACAGTTTTGGTCGTAATCCGTCGTGTTGCATTATGGATTATTCACATTTTATAACGTGTTGTCAGAGTCAAACCATACTTGTGTGAGCTGAAGATATTCCACTGCTGAGGCCTCCCCCCCAACAAGGACCACCAACTAGGGCCAATTATGTCACTGTTACTGAGCGCTAGTGCCACGGTTAATTAGCAGCTTTAGCCCTTCTCATTTCCCCCCTGAGCTGCTTTTTTACCCTTAGCTATTTTCATCTCCATCACCTCCCCTCCCTGCTGCTGTTGCTGCGTTTGCTTGGGCACAAAGAAACAAGCATGCCATCACTCCCTCTGCCCTCTTTAGGGACCTCCATCTCAACATGCCCCCCTCCCTCTTTCATCCCCCAGTCTCAATCTCTCTCTCTCTCTCTCTCTCTCCCTCTCTCTCGTTCTCGCTGACATCCTTTCAACAGCGGTCACAGTCGACAGCTCCCTGAACCAGGGGGGTGAAAAAAAACAATGAGAATACCGACAGAGCAGCTTCCCTACATGTACAGCAATACTTCTTGTTCTTCAAAGACAAGGAGGACGAGGAGGAGGAGGAGGAGGAGGAGGAGGAGGGGAGACAGTGTGAACAAGTGCGTCTGTGAAAGAGGAAGGGAGAAATGGAGGGTTGAGAAATAAAAACAAGGAATGAGGAGAGAAAAATCTCCTGGGGGGATATCATACCTCTCCCTTTCTCTGTTTCTGTCTGCATCTCGCAGGAATGTGAGAATGATTGAGAGCGACTGTAGACCGTGTGTGTGCGTGATTGTGTTTAACAGAGTGTGTATTTGAGGGGGGAAAAAATAACCTGCGAGTGTGCACGTGTTAAGTGTGTGTGTGTGAACGCCGCTTCACCTCTGTTCACTCTCCTCTGGCTTCATCCCTCTTATCCTCCCTCTCTCACAGCTTCCCTTCCTCTGTTTGACTCTCTATCTCGCCTTCTTTTTCATTACACCCTTTGATGATGAGAAGTTAATTGCAGTGCCAGGGCACGAGACAAACCGTGGGAGGGGGGGAGACGGAGAGTGATAGAGAATAGGAAGGGAGAATGGGGAGAGAGGGGTGTAGATGGAGGGAGGGCTGAGGGATGGATGGATGGAATGAGTCAACGAAGGAAAGATAAGTGCCTGAGGAGCCTTGTCATGAGTGGAGACAGATCGCCCGCAGGGATGATTTCTGCTGCTGTGATTGACTCACTCCCTCCAGCGCTGAGATAGACACGCGCACACACACTCTCAGACACGCACAGCTTGTAGTGTCCTGAAATATTTCGGGAGGAAAGTCAACTAAGGCGACGACAGTCAACTGAGGTGCTCCAGAACCACGCTAGTGTCTGGATTTCTGCACACATACTGTAGGTGTTCCTTTATCTTCCTCAGACAAGACTATTTTTGACATTCTCAATCTAAGAATACCCGATGTCTTTGGCAACTTTGGAGGAATTAATTGTAGATTTTCCATTAAATTCTGGTGCTATTTAAGCAATAACATCTGCATATACATAAATGTCCGTTTTACTTTCTATTCCCCAAAAGAGCATCGCTCACACTACGTCCTCCTGTGCAGCCAGCCCGTTCGCACGAAAAAGCTTATAAATGCCACGATAATGCGTAAAGCGTTTTGCGTGCAATAAGTACACCTTTCTTGATTTCCGCATGTCATTTATACGCCATGTATCCTGTACTGACTGCAATATAAACACATCCCTGTATAAATGCTACGGTAAGAGTTAGTGACGTATTACCAGATTTGTAACCAGGAGACCCCTGTTGGAGACCAACAAACACCAGACTTTTAACCATGAGACCCGTGTCCGAGACCGTTGTTGACCAGTTTTTTTTTTCGTAAGTTACGTTAGTGACATTTTTTAATCGTAATGTGACAACCGACTGTTGTTGTCACATTTCTTATTGACGTTTGTGACGTTTTTTTCGTAGCTGTGTTATGTTGTTTCCGTACATGTTTTACTTAGGTTACATACTTGTTTTAAGCCCAACCATGACGTTTTTCCTTACCCTGACTAAGTGGTTTTCTTGCCTGAACCTAACTGCGAACATTTGCATGGCGTACAAATGACACGCAAAAAGGCTAAAATGTGCCCACATGACACATGTAATGTCCGTGTAATGTCGTAGTATTTATACGCCTTCCTGTGAGACTGGGTTGGTGCAGGAGAGACCTGTCTGGATGAAAACAGATCTCTGATGAGATCTGGTGAAAAACGCGGTACAAGAACAAGCTCTGAGCAACAACGCACACAAACTTAGAAGGATCTTAAGGAACTCCATTTTACTTTTCCTCAACTAAATTGACAGTGGTAGATGCCTACAACTATTACACACATTATGAAAATCAAACATGTCCGCTTTAGCATATTAGGTTTAGGCTTTCTCGGTCTGTTAGCATGTCATCAAGTACATACAAGATTCCTGTTTTAAAACAAGTCAACCAACTCATGGAGCTTACGTTAGCTTAATTTTCTAGCTACAACTGATAAGATCTGCCAACGACAGTTGTCATTTCAGACTGCAAAATCTAGGCCACCACCTAGAAAGGAGACACCTGTTTTTGTCTACTTCTGTCTGAAATCAGGGGCCTACAGTTTCAAAAGAATTTCAGAGATAAATCTGCCACCGTTATGATTGTAAACTGCACGGTGAAGTAGAGAAACTGAAAGCTTGACAGGCGCAGCAACAGTAACTTAGGGGGGGTGGAGTTTAGCGAATGGTCAATGGATCTCATTGTATATTCTAATTTAATAAAACTCAATTTCATCAATTTCGTCTATTTGTCATTAGCGATCACTGTGCTCCGCGACACTTAAAGGTGAACACAGCTCTCAACATGGCGACAGCTGACGGTGCTAACAGCACTAACAGTGCAAACAACGGAAACAGTGCTGACAGTGTTTACCTGAATTTACCAGGTTTTCTTGAGCAAAAACATTTTCATTTTACGCACACACACCCCCCTGTGGCATGTCTTAGATGCGAGGATTGCATCCCCACCAGCACCTACTTGTTTTCACATTTTGTAGTCCAAATTGCTTCTCAATATCCACAGCAGGTTTTTATGATGAAAGCTGTGCCGTGTCTGGTCGCAGGTATTTATGTTACAGTATCAAGGTGGGTAGAATATGACCCTCCGCTCTAAAAAAAAACCACCACCTGTGTTAAAAATCAATCTGAGAAATAAACAGCCCGACAGTAAACAGTGTAGGGATATATAGGGGAGCTTTTAGTTTATTTCCTCATTATCTTCATTCCATCAGTACTGGCTTTTTTAGACGTGTTTAGAGCTTCCAATTACTCGCCCTCACACTACGTTTAATAAAAAACACTCAAAGAAAAACTGATATTTAAGCCGAAAGTGGGGGAAGATTTCATTTGTTCAATGATTCTGGGGGAGTATGAAACCTGCCTCTAATAAACTTTGTGCTCTCTCTCTTTTTTTCAGTGGCCTCAAAAATGCTAATCGATCCAGCATGTGTTTGACAGAGTGTATGCTGTATTACTCTGAGTGTGTGTGTGTGTGTGTGTGTGTAAGTGTTTACTCCCTGTTCTTTTGGCCAGGTTCTTACTAAGTGTTTCCGAGCCTTAGGGGAACAGATAGCAGAGAAAGAGTTGTGGTTTTCACATCAAAATAGATCCCAGACCGCCTGAGAGGGTCTTCGCAGCACACACGAGCGTGCAATGTGTCATGACTTAACAACTGCACTGAATCAGGCAGATACATTTTGAAATTCTGCAGAGGACATGAGCGTGTTGGTAAGATTTTGTTCTGCCATATTCCACCACAAAATGACACGAGTACACGCCCAGTGTATCAGGAACACAAATTAAATAAAGACTTACACGGTGCATATCGGTATATACCCACATTGTAAATGCATTTATGTTTACAAGAAATTCAGAAAAGAAATTGCTGTTGGAGCAACATAGGGCTGCACAAATATTATAAAAATCTGTATGGCGAAGCTGCGACCACCATAATTGCAGTAATCACAATTACGTGTCTCTGGGCAAAATTGTTTTATTGCTTTTTCTCTTTTGTGTTGCAGGAAAATTAGCTTGTAAGAATATGTACTCGTCATCTGGTTTAAACCACAACATTTTCACATGACTGGACTGCAATTTCCTCACTTATCTTGAGCATATCCAGTCTTTTCCACTTTGCTCATTTTGACCAAAGATGTACAAAGTAACAATTCTCTGCCTGTTCCCCCGTCTTAACATTTATCTCGGTTTAGTTGATGCACATTGGTTGTTACTGATTGTGTGTGAAGGAAGGGGTTGAACATTGGTCAACGGTTCAGTATGACAAATTACATGATTGATAGTAGACATGCAGTAAAATAATGATATTTACAGAAGGATTAGCTGTGATTATGTGTGATTAAGTAGCACATACATTACTTTCTATCTAAGTGACCAAATAAAAATGAATAGCTCTGAGTTTTGGTATGTAACTTAAGGAACCCACGACACTGATGTAAACTATCTTTGCAGAGAATCAGATGGTTTCTCAATAGGGTTGGGTGATTGAACGAATATATCGGCTATCAGCGATTGGCTGAGTACATCAGCGGTTGTTGGTTTTCTTTGGGCGATTGTTTGGGTGAAAATTTGACATTTTATTTTGCTAATTCAATGGTCCACCTCCGAAGAAGGGGCGGAGAGAGATTCAGCGGGGATAAACAATGTGCAGAGCCGGCATATTTTCACATCTAAAAGGTCTTTGCATCTAAAGGTCTTTTCGAAAGCGTTTTTTTAATCCGTCCTCCGATAAAAAAACGTTATGCACAGAAACCTTTGCACACTGAGTCTGATGCGTTTTATTATTCTATTTGTTGCGAAAATTCGCAGTACGAGACAAAACTGAATGTATTACGTGGGTGCAATGGATTACGCTAGTCCTAAATGGGGCAAATGAATGAATGACATTTTCTTTTATTTCTTTATTGTAAAGTGCTTTTCACGAAGTGAATTTTGGATGATGACGTTTGCACGGACGGTGGCTCTGAGTGGTCAAACAACTATATTTTGCTTTTTGACGGATGCGAAAAACGCAGAAAATCAACCTGTTCCAAAAACTTTAATGACGGACGAAAGTTTCGTAGTCGGTGTGTAACGTGAGTGACACAACGTGAGGTTGTATTTATTTTTAAACGTACAATAATACGGACTTGGTGTGCAAAGGCCTGAACTCAGTGAAATAACACTTTATTCCGACAAAACCAGAGGTGGTGATTGTTGGAAAGACTAACGCGGTTTTAGTGAGTTTTATATGGTTTCTGTTGAGTTTCAATAAAGGATGTTTTGCGATGCACTGCCGCTAGAACACCTGATCTCGCAGCTGAAACTATGGCAGCAGGGGAGGTGTTGGTGGGAGGAGGGGGTGCATACACAAACCTGCGCATATATATTGACAATTGCCATTTGTTGGGCTGACGATGGCCGGTTGGAGAGTTTTAACATATCGTCCAACCCTATTTATTAGCTCATTTGCACTTGTGAAGCGCTTCTCTAATCCTACAGAAGACCCAATATGTGCATCAATTATTACTTAATGACAATGTAAAGATACTTAAATGTTTTTTAATGTAGTGTATGTTGAACCATGTGTCATGCCATGCCTTACACAGAGACTGGCAGAAATGTCAACTGAAATGTATTCTATATGTATAAAGCACTGGGGAGGGCGTTGACAGCATGTGCATACGTACAAAGTGAGACAAATCTTTTTTCTGAGTCACTCTTGACAATGTCAGCTCTTGAAAGTGTCAGCCTTTGTGTATGTATGACAGGTGTGTGTGTGTGTGTGTGTGTGTGTGTGTGTGTGTGTGTGTGTGTGTGTGTGTGTGTACAGTGACAGTTTGTGTGGTGGACCAAATCTAAGCAATACATCTCCACAGTGAAAAGATGAAGTGGGCGTAGCCCTGAAAGAGCTGCCTGTGGTTGCCTTGACAGGGGCTTCAACAGCAAGCTTCCTCGCAGCTATGTGATCTCACGGCAGGCACTTTGAATCTCGCTGGAAGAGAGAAAACTTGAGTGCTGGCAGTGCCTTCCCTGCTCCCTTGCATTTCTTTTTTAGCTTGATGCCTGCTGCCTTTGCTCACACACCGACTGAGCGGTGATGTGATTTGACAGGGACAGGCCTATTGAAATCTGTCACATGTGGAGTACCTGTTGTATCTGTATAGTGCTACCTGGTCACCTGCATCTCTTTGATGCTTAGCCTTTTAAATCCTCCCTTCTCGCTTGCATTACATCCACCCTCAGAGACTGCAAAAGCATAAAATCTAGGTGTAATTGCGCGAGATTTCACTGAAAATCCATTAAAATATGACAAAAAAACCTTTGCAGTTTGTAAGAAACCTATCTGGCCACACAAAGTATAAAGAAAATTGGGGGCTAATCCACAATATAATTAGGGATGTAACTTACAATTATTTGCATTATCAATTGATCTGCTGATTATTTCCGTTAGCATTTTTGCGAGAAAAAAATAACAAATGAGTAATTATCAAATTAGCAGCTGATTAATTTACTGTCAATTGACTAACCGATTAATTGTCTCCACTCCAGTAGACCAGACATGTACAGACATAACAAAAAAGGGGACATTTAAAAACCTGCAGCTTAGAATCAGAGTCAGAATCCGGTTTATTGCCAAGTGGATTTTCACATACAAGAAATTTGTTTGGTGTATTGAGCACCGACTAGGGCTATGTAATGGAAAGAATTTGGCAACAGAACCCATTTTCATTCACATATCTTGAGGTCAGAGGTCATGGGACCCATTTGAAAATGGCCAAGCCAGTTTTTCCTCTCCAAAATTGTATCTAACTTTGGATAGTTATTTAGCCTTCTTTGCAACAAGTAAGTAGTTTCATATGATACCAGTATCGTCAGCAGCTTTACAACTGAGCCAGTCTGAGCCAGTCTGAGCCAGTCTCTGAAAGACAGAATAGCGGCCTTTAAGAGGTTAATTAAAAATCGATAGTGTTTTGGAGAATCGATACAGTATAACAAAACATAATATCGCCATACTCATGTGTATCAATATTTTGACACTGACACTGTCCCACTCAGTACATATCATGGTCACAAGTCTTAAATAACCAAATTTAAGGGATCCTTATTAAAAATGTTTGTTTATATTATTTGTTTAACCAAAAGAGTGCAACTGCTAACCAACAGTAATTGTGCAGTTAATTCATTGTCCTGTTCAATTTTAACAAGCACAACAATTTTGTGGTGTTACAAAATAGTCACATACTGTGTTCATTAATGAAAACTGCTCTCTAATATTATGTTATTATTTTGTTACATATTTTTCACTCATTTATATATTTTTAGTTAAAGGTTTTCTTTACACTCCATGTTATACAGCCTACAAATTAGTGTCTCTATTTCCTACCTCATAAAATATTTGTAAAGCCCTTTTAGTCTTAAAAATCTGCATTATTTACATTGACATTATGTCTTTTTTTCTACTTTTACTGGTGCACTGCTACCTTTGGTGAAGCTTGCATTAATGTCCCACAGTTGGCAGTAATGTGTATCACACCAGCCCTCCCACGCTTGCAGCATGCATGTACGGTATGTCCTTATGCAAATACTACTGGAAATGCTGTATGTTATCATGGTTCAAAAGATTCAGTACAGGCAAATTACCAATATCTACAAAGTTTAATTGAAAAAAAAAAGTCAAGGCCATTTATTTTCTTTCTATATAGCACATTAGGTGAAAACTGCAGGTAAAATACCAACCAGAAAGCACGCTAATGACAAATAAAGTGGGTGGCAGACCATCATCCGATGTAGATCGTCATACTGTAACTGGGAGCTCTAAGCCAAGATACAGCCCACTTCTTCTCAATACGGAGAAGCTACTTCCCATCAGTATGCCTGTTGGCGTGGGGGCGGAGAGCGTGCAAGTGCTGGCATAAGAGGGTGAAGCACACAGCAAGAGAGAACAGATAAAGAATAGATAATAGGTGTCATCATGACATCAAGTTCTCCTTCAGAGTAGCAACAACCAGGCACTGTACAGAACGCCATGAATCAAAATTGAGACACTCAAATAGCGAGCAATTAGCCCCCTGCTAGTAGAGTGGACCGCAGTTACATGGAAAACACTAAGAACAGCCACGCTGGGAAAATTAAACAGAAACACCTAAAGATGTTTGTTTGCAGAGGCATTTTCAAAAAAAATAAATCAATGCAAAAACTGAAAAAAATCTATGCTTTTTTGAGCTTTCACACAAACCTTTATGCACCGACAGCCTCTTTGATATCAACAACAGGTTCAATGGCTACACCTAGGTCTCCTTGTTGAAATATTTATGTGACAGAAGATCTTTATACTGTATACAGGAATTTGTGTAGTATTAGAAACATTAAAAAAAATGTACAGCATTCTTTTTTCTGTGTGCCTTAAGTAAGACTTGTAAACCCTCATTTAGTTTACTGTTAAACAGCCTGGCTCCCAACACCGCTCGTGTGAGAAGAAAGGCACTAAAGAAACTTCAATGGGACGTCTACAAAGCTGTAAGTCTGGGACCGCTTTAGTCATGCATATTTGCAAAACATGTTTTCAGGCTTGACAAAGAGTCATGCTGGGTGATGTCTTGGGTCTCCTTTCTTAAAATTAGCCCCATTGTTTTCACTTGTTCTACTTGAGCCATGAACATTAAGGACGTAATGTACAATAACAATGCTTTTTTGCCACAATTCAAGCTATTCATAATGAAGCCCAAACTCAAAAATTCAACTATATTGTAAGACGTAGGTGGTGTTCAATACGTTTGCTACATATTGCCCTGTTTGGACAGCAGGTGGATGAGTCAGTTCCAAAAAGGGGCAAGGCCAATATAAGTCGGACACGAAACAGATAAGTGATGTATACATCACAGTTCTTTCCCTTCCTCCGTTCATGTGAATGAGACCCAGACCGAGGCTGGACTGAGGGCTAGGAGGCGGAGTTAAAGGAACGTTACTGCGCCTGCTCTATGGGCCCAATGGATGCCACTGAGCAACTTTGATAGGAATGAACGGGGCCCCACCGCCAACGCTGTATCCAGTTCTCTTTATACATCCATGTTCAAGTCTCCCAGCACAAAGCACTTTACGATAAAGAAATAAAAGAATACAGAGATGCGTAATTTGAAGATAGATTGTGAAAGGCGATTGCAAAAAAGCTTGGAATCGGGGACGGTCGCAAAACAAAGGATGTACAAAAGATTAGAAAGTAATGATTGAGCTTTAGGCAGCTAAACGATAGCTTCTTGCTCATGTCATTCATTCATTCGCCCCGTTTGGGTCTAGCGCTATCCATTGCACCCACGTCATTTGTTCAGTTTTGTCTCGTACTGCGAATTTTCGCGACAAATGGAATAATAAAATGCTTCGGTAACAATTTTCATTAGATGACGGATTAAAAAAATGAATACGAAAAATACGGACTTGGTGTGCAAAGACCTTTAGACTGACAACGATTACATTTTTTTTAAGTTATCTATTTAGCTCACACAATCATTTGTCAGTTTTTTTTTATGTTCTGTATCTACTACAATGACATATTAAGCTTAAGGGAAGGTTGAGCTCAAAAGAAATAGTGACTTGATTTAAATCATGATATATATAAATATGGACTGATACAAAAACAATATATTTTGTGTTATATCGCCCAGCTCTATAATCAGTAAAGGCGTATATGGAGTTCTAGCATGTTATACCTTATGCTGATGACATTTACTCTTCTTTAACAATCTGTCCACACCTGACTTCTCCATGTTGTTTGGGCATACTGTATGTGAATCTGACTGATAAATAATTTCAGTACACAAACACAGAAATAACCTTTCGCAAATGTATGTCAACATTTAAGGCTTTACGGTTTTATTTTCTAAATTAAGGTCTTTCCAGACTTTTCAAGGATACCCTGATGTTGGACTAAAAAATAACAGCCAACCAAGAGGCATCCTCCCTGCCCTTCCACTATATGCTGTGTTATGTTGGTATTTTTTTCTTTCTGTTGCATCTTAAATTGTGTTTGTGCCAGCTTGCAGCCTGTCAGGAGTCATCAGAGCAGCTTGCAGTTGGTGGAGGGCCGTCTTGGCCGCGGTGGCGTGACTAAGCTGAGCTCAGGGCCCCCGGGGTTTTGCCCTGCGCTCTTCTTGCTGAGTGGTGACACATGTGTTGTGGCAGGGCAGCTGTACGGGGCTGCATTATGGACAATCTGGGGACGGCTTGTTGTGGCTGCGAGGGCTAACGGGCCAGGGGTCTGTGGGTACGTCACTGCCAGAGGTGGATGCAGCACATTAAAGGCAGACAAGGACATCGGTATGTGTTTATTAAAAAAAAAGAGAAAAAAAAGCCTTGTTTGTGACAGTACTGTATAATGTAAGTTTCTCTGACATTCCTGAACTCACTTTATTAAAAGGGATTTGTTTTTTTATATTAGAGTATGAAACTGAAGGTTGTTGTCAAAGCCAATAAAAGGGGTCTGAAATCCACCGCAAATATGATACCACTTATGATAGGTGATAAACTTTTACTTTCTGGAATGTGAGGCATTTTGAGCCAGCGTGTAAATGTTGCATTAATTCTATCTCGTCTAAATAAATGTTTGCTCTTATGCAGGTCTAAATTCACTACAGATACACAGAGTAAAGTACTAAAAGGTATCTTTGACAAAAACAGTTAATACAGGATTTTAAGGTGGAGAATCTCAGGTTGTAAATGCTGTTTTTTTTTAGTGGAGGTGAAGTCGTAAGGTCTCAGCTATAAATAAACGTCACGTGAAACCTTCCTCTATTTTTGCACTTGTGCGCCGAAACAAAATGTGTGTTCTCCTTTCCTCTCAAGTTGTCCACCTTCGCTGTGTGTCTTTCTGGAGCACAAAGGCGTATTCATGACGGGGAAGCGGTGCCTGAGGGGAAAAAAGAAGTCTGGGGCTACACCCTGCGGTCCTCACACACACACACACACACACACACACACAAACACACACTAAAGCAGCTCAACTTGTATTGGCTGAGACCTTTTACACAAAACAGAGCGGAGAAAGAGAGGGACAAAGGGAACGAGATGCGAAGCCCGCCTTTTTCTTGCCAACTATCATCCCCAATGACATGCCATTAGCATTTTTTGTCTTTCAGTGGTAATCTCAACTTTCCTTTGTACTGTAATATCGACTACACCTGCTTTTTCTGTCAAATTACAAACCGTTACGAATTTGTGTATGAACAACACACTTCAAGTGCTATTAACGTGGCACCGCGTCTGCTGAAAGGTAGCCTTTAAAAAATGTATGGAATCTCCTTAAGCGTATACACTACGTGTCTGCTAAGAGCCGTGTTTTGAAATGCTGCTCCAGATGTGAGTCTGTGCTCCCCCGCTGAGAGAGATGAATGGCTAGGGGGGCTGCAGGCTACCTACAGGTTCACATCCTTAATGAGCAGAAGAGTCTGCTGAGAGCGAGATATGATTGATAGCGCCGCGACAGAACTGGAAGAGGGGAATCGCAGCGAGGGCTTTTGATAAAGACGACGGGGTGGAGGGCTTTGGCAGGCAGCGAAGAGAAGGAATCTGGCATCAGATAGATGCCAGGAAGCACCCGTCCACCGTGCTGCAAAAGCCGGGGCGCTTCCTCTTGTTCCAGCCCTTGTCCTCTGGTCTGCTAGTTTAGTCTGAGCTGGATGTTCCTCCCTGTTGCGTGCCCCACTATATTCAACATAACACACTTTTCCCCTCCGAGGGAAGCAAATAGCAAAGGTGGAATTCCTGGCAAGTGACTCCGGATGTTGTTGGCAGCGAGTGGAGGTGAAGCGCATCCAACCCTGTCACCGCTCGAAGCCCTTTCTTTCACCAGATAGAGAAAGGATAGAGACAGAGGGGGAGATATATTTATTGGACCTTATACTCCATGTTTGAATTTCCGTAATCCTCTCTGAGGGCTAACAGGGTGTTAATGGTCCAGTCTGAGTGAGTCAACGCTCGTGACACTAAGTCTAAGACAGCACCAGAAATGACATCAAGGAGAGAATTACAACAGGAGCTCAGAATTCAGCTAAATCGCCCTAAAACCCCGCTTCCTTTCAGACGGCAGGGGTAATACAGGCAACCGACACTTTGCAGGATTTGCAGCCAAGAGCAGTCCCCACGAAATAATGAAGTGAGGCTGGATGGATGCCAGGAAGGGTGGCTGGTTATGTCAGCCTGCATAATGTGTTAGTCCAGGGTCTCTCTTGTCATGTCATAATAGTGAGCTATTGACAGCCCTGATTCTCATTAGTAGCACATCTAATCATTCTACTATACAGGTTTAGAAAAAAAAGAAGAAAAAAATACTCTGCTCACTTTGCATTAACTAAAAAAATGTCACTAAATCAACAGAATTACCTTAAAAAAATGTTAATTAAAAAAAAAAAAATACTCAGCTCACTTTGCATTGACTAAAAAAATTTCACTAAATCAACAGAATTACCTTTAAAAAAATGTTTTATTTTAAGTAGCTTTTCTTCTATACTTTTTTCATTTAAAATGAAACAGAAATATTATTTTGTATGCAATTCATTTTTCAAAATAAAATTCACTTAACAATAAGTTATTGTTTACCTCTCAGTGTAGCCTCATTGAATGGGCGTCAACAAAGGTATGTGTGCACTTGTGCCAAAAATGTTGTTCCAAGTCCAAATAGGATGCTGTAAGGTGTTATGAATTATGGCATTATGGAGACAAAGACACACATGAAGTCATAACAACCTACTGTAATGTGAGAAAGTAAAAAAAAAAAAAAATGATATTGCATGCTTTTACTTTTCAATACTAAAGCCACTGAAACATTTATCTAACAGGATGTGATCTTACCTGTCTTGAATTGTCTGGACCTCGTCCTCGGCTCCACACTTGCTTTGTGATAACAACAGAAATCCAAAGGTGCGTTGATGAAAAAATGAAAAAGAAAAGTCCTAGTGAATAATAACACTAACCGTGTCCTCCTCTGGCTCCTCCGTTGTTCTAATAATAGCCCGCTATAGCAGACACGCTGCAACCACACTGGCGGTTTAAAAACACCACTTATGTAATTAACTAGTTAATTAGCTACTTGTCTAAATACTGATCATTAGGCGCGCGCGTTTCTCTCACTAGACCCGCGCGAAGCATCCCCACGCGCTTTCCCCTTCCTCACTGGTAAACGTGGAGACAGCTGCTGCTGATGTTGTTCTTCTTTTCCTTCAGTGGAATGAATAAAGAGGTGTGCTGGTGTTGTTGTCTCGGTGCTGTGGTAGTCCATTCAGGGTGGTGTTCCCGTGCAGAAGGTTTCCGTGCAGCTCACGTCGTTAACGGCTGCTGGCTCATGTGATGAATGTGTGGAGGAGAAAAACAACACCAGCGTCGCTCCGCAGCTCCATCCCTCCACTCAACTACTGCTGGGGAGTTCAGGGACCGCTCGGAATTTCTTGTCACACTTGTCTTGGCTCTCTCAAGTTGAATAGTCAGACTTGAATTGTAGCAGCTTTTAAATGGATGCTCCTTTTGATTTTTTAGGCTCTGCAACGATTATTTTCATTATGGATTAAGCTGAAATTTAATATAGCCTTCTAACAATTTACTGTCATGTAAAACCAAGATAATCTACACATCTTCACAAGCTTGAATCTGAGGAATTTTGGCATTTTTGATTTGAAAATGTTTTAAAGGGACTGTTTGTAACTTCTTACACGTATAAATCACCCGGGTCGGTGTCCCATGCGCTCGCGTGTGGCTATGCTGTTCAGACTCAGACTCCAACACAAACTACAAGGAAGCACCAAAACCACAAAGTTATATCTAGTGAAGCCCGTCTGTTAAACAGTGTTGGCCGCGGTCGGAGGACGCGGGGGAGACTGTAGCTTTGGTCTCCAGGGCCGGAGTCTCTGCTGTACTCTGCTCCTCTGCTCCTCTGCCTGCTTGCCTTCACTCAGCTCGCTCCACCTCAAGTGCATGCGCGCACACTACACACTGCAGAAGACTTCGTAGCTCTGAGAATATCTAGTGAATGTACAGTGGACGTTTGTGCAGAAATAACTACTGTAGCTCCTCCAGACCAACAGAGGTTTCCCGTGTCTTGTGAAGTGACGGGGCTCCGCAGCGAGAAACATTATCGTCTCCGACCGGGTGCCGGTGTCTCCCTCCGACCGCGGCTGAAGCAGGAAAAGCCAACACGAGGATCAGCATTGATTCATGGAGAGACCTTCGTCTGGTCAGCTAACATTACTGCCAAGCAGCTGAAATATAGAGTGATATTGTGGTTTTAGCTGACGTGTGTCGCCCCACTGTTTTGAGCGATGCTCGTTCATGTCTATGTAGAGCCAGCAAGCGCGACCCCGGCGCTGACTTTCGTTGACTTAACGGCCACAGGTGTCGCTGTTAACAAGCATTTCTGAAAGTTACAAACAGTCCCTTTAGTTAATATTTTTTTGATTAATCGAATAAATTATTCATAATCTCATCTGTAAAAAAATGTCCAACCTTCAGTCCCAAACCCCAAAATACTTGATTTACAGTAATAAGACCAAGGCAGGTAAAAAGAAAATCTCTATAGGGATGCACTGATACTTGATCGGATATCATGCCGACACTGACTCAAATAGTTGTATTGGGTATCGGTGACAATGGGGCCGATCTATCAAATTCAATTCTTATTTATATACTAAATACATTATATACTGGAATTTGAATTCCTGTTTAAGTTTTTACCAATTTGTTGCTGCATTAAAAAGGTTTACACCTGATTTATAATTCCTGTTAATTTTGAAGATTTTTTTTACCAAGTTGCTGGTGTATGATTTATTATTTTAAATAATAAATAACAATTCAGTAAATGCATATCTATGTATTTGTTACATTTTGTTTTTCAAAGTTAGGAAAGCAATGTTTAAATCAAGCCTGATGTTGCCTTATACATAACTGAATGATCCCAGTCACTTCCACATAGTGAGACATACAGCTTATTAATCAAACACTGGTATCAGATCCATACTCGGTATCAGCCGATACCCAAAGCAGGTATCACTATTGCTATCAGGACTGAAAAATTCAGATCAGTGCATCCCTAAAACATTTCACATTTGAGAACCTGGAACCATCAAATGTTTAGCATTTTTGCTTGACAAACGTCTTCAATGATTAATCGATTATCAAAAGGGTTGCCGCTTCATTTTCTATCAATCTACTAATCGATAGATCGACTACTCATTGCAACCCCAAACGACTAATTTACTATTCGCTTCAGCTCTAATTATGTTTAATTAATATCAGCCTACTGAATTGATTTCTTGCATGTTTGTAGGCCCACTTAATATTACTAAGCCATCAACATAGCCATGCATCACCACATACTTACTTATCAATCTTTTCATTTACCTTTGTGTACATTTTCCTTAAGTCTCATACGTAAATGTCACATTAATACCAATTTGTTTGGGCCTGAGCAGTGGAATTTGTAATTGTCATAATTCCGACAGCACTTGAAGGCAATCTAACACTTTTTTTTAGACTGCTTGTGTGTTGGAGATCTGCTCTGCAGGGATGTGACCGACAAAGAGAGGGGAGGGAGCAAGCCCCTCTCATCTGTCATGCATTTCCCCTTTGATTCAGCAGCAGCCACTGAATCTTATTTTCCAGCATTTTCTCCCCCTGGGCGCTTTGTTCTGTGTTCAGCTGTGGAATGTGCTGGAGAACACAGTTAATTGTAAAAAAAAAAGACCTATCTCTGATCTTGTTTTTCGTTGTCTTTACCTTTGTTTTCCAATAGCTAAAACTACCACTGAAAGATTATTCAGGTTTGTGCCAAGATCACACAAAGCAGGGGCGTCAATTCAGTCAGACCTACATCACAGCAGAGTCTCTGCAGAGGGGAACAAAAAAACCTTATGGCGTGACAGATATCATCTGTCTGTGTGATGAAATGTAGCTCACAAAATGATCAGTTAAGAGGAACCACTGCTCAGAAGTGTTCCCTATTAACATGCGTTTGATTTTCTTTAGATAAAACAAACAACAAGATCCAATTTGGACACAAATAATGAAGGTATAATGGATATAATGCATATCCACCTGATGGCATACATCTTTTTGTCTTTTCAATTTCTGTTCCTACACATAAACTAATGTCATTTTCATTATTTCCCCAGTATCCCAAAATTCTACAAAACCATTTTCTTTCAAAAATATTAGTTGGACTTGAATATGTTTTACTTTCACCAGCCACTTCCACCCACATAGTTTGTTTTCCAAATGAGCCAAAACTGTACAAGTCAACCACTCCCCATAAGAGCTGAAGGCAATCTGCTTTCAAACAAGAAACATTCAAAGTTTACATGTAAGAAATTATTGAAGGTCAAATTTGCCAAACACTGCCAAATAAGCAGCAAAATGCAATACTTGCTCCACCTGTTGGTTGTTTTGTGGCGATGTGAACATTTTGTAGACTTAAATAACTGTATTAGGGCAGAGCTGCACAACAAACTCAGAATTTACCAAGTTCAAAACCTAAGTGTGAGAAAAAAAACACTGTGTACAGAGTACAAAGTGGATATTTGCTCATATGAACACTAGTGTAGTTGCTTTAGGGTAAATGTCAGTATGTTAACACACAAAGATGTGATGAGATGTGGTTGAACAAACTGCTCCCACACACGTTTTTTCTTTCTTTTTTTTTTTTAAACAATAATTTCACATATAAATTCTCTCTATCATAAATCAATCTATAAGACATTTTTACAAATCAAACTCAGCCTGAAGTACAGAAGAAAGGTACATGTACAAGTACGTTAAGACACTGTGACACAAGGTTTGCTGAGTGAAACACAGTAAGGCACCAATGCCGTAGTATGCGGCATAGGTAGTTTCCAAACTAAAAGAAGAAGAAAAAAGTCACCAACCAGCATTAAATACCAGCATTTTTCAAAATGTGTCAAGAAAATGAAAGCAAAAGAAACAATACTGCAAAGCATAAACATATTGTGTTAAAAACCCTGTTAGTGGAACACATCCTGTGAAAGATTAGCAGGACAAAGAGCTACCTGGTCTTTGTGTTGGTTTGTACAGAGGCAGAGGAAGGTCATAATAATCTGAATTTTAAACGCAGCTGACGTAGTTGTGAAAAATAACCACTAGCCTACTGAACACTTAACGTTGAGATTTAATTACTACTGAATTAATAATTAAATACAGTATTTTACTTTGAAAACCATCTATCTCAATTCATGTGGTTTGAATTTCAAAACTTTTTTTCTTTTCAGATTCACAAATGTCCGGGGGTTCCAGACAGTCTTATTAGGTTAAAGTTTTTAATTTGTTTCTTGAATTTTGGCATCTGAATTTCCCAATCTAATTTTAGCAACCTGATTTCTTTGATCTGAAAACAACCTGAACATTTTTTATATATATATATACATATATATATATATATATACGTATATATATATATATATATATAATTTTGGGCACAATTTTCCCTCTGAATTTGCATTACCAAAAAACAAATTTAAAACCAAGAGTGAATTCTAATCATTTTTGAGATGGGAATTTAAACCACATAAATGTTTCCAATAACTACCAGAAATATTCATTTAGGTTGGTGTGTGGGATACCTGCAAAGCTGGGGGGGGGGTGTCCGGGGGCCTCATTCTAATGCCACTATTTTATCATATACACTGATCTTAATTATTGCATATTTGACTGATGCAGACGTTTCTCTATTGTCATGCTCGCATTGTTTTGAAGCAGAGGAAAGTGGTCGTAAAATGAGTAGTCGTCTGTTTAGCCGGCAGTTATAAATTCAGTTGTATTCAAATTAAGAAGAGCCTAAATTTCACATCTACTGTCGGTACTGTAGTTGCTTGCAAGATTAAAATCCTTTTGGCCTATTTTTGCTTCCGTAGCTTGGTAACAAGATCCGGGCTGCAGTCAAATAGTCTTTTTTTTTTGCTTAGGAAGGTTCCTAACTGAGTGAAATGACCCGTAAGTATCAAATCTAAAGCATAGGGTACACTGGACAACCCTTTACGAAAGGAAAGGAGATAATGCCATCCCACAATTCCTTTCGGCAGCATCACGGCATACCCACGTCAATAACATCCGCCGTCGCATAATTACGTAGCCTAGTGTAAGTGCAGTTGAATTTTCTTAACACTGCGATTGTCTTTTTCTAAGTCCTTATGAATTCTCATCACATAATTATTTCCTTGACCTCATGACGTTTTCCATCGAGGTCAAGGAAAAGTGTTGAGAAAAAGACACAATGTTTCTTGACTATTTGACCGCAGGCCTTTTCTTAGCGTTTAAAAAACAAGTGGTACGTTAATCACGCTAATAATAGGATGTGTGGTGCTCTAAGGAAAGTCTGTATATTAAATCAATTTTAAGTTGCCAATTCTTTCTACCATAATTTATTTCTGTGAAGAGTTGTTAGAGATTATTTTTGTCCCCAATGTTCATCATCCAGGATGCACAAAAACCAACATCTCCACTGATTATATAGTCTTGACTATGGAGCATCGCTGCCATCAGACACCCACTGACAGTGTGAAAGATCACACTATTTATATTCCTGCACACCTTCTGTTGATTCAACAAGATCGCTCCCCTTTTTACTGCAGGCTGTTGAACAGTGAGACATGAGAATTAAGTCAAATCAAATGATCCAGGCTATTCATAAAACAAATATTGCAAGAGGCAAATTTTTTGGATTCAGATGATGTATGATGCATTTCTCTGCAAGTACAAGTGAGCTGCTGCTGCCAAGCTATATCTTTTACACGGTGTGTTTCACTGTTGTGCTATAAAGGCTGTGCTTCTGTTTCACACTGTTAAAAAGCGTCAAAGCTGAAAAGATTGTTTTGAGATGAGCTCGGTGCCGGTTTCCGTCACGTCCCTTTCTGTTTTTTAGAAGAAGGGAATGTAAAGAGGACCAGAGCTATAAGACATAACTGTGTTACTTTCTCCTCTAAAACATAAAATAGAGTCACAGAATAAACAATAGCAATCCAGAATAGTATTGCTCACAGGATGGGTTAATATTTGATTCACTATTTAACCGTCTTAACACAACTTCCTCCCCATTATTGATACAAAAATAGTTAAGAAAACATGTACTGTATATAAAGTGTGTGGCAGACAATCAAGAAGTGGGTTACTTTGTTCTAAATATCGGTAATTAAAGTCAGAAATTGTCACAGCCGACGAGAAAATGCAACAACTACCTATATCACATCCCCCCACACCCTCTTTACTGTACCCTTCCAGTCAACACACACACACATTCACTTGGTAAACACTGCACAAAGCTAGCTTTCACCACAACCACAGGCACAGTAACGAGTATATGTATTTTTCTGTTGTCTGTAAATGAAATGAAGTGTTGCCGCAGCTAAAAATACAACCCATTCGCCTGTCGACATTCTGCAAGTTAGTCAATGTACACTGCGGCTCCTGTGAAAACCGTTTGAGTTCCCTTCGGCGAGGTTGAGTGGTGCCGTGTGTGCTTTCTGTAATTATGGATGCAGGTCTGTGTGCTCTGAGGGTGTGTCCGTGTCTGTTTTTGTACCGGGTCCATTTACAGAAATTTGTGAACTGACTAAACCATAAGGCAAGGGATTCTGTGGGCGCAGCCACATCACGTATTAGCACCAGTGCAGGTAGAAAGAGAGCAACAGGTACATTTACTTGTCACCTGTTACTGCTAACAATGTGTGACCAAGTTATTTTTAATTTCAATACATTAAAAAAGAGTCTTTGAATATGCCTTTGACATTCCGTGTGACTTTTGAATGGTGGATGGAAACTCAAGATCACACAACCGCCACAGCAACTATTATGCTTTTCTATATATATATATATATATATATATATAACATATCTCAGTCTGTCAGTGCTTCCAAAAACTGGTGTTTTCTAAAAATATCTAACAATGTGAAATGCTTATTTCTTCTCAGAGATCACTACTGAACTTCATCTCGACATCAACCGTTACACTTCCACTGTCAGGTTACATGTCATGAGTTTTATTTGCCTGACAAAAATGTCTAAAATGATGGAGTTGATGTTTTGTTTACTTAAGTTGAGGCTCGGCAGTGTCGACTGAGAGGGATTCATTCAAGTGTAGTAATTCAGCTGAAGTCTTCAAATTAATTCTTCATAAATTCACTATAAAACTAGTCTAAAATGACCACCGCTTCCGCCTGGCCTTCCAAATATCTTTCAACATGCCTCCGTCCCCATAGAGTCCCGCACGTTTGAATGCAACAGACAATTGCAATGAATTTGCAGTAGACACATTGGGATGTAGCAAGTTAAGCTTTGGCAAAGTAATAATCAGCAATATTTTCAACATGGTGATTTAAAGTTAGGGTTGGTAATGTTCTTCCAAAACACATTTGTTATATTTGTTGAAATTATCATTACATCCCGAAAGCAATCAATAAATCAAATGCTCTGACAAAAAAAAGGAAAACAAATCCGGTATCTGTGGCTGTCGCAGGAGTAATAAACCCATCCAATCATTTAATTTGGCCAAAATGAAATGACTGGACGGGCTACCTGCCTGCCTGCCTGCGTGCACATCACCAGAGTTTTCCACTAGCTGCTAGCTTGACAGCTGTAAGTACTACCAATAGCCATGTTCATTGTTTACGTTCATAGAGTGCTACAGGAATAAGTCCTAAAACCCGGAAATGAGTTAGCATTTTAGCACTTCCGGTTCCCTCGTCTGAGAGTCAATTCTTTTTTTTTTAATGGGTTATTGGTAAGATGCACGAAACATTTTGTTCTACGACATAAAATACATTAATAAATATGAAGCTTTGACGTGTCTTCAAAAAGACGGATGCTAACTAGGGCTAAATGAGACACAAAACAGCATCACGCCGACTTGTCTGCCTTTACAGCCTTGTTGCGTGTTCTCGCGTTCATGCAACTGTGGTGTAGTTCGTTTATAGCCTAACGTTAGCTTTTACTACTGGCAATTACATTTACTCTTCAAAAATCATAAAAGTTGTGTTCATTTGTGAAGATTATTTTATGAAACAAAACATGTAAGTATTATAAACAAAATTGTTTTTTAGCACAGAGCTTATTTTTTGCAATAATCCAAAACGCAAAGGAACAATACCGTTGGCTTTTTTGTCGAGGGAACCCAGGGCGATTCTAACTTCCTGGTTGGCCTACAAAGATACGTCATCCCTGGAGCACTCTATTACGATATGTTTACATACATAATGATAATTATGGGAGAGTGGCTTTGGAGGGAGGCCTGAAGGGACGGGCTGTCAATGATGTCTACTTGGCGACTTTCTCGCTAGATTTAGGGACTTTTGGAGCTAGTGCTGCTGCTCGCTACTTTCATTGGAAAAGAGCACAGAACATTGGGTTGGGTTTTTCGGTTCGATCATTTTTAAAAATCTAGCTGGTTTCTCAAGATTACCAACCCTAACTTTAACCTAAATTGTATCCATGTTCAATTCATGAAACTTGTCTCACTAATGACTTCCCTGGACGGAAGAAGTAGTCTACGTTTCTGGCCCAAAACACAGATTTGATCGTGATCGATACATGACGAGTGATGGTAGCTTCATGCAGCCACACCTCTGGCTTAAACAACAGACATCTCTGTTACCTTAAATATTGATTAAGAAATGACAAAGCACCAGTTAAAGATTGGAAAAATAAATAATTTTCTGTAAATATTTATTTAGACTTAGCCAATCAAAAACTGTGGGTGTGGTTTGTTTGTACTGTTAACGTAAGCAAACAAACTCATAACTGTCATAGGATTTTCATTCAAATGTTGCCTGACGACTGTAACTCTGGCTGCTTTATGGTAATACATGACAATCACCTTTTTCCAATTAAGCCATGTCCACTTCAAACCAGTGAGAAAAACAAGGAGCAAGAATACTAATATAGAAATCTCTCATGTGAAATAACTGCAGTGGAATATTTTGTGTACGAGTTTCATAGTAAGAAACTGAGAAAATTTGTTGTCAAGGCCTTTAACAACGGTGCTGCAGAATCCATGACAAAACAGAAAATAATTACTACTGATTTGAAAAGTGTCCATGCATGTCCATGTTCTGACTTCTAAATTGAAAGCTATTTCCTTGGTCAACTCTTAAATTTATGTTTTAAACTTCTTGTATACAGACAGAAAAACAAATGATTCATGTTGTAAACCTTTCTGTTAAGATTAAAGGATAATCCTGACGTCAGTTGTTTGAGCTGGAGGTGTGGATACACAAAATTACCAGACAATAGTTTACTCAACAACTTCATCCAGGACCTGCTTCTTTTAACGGTCCCAGCTCAACCAGTTCAACAGACAAAAAAAGAGTGCCATCTACAGAAACTTAAAGGCCATTACAAGGCAAACCATGAAAAACAATTACATCACGATACAAGCCGTATGACTAATCAATGGCTGTCAGTGATTTTACAAACAACGCCATGACAATGCTTTATGCTGTGCCACGTTAAGAGTGCGGACTGTGTCTTTCTCTTCATCTCCATTGACCCTGGTTGCCTGGACATCTGTCACATCCCTTTATCCCAGCTGAGCTTACACCCATTTCTCGCCCGTCTGGGATGACAACTGCTCCGCGCAGTTGTCCTCGCTTCCTCTTACTGTTAGGACTCCAACAAACTGTGCCAGCGGCAAACCTGCTGTCCTTTAGACTCTTTCATCTGAGTCCAGTGGGTGAGCTCCTCCTCTCCGGAGCTGTTGAGGCCAAGCGAAATCCAGCCGATCATCTCCTTGCGCTTCATGCTGCGCTTGTTGTAGACGGAGAGGATGAGCGTGACGTCCGATAGCTGGAAAAGAGCTACCTGGAAGACAAACGTCTCTTTGTAGGTCGGGTTGGGCTGACCTCGACGGATGGACGTCTTACACTTGGACATCTCATGGCCCATGGAGTTCAGTAAGGTCAGCTTAACATATGTATCTGAGCAAGAAACAGGTGGAGTAGACAAATTAAAGCGGAAATGATGGAAACCTTTAGATATATTTTTAAATGTATGGCACCTAACTTGGATCATCTGTGCAAAATCCTCATGTTCCTCCGGTGTATTCTCTTTGAGTTAAAGCATTACTACCTGCTGCAGCTGTGTTTCCTCTGCAGCGAAGCATGACCCATTTTCCCCACAAAGCATTTGTTCTTGTAATAACATCACGGCAGTTGATGTATAAGATCATGACCACATAGGATGCGTTTTTTCTCCTGATCAAACACACAATGCAGCTGTGAGTGTTCCTGATAACAGAGTGAGAATTCAAAGGGTGCGAGCAGCGTTACTTCTGTCTTGTTGCTATGCAACTACTGTATGTCTAACCTGAAGTAGGGGATAATGGTGAAGATAAAGATGGACTAGAAAAAGTTAGCGATGCGTCTGCCTGTGCTTAGAGGATGAGGAGCAGCTTCTAAAAACAGATGAGGTAGATCAAATTAATGTTCCTCATCAGGAAAGCCCTCCAGCAGCGACTATTATTTTCCCTGACTTTGATATAATGTCAGTGTCATGACATAACGTGCACAGACTTTTAGAGCCCCGGGCAGTGTCCCAAAACGTGCTCTGACCAAAACGTGATGCAAACAAATGAGAATGTGCAAAAACATGTACTAAGTTAGTGGTGGTCCCCAACCTAATTTCCTTGAAGCCTCCCCTACTTGCATCTAAGGAAAAGCTGAGCCTTATTTTCTGATGTCAAACAAAATCTTCAATTTGAAAAAGGTGATTCAGTGTATTAAATGAGTTAAGTCTTTTTTTTTATTAAATCAACTTTCTTAAATGAATATAACTCGTCAGTTCCGTCAACATTAATAAAGTGATGACATCTTGACGGATTCGCCAAGTGAATGTAGTTACATAGTATAATCTTTTTTTTGTAACA
Organism: Sebastes umbrosus; assembly: GCF_015220745.1. NCBI lineage: Eukaryota > Metazoa > Chordata > Actinopteri > Perciformes > Sebastidae > Sebastes > Sebastes umbrosus. Next base: position 9,781,233 of record NC_051284.1, read on the forward strand.
ACTTAATTAATTTAGTATAATAGTGTTAGAACGGGAATTGTGTGAAAAAATGCTTGCCTCCCTTTGTGTGCAGCGAGCGAGAGAGCAAACTGTTTTTTGACCGCTGTGAAAATGTTGTTTTTTAAGGGCTTAAACGGCAACAAATATTGATTAAAGTAGAATATTTTGTTAGATAAAAACTAGTGCGGTCAAAGTTAACACGATAATAACACGTTAGCGCAAATTCATTTTAACGCAATCGATATTTCGGAGGTTGTAGCCTACCGGGCTCAGTTTTAAAGCTAGAGTGAAGCTACTGGTATCATATGAAACTACAAAACCTAAGGAATCCATTGGTACAAACCATGTCAGACTAGCTTGTCGCGAAGAGGCTAAATAACGCTCCAAACTTATGCTGAATTTTGGTGAGGAAAAACTGGCACGGCCATTTTCAAAAGGGTCCCTTGACCTCTGACCTCAAGATATGTGAATGAAAATGGGTTCTATGGGTAAATGCAGTACCTGTGAGGGTTTCTGAACAATATTTGTCATTGTTTTGTGTTGTTAATTGATTTCCAATAATAAATATATACATACATTTGCATAAAGCAAGCATATTTGCCCACTCCCATGTTGAAGAGTATTAAATAGTTAACCAATCTCCCTTTAAGGTACATTTTGAATAGATAAAAAATGTGTGATTAATTTGCATTAATCATGATTAAATATTTTAATCAATTGACAGCCCTAATAAAAACATGTTGTGAATTTTTGGAAATTATTACATTTATCTTTTTCAATACATTTGGACTTTTGGACTTCACGCTCTGAAGTTATTGGAAATCTTTGGATCACACAAGTCGGAAACAATCCTCTGCAGCCACCACTGGAATCTAATTCTACAAATAGTATAATACTAGCCTGATCTTTATCCACTACTGTGCAGACATGATAGAATGTGGCCTACTAAGTCGCAAAAAAATATATCTTTTTAAATTGTTTTATGTACAGAATTTTTTATAAATTATCCAGTAAATTTTATGATTTTAGTTATACAGGTGCAAATCTAATTTTGACAACCTCAGAGCAGACAAATCCTGGCACACGCCCTGTGATCTTTGGCACCCACTGATCCCAGGTTGGGAGCAACTAAGTGACTGGTGCCTTATTCTAATACGTCGCGACAATGGTATTAACTTTTCTGACATGGCACCAAACAATAAACCTAGCTCAACATCCTTATAATCAAGTAGAAAACATAATCTTTGCACACGTTTCACATTAGCAGTTATGTTACTGATAATCTTGGTCTGTGTGACATGTCCCATCTTTTCCCCCAGCTGATTCCCTTCTATCTATCTATGCTATTTTATTGTAAATCAGTGCATCTTCCCAAAAAATCATTCCCAATAAATCTCATTCATTTCGCTGCAAAGAGGAGAAAAGGAAAAAAAACACTGGCATTATCAAGTGATTCTACATTCACACTTTCCTTTTTCACTCCTCATTTCCCTGCAGAAATCATGATATAAACTGAAGCCACAAATCCAGCGGAAAGTAAACGAGGCAAGACTGGCAATCACAATGGGTCTTTGAGAGTGTTTCGCCCCTCGTCTACAACCGTACTCCATAATAATGCTGTGTATTATGTTCCTGTCTAAGAGGGAGTGTAAGGAATGAATTGCCGAGGCTTTCATGCTGTCGAGTGCCAGCTGCCTTCCAACGCCTAGCTCACCGCCTTGAATCACACATTCAGTTGCTCTCTTTGACATAAAAGCACAGTGAAAAAAATAGCCTTGATTTCTTTTTTGACTGCTGCTGAATGGGCTCTGTAGAGCCGTGGATGTCTTAAGTGGTCAGTAGCGGTGATGCATGGCTCTTTGGTATTGTTGCTGAATGAGAGGGGCTGCGACTGATGATTAACTTGACTTGTCGGCTTGGTACTGTTTTGAAATTATAGAAAAGGAGCTGTGAAATTGCTCTGCATCTTTCACCGCGCTCTTTCCACTTTGTGAGACGCACAAAGTCAATCAAGGCCTTCATAAGGATTTTGCACAAAGATTTTTTTTTTTCCCCATGTTACCAGATGTGACTATTTTCCAAACGCAATTTATATACAGTACGTGGATATGCTATTCAGGAAGGCACAAAACAGTATCGAAATCTGGCAGCTAGTCATTAGTTACAGACATTCATAAATACAAGGAACACAGCAATTAATGGGAGGACAGTACAGTGTGTCTTTTAGATGAATATTTATGCTCTACTCTGTCACAGAAGTCCTGTTTCTGTTTCACATGCTGTAATCACAACTGAAAAAATGTAAAATTACACCGAGAGCATGCCAAAGTGCACTGTTTGAATAAAAGCAGCAATCAATGACGCACAGCATTTCCTTCTAGCTGGCCAACAGCCACCAAGCAAACCGGATTGAGTTAGCATGAAGTGTTACTTCTGAGTGAAAACATGAAAGACTTGCAGGCATCACTGGCACGCACACAAGACACGACACAGGTAGTGGAGAGTGGTTGCTGGGCTCGATGAGTCACAAGACATACACATTGAAAAATGAAGGGAACGAGGTTTACAGCAAGCAGCCATCTTCATGGATAAGTGTTTCAATTATAAAGTGTGTGTGTGAAGGAGTTGCAATGAAAATTGACAAATTAATATGTTATCTCTCATTTGTTTTAGGGCTGTCCTCGACCAAAAATTCTCAGTTGACTAACACTCGTACGATTTTTTCGACTAATAGAATAGTTGATTTAATTGACAGATCTTTAAAACTGAGTTTCTCTACAAAGAATCACAAAAAAGTACCAATTTAAATCTAGTGTTTACCAGAGATGTGCTCATAACTTTCATTAAAAAACGCATTAAAAAACAATCGACTAAAGAAATCTTAGTTGACTGATGGTACATGTCCACAGGGACTTTTTTTTATCCCGGGGGGACGTGCCGCTTCCCAGCATTGGACGCTTGGTGGGCTGTCACTAGAAACAAGGCACTAGGCTCCTGATTGGACGAACGCTTTCCCTCCGTTGGCTGCTGCTCCCAGTTTTCAAACCGGAAACAGTATGGAGGCTCATTTGGAAACTTTCTTCTCTTATTTCACAAAAATAGTTCACCAAAATGTGTTTCTGAGAACATTTGAGGCGAGAAATAAGCCATGCAGCTGCTGAATCTGTCTTTATTTTGGATTGACAACGTCGAACGCCCGAGATTTATATAAAGTAGACTAGCACGCAACTTTATGCAAATGTGGAGCGGGCGTGGTGATGCTCCGTTTGCAGGGCTGCTTACATAGACAACGAATGGGAAACGTGGAAAGCACGGAGGCTGTGGACACGTACCATAAGGCCACAATGGCCGATTAGTTTTAAATGTATGGCACCTAACTTGGATCATTTCAACTAATTTCATAATCAACTAAGAAGGGGCAGCCCTAATTTTTTTAAATCTATATAAAACCGAAGCATAAAAACGACAGGTTGTGTTTATGTCCTGCACTATTTCTTGGCGCAGTAACACCCAGACAATCAGCGGAGATGGAGCGGAGGGATTTTGTTACTCCCTGTCTCCAGTCTTTATGTTAAGCTAAGGTAACCAACCGCGGGCTGTAACTTCTCAAAGTGGTATTGATCCTTCTCATCTAACTCTCGGCAAGTAAGTGAATATTCTTATATCCCAAAAAGTAAAACTTTCGTTTTATGTAAAATAAACAAATCCAAATTAGAAAAGAAAGTGACTGACACACATTTTTAGCACTTTTTGGCTCTTGTGCTTTTCAATTTCTTGGTTGTCACATTCTTTCATTTCCTCACAAATCATTAATCTTTCCAACTGTTTTTTTGCGAAATAAATGTTTTACAGATATTATCATGGAACCCGGATAAGCAAATAAAATAGTTAGAAAAGTAAAGGATGTAAAATTACAAATGTTAACCAATGGAAAATGCTCTGTGTTTGATCGACTGCATCCATGAAGATAGTATGAAAAGGGCCACAATTCAACAGTAATCACACCTCACTTTGCAGGCAGGGACAGAGACTCACCTCTGATAATATAAACCTGTCCACCTATCAAGTGTTTTAGACAACAGAACAGCCCATCTGACAACAAGGGTTGGACAGCAGTAAGAGAAAACAACGGACCAAGATGTCAAAAAGGCAGTAGGGTGAGAGAATTTCAAGGTGCAGACATAATAGAAGATGCAAGGAAAGAGAAACAGGGTCAAAAGGCCGACAACATTGCACAAAGTTCAACAGTTTTTGTTTGAACATGCTGCTCAGACCCCTGGAAACTGACCAGTAAATGAGGAAACCAGGGATCAAACCAGAGGAAAACTGAAAAGCAGGCAGTACAGCGGAGATAGATCAGATTATCTCTCATTTGGAGAAGCTGTGCCTAGTTTCTCTCTGGCTCAGTCTTAGTTGGACAAATTAAAGCAAATAACATTTATTACCAGCCGCACTGCGACAGCTACGCTAGTATTGTTTTCACTTTGTGAGTCTGTGTGTGTGTCATCATGGCAAAATGTGGTCCTGGAGACACCTAATGTAGTGGGAGCTACCATAGGAGCAGTTTTGAGTACTTTGCCAAGTGTTTTTAGACCTTTTCATTACCATTCTGTTGCTAGGGCAACAGCTTTGGTCCAAGTTTACTTCCTGTCAGCTTGAAAAGGTCTATATTTATGTCTGTCTATGTGCAAATTTTCTCAACTCAATAGCGTTACCATAATGGTGTAAGATGCAGTCATGAAACTTTTACAGGTGTATAGTTGAGATTGAAATGAAGGTTGAGTTTGAAAATGGCCATGATCCAAATAAGGACACCGGAAGGACCCCCCCACACCACTTTTGAGAACCCTGGCCCGTTTTGGCATCACAAAACTTTACAGGTTTGTAGTTGAGATCAAAATAAAGGCCAAGTTTGAAGATGGGTGAGGTCAGAGCAAGGATGTCAGAAGTAGGGGCGTGAGAAGTGGGTAAGGGGCCATTGGTCCCCGCCACTTTACAGCCCTGGTTCGATGTGGCGTTGCGGTTGGTGTGATCCCATCACAATATGGTCTCTAGTTTAATATACATTTAACAAAGGTCTTTCATATCAGTTTTGACATATTTATACTAATTTACGTGGAATGAATGAGTTGTATACTGACGATATACTAGTATACTTAAAAGGCTAACACACAAACAAAAAAACAAGTTGGTGGCCTGTATGGATTGGCAATCTTTATAAACTACAAATTTTGAAGATTGGTATAGAAAAGCAGTATCATTGTTTGTGACATTTGCTGTAGAAGCAGATTAGAGTGGCGTTATCACATGATACATATGTAAGGCTGCCTAAACATACATCCCTATGCACAGGTTCAACTTGTCATTTTCCCATCTGAAATAGGTCACAAATTGTTTACACTCTTCACTGCTCTCTTTGGCAAAGACTCAAATAAAAACGTTTTAGAGTACTTACTGGGTGGCTTGTTGGCAGCCAGGTTCTTAAAATGGATGCCTTTGATGATCTCCACAGAGAGACGTCCTGTTGTGGCGTTGTACACCAGGCCCACGAGGATCTCCGGTGTGGATGTCTGGCTGACTGACTGGAATGATGAGGCGCTTTCACTGCATGTCATGTCGGAGAGGCTGACCTGGGATTCGCCACCCTGGAAATGTTTGCACACATTCAGAAAAATTGGTATATACTGTATCTAGTTCAATATCAAGAATGTGTATTAGTTCCTAATACTACTTTAGTTCCTAACACTATCACCAGCAAAACCCAGTGTACAAATGCATTATAATTCTAATGACACTACTTAGCTTCGTCTAAGGCTGACAGCTGGTTCAGCAATTAGCGAGGTGTTTAGAGAGCGCTTGAAAGCCAACACCTGCTTTGATCGTTCTTACCGGAAGGGCACAGCACGGGTCTAATGTGACCGGCACCGACATTTTGCCCTGAAGGTTGAGCTTGGTGAGGTAGAGCACCTTTTCCCCGAGCACCTTCTCCTTCTTCATCCGCCGCATGCTGTACAGGCGGAACCGGATGGCGTAATTGCTGATCATCTCCGACTCCACGTGGCTAAAGCGGAAGGTCTCGGTGAAGATTGGGCACGGACCTCTCTGGATTCCTGTCTTGGCTCTCTGCTTCTTGGTGGGCAGCAGCACCAGGTGGACCTGCCAGGAGATGTTGCCAGTGCGTTTTAGGGCGGGAAGATCCGACACTGCCATGATGGTGACCGCCAGCTGCTGGTCCTCTGAGTCGTAGTCATACACCACGTCCAGAGTGCCATATTTTGCGACCGGATCTGGTTCGTAACCTTTAGGGAGCCGAGATGCTGATCCACGGGCTGACATGTCCTAAAGAAACCAGTGAGATGTTCAATGTGCAATATAAAACCTCAACATGCACATCTCTAGTCATATCTGGTATTTTACCTCTGGGCTGAGGACAGCTGTACTGTCACTGGGTACATCCTCCTCGTAGCCCTTGTTGAGGTAACTCTCGGTCTCGTGGCCGTCGCTGCACTCGCTGGGGCATTTCCCAAAGGACAGGTGGGGACTGCCGCTGGTGTAGGACAGATCACACTTGGCGTCTCCCAGGTCGGACAGCGTGCAGGACATCCTCGGAGAGCCGTTCTCATCCTGATAGGGAGGCGGCTGAAGCTCGTCCAGCGGCGGCGTTCGTCTCATCCTCTGGATGCAGTTGGCTGGTTGAGAGGAAGTCAGGAGAGAGATCACAATAATGTACAGATTATTATCATCATAATGATGATTATCATACAGTATGATCTAGGATTTGCATTTGAACGATGTGGATAAAGTCAACCATGGCTCTTTTTAGCCAAACCAGCAGCAGTACTCTAGCAATGGCAATGTTGGTCGGTTGGATAGGTTAACTACTTGGGTCCAGGGTCAAATTTCTCATTGGAGGGATTGCCATGAAATTTGATACAGACATTCTTAGTCCCCAGAGAATGAAGCCTACTGACTATGACTTTTCTTCTTCTACACCCAGACATGCCCACTTTATGATAATCACATGCAGTTTGGGGCAAAAACCATGCATGTTTTTGCATGTAGTATAAATGTCTTATTTTTGCCTATTCTGAAATGGTGTATTTCCGGTGTGTTCTTTATACTATGACAGTTTTCCTAAAATTAAATTAAAAAAATATCACCATGCTTACAGTATCGCAATATATCGCTACTGAATCGTTAGCCCTGTGTCATGATACATATTGTATCGCCAGATTCTTGCCAATACACACCCCTAGTGCAGCATTGCAGCTAAAAGCAGCCTCCCCATCTTTGGATTGGGGATGTCGGGAAGAACAGTATTTAACAACATATGCTGATAAGTATTGGTTTAATTTAGAAGCAGACCGAATCGCCCTTTCAAATATTTTAATCCATTTATAACAACAATGCCAGATAACAGGAGACAAGATGGAGAGAGAGTGTGTGGACTCGTGTTGTAATGAGTTTACAGAATTAACACTAGAGTACAACACAGCAAAGGCTGAATATACTGACAGTGAAGGACTCATTACTAAAGGCTTACACAGTCTTAACGCTTATGTACTTCTGCATTTTATTTGATATTTTATTTACTGAGGTTAGAGTAAATGTTTGATGTGCAGCCGCACCTCGATGCTTAGGTATAATTCAGATTCTTATTTTCTGGTATAATGTGCGTCGTTCATGTAATTCTTTAGCATTGAGTCATACAATGACTGTCGGCAATTTATCATATATTTCATTTTCCCTCTGACAAATGAGAGCTCATTCTGCCCGTCCTTGTGAGCATAATGCACTCTCTGAGAGGAATCTTTTGAATGCACAACCTAAATAAAACATCAGATATGCACCATTAAAGGACTGAACTGAATACTTCTTAATCTGCCACAGATTTCATGCCTCTCACCTTTCTAAATGATTCAGTTTGCCTGGAAGGCAGGAGAATGAGGCTATACCGAGAGTCTCTGTGGCACTTATAAAAGAACGCTGAATAGTGTTGTCAGCTGCATTCTCAAATCTGCCTCCCTTGTCCAATTTGGATTCACAAAAATTGAGCAGCCGATGCTAATACTCCCATAGGGACACTGGCGAAGAGTTCTTTAAACCCCGGTCTCTTGCAAAACAAAAAAAAAAAAAAAACTGAAAGAAAGAAAACAAAAGATGAAGAAGAATATAACTTGGGGGAAAAAAAAAAAACCTTTTTCTTTTTCTGTCTCCATAACTTTTGGAAAAAGCCAACACTGTGATGACGTAACCTTCTCCAACTCATTGTTCCAGCTTTCTCCCAAGTTCTAGAAACTTTCACTCTTAATAATGTCAGTGTGAGACACCACCTCAAAGTGGCACATAACAGTGGCAGGATGGAGGCAAAGAAGTCTTAACTAAGTGTCATGGAGGGCTTGATAAAAGGAGCAAATCCATTTTGAGCAGCTTTTTTCCCGCTGAGCCGGGGGCGGTTGATTTGATGGAAGCTGCTGTGTAAAAGCACTACTCTTTTCTCCAGCCCGCTAATTGGGATGGTTACCATTCCCCCCTCTCGTCTAACCCGCCCTTCCTTCACAGAGTTTCATCCCCCTCTGTACTGGCAGTCGCCTTGTTTTGCCGTCTTGTACCTCTGTACGTGGGAGAAACAGTTTGTGCTTTTGTGAATCTCGACTGTGAAACTCAGGTATAAATATCTTAGGTGACAAATGAGCGGAGCGGCACTTCGTTGTCCTTTCCATGGCGACAAGGACCCCCCTCCTTTAGTGGCCCCTCATCCATCTTGCACCTTCTAGTTTTACAAGACAGTATGTCGAGATTTCACAAAGCAACAGTTAAACATTACGACTATCAATCAGTAGCTATCAATAATGCAAGCAGTAAAGGCTTCAACTGCTTTGGGCAAAAGGCCCGCATCAGTTTATGTAGGATGCTACTGTTTTATGAATGTTTGTAACACAATTCACCCTGATTTAAACACAGCAATGTATGACTGAGGTAAATTCAAACAAATAGTAAGCTATGATATATATATATTATAGTATGTTTTTATAGATCTGTACATGGCTACACAGTAAATACACATTGTGTAAATGGATTTACAAGGTGTTTTGTTAGATATGCCTCTTTGTGCGTGCCTCTGAGCGCCGGGAAAACACAAACACACTTATTTGGAAATGATCTGAGCTATGTGGCTCCTCTGTTCATCAACTGGCTTCATTTCTTAACCTCAACCTTGGGAAAATGTGTTCGCTTTCTGTCAGAGAGTAAAGGCCTTTACACACCGGGGGGGGGGAGGGTTGGGGTGTGACGAATAAGCGGCACGAATATGTGAAATACTCGCCTGCGACTATTATATGTCTAGGGCTTTTATTGTGAAAGGTAAGAATGGAAGGAGCGGATCGGATCCTTGAAAGAAAAAAAAGTTTGCCGTCGTGGTTTGTGATTGGTTGATGCCTTTATTCATGGTGCGAAATCATCTCATGACATTATCAATAATTGATAAATAAATAAATGATATCAATCTCATGTCCGTGTGTTAAATATGGAGCTTGAGTCAGGATACAATTAGCTTAGTTTAGCATAAAGACTGGTATCAGGAATATGGGGAATGTTTGAGGGAGTGATGTGTTGAACATCGACTGGTGGAACTAAATCTGGCTGTTAAATAACTACTGAAAACTTTCTCAATTTTTTATTTGTACATGTTTCAGGAAATGCTACCATTTCCTCTGGCAAGCTGGATGCCTGCATTCCATCGCCTGATTGGCTAATCAGACAGTACTTGTTAGTTGACTTTTGAAAGAAATACTGTCACTAATACTCCTAGTGAGCAGTAATGTGCTGCACCGTCAAAATTCAAAATACGTTATTTTCCTCTCCTGCAAATGACCCCATATACCATACCACTGTGAGTTCTCGTAAAGGGCACCAAATGTTCCTAAATGTGTCCTCTTAAAGGAATAGAACATGAAGGAGACTGTTAGCTTAGCACCAAGACTGGAGTCAGGGGGAAAACAGCTAGTCTGGCTCTGTCCTACAGTAAAAACATCCACCTACCAGCACCTCTTAAACTCACTAATTAACATGTCATATGTTACACGGGGAGAACACCGGGTCAGCTGTATCGGGCCCTGGGTCAAGGGAGGGCCCTCTAACCTTTAAATAATCTGCTGGAATAATTTCTCATAAATTCATAATTGCAGAAACCTTATATAGTATTTGTGAATCACATAAAAGCTTGTTATTTTTATTATTTATTTCCTTGACATAGTGGTCGAAAACAATGTTACTTTCCCTCCCCTACCTTTTCCCAAAAAATGGTTTGGTCTGTCATGCATTTCCTGACCTCTTGCGTCACTCGGGGCATGCTTCGTAGTTTGTTTACATACGTTGACCTCAGCAAGATGGCCGCGTGGTCATTCTTCCTGATTCTGTAGCTCGTTTGTGAAAGTGAAATGACAGTGGTATCAACCTTCTCTCATCAAGAAAGCAAATAAATGTATTTCTGAATATGTCGAACTATTCCTCTGAGACTTGTTCACAATGCTCACTTACATGTTAGGTCATATTTACCTGTATTTTCTCCATGAACAAAAAGTATTGAGATCTACAGTGTTACTGGACCGATTGTTAGCCGGTGAAGTGGAAGTATTGGAAATCCTTCCACCCAGAAAGCCAAGTTTTCTAGCATTTCTCATCTAAAGTAGCATATTAGACAAAGTTAACAACTCATCATAATGAAAACAAGTTTTAAAATGAAGCCAAGCGCACTTTTTTATGAATTAGTCTGTTCGAATCATTTCGCTGACACTGAAATAATTCATGAAAAAAAGTATTGTGTCCTCATCGAGCGGTCATGACAGCACGCTCACCTCAGAGAAGAGAACGGAAGTTGGTCCAGACAAACCTCCTTTCTTTCTCACTGCTTACATCCTATTTTGGGAGGCTGTGCGGTGCCACCGGGGGTACCCGCCTCGCCTGATTCTGCAGCCTCTGCACAATCCTCCTCATGTATAATACATATGTCCTGAGGGTAAAGCTCTTCATACTCGCAGACAAACACACGCAGCAGTGGGAGTCGAGAGAAAATAACACAAGCGCCTCAGAACTTAAACGACAGGTTGTTTGAAATGAAGTGGACTCTCTCAGCTACGTCATTGAAACTACCTATGTGTACGTTTCTAATAATATTTGTCTATCCTGGAGGGACCTGATGTCAGGACTGGTGTGAGGTCACTGCGTGGTCATTGCTGATCAGTGATGGCTCGGTGGGAGAGAGAACCGCAGCCATCAAAGCCTTACCTCGGGGAGGAAAATAACGAACCTCTAGTAAAGTGCAGCCCTGGACGGACAGAGTTCTCGCTCCACTTCCTCTCCAGGCTACGGATCAGATTAGTGTGTTTATTACAAGTAAACGGATGACAATAATCTGATGATCCAAACAAGTTTAGAGAAACTGCAAACGCATCTGAATTTCCCTCCAATTTCTCTCAGTGCCCTCGTTTTACTTTACAGAAAGAAATAATCTCCTTCCAACGTTGAATATTCTATATAATCCTTCAAACCTTTAAGGCAAAATTTGACGCACACAAAAACAAACACTAGATCTTTCATAGCTAAAATGTTGTTGTATAAATAAACCAAGAAAATTTCAAATTATTGCTGTCGGGCACACATGACTCAAATCCCTGCCTCTCTCTCTCTAACAAGGAACACTGGCTACATAATGTTACTGCTACAGAAAACAAGTCAGTGATGACTTTCACCAAAAAAACAAAATGTCTTGAATCTAGTGTGACCTGTTACTTTGACATACATTAAAGGAACAGTAGAACAGTAATCCTATCAAGTCAGATCACCACAGATTTTCTCAAAAAGACCCGTTCCCCTTAAATTAAGAATGTAATAATACAGCAAATTTCCTTACAAACATGACACCAAAACACATAGTGAATCGTCTAAGCCAGTGGTTCCCAATCTAGGGATTGGGACCCCGCGATGGGTTGCAAGATACATTTGAGGGGTCTCAAGATGATTAACAGAAGAAGAAAGCAGGTTTATGCTTATGATTTCAGACTAACCCTCTATAGTCTTTGCTTTTTGTTCTTATTGAATTACTTATTAATTGTATTTCTTTGGGACTCTAAACATCATTCTAATAAAAGAAAGGAACAAATCAGTCATGGGGTTGGAAGTATAGCTGAAATGATTCCTCGATTAATCGATTAGTCGATCCACAGAATTAAATACATTTTGATGAATAATTTGTCATTTCATTCTTTTTTTTCAGGCAGAGCATTCAAGCTGAATATTCACTAGTTTCAGCTTCTCAAATATGAGAATGTCATATACAGTATGATAGTAAATTGAATATCTTGGACCGCACGAATAAAGGACATGAAAATACGAAATGCCCGACTATGAATATTATATGTATGTATAGGGATTTTATTGTTAAAGGTAAGAACGGAAGTGGATCTGGTCTGCGCTGCCTTTGTCAAGGTTGAAAGGAGTAATAAAGTTTGCCGACCTGGTTCGGACTAGGGAGCCTCCGTGTTTCATAAATATAAACACAACTTAACCCGTTAATTCCGCACAACTTTATTGGCTGATCCCTTTATTTGCGGTGCGAAAGCTCAGAAGAATGTCGCTTTTTCGTCGCATAATATTCGTGTTCTGTGTCGAAGTACAAAAATAACACTTAAAAAAAAATACATTGATGTGCAAATTAATCACACGAGAAAAAAAGGCCTTTAGTCGATTAAAACAAGCAATTCTTCATAATGCACATTTTAACTATATTCACACATTTACAGACAAAACAATGAATCAAATAATTGAGTAAATAATCTGAACATGTTTCGTTTTAAAGGTTCCAAAATAAAGAAGGTTGGGAACCCCTGTTCTAAATAGTGGTCTAATTTAACTACATTGCTGTTTAAAGCTTTATTTGACTGACTGTTAATTTGGATAAACTGAACAGAATATTATGAATAATTTACAGACATCGTGCACAAAACTAATGGAGAATGATTTAAATTTTGCTCTGAATTTGCCCTGCAAGTGGACAACAGCTAATCAGTAATGCGTTCTGTTCTCACTCTTGTCGGAGAGCCACTTGACAAGAATCACTGATTAGCCTCAAGCCAGAAAATGAAGAACCACTGTGGCTGTGAGACAGAAATTAAATTAGGCTATTGTGTTCCAGTTTGGATCTTATTATTACAAAAGCAAAAATCATCTTCAGGAATGTATATGCGACCAAAATGACCTGAAAATCCGAATATGTTATATCACTTCACAGCCCTTCTGGTACCACATATCTGAGGATGACAGGGACCATCTAGTGGTGATGAGGAGACGTACAGCTTTTTGCAGCACTTGCGTAACGCCAACCTTGTTCAGAGCGTTGCTTTTTTACTAATGGAGTCAGAAGCATGTCATGCGCTATTTATCCCTCAGCTACACATTCAAAGATTGCTTTAAATAGCTTGTGCCAGACACTTGGCTTGCCTTGGATCCCACTGTCTTATATAACACAAAGCTGGTTCAGACATGATTCACAGATTGAGGACCCTGCCAAAGATTAGATTGTTTTTGTCTTTGAAAAACACTGTCAGACATTAACACGGCTGATTTCTTGTCGGAGGATGTCGAACGCAAGCGTCATGTCAGATTTGCATCTTTGTACAAACAAAAATACAATGTTATAGTCTGATACAGTTCTGCAGGATATCACCACCTCTACTTAAAAAAAGGATCAGGTGTATGTTACATAAAAATCCACAACATCCAGGTTTACATGTACAGTTCTTGTCACTATTTTTATTGACTCACAATCCTTATTTTGTTCTAAGTTTGAGCCCTTCGTGCTGATTTCCTTCCTTCCAAGAAATAATACATCTTGGAGCTCACACTTACTCATGCACTTAATGAAAGTTATGCCGATTTTGGGCCCGATCCCTCCTCCCGACAATCGTCAGCAAAGCCCCAATTTTTTGATGGTTCTAAAGATTATCTTTCCAGATATTCCTGTGGTGTGAGGTATGTTAAGAGTTTTTTTTAAATCCCCCGATCGTCACGGAAGTCCATTCTGGCCGCACCGATTTCAAATCGTAAATATTAAACATGTTCATTATTTACTATCGGATATCCTGTTGTGTGTGGGGAACCCCGAGGACAGCCGATGACGCAGTCACGTGGTAAAGAACGATAGCCAATTGGGAACCAAGCTGACGGAAGAACAACCACCGCCGTCTTGGTGGCCGTGGCTAATACATGAGCTAATGCAAAAGCTCATGCACAAAGCAAGTAATAGTATGATGGACCTCAGAAGTGGAGGAGCAATTTGTTAATTTGTGGCAACAACAACATGACTCTTTATCATGTCTCCATGACTTCATCCATCCAACCCTGAATTTTCAGTACAGAGTAGTGAAGAAACTGAGATCACTAATTCTTCCTGACCATCATCCACCATGTTTGTTTACACTAAAGTCACGTTTGATCGCGAGACATTTTGTGAGATTGACGTATTTTTAGTCGATACTCTTGTTGTCCATGAATGGAATCTGTTAGTGTGTGGTGTGCTGTTTTGGTCAAATTGTTGCTCACCACACACTATAGGAACAAAACTGTTAGATTTAACATAAAATGTCATTATGTGTGGGGTCCCACACATTTTCAAATTCTATTAGTGTGGGCCAGCCTTAAGACGATAAGATTGATATACCACTCTCATGTACATGTGCAGTATGTCCGGTAAATGTAAAGCTACAGCTAGTTATCTTAGCTTAGCATAAAGACTGGAAACAGTTAGCCCGCACTTCTAAAGCGTTGAACTTTATAGGTGCTGGTACTCTGGACAGAGCCAGGCTGGCTGTTAATGCTAAGCTGTAGCATCGTACTTAAACATAAGACAGTCGTATCGACCGTCTTATCTAACTCTCGACAACCGTCATGAATAATCCCAAAAATGTTGAACTATTCCTTTAAATGCTTGCATCACAAAGATTTTCTTCTCAGCCTCTGGTTCATATTATAGCACCATTCCGCCTGAACATAATGATTGCAGCATGATGTCAAGTGTGTTACACGCCCTAAATGATTGATTCGACGTTCATGGTGCAAATGGAGTGTGTATGTCAAATATCAGACTGATCCAAATAGGTCAGTGCCGGTGTTCTCCTGTGACTTGGTCTATGTTGAGATAAAAGAAAAACCTGCCCTTCATCCGCCACGGTAAACGCCTTGTGATGGTGAGTCGGGCAGATGGGAAACAGAGATGCATGAAAAAAAGAAAAAAGAAAGGAAAAGTGCGAGGCTGCGGCTGTGTAGATTATGCAGACAGTTGACTGTTTCACAACCCTCCCACGGAGAGTGTGCTGAACGGGAGCTTTGCTTTGATCACCTCTCTGGATTAACTGACAGTGTGTGTCGGCGTGTGTACGTTGTGTGTGTGTGGCGCATTTGTGTTTGTTGGGTCGGAGGTGCAGAAGAGTCTGTGAATTTGGCTCAAGCTTACTGCAGTGATAAGGGGGAAATAGCTGTATTAATCTATAAAATGAGTGCAACTTCCCCTTGTTGAGGCATCATATCAAAGTGATTATGAAGAGCAATAGCCTTACAACTGCACTGTCTCTATATATGAGTAGCAGCAGGGAAGAATACTAGTTTTGACCTACCGTCCTCAGCCGAGGCTTCGCTGCTGTAGCCGTCATAATCAGCAGTCAGAGGGCTGTACTTCTGACGGCTCTCCCAGCTGAAACCTCCTGCGTGTTTGGTAGTAGCGGCCGCCTTGGCTCCTCCCCGCAGGCCTTGGGAGCGGCTGACCGCTTCCTGATACTGACCCATCAGTTCATCCTCGCTGTCCGACGATGAGGCCTGCGGGTCGGCATCAGCGTAGGCCTTGTCTGTTTGGGGGTAAAGAGAGATGGCCTGGTTACTGTGGGGCAGCCTGAGATGTGCAAGATCAGGTAGACTGGCAGCCTCTACTGGCCTCAAGCCTGTACTTCACTGCTTTGTTAAAAGATGAGTTCTTAATCTCAATGAGACTGCCTGATCAAATAAACATTAAATAAAAAGGCAAATATATCTATATTTTTCCCAGGTACAATTCCAATGTCCAGAAATGTATCATCGCCTTTTATATTTTGAATTTTTTCTTATTTAATTTAATTTTGTTTTACTTTATTTTCCTTTTTATTGTTGTTTTTTATTGTGTTTTAATCATTTCTTCATCTTATGCAAAGCTTTTTAAATCGCCTCTCTGTATTGAGGTGCCAGACAAATAAACTTGCCTTTCCTAAAGGTTTAAACCATTATTTTTAAATCAGGGCTGTCAATCGATTAAAACATTTAATCACAAATAATCGCACATTTTTTATCTGTTCAAAATGTACCAACCAGTCCTGCACCAATAAGTGAGCTGCAATAGATTGTATTTTACATGTTTTCTTAATTGCATTATACTATATATTAAACTGCTAGTGACATCTGTGAAATTTGATAGAAAGAAATGACATTTACTTATTGTTTTTCAGTACAAATGTATGAAATCCATTCATCCATTCATTGCAGCGTAGTGTTTGGTTGTGGCAGCTGTTGCTGATTGGATCATTCTGAACAGAGAGCTGCAGATCATTCAGTCACAGCTTTGTTACGGTGCTGCATTTAAAGAGACATCTGCACGCTCACCCTGCGATGCTATGTTCTGTATTTTATTTCATCTCTCCTGCGTCAAATGATCTAAATGATCCTTCCAGTGTTTTGTACATTCAGTGAGAAAATTACAAGAGGTCATGATTCATTTTGTTTTATGGTTCTGGGTGTCACAATGTCATTCATTCTTAAAGGATGATGATGATGATTGTCCATAGTTAATCATTTATCTGTTCAAAATGTACCTTAAAGGGAGATTTGTCAAGTATTTAATACTCTTATCAACATGGGAGTGAGCAAATATGCTTGCTATATGCAAATATATGTATATATCTATTATTGGAAATCAATCAACAACACAAAACAATGACAAATATTGTCCAGACACCCTCACAGGTACTGCATTTAGCATAAAAAATATGCTCAAATCATAACATGGCAAACTGCAGCCCAACAGGCAACAACAGCTGTCAGTGTGTCAGTGTGCTGACTTGACTATGACTTGCCCCAAACTGCATGTGATTATCATAAAGTGGGCATGTCTGTAAAGGGGAGACTTGTGGGTACCCATAGAACCCATTTCCATTCACATATCTTGAGGTCAGAGGTCAAGGGACCCCTTTGAAATTGGCCATGCCAGTTTTTTCTCGCCAAAATTTAGCGCAAGTTTGGAGCATTATTTAGCCTTCTTGGCGACAAGTTAGCATGACATGGATTCCTTAGGTTTTTTATATGGTGCCAGTATCACTGTAGCTTTAAAACTGAGCCTGCTACAACCTAAAAATCACAAGTTGCGTTAATGCATTAAAAAAAAATTGCATTAAAGCCTTAATATCGCGTTAACTTTGACAGCCCTAAATACAATGTATCCTTTTCCACACAAATCCTATATAAAAACATGTTAGAATGAACCAAACCACTCTGTTGATGTCACAATGTCTACAAGAATTAGATATGGCAGTGTGTTTTTATTCCAGGGCTCACAGAGAAGGTGATTCATCGCTCTGACTTGTGACAACAGACGACTTTATGGTCACACAAACCCAACACTGATCATGCAAGATGGTGAAGCAACGCCACCAAAGCATTCAACCCCATCTACTCTTCTTCATGGCATGAGTCACAGACATTTGCACACAACAGCCACATTAATCAAAATGACGAGCTCAAAGGGAATAATTCAACGTCGTGGAGAAGCAGGCCGACTTGTTACAGATTCTCATAAGACTCTTTTTTTGACACCAATGTTGCCATGAATTTCTGTCCATGATTAGACACATTATGCAACAAAGTGCCTTGTTACGCAACAGAAATATATTTATAGAAAGATAAGTAATATATTGTTAATGAATTGTGGAATACAAGTTTGTTAGATAAATAAAATGCAGTCCGATGGAAAAATTATGTCTTTGTGAAACTTAAATATTCACTGTCTCTGTGGTGATTTTTGAGGCTATAGTTACATAAAGTGGAGGTTTTTCTAATGTTTGGCCTACATGACGGGGAAATGAAACAATGAAAAACACCAACACCAACAACACCATTGCTTACACATCGTCCAACCGCTGAAACACCAGATGTAGTTTCACATTTGTTCCAGCAGGGGGCAGCAGAGCTTTAAAATGACTCCAGCCAGAGCTGCGCTGTAACAGACTGAACAATCTCTCCAAGATAACTGTATTTGCAAAGTGTGTTTAGTTTCAGAGCATAAAGAATAAAAGATTTTGCATCTATTAAAAAAAAACTTTAGTCTAAAAAATACCAGTTTCGGCACAGAAAGGACAGTAGAGACATATTCCTTCAGAAGATTGCTTTAACGCAATTTATGAAAAATAAACACAATCGTCCCATGTTTCCATTAAAACAGTCATCGTGCAAAAAGATAAACTGGAAAAGACACCAAGAACAGTCGCCTCACCACTTTCTACTGCCTCCCTCTGTTTTTAACTGAATGTTTACCAGGTGGCTTCTCAGGGTGGAGCCAACTCCCTGTGCGGGCTCCCTGGGGCCACCAACCTTTTAAACTTCTGAAGCCCTGTGGATGGCTGACAAGTAAACAGGCCTACATCTGTCAGCGGCATTAATCCCCTCATGGGTTGAGAAAGGCCAGTGCCAGTGGAAAGTGGCCCCATGCAGAGGTCAGGCCTCTCGTGCTGCGGTCGGTGGCATGGGTCCATCATTTTATGGAGCGGCTGGACGACACAAATGACCCCAGTCTGGCTTTTCTAGGGCCTGGATGGAGCCCAGGGTCACATAGGGCCATGGTGACGTTATTAATCTGTGCCTTAAACTGTGTTTTTTAAAATTTAAAATTTTAATTTATGTATCCTTTAAATGTATTTGATATATTACAGAAATTAAGTGCATCTACTTGTGGTTAATTGTGGATATAGTATATGATGGCAGTCCTGTCCTCAGCTGTCAGATGAATTGGAAACATAATCTGAAACAGACATGATCTCAAAATGTTATGTGTCCAAGATGTCAGGCATTTTTCTTTGGAAATTGCAAGAGGCCTAAACTTACCCAAAACAGTGTAAAGTGGGGTACATCATGGACACATAGCTCACAATTGGGTCCTGTATTATTGGTTGGAAGCACTCCAAACTGTACTAGAAGCATACAAAATTTAATTTGCCCCAGGGCATTTGGGGAACAATTAAAAAAACATATGATTTATATGACATGTCGAAATGTGCCTTGAAACCTTGAAGCACAAAAGCACAATAAGTGCCCATCAGCACGGATAATGTAAATGCAGACTCACCTTGGTTCTCACTTTTTTTCCTGAAGTCATCAAGGCACTGAAGGCTCCCTGGGTTCTCTAGTGACAACTTGTTGTTGACGTACCAGAACAGGAGGGTCATGAGGATGATGAAGAGTCCGATGGCCGTCAGAAACCCCAGCACCTCCGGAGAGACTGAGACAACAGAGATTCAAGTTAAAGCTGCTGCTGCTATAAATATCAGAACACTATACTGTCAAAAAATGTTGCTATAATTTTGGTGAACAAATGAGACAATGGCCAAGCGCATTTCCCAAAATGTTGCACTGCTCTTTTGAATTTGTACGATAAAAGTTAGAAAAGTAAGCAAACATGACAATTGGCAGCAGGAATACTGCTTTTATGGTATTTTTTATGATATTAATTATGGTAACCAAGACGGCTTATTTTGGCCATAAAGCAAACCATCATATTTAAGTTCCTGCCGGTACTACTACCCCAACCTTCATTACTTCATATTGTTCTCACATTCCCACAGCTTTATGCATCCCTGAACACACGCATTCATTTTTTTAACGTCTGTATAGTGTAGAAAAGAATTAAGAAACACTTGACATCAAGTATAGCAAATTATATATTTAAATGGTGGAAGTGCCACAGAATAATTTGTGATATGATTTGTCAATTATAACAATTTGTTTGTCTTAAATTAGAAGAAAATTACAACTAAATTCATCGACAACAGTTAAGCAGTTTAAAAGCACTGTGTGTGTGTTAAGGAAGTAAAGATGCGCACGCACACCGCAGAGTTACAGAAGTCGCACAGCTTGTTTGACCTACTGTCCCTGTTGGAATAAAACTGAACACCATGAAACATTAAAACTTATTTTGTCTGTCATTTTACTTGGGGGGATTTTTGTAAGAAACTACTGTCTGCCAAAAATCCCACAGCACTCGATGTCACACAGTCAGCTGCAGCAGAAGTTGACGTTTGCAAGCAGAAACGGTTTTGGAAAGGCATCGGGTTTCCCTCCGGCACAGATTAAAAACCAGCAGGGTGTGCTGGGCACAAACACACCGCCGCTGGAACAATTTAGAAGCAATTCATAAAGAAAGCTGGAGGAGCGCAGACAAATGGTGCATTCATGTGCTCCTCAGATGGTCCCATTTCCTGAGTTGGTAAGTCGTTCTTCCTACTTTGGGGTGTTCATGCTTTAAATCATATTGTTATGGACGCTACAAAGACGATGTGTTGTATTTTATTGCTTAAACAAATCTTGTTCCAACTTGAAGGGGCTATCACGTGACTTTTCTCAGTCAAGAACACATTTATTTTTGCTTGAATTTTACTCCTACACTTATTTCTATATGTGAAATTGTTGTACACTAATATTTAAAATGTACTGGTGATTTTTGTATGGTATTTCTTTACCCTTTTGGGTGTGTATTTTATACACGTAAGCCATTATAGGTTTCTGACACACCCTCACACGTATTTTACATTCCTTTCACGTGAATTGTATTT
The DNA here is from genome assembly GCF_015220745.1 of Sebastes umbrosus. Lineage (NCBI taxonomy): Eukaryota > Metazoa > Chordata > Actinopteri > Perciformes > Sebastidae > Sebastes > Sebastes umbrosus. The sequence continues at coordinate 9,802,127 of NC_051284.1, forward strand.
CTATTTATTGTGAAGCAAGTAAACATAAACAGCACAAATGCCCTATCTCACAATAATAATGAAAGTGAAACATAATGCGCGTACAAACAAACAAACGGACAAACCGAGCGGAAAGCATAACCTCCTTGGTGGAGGCACCAAACTGTATGTTTACCTAACGTTAGCAGATGTGTTTTCTTGTTGGAAATACAATTTCTGAGTGAAGGATTGTTTTATGTGGGTTTTAGCAGGCAGCTGCCGTCCGTTCCTCCCGGTGCGGCACTGAATCTTTTAGTGGTACCGAGTACCAATAGGAGCCAATACAGAAGGACATAAGAGTGTAAAGGCCAGTAGAATCAGTCTTCTTAGTAATGTGAATTAGTGGTTATTGATATTTAAATGAATGTGGTTGGTTCATGTTCAAAGGCAGCATGATGCACTTTTACAATATAATTAATGTTATTAATGCAAAACTCCTCTGTCTTTCCCCTGCCCATCTGTTTTCCATGTTTCCCAGTTACCTGGCAGCAGGGGATCATTAGGGCCAACACCTGGTCCCAGTGTTCCCAGTCCAGAAAGCCCTGGCTGTTACAGTCTGCTCTCTCTCTCTGTCGGCCGTGCTGCTGCTGCAGCTCCCTTCCTTCTCCTCACAGGCACCCGTTTGCTTTGGTTTAGTATTTTGCTATATAGTATATAGTTTATCCTTATGCATTGTTTTGCACCTTACAGCACACACACATCCATCACTCATGCACACTTGCACTGATGACATCTAGGGCTGCATGTAACGATTATTTTCATTGTCTATCAATCTGTCGATTATTTTCTCGATTAATCGATTAGTTGTTTGGTCAATAAAATGTCAGAAAATGTCAATCAGTGTTTCCCAAAGCCCGAGAGGACGTCCTCAAGTATCTTGTTTTTTTCCACAACTCAAAGATATTTAATTAACCGTCATAGAAGTGTCTCCCTTTTTGTTATTGCCACCTGAGCCAGGTTGTAACAACCTTAATAAGTAGATGAGAGACACAGAGAGGGAGAGAGAGAGAGGTAGAGAGATTGTGTCACTGTAGAGACACAACTGGTTTGTTGCCATAGCAACAGCTTCCCGCGCAGCGTCACTCCAGACTCCAGACACACAGGCAAGTCAGATCTCATTAAACGCAACACCGACTGCCACACATCAGAAGATACGGTTTGGTTTAGAAACAAATACCAGATACGCACATAGGAATCATAAAAGCAGAATGAACCCTGTTGATGAAGACAATCTGAGGTGTATGACCTATGAATCTGTATGACCTTCTATCTCATATTTGACCTTCTAACATCTTAATGGAGGTGTTGTGTCATCATCGGATGTAGGTCACAGGGGAGACTTCCCGTCTTAGCTATCAGAACATATGTTTTTCTGTTGTTCTTCTCTCTGGTAGTAGATCAACCCTTAAAGGGGAACTACACCCATTTTTTAAACATTCATAAATGTTATTCCTATGGTCTAAGACAGTCCAAAAAGTATTAGAAACATGAACAACTCTCTCCAAAATCCCAAAACCAGAGTGTTATAACTCAAATTTGTGATGTCATAGGGTATAAAGTGTGGAACTGCTCCATAGGCAATGACCGTAGGAATAACATGTATGAATTTTGAAAATGGGCATAGTTCCCCTTTAATATCTTTGTCCTCAACCGCTGCCGACAATTTAATGTAACCCTTTCAAACTTAAAATGCTAAACCACAATAATTAACTAGAAACATTTTCACATCAAAGACCTCGACAAAAGTTCAGGAGCAATCAACCTTCAATTCCAGAGATTGAGTCTCCCCTCCTGCCGGGAGCTCAGGAAATTAATTTGACATTTTAACACTGGCAAAATAATAGGCTGCAATCAGGGACACACGGAGGATGAGTGGGTCACTGGCTGTTCACAAGCTGTCACACATTAAAAGACAGAAGTGCTTCATAACACTAAAATGTCCCTTTGAGGGTAATTCCTACTTTATTTTCCCGTCATAATGAGAATTGGCTGAACTAAGCAAATAATGCTGAGAAGAAACAACTGACATCAACATGTCAGAGAGGGGCTGCAAAATGATGCGCATGCTGTGTGTGAAAGGAGCGTAGCATCGGTGCAAACTGCTGTCATGTAACAGTCGCTATACGCAGACTGGATGCTGTCTTATGCTGTCAGTAGAACTTATTGTCCAACAAGTAGGGACACATTTGACACATCATTTTCATAGCTTTAATAGATGAGGCACTGTCCATAATTTAGGGAGAGAAGTTGCGAGTGGCGGTAGAGAAAGTAGGAAAAAGTCGCAATTACAAATCTGTCTGCTACTTCAGCACCACGGACAGCGCCATGGATTTGTCAGCACAGTTATGCTGCGTTCACAGACTACAAGTAGGGCTTGGCGATATGGCCAAAATCTTTTATCACGATATAGGTCATTTCAAATCTAGATAACGATATATATCACAATATGGCATGTTTTCTGGTAATTCAATAAATAGTCTATATAAAATAACCACATGGTAGTATACAGTACTTAATTAAATACTTGAAAAAAGAAGTACCGATGTTAGCACCTCCAAAACGCCCTTAAACGACATTTCAAAAGGCGGGCCTTGGCAACATGTCTATCCGTCCTCCGGCGCACTGTGGCCGGCGTGCAGCGGTGCGGCTCGTCGGTGCAACAGTAGCCAGACGGCCGTCTCGCCAGGAGGAGACAGTAAAAGAGAGCATGTGATAGAGAATCGATGTGTTTTGCTAATTCTTGTCTCATTTTTGGTCTGATAAACACTAAATTCATCATAACTGGTTTCATCTAACTGGTTTCAGAAAATATGCAATCTGGTTGCCATGGTAATGAAGTACCGATCTGATTATTAACCACACCCCCGTTCTCTGTTTGAGAAAGAACGTTTACCAAAAAAACAGGAAGTAACACTGGCTGGAGTTCTCATTATAATAATTTGAGTGCAAAATGAACATAAAAGTTTTAAGTGAAATTATAGAATAAAAAATAAATATAGGCTTAGCCTATACCGCGATATAAGTTAATGAAATATATACGATAGACATCTTTTTTATCGCTTTGACGATATATATCGCCATATTGCCCAGTTGTAACTACAAGTTATTTTCAATGGAAGCCGGTGATATGAAACTGCAAACTGACGCCTCGCCACTTGAAATGCCACAAATAAAATTGAGCTGGTCTCAACTTTTTTCAACACTCCAACGACTTAGTGAAGCGTCTTCCAATCATATGTGTCTGTTTCACCGTGTTCCGGTCCGCCTTCAGAGCCATGGTCGGGGCCGTAGATTCTAACATGCACAAACCTCAGTCAGATAACTGATCAATGAGTCAGGTAGACTAGACTAACATATTCAACTAAACAACCCCTCTGCTACTAGGGGATGGAGAGAGCTGATGGCAGGTTAACAAGGTACAAGCATTTTGGTTATTTTGTTAACAAGTGGGATGGCATTCCCCTTCATTCCCCATCAAATTGCCTACTGGCTAAGAGGCAATAACCAGTCAGGGCAGTGGCAGTAAACGGGCTATTAATGCCACTTCTGTTGAGCGTGAGTCATTGCAGAGACTTATCCAGGATGATGGTGTCTTTGCAAATGGCTGAAAAATAAGAGAAAATTGCCACATTGTGTGTGATCATGTGGTCAGAAAGGACAATAGGGATGAGAACAGAGGCAAATACATAATGTGTTGCAAATTATGGGATGAATACTGTCTCTCGTTTCTCAGTATTGCAGAGGAGGTTTGTATTCACGGTGTAACGGTGCAGGCTTTTACCGAGGATTTTATGCATGAACACTGCACACTATCAAACACTGTATACAGACCTTCTCACACAAAGTTTGTGATAGAAAGAGTGAACTTGTGCACCACTCTGTATTCTCTCCAACATCCAGAGGATCATGGTGAGAGGGATTTGAATTGTGAAATGCAGTGGAAAGGAAAAAAAGGATTTACAATGCAAGCTCACTGCTGCTGACTCCACTCCAGGAGAGAGTAACATGAACAAAGTTAAACTACTTTTAAGTATTTAAATAGTCAAGTCACATTTATTTATATAGCCTAACTTTGTACAAAGCCTGCCTTGAAGAGTTGAGCAACTCATAAGAGAAAGATTAAAAAACAATGGTCAAAATCAAAGAAACAAAGGACGACATATCCTGATTTTTTACTCTCCGGTATGGGCCTCGCTCCAAAAACACCTACAACTCCCTTAATAGCGTAATTTATTCTCGCTGCCTGATAAATGTCCACATCTTTCAAACTCCATGCCTGCAGTTGTTGGTGATGCATGATTTCTTATGTTAATGAGTCACCAAGCCCGAGCTGAGATCACCGCAATGACATCATCTGGGTTATTTTCTCAGACTTTTAGAAAGCTCCCTCCTGAACCACAAAAGACATTATACAACTGATTTAACACTCTGTGTAGTCAAGCGGCAACCTCCGGTGCTGAGAAATGAAGCCAAAGGCAGAAGTGCCAAAAATTGCAGTTCTTCAAATGGCCACTTGAGACAATCCATCTCTCTGCCCATTTTTGGATTAGTCAGGAGTAATAGGCCTTTCACACAGAAAAAGGTTTGCTGTGTGCTCCGTGGCACTCACGCTTCGCTCGGCGCAGCAAAAAGCTGTTGTTGCTCTACGCAAGCCATTGGAAATAATGAGTTTCTGAGCGCAGAGGTGCCGTTGCCACGCGAGCCACCCACTTTGAGCTTCACAACAGCTCTTTAGAAACCTATGGGTGACGTCACGGAGACTATGTCCGTATTTTATACAGCCTATGTATGTATGAGAAACATGATGAGAAACCTAAGGCATCATGAGTGGACTGATATAGTTTCCCCCCCTAATTGTTAAGAATTTACATAAATCAAGTGTTAAAATTAGGGCTTTCAAAGTTAACGCGAGAATAACGCAATAACACATTTTTTTAACGTATTAACGAAACTTGTGATATCGATCTTTCGGAGGTTGTAGCAGGTTCAGTCAGTTTTAAAGTTTGAGTGAAGACACTGGTATATGAAACTAGAAAACCTAAGGAATCCATTGGAACCAACCATTTCATACTAGCTTGTCGTGAAGGAGGCTAAATAACGCTACAAACTTGTGCTAAATTTTGGCGAGGAAAAACTGGCATGGCCATTTTCCCTTGACCTGAAAATGGGTTCTATGGGTACCCATGAGTCTCCTCTTTACAGACATGCCCACTTTATGATAATCACATGCAGTTTGGGGCAAGTCATAGTCAAGTCAGCACACTGACACACTGACAGCTGTTGTTGCCTGTTGGGCTGCAGTTTGCCCTGTTATGATTTGAGCATATTTTTTATGCTAAATGCAGTATCATTGCAGTCAATATGATAATATCTGTCATTGTTTTGTGTTGTTAATTGATTTCCAATAATACATCTATACATACATTTGCATAAAGCAGCATATTTGTCCACTCCCATGTTGATAGGAGTATTAAATATGTGACAAATTTCCCTTTAAGGTACATTTTGAACAGATAAAATTGTGTTTAATTTGCGACTTATCACAATTAACTATGGACAATCACACGATTAATCACGATTAAATATTTTAATCGATTGACAGCCCTAGTTAAAATAAAAAAAACAATATAATATGCCTATACATAGGTCTAGAAGCTCTACATTAGCAACCATCAATAGTGCAAATGTCTGTCATTAGTCATTCACTTTACATTATAGACGACTGAAGGGTCATACTGTATAAGTGGGAAGTAGTGAGAAGTAATAAAAGAGATACGATAAGAGCAAAGGAGAAAGCTGCAGCTGATTTTTTTTTGTGCAATTAGAAAAAATACATTCTCTCCTCAAATTACCGCTGAGCTCATTTACAATGATGAATTAAGCTCCGCGCAACACGGAAATCACTATATGTAAAGTCCATTTCGTGCAATTAGAACCAAATGACTGCCTCGGTACAGATGGGAGATAATGAGCTCATTTGGCGAGAAAGTGTACTTAGATGACATCTTAGTTTCCGATCAACGGCGGTGATGATGTTTTCTGTTATTTATAATGTCTAGATAATGCCTGCAACAATTCACTGGACTGGGCCGACAGTGTCACTGTGATCAGCTTCACTGCATGCACTTTTGCATTTGTTTCAGTCTGTAGTAGAGTAAACGCTGGTTCTTTTTTACAAACACACATACTGTACACGTTTAATTATATTTAACTAACTTCTCCATTATGAAAACAAGGAGCTGCCAAATGTTCTTTAACAATACGACTGTTAGATAACTGCCAGACTTCCTATTTCACACCTAAGGAACGCTACATAACCTGCTGTGCTCTCTATTTCCAGCTCCTGTTTAACTTTTTAGCTGCATTTCTACAAAAAAAACAAAAGAAAAGACTGAGTAATTGTCAGTTAAATGTGCCTGGGCTGTAATGAGCCTGGATTATTGTTGGTAGCCCACAATGTTTGGTCACATGGTGAGGTGGGAACAGGAGGCGTTGTCCCACGGGAATGCCTGTCTGCTCACACTGTACCAGCTTCTCACTGTTGACTGAATTATTCACAGCACAGATGGAGCGGGATCCTGCTCTGTATAATTCCCCAACTGGCTCAAACAGAGAAAAGAATATTCAATCACAGACATCTCTCTTTACTTTTGGCTTCCTGTCTTAAGGCTACTAGATTTTTTTTTTTGTTTAGCTCTATAAACAAACTCTGTATTCTTCACTTGTACTACCTTCGACGTACTGAAACATGAAACATTGGGCATGATGCCAACATAAAAGTGATGTAACACAGTGTCGGTGTTGCATTATTTCTCATTTTCCTTTTTCAATTTTATGAAACACAAACTCGTTCCCCTTTAATTCAAATGTATAAGTCATTTAAAGCATTTATATTCTCACATCGGTCAAGTTGCTTCTCATTTAGTATTCAAACCTGCAGCCACTAACTGGAATTAACTGGAAATGATCCTGATAATTGTAAAAAAAAATGATATTATTAAAAAATTAGGCTTAATATACAGGAACTTGATTAAATAAATGAGTCAAATGGCTACAAATTAACAGTACAAAAGAAAAATAACAGGGAAATTTACATTTTGTTTGTGGGTAAAGCTACTACTACTGCAGCCGCACACACATGCACACACATACAGCGTACGTTCAGTTTTAGCCAAAATGACTAATTTAACCAAATTTACCGTATTCATAAAAATACTGAGAAAGCTCTTAGATCAGGGGTCAGCAATCGAAGCAATCCTTATCTAAGGCTTAGATAAAATGAGGGGGATTGAGTGATGACTCACGGGAAGATTTAACAATAACCGACTTTGTTACACAAGAAGCTCAATAATGTGGGAGAGAAACCTTGTAGTGGTTATAAACTGCACCACAAACCTTTGTAAGAGTCTTTAAAGTTAGTGTTTGCAGTGGATTTGGAAGAAAGATGAGAACAAAACATGAGAAAATAATGCATCATTCACTAAAGTATGAGTCCAGTGAGCAAACTGACAGATTTTACATTGCTCCCTCATCATGATGATCACGGATCAACTCCTAATGATATGTTGAATCATTTTAAATATATGAATACTATGACAATGTAATGTCTGTAGCTTGCACAGTTTTGCTTTATGATACAAGTAAGACAACTGAATCAACAGATGTCCTTGTTGTTAACGGGAAACTGTTAGTCCTGTGTGTGCTTGGTATTTCTTATTAAGGGGATGTGTTAAAAGATTTCGTAGGAAGGAAAACCTGGCGATATCAAGGACGCCTACACCATTCTCCAAAAATAAAAGATGCCAGACTGTGTTCAGATGGAAGTCAGTTGGAGTTAGAGTTGGGTCGATTTCTGCTTTTGCCAGTCCGGTGTACCATCTTAACACCGGTTTGATTTTATGCCAACCGTTTGAACAGGCCGACATCAGCAACAGGTGCCGACGGCGTCACGCCTGCTTGTACTGCATTAGTGACAATCACTATGACACGGTGATTAACATAATATTATGTGTGTTTATAAACGGACTAACTGAGCCACTAGTGTTTGACAGGCCGTGCGCATCATGGTGCGCATCTGTCGAGCTGATGGCGGTGACTTCGACATAACACCGGCAGCATGAAGGAGATCACATTTCAGTAGAGGTGGGAGGGGGAAGGGGCGCACGCCGCAAAGTTGTGTTTAGTCACTAGAAAGTTCAAGTGTTTTTTAGGGGGGGCGAGACAAGACAGGCTTCCATCAGCCAGTTCTAGACACGACCAGTTTATTACAAGCCTGGCAGCCCGTAAAGTTAGAGAGTATGTGGTTGTGAGAGAGAGAGAGGGTGAGTATGAAGTCAGCAGTAATGTTATAGCTGTGAACGTAGCAGTGCAGTGTGTGTATAGTTTTGATTGTCAGTGAATAAATGCTACAACTCCTCAAGACCCAAGCCAAGTTCCTGTGTCTTGCTTGCCACCTGCTGATTAAAGTGAAGGGGGGTTAGCCCCAAAGCTAGCGACAACAACGGCTCCGGTGGGCTGACCTTTAAGGTGGACCAGCTATTCTCATTTTGGAGCTCAAACAGAGCGTTTCAGACAGAGGGTAAAAAGAGGTGCTGCAGCACAGCCGGTAGGAGAAAAATAAAGCATTTTTTTTAACATTAAAGCAGGTAAACACGTTCTAATAGAAAACCAAAATACAAGTATGCACTTGAAAATGAGCATGATAGGTCGTCTTTAATCTGGTGCAACAACTGATTTGCATGAGACGCTCAGTTTGAACGTAAAAAAATGATATTAAGGATCAACTGGTAGGTTAGAAAGTGGATGAAAACGACCTACTACTCAGCAGACAAGAGGTGTAATGTATTTATAGGGGAATTACAAGACTGTCCAATCCCTGGCCACAGTCCAAGGACACAATGACCCCTTCCTTGTGTTTAACAAATGGAAGGTATGTAAGTCACAGAAAGGTTTCTGCACTGCACACCACGCAAATGACATCTTGACCCGACCAAACATAAGGAGCAGCTGGTCTTATCCCTTGTACTGGATATCCTTGACTGGATCCGACTGTAGTCATGTTACAAATACTGCACATCTTTAGCTAGAGACATTAAAGAGCATGTTTCTAATTTCACCATCATAATCAAAGACAAGAAAAACAATGCCAGTGAGAGTCCTTCTAAACTTTCATCCTTCAACACAGGGATGTCGGGCGGTGTTAAGACACAGGACACACTGGAAGAATAACTACATACCCCACAATGCCTGCTGGGAGCACTTAGAGGTCCCCCAAGAGGAGCAAGGGGACGTTGCTGGGGAAAAGGACATCTGGGCTACTCAGCTGACCCTGTTGCCATGGCGACCTGACACAGATACGTGGCTAAAAAAATAGATGTATTGACAGTTGAGGATGCTGAGCTGATGCTAGGTTCCTAAAATTGTCTATAAAGTTTAGGGTTTAGGTGTTAAGGGAGGTATTTGCACATGAATATTATACAGTATAAAATGAGGAAAACCTACTGCACATGAGTGGAATGTAAATGTGCGTTAGTTTAAAGTTCTGCAAGTGCTTTATTGTCACTTTTGACAATATCCTTGGAATTTTTGTTGTTGCACATTTCTTTTGTCGTTGTTGAGTTCTGTCTGCATGGAAACAGTTGCCATGTTGAATGTCAAAAAGCACAAAACCATCTCAAAACCACAAAGACACCCACACACTCCACAGGCAATCCATAAGCACTCTCACCAGCACTCCCATACACACTCCCACACATGTTCATACAATGCCCCGAAAGCTCAGTATCTACTGCGTAGCCATTGCCAGGCACACACATACATACACACCTCTGGGACCTTCAACGATCACAAAACAAATGGGATAACTCAACAGGCACACACTTACACAACCAGACAGACCATTCAACAGGCTGCTACTCTGTGATGAGCACCCTCTGAATCTGCTTGTGCATGTATTTGGTTGAAGAGAGAGTCATCACCATCCAGAATATGAATACTGCCGTGGCAAAGAGAGGCACTGAGTGCTCTGACTCAACATGCAAAATTATGATTATTCTCACTAGCCTGATGAGTTAAAAGCTTGTTATTACGGAGCCTCACAGCTGCAGCACCATCATGACCTTCAATGCATGCAGTTTCATAACAAAATACTCTTTTTGTATGCTGCAAACTATAACTTCAGAATTACCCATATTGTGAAGTATGATTTATCCATTTAGGTAATCTTTACTAAATTAATTAATATAAATTCACAATAATGCCACAGTAACACTTGAGATTACAGCCTGCAAATTACAGTGCAATATTTAGTATATACAAGTTATTTAGAGAAGACAGTGTAAGAACCTGCGCAACAATTATGGGGTACAGTAATAGATAAGACAGGAAAAATGGGTCAAATGGGTTAACAGTGCCGATATGTCAATAACATTAATTAGGGTATTATTTTTAAGAAATGTTTATTCCAAAAAAGTACTTTAGGAAATTACATTGCAAAATATTTTTATGCACAGAGTACTTACTTATTATTAATAGTGTGTAAATAATTTTTCCTGCGGAACAAAACATTAGACTAAACCTGTAAAGAGGTTGTACCTTTAGTTATAGTTATGAAATAGTTACAGGATGTGTATGTTTTTAAAATGATGATAAAGAAAATATTAGTTTTGTTGGACTAATGTTAGAGAACCAGCTTTTACGTCGTATCTCATATCGTCATATCATAAACATTTATGGAGCCAAATTTATATACTATAACATAACAATATATATTTTTGTACAACATACAGTATGAAGATGTGGATAAAGAGAAAGATATCCCCCCCTTTAAGATGTGTGCACAACAAAACTATTTATTTATATTAATGTTTAATTTTATAACAAAGCTTTGTTTGACTGTTTTTTTTTTAATAAAAGTGCCATATGTATTATGGCTCCTTTTTATTTGTTATTCCCCTGTCTGCACCCTGTAATTATTATTATTATTATTATTATTATTATTATTATTATTATTATATATAATTATATATTATTCCCTTGTACCTTCAAGTAGATGCCCAGTAAGCATTTAATTAATTCTCCCATATGTGCAAAATATTACACTATGATTTGATGTCTGTAATTTGAAGCATTATCATATTCACACGCGTACTCTAGTCTGACTAAGCTTTAACGTCTGAATTTTCCATTAATTCATACCACACTTAAACACACTAAAATCACCTTAATCTCCCTGACAACAGTGTAGACAAACTAACAGACTGTGTATAAGGGAAAAAAAGTAATGTTTCAAGCCTAAAGCTTATTTTCTTTTACTTGGTCCGCGTTGAGAGAATATGACATTAATCTAAACATTTTCAGTTGAAAGTTGGACAATGAACACAAGCAGTGAGCACATACAACAAAATAAAGCACACAAACGATACAGCCCAACGACAAGTGAAGGCAGCGCAGCCTGAACACAGTGGAACAAGGAGAACAAGGACGGGTGTCAGCGGCGGTGACAGTTTAACAGTGATAAATGCTGATGAGGAAAGTGGAGTGCGGGGTCAAAGGTCAACCTCCCAGAGCTCTCTGATCTGCCCTACCTTTTCTGACGCAGATGAGCTCATGAACTCCACAGTTACGCTCGCCACCTGGAAAGACAATGCAGTTTCAATGAGCCACACGCTGCGATGGCGGCAACGAGAGACAGAACAACACATCATGGAAACACATTTAAATATGCTGGAACATTTAGACAAATTGAAAAGGACATTAACAACACAGATATAAGACGCTGACAGAGACTGGATGGTAACAGTCTGATGGTGTGGGTGGTGTGCAAGCTGCTCGAGTTTAAAATACACCGGTTAAACTAAGAAACACTTCAGACATTTAAGACTACTTCAAACAGCCTGTACATGACAATTGTATTTTCCTTTTTGTCTAATGGACAATAACTGGAAAGCTCTTAATGCCCACATATGGCCCCCAAATGTTTTAACAGCATGATTACAGCAGACTGACAGCTCCAGCTTGATTTGCGTTCATCTGAGGACAGAGGAGCTTTGCATGATTGAAGGCTGGTTTGGGTTTTATGCACAAATACTGTGATAAGCAGTTCATATTATACAGCATGTGCTATGTGTTTATGTAGAGGGGTAGCCTGTAAATCTTGTAAACCTAACTTATTTTAACTAGACCATGTCTCACACTCCAGCCTTATTAGGTGTACATAACCTCCTTTTATCCTTTGTTTCAGTTCTTACATCTCTCCCACCTCAAACCTTTCTCTTTAACTCCACTTTAATTAACTTAATGTATACAGCACGTTAAACACAACACAGTTGTTCTGAATTCCATTACAGAAAACTCAGAAAAAGGAACTAGGAAAATATTGCAGTACGATTTTTGATGTATATCTTTGTTGATATTTTATTTCCATTAGAGGTGCTAAATGAAAGATTTGAAGCATTTCTATTGCCCCCGCAAGGCTCTCAACATGGCGACGGCTGAGCCGGTGGCTCAGTAGCTAACAGTGCTAACAGCGCTGACAACAACGGCAACAATGCTAACATAAGCTAACAGTGTTAACTTGCGGGAGAACTGGAGGGTGGGTGCTACGTTTCCACAATGGCGCCATTGGTCAGGACGGCGTTATCAGCTGTAACCACCGTATGAGAGCAATGCAGAGTGGCAGCCGTGAGCTAGCCGGTTGGGTGATGTGGCGCGGCCGGACCAGCGATGTCAACAAAGCACAGAGAAGCTCGGATAACAACACACACAGAGGGAGAGCAACTTCATTCTCTGCTTAGGTAGACATTACTCCGATATCTACATAGCAAAATAGTTGTTTGCTGATATATTAATGCTCTGGATATCGTATAGAGCACCTTTAATTAACTTTATTTATGTAGCACTTGAAACACAGATTTTGTTACTCTCTTCTCCCTTGGAAAAAGTAACTAGGAAAATATTGTAATCTTGTTTTTGATGTATATCTCGTGTTTGTACTGTACGCTGATATTAAATTTCCATTAAGATAGTAGCTGTGGGTTCAGTGAAAGACTTAAGTTTGGGTTAGATTAATGTATACATTTAGCACAACATGATCATCACTCCTTCCATGCCTACAGTAGAGTGTGCTTCTTGCAAGAAATCACTCATCCCACTTTTCAAATTCAACCCTATGCAGTGGGATGGACATGTGAACAACTTAGGGACAAAAATAACATTTGACATTAAAACGTTGATTTGTAAAAAAAAAAAAAAAAAAAAAAAGATTATTATCAATACAGAGTAAAAAAAGTGCTAAAAACGATGTATTTCTTTTATTTCAGAGCCCAGAATCAAGAACGATGTCTGGTGGAGAGACTACTTTTCTACCATGGTTTCCTCACTGATGTCTTCTGTCGCTCTGAATTCTTATCAAGTATTGTGTCATCTCAGTGGCCTGGACCCAATTATGGCAGCTGCAGGAGTGTGAGTGTCCGTCAGTCAGAGCATCAGCACATCATTCGCTACCTAGATACGATTATTCAGATAGAAGACCTCTGCATAGAGCTCAGCATTGGCTTTCTTCACGAGGCTTCTAACTGTAATTCATGACTATTACTCACACTTGTGAGGGCCTCCCAGTCTCTGAGCTCTGCCTCTGGGATCTGCCTACAGGTTGAGGTTTCAAATAGCTCCGGCTGCCTTCAACTGTGACACTTGTGAGATTTTCACAGCTCTGTACCAAAGCTACAGAAAGCACTGAAACTAATGGCGTCACAGTGGTCATAGAGACACACAGACTTTGACACATTTTTCATACAAAGCTAAGAATTGAACAGCAAAATGACTCCAAACTAGACAGAAAGAATCTAAATTTAGCAAAGACCCACAAACACTAAAAAAATCAGAAATAAAAGAAAACAGTAGAAATACTAAAAACTAAAACATTATTAAGTTTTTTTTTAAATAATGAACCTTAACCCACCCTGCTGAGAACGGACATACTGCATTGTTCCTGTTGATATTTTCCATCTTGGAAAGGTCAGACATACAAATATAGCTCAGATTTGATACTGATTAATAAGAGCAGTGTCTATTGGCTTATAGGTCAGTCTGACAGTTTCACAAAAGGCAGAAACGAGAACTACAGCTGCAACAATTGGTGGAGTCGATCAAAAATAAAAATTAATCTGCAACAAGTTTAATCATTTATTATGAAAATTGTATTTTAGGCAAAAAAAATGCCTCAAATATAATTAGTTTTAGCTTCTCAAATGTGAATCTTTGCTGGTTTTCTTTGTTTTCTGATAGAAAACAGAATATCTTTGGGTTGTGGACTGTTGGAGGAATAAACAAGCAATGTTAATATGGGCTTAATATGGGCTCTGGGAAACTGTAAACATGTTTCATATATTTTGCAGTCTGAAAAATATATTGATTGAGGAAAAAATCTGCAGATTACTTGATAAAGACAGTTTGGATCTGGATCTACAACCACTGATAAAGTCAAGTTTTTAAGAGCTTTAAAGTAATACTTCCAGCTCTGAATAAAAAGACATGCCTTTACCTTGACTTCTTCTACATTTACAGTCTTTCTAATGTATTCAAGAAAAGTGTTACAGCGTGTAAACACAACCATTGAAGGAAGTTGAGCCGCTCGCTACATGACAAGACTGTCGGAAAATCTTTCCTGCACAACTAAGAGCTGAAAGCCGAGTCGTTGCTGCTGTCCAGCAGATCGATACAGCAGCTGCGTGTGGGAGGAAGCTCCCTGTGCTCCTTCACTCCTCTTTCACTCACCACACACACACACACACACACCATACAAAAATAACATTTTCTTGCATGTGCTCTTGAATACGGTACACAGCGCTGGTTGCTCATATCACACCACAAGCAATCTCTCTCCAGGCTTTTAAATATTTTGGGGTCGGAAGTTCCTTTAACCAGCAGTCAAATTTTCTATGTAGCCTTCAGAGGATCGACTACAGAATTTCATACTTCCATTTCAATTAAACATGAAGAATTTTGACTCCCTAATGTCTCGCCTTAATTACCTACTTATGTATATCAAAACATTCTTGCCGATGCTAATTCGATTGTCAAATGAATGCACTAATGGGAAAATATGTGCATTAACATACTTGTCATAAATAAATGGTGAAAATGAACAGACAGACAAATCATATTCATTATTACATAATGTAAGCAGCAAGTTGCATAATCCAATCAACTCACTCTTTGCGTAGACTCCCTCCAAACATAGAAGGTAAAAGTCAGTGATTGTTTTTAAAGTGCAGTGTCATTCTTGAAGGAGAACTCCATCAATTGTACACACCATACCGGTGTTGGGGAGTATTACTGCACATGTCCAACATTTTATAAAGCCTTTTGTGGCTCAAAAGAGAGATGTGTGAAGCCTGAGAAACTGCCTCAAGTGATGTCACCTGAGTCAGCATCAGTTGGGGCTGAAGAATACAAATTTGGAAATGAAAAAAAATCTGGCAGTGTGGAGTTAAAGAGAAGTGATCTCACCAGACATCTGTAGTCCGCTCCTCATCTCTGTTTGAGGCTAGCGGCTTGAGGTTACATTAGCCACTACAGACACAATATACCCGAATCTGTGACCGAACTGTTGGTGCTCAAGTTGCATTTTGCACTGATAAAAATATCCTGATTGATCTACATAAAAAAATCCAGGCAAAAATTTGCAAATAAATTCAACTTCAGTTTATTATGTAGATCAAGAAAAACTAGTATTTTGTAAGGATTTTAGCCATTTTTCCAAAAGTGTTATGTGAGAAGATGATAATTTTGATTTAAACCACACCTCAAATTTTTATTGAGATGTTTTTGACATTAGGACCATTGATGCTGCTGCATCAATGTGATATAGTGGAAGAAAGAACCACTAAGACCTTTGATAGACTTTGAAAGAGCCAGACTTGATGTGGTCCAACGCAACCCACTACACTCATGGCTTACTTCCCATGGCTCCTCCCACTTCGCAAGTGTATTGGAATAGAGTAAATATAACAAGATCATTGTTTGTTGTGTGGGTGTACCTAAGAAAATTGGCTGGGATTATGCCACGACATCTTGTTAAGGGAAAAAAAAATGCACATTCTCTTGTGTTTTGAACAAATGCAAATTAATTTCAAACTAGATATCATACAAACTTCATTTTTAATTGTTAATCTCACAGATTTAATCATTTAATCATCCGTAGTTTTTTCAGTGGGAATAATGTAGGCGCCAGGTTTTAACAAATAGAAATAAACATATAAAAGAACATATCTCTGATCGATACCATCGGGAGTACTTAAGTAGAAGAAAGAGGTCAAAAGCTCACGTTTTCTGCACCTTAAATAGGGGATGACTTTTTTCATAGAGCTCCAATGATTGGACGATTAATTATTTAGAAAGAATATCAATAAGCAGAAGCTTTGATAATTGATTTATCGTTT
Organism: Sebastes umbrosus; assembly: GCF_015220745.1. Lineage (NCBI taxonomy): Eukaryota > Metazoa > Chordata > Actinopteri > Perciformes > Sebastidae > Sebastes > Sebastes umbrosus. The sequence goes on from NC_051284.1 coordinate 9,818,587, forward strand.
CATATCGATGCCAAACAAATAGCCTCATTTACAAATGTGCTGCTTTGAGGCCTCTGGGGGGAGATGGACAAGATCAAGCACAAAAAAAGTCTTCCTCATATCAAGGCCAAACAAGACCACAAATAAACCCCTCCACGGAAAATAAGAATTTGAAATCAAGCACCATCCCTAAATCCGTCAGAAACATCCTCAGAATTAACACGAGTTAACACGAACACATCGTGGCAGAACAAATCATTTGGCCAGCCTAAAATTGTTGCAGGATAGCAGAGACTGAGCTGAGAAAGATGAATATTTTGAGTGCTGATGATACGTACGTATGGTGAAGGTATCAGGTGTCATACTGTGATGAAATAAACCTGCACACTAAATACAGTATTTGTAAAAATAGCTATCACTCAGACTGACATGTGCTTGATTATCTGATTATCTATCTCTCTTAACTGTCTTTTCAAAAATCAATTTGTAAAAGGAATCAATTTGAAGCACCAGTTGTGATCAATATGTGAGGTTACTGAGTTCTTGTGTCTCATCCTCGGTTTCACCAGGGAGCATGTCTCACCTTCGGCAAACTAAATCAATTTGAAGTCTGTGGCCTCACAGTCTTTCCTCATGTAGACGTCTGGGGCCGGGCTGGCAGCAATTTTAGGATTTGTCCCAGTTCCTTTAAGGAATCTCCTCTACCTGCCCCCTCTAATCAGGCTGCCGAGGCTAACGCGTCTGGGTTAAGGAGAGAGGGATGGACTGAGGCCCGTGACACAGAAAAGCTGGGCTGAAGAAATTGACCTGACAGATATTTGGATGTTTGAGGTCAGTGGAGAGAACATGCTGTGAGAGAAAGGAACAAGGGGAAACAAACTTGCGGTCTTGCCCCCATTAAGTTTCAAACTCAAATATAAGTCTAAGAGTCACTCTCTCTCCAACTTCTGAGGGAAATATCTGGTCCTTTAGCTGCTCCACTATGTTCATCGGCTAGTTTGTAACTTTGCCAGTGTGCTGTTTGGTGCTGGACAGGTAGCATACAGTGAGTTTAGCTATCTGCTAAAAACAGCTGCCTGCTAGTGCTAATGAGAAATGTGAGAGTGAACCAAAACAATGAGCAGAAAGATGCTAAAACGCTACGTAAAACTGAAGAGGACTGCAGAGATGGGTGATCATTCTCCGTGGGTTTTCTGCTACGAGTGACTACTTTGACATTAAACTTTGTAATCTGATCCATTGTTAATATAAAAATATGAATCAGTGCAGCTTTAAAGGGATAGTTTGGGTGTTCTGAAGTGGGGTTGTATGAGGTATTTATCCATAGTCAGTGTATTACCTACAGTAGATGACGGTCGGCACGCCCCCAGCTTGGAGAAGCAGACAGGAGTTGCCGCACGGAACCAAAGCATGTACTGTTGTGGACGGGGCCAGCAGTAAAACATATTTTAGCCACCTAAAAGAAAGGCCCACCTTAAAAAAAAATCAATATCAACTTAAGTATATGATATATTTTGAATATTTTCACCGCTTTACCTTGTCGTAAGACGGCCCTTTCCGACAGGGAACTGATGCTGTTGTATCCATCTCGCCAAAACAACAAGACTCCATTGAAAAAAACTGTAATTTTACCTTGCAGAACACAGAGGTTGCTGGTCTACCGCTGCCTCGATCGGTTAGTTTGTGCTATTATGTGACTTTGGTGAATCCGAACTAACCAATGTCACTTAAGAACACTAACTAACTAACTAACCGATCTAGGCAGCGGTAGACCGGCAACTCCTGTGTTCTGTGAGGTAAAATTACCTTTTTTTTTCAATGGAGTTTGGTTACTTTCGTGAGAGCATAGATAGCGTCTTCAGTTCACCGTCAGAAACATAGACTGTATAGCTGTCTCACGGCAAGGTAAACCAGGGAAAATGTTCTAAATATATGATACTGATTTATTTAAGTGGGCCTTTTAGGTGTAGTGCTTCTCCAAACTGGGGGCGTGCCGACCGTCTTCTACTGTAGGTAATACACTGACTATGAATAAGTACTTCATGTAATCCCATAAAACACCCAAACTATCCCTATAAGATTAATAACTAGGCATGCAGGAAGTATTCTATAATGGACTCTGGACTTAGGGAAGTAAGATAACTAAACATGCAGTGGTTTTCATCCTCATCAGTAAAACAGAGACGAAGGACCCGCTTGTGTTGCTTGGGTTCTTCTTCATACACTATATAACAGAGATAATTGATTTATGAGACATATTACTTGTCAGCAGCCATTTACATGAAAATCCCTCAGTCTCTTTATTGAAAGTGGCAGAGGGAAGGTTTGTGTTACATCAGGTTGGTCATGACCATGTTGGTGTTGTCATAATGAAAAGGAAGAGGGAGCGACTTCAGAAAAAGCTCCAGCTAATCCAATTAGCAAATGGAGGATACAGTGCGTCAAAGATTAGCCCAGCTTACCTGACGGTTCAGCTGTATACATTCATAAAGCAGCAGCGGTTTCCTCACACTATACAGCTGTACACTGCTGCATAGGGTTTTCTTGTGAGGAAGTCACAGCTTACTTTGCTCTATATTACCAGCGCCTCGGGCAATGGAAACACACGTGCAGTTGACACCTTATTTTTAGAACGCACAAAGCCACATATACCCAATTTAGAAACCAGAATATTCTTGTCACAAAAAAGCTGTGAAGTAATAATAGCTTGAGCCTGCAAACAAGCTAGCAGACATTAATACAGATGTAGTATTTCTTCCAGCAAATCTTGTTATTCCCAAATCAAACTCAACCCTCAGTGTCAAATGCATCTGTTTTTGCAAATGTAAATATTTCTTGCTATTCATCTCCCAGCCTCCCTTCTGCCATGTGTCAACTGGAGAGCTGATCAATAAGTGAACGGCGGTAAAAAACAACATCAACAAATCCCTTGCTTTGTCTCAACCAGACAAACAAGCCCTGAGATGACATGAAACATCTACTATACAGCGGAAATGTTGCCGATGATGAGTCAACGCAGTGGATCTATAATCCCTCTTACATGCTGTAAGAACCACTTGCTCATCAAAACCACAACAGATCAAACCAATGAGGTCCTGAGCGAGAAAAGTGCTGCGAACAATCCACAGAGAGAAACATTAGCAAACATGCAGTTAAAGAGAAGTGTCTAAAACTTTACCAAAGAATGACGTCTGTGTCCACAATTCAACGGGACATCATGCATATAAGTCACACAGTATCTTTGAGTTCATCTGTTTTATGGATTTCACAGGCAATATCCATCATCTTCAGGGCCTCAAGACTTTTAGCATACAATGCTAATTCTGCTGACCTTTTCCGTACCTGTAGCTCTTATCTCTATCTCTATTTTAAGTACATCAAATAAATAAATGATAACTTAATTTTGGCCACACCAACTCAACACAAGTTGAAAATATGGCATATTATTGCCTTAGTTGCTATAGCTAACATGTTAGCAAACAGCTGCCTCTTTACGAGGGATGTCACGAGTAACGGTTATTCAGTAGCAAGTCGATGCCAAAATTCTGAAAACGTGACGGTACTCGTTTTGCTACAGTACCACAGGTACCGTAGGTATCGGGGGGCTCGAGACTAACGGCATCTACAATCTGAAAGGATGCATTAAATTCGCCGTCGACGTATTCAGGGGACGCACCCCATTTTTTCCCTGATAATGCTACATTGTGAATAACAAAATCTGTGTTGAAATCGGCAGAACGAGAGCTAGTCATTGTTAGTTGTTAGCAGCGAGTGGACAACACAGTCCTGTGGAGCTAACTACTAAAGTTGAACGTTGAACAGTGGTTTCATTATGATGCATTCAAGCTGTATTCAGTAAAAATAAGAACTGCTCAAAGGTAAATTATAACACTATCATGATGTGTTCAAATGTAATCTGGTAAAATGTAGTTATTGGCGAGAACCTTGAATAAATACAGTTGTTTGAAGGAGTTTGAAGGAATTATGAAATGTTAAACTTCCTAGTGTTTATTGTTTTGTTTTTGTTTATTACCGTGGTATCGAATTGGGTATGGCGAATCGTGGAATTTCACTGCTATTGGTATCAACTACTACATTTTTGGTATTGTGACACCCCTACTCTTTACACACTGAGCAGACACAGAGCAACATTAGCATTCATTTAGAGTCGTGCTTCTGGCTACCTGACAAATATAAGTCCAATATTCACTATCATTTTGGCTCCGTCTTAGTCTCCGCTAACTCCTGTTGAAACCATCTGTGTAGGTGCTAATCACTCCACTGTGTTCACAAGCTATAGGCGCTAACTTTGTCTGTCTGCCGTTTAGTGCCGAGCAGGTCAGTGGGTTTACCAGTTTTTCACTGAAAACTGCTGCTTGTGGCTGAGGGGAATATACGAGCAGCACCGTTTACATTATGCATAGTCATTTCATCCATTGTTAATCTAAAAATATTGATGAGAGCAGCTTTATTATATCATAAATAATCAAGACTGTCACTGTGAAGACTGGCAGCCTCCTCGTTGCCTTTTAGCTTGTGGTACACTGAAATCTCCTGGTTAGATTTGTGGCTCATAACAGGAACAGTTTCACTCTGAAAGTAATGCATTGCTCTATTCCAGTTACAATATCTCATAGCACACATTAGCTCAACCGGTCCGAAGACATATTGGCTATTATCGCCTCATATCCTGTTTCTCGCTCGCCAAAACAAACAGCCATGCCCAAGAGGAGGAGGGGAGAGGAGCTGAAAAATCGTCGACAGGAAGCAACAGGGTTAATGGAAAAACACGGTTTTAATGTTTCCAGAAAACAGTGTACTGTTTGTATTTCTCTCAGTCTAAACAACATATGTAATCTACCGTATATTTCTTATTGGATTCTGCTCAAGTGGCTGACAAAGGCACCAGAGGACAAATGACATGGCAGGCACTTCAGTAGGATTTGAAAGATACTGTCAAAATGTCAGCATGCAGAGCTTCTCTGTTGCTGTCATTTCAACACATAATATTTCCACAGCTAAACACCTCCTGCGCTGCCTACTCTGTACTTGGCTCCAGCTCACGACTCAACAAGGCTTCGCACACGTTGGGAATACGAAGTCGGGCTGTTTTCGATCTGCCGGCCAGAAAGCCGAGCTTAACCATGATACGTGAAATCCATTTGCAGTCGATCTGTCTACAGCTTGTCACAGGAGCTGATGCATGGAGCTCAGATCCAGTCAGGGCTGAACAGTGGAGCTACACACACAAATACACCAGTACTGATGAGACAACATTTCTACAAGAAACTCCTCTGTATTTTAAACTAATTAGGATGTATTTTTACTAGGGCTGTCAATCGATTAAAATATTTATATTAATCGCATGATTATCCATTATTAATCGTGATTAATCGGAAATTAATCACACATTTTTTATATGTTCAAAATGTACCTTAAAGGGAGATTTTGTCAATTATTTAATACTCTTATCAACATGGGAGTGGACAAATATGCTTGCTTTATGCAAATGTATGTATATATTTATTATTGGAAATCAATAAGCAACGCAGAACAATGACAAATATTGTCCGGAAACCCTCACAGGTACTGCATTTAGCATAAAAAAATATGCTCAAATCACAACATGGCAAACTGCAGCCCAACAGGCAACAACAGCTGTCATTGTGTCAGTGTGCTGACTTGACTATGACTTGCCCCAAACTGCATGTGATTATCATAAAGTGGGCATGTCTGTAAAGGGGAGACTCGTGGGTACCCATATAACCCATTTTCATTCACATATGTTGAGGTCAGAGGTCAAGGAACCCCTTTAAAAATGGCCATGCCAGTTTTTCCTCGCCAAAATTTAGGGTAACTTTGGAGCATTATTTAGCCTCCTTCTCGACAAGCTAGTGTGACATGGTTGGTACCGATGGATTCCTTAGGTTTAGCTTTTCTAGTTTCATATGATACCAGTATCTTCTCTCTTGCTTTAAAACTGAGCCCACGACAACCTAATAATCACAAGTTGCATTAATGTGCAAAAGAAATTAGTGGCATTAAATCGAATTTGCGTTAATATCACGATAACTTTGACAGCCCCTAATTTTTACAGCTTTTCTAAAAGTCAGTGAATTTTGATTAACATTTTTCCTAATTTCAATTTCTATTGCAGTTACTTAATTAACAAAAAAAAAGCTTTCATGACATGTACACAGGCTTGGTTATGTCACTCAGTGATCTTGCTGTATATCCAATTAACAAGCTTAAGGAGCTCTGATTTAGTTGGTATTTAAGGCAGCACCACTTTGATTAATGGTAGTTTTAAGATGATGATTCAGAGACAAAGCACAACCTGAATAAGCAAAATAAACCGCACTTTGATTGCACAGTTAATGCCAGTTAATACATAAATAAAGTGTCTAAATGGATGCCAACACATGAGCCTTGAGGCATCAAGAAAGCTCAAATGTGTGGGTCACACTTGAGGCTGTTGCCTAAAAGTACGAGTAAGAGGGAAATAGGTTATAAAATGTAAGAAAAAACATTTAAATTGAATGCAACGCTTGAAATACCTATCTGAAATAATATCTGGCTTTTTTTTTTCTTTTAAAAAAAAACTTTTTTAGTCTGACAAAAGAAACAACATGAAGACTCTACTTTAGGTCTTGAAAAATTGTGAATTTTTCACTATTATTTTTTACATTTCATACAGTCAATGGGTAATTATTTAAGTGAACGAATAATAGTCATCTTATTCAATGATGAAAATAATTGTTACTTACATGTATGCGACTTTAAATGAGACGAATAGCACCTTTTGTACTTTATAATTATTTGCAAACACTGATTCATGCAGCCACAATGAAACATCTGAATTCATTCTTGCTCTAAAATGTCAGGCAGAAACAACTTGTTCCTGTTTTTTTGTGACACCTCATGATGTGCATCCAACCTAACATCACAAGTACAGACGGAAACACAGCCTCCCACTAGTGTGGACAGCCCGGCCTCTGGATGTTGCAGGTGTCCAGTCAGCCCCACAGCTGCTGCATAAATCTCAGCGGAGCCAACTAGCTCCGGTGAAATATCGCTGAGACGGGCCCGCTATAATCACGGCCTTTCGGGAAATGGCACTTTGCTGACTAATGTAGTGGGAAGTTGAGGTCGGTGGGCTGGGTAGAATCAGCATCTGACTCGGGCAAGGTGTGGCTGCCGGATGAACTGGAGGAGTTATGATGGTGGCGAGGCTGCTGGAGATGAGGCAGGGTGAGATTTAGTAACGCAGGACTGTAGAGCTGCCTCTAAAGGTGTGCCTTGTGAATTTATAACATGCTCCTTTTCAGCTAATTCTTCATGTGCTCTTTCCAGAGCCACATTAACATCATTTTTTAAAACTGGATTTTATCATTTAAGAAATATTGCGATGGTAAGGAGGATGCTGAAAACCTCATCCAAGCTTTTATTTATAGCTTTTATATAACGCACTGCTCACAGGATTACCTAATAAGCATCTCAATCGTCACAGAACACAGTTGCTAGAGCTGGAAAAAGTAAATATGACCACATAACACCTGTGCTGAGGTCATTAGACTGGCTTTCAGTACATTTTAGAATTGATTTTAAACGTTGAATGTTTGTTTTTCAGGGTCTGGCCGCCCAATATCTCTCTGACATGCTCGTGAGTTACGAACCAGCTATAGGCCCCGTCAGGTCATCTGGAACAGGCCGTCTGGTTATTCCCCAGGTCTCCACGAAAACTGATGAAACATGCCGTTAGCGTTTATACTCCCAAGTCACTGGCACATCTTACCTAATCATGTTAGGTGCGCCCCAGCGCTATCGTCCTTTAAAACTAAACTGAAAACTTTCATTTTTAGCTGTGCTTTTCAGTAGTCTGGTTTCTGGTCTTAATTATTATTTTATTCTGTTCTTACTTCTTTATTGTTTTTATTTATTATTTTTTTTACGATTATTTTTGGCGCTTTTTTGCCTTTATTGATAGTGACAGAGATAGATATGAAAGGGGGAGAGAGAGGGGTGACATGCAGCAAAGGGCCACAGGTCAGACTCCAACCCAAGGCCACTACAGTAAGGACTCAGCCTTGGTACATGGTACTAGTACCAGGTGAGCTACCGGGGCGTTCCACTTCTTTATTGTTTATAACCTATGTGTTTTATGTGTTTGTTTTAAATTGTGTCATCTTATGTATAATGTTTTATCTTTACACAGTCAATATAGTGTTTGTGGCAGCAACTGTTCTCACGCGTTGTGCAGCACATTGAGCTTCCACCTGGAATGAAACGTGCTATATAAACAAAGTTTGCTTGCTTGCCTTCAATATGTAGGAATAAAAAACACTCAATCATGGGGAAAAAATAGCAAAAGGCTGTTATGCTAAGATAAAAATGAAAAGACTGGGATCAGATTAGTTTTCACTAACTCCCTCCGATGGTAAAATGTCAAATATATGTCCAATAAACAAGTTCCAGATTAGTCCATATGGATGTAAGGTCCCGGATCACTTGAAAAATGCAACGCTCTTAGATATGGTTCATAGTAGAGAAATTAAACTCTTGGTGTAATTGGCATTTCTTTAAACATATTTTTTTCAGACTATCCCTCATACACTTGATGAGTCTCATGCTAAACAATGTGTCTCTGAATTTCACAAGTGGTATTAGCGAAGCCCCGAGGGCTGCTGGTTGGTCTATTTGCCTAGTTTACAGCAGGATAGTTCACATCACTGTGCTGGTTTCTGAACGCAGCTGTCCTGTATTCCTCGTGGCCTACTATTTTCCCTCTTTCTCCCAAGATTGGTACAGACCTTAAACTTTTACAGGTTTGGGGTGTCCTACTGGCCTAGTGGTTTAAATGTATATTATATAACATGATTACAGCGTTCCCCATTCAACTCTGAATGGGGAACTTTTTAGTGCTATTTTCCATATCTCTCATTCCCCCTCATGTCTTGTCACCTCTCTACTGCCCACTTATAAATAAAGGCATAAAACACATCCATAAAAAACCTTTATAGGTTTGACTGTGGAACATATCACATCATACAATATGAAAAAAAATTATATAATCACACAATGTAGAACAGACTAGTTAAAGCTTCTTTTTTCCCAGAGCACAGCTTTATATTCTGATTGAAAGGGTAAAAAAGCTTCCACTCTTTATTATTACAGAAACAGGTCATTTATCATCAAGCTATGTGATGTCCTCTTTTCCAGTGACATTTAAAGTATACGACAGCTGCAAGCATTATGATATTTAAACTGATTAAATAAACACCAAAGCTGCTTACAACCTGCAAAGTTATATAAGCAGAGAAAGGTGTACAAGCACATTATCTGTTCACTGTGCAGTCCAGATACAGATGACACACAGAGACTAACTCACAATATGATATACACATATTTATCATACAGTAACCTGAAGCTAAACTTATAGATATTCCAAAGCTGAACCAGAGCTTTTCAAAGCATACAATCCCGGGGCTAAAACTTGGCACAGTTTCACACTCTGCCTTTACAATTGCACCCACCGAATGAAACCAATTACAATTGAAACAAATTAGGATGTATTTTTACTAGGGCTGTTAATCGATTCAAATATTGAATTGCTATTAATCGCATGATTGTCCATTATTAATCGTGATTAATCGGAAATTAATCACGATTCATTTTTATTTGTTCAAAATGTACCTTAAAGGGAATTATTGTCAATTATGTAATACTCTTATCAACATGGGAGTGGGTAAATATGCTTGCTTTATGCAAATGTATGTATATACTTATTATTGTAAATCAATAAGCAACACAGAACAATGAGAAATATTGTCCAGAAACCCTCACAGGTACTGCATTTAGCATAAAACAATATGCTCCAATCATAACATGGCAAACTGCAGCCCAACAGGCAACAACAGCTGTCAGTGTGTCAGTGTGCTGACTTGACTATGACTTGCCCCAAACTGCATGCGATTATCATAAAGTGGGCATGTCTGTAAAGGGGAGACTCGTGGGTACCCATAGAACCCATTTTCATTCACATATCTTGAGGTCAGAGGTCAAGTGACCCCTTTAAAAATGACCATGCCAGTTTTTCCTCACCAAAATTTAGTGTAACTTTGGAGCGTTATTTAGCCTCCTTTGATAATCTAGTGTGGCATGGTTACCAATGGATTCCTTACTGTAGGTTTAGCTTTTTCATATTTTTCATTTTTTAGCTAGTTTCATATGATGCCAGTATCTTCACTCTAGCTTTGAAACAAACTGAGCCCACTACAACCTGATAGTCACAAGTTGCATTAATGTGCAAAAGAAATTAGTGGCGTTATATCGAATTTGTTGTTAACTTTGAAAGACCTAATTTTTACAGCTTTTCTAAAAGTAAGTGAATTTTGATTAACATTATTCCTTATTTTAATTTCTATTGCAGTTACTTAGTCAACAAAAATAGCTTTCATGACTTGTATACAGGCTTGGTTATGTCACTCAGTGATCTTGCTATGCACAGACGTAGGCAAAGTTGTTGGTAACGTTCCGTTAAAGAGAGAAAAACCCACAATGGTCACTGAAATAACTTGAAACTGACAAAAGTAATAATAAATAAAAATTCACTGAAAATTAACTAATGAAAATCAGATATTGTTTTTGAATTATGGTTCAGCAGAATCATTTAAAAAAAACAAACTAATGAAACTGGCCTATACAATCATACATCGCAATACATCATTTTTGTATAGACCAGTTTCATTAGTTTGTTTTTTTAAATGATTCTGCTGAACCATAATTCAAAAACAATATCTGATTTTCATTAGTTAATTTTCAGTGAATTTTTATTTATTATTACTTTTGTCAGTTTCAAGTTATTTCAGTGACCATTGTGGGTTTTTCTTTGCCTACGTCTGTATATCCAATTAACAAGCTTAAGGAGCTCTGATATATTTGGTATTTAAGGCAGCACCACTTTGATTACTGGTACTTTTAAGATGATGATTCAGAGACAAAGCACAGCCTGAATTAGCAAAATAAGACAGCCCTAATTTGTACAGCTTTTCTAAAAGTCAAACTCCATCATCTGTGTGTGAGGTTTGCTCTGTTTGACCCAAGTTGTAAACTACCAGCATGCAACGAGGCTACTAAACGACCAGCAGACTTCTCCATGAGAAACCAAATGACAGCCGGAGTTAAATGAACAGTAGAAACACAAACAGCGAACAGACACAGTTGCTCTCCGTTTCTAAATAACCGGTATGCAGTAGAGATAGAGGAGCTGTCCTTTCAGCACCACCGCTACAACACGCATCTTTCTTTTACTCTCGCTAAACAGCAGAGGAGGAAAAAAAGCACCGCTTCAAAAAGAAACTAAAACAACTTTCACTGATTCCAGCCGCAGCAAAGCACCGCTCCCCTGATACCATTTGCACTTTTTTTAGTTTAATGCATTCGGCTGTGATGACATGTAGTATTATATCCAGCTGAAGTTAATTAGGAGGAGAGGAGAGAGACAGTTATTGGCCTACTTACCATCAATCGCCATGATGTTGTGTTTGGGCTTCCACCGGAGCAGGCGGTGAAGAAGGGGGAGCGGTCCACTGCACCGGGAGGAGAGGGGGGGACTCACGGTTTGGTACGGTCCAAATGAGACACACTGTCTGACACCACAACACACACACAAGAAATGTTTAAATATCTAATCCATAATGTACAGGTTTTTTTTTTTTTTTTTTGTAGAAGCAGCGTTCACTTTTTATTTCTTTTAAATCAAAGCTTATAACTGTCCTGTTTGCTGCTGCTGCCTTTTATTAAACCACATAATGATTTTATATACTGCACTAGAGCTTTTACTCTTGTGTGTTATACTCTATTTTAGCTTCTATCCTAGCTTTTATTTTTTGCTTGTTTTTATTTTCTAATCTTTAATGTTTTTATAACTGTTTTAATTATGTCTTCATGTTCTTTTGCACCTTGTCGCAATGTTCTTGAAAATTTATGTAAAGCACTTTGAATTGCCCTGTTGCTGAAATGTGCTCTACAAATAAAGCTGCCTTGCCTTGCAGATGATTCATTTACAAACATTAAGGCATTGTAATCTAAACTCAATACTTCTAACATACAAGGCACAATTGGATAGGAAAGATAACTTAAATTATCAAAAAAAAATAGTATAATTACAAAAGTAAGAGGCTAGAAAATAATTAAAGGAACAAAAAAATATATATATAATAATAATAATAATAAGACACTTTGCATGTTGTCCTTTCATTAGTCTTAAAGCATTGAGCTGATTTGTCCACAAGGCCCCTTTTGATCATCATCACAATGCAACTCCTGAAATGTTCTGATTAATACGATGATATCCAGGAATGTAAAAAGTAGGTGATGGTGATTTATTCCCCTGTAGTGTGAATCTTAAAAGGTCAGGTATTATTAAAAACAGCCCTGGAATTAAATATTTAGGCAGGCATAAGGCATTGTTGCTAATGAGAATATCTGTTCAATATTCACAGGGTTGTTATCCATAGCTGCATACTGTGCTTCCACCGGTGATGTAAATACAGTAAAACACCTAAGAAAGTTGGAGAATATATTCAAATATTATTCGCTTTCTATTGTACATCCAATCCCAAAAGCATAGGCCAAAGTGTTACTCCCACTGGAATGGTTTTTACTTTTGCCCTGCCTGAACCTGCCTTTTGCATTAATAATACAACACAAACACAATTTATAACCTGCACATGTTATCCAGTAATTACTCTATTGCCTTCAGTATTTATTCTAGTCTGATCTGAATCGCTCTCTGTGCTGCTGCAGTCGCCCCATTTCCTGCTGAGGTTCATTAAACCTTCATTTCTATCAAATCAAATTGTAATTAAGCTAATCCTGCTATTGCTATCTCTGTAAACCAGAGTCAGAAACACACTACTTGTGTTCATTACTCGACTGAATGCCTAACATGTACATTTACAGCTTTGTATAAAGTATCTCAGTACCTTCTGAAAACATGCAGCTGTTATATTGTATAAGAAACCTGTTGTTACAAACCCATTAAGTTTCATCACTCCCATGCCGTCATCAGGTTGCCATGGATACATAAAGCAGCTGCTGAGCACCTACCATGTGGTTCCTTGTCAAAAAACATGGGCAAATGTCATCCAATCGAGGCTTTTTGTAACACACTCATCTGTATCCTCTTGCTCTATTGTGCCTCTAATTTTAGAATCCTCATTTTCAGTCCAACAGAGCAGTGTATGACAGTATTTGGCATGTTTTTAAAGATTGTGTACTTTGTGATACACACATAGATATCTGAAAAATGCTTTGTAATATAATCTGACATGCCGTTAACATTGTATTACCTATACGTTATTTTTTTTTATTGTGTGATAAAGTGATTACAGAACAAGTGAAGACAAGTACAGGGACACATTATGAACAACCAAAAAGAGATTATACAATGTACGACAAATGACAAAACAACAAAGGGACATGAAAGCTGTCTAATGGAAGAGAGCGCGATGGCTGATCAAAGCCTCACGATGCTCAGGGAGGGCAGAGGAAATCATTATGCTTTGGCACTATTCATCACCTTACGAGTGCAGCAAAATGATGTCTGATGTTTGTGCAGTTACTGTCATGCTGCAAACTAAAACTTCATTTATTTATCCCTTACAACTGATAAATACAAAGTACTGGATAAATACAACTACTAAAACAACATTAAGCTGCTCTACTACATCCCTTTGTCTCATTCTCAACATTTTTGCTTGCAACAACCTTGATATGAAGCAATATCTCCCTGCGACATCTTGTCGTAGGTTGCATGCCTATGAGTTGTGAGCGCTTCAATGAAGTGAGAGTGATTTTCCTCTCTCAGATTCTGTCATATAAACTATTTTTAGTGGCCTGAAAAGGTAAGACAGTATTTCACAAGAAAGAAGTAAAGATTAGAGAAAAGTCTGAAAATAAACCAAATGTTTGAGAAGTTTAGTTTCCTTTAGATTTCTACCTGGGCGATCAACTCACAACCAACTAGGTCCCAAACCCCAGCTTGGGAACCAGCACTCTAAAGCATCCTGATGTTGAAGACTGAGAATTGTGTAGTCTAAATCACTGGTTCCCAATCTGGGGGTCCCAAGTCCCGACCCCCACTAGGGGTCACCAAAGCATCACGTTGGGGTCGCACGGCCTTCTTGATTTTAAGACAACTTTTAAAATATATACATTTGGCCTATATCTCAGCATTTCATTCATTTCTGTGAAGAAAACTAAATGACATTGATATTTTTAAAGTTTGTATTATTATTTAAGATATAAACAGGATAAGGGCACGGTGAAGACCTGAACACAAGCTATATTCCCTCTCTGCTAAACAGCCTCTTCTTGCACTAAAAAAAGTTAAAACAACCAAAGAGCCAATAGAACAATGGCCAAGCGTCAAAAAACACTGAATTTGTTAAAAAAAAAAGAAAAAAAAAAGGAAGCCTTTTAATTATGTCATTGTTAAAATTTAAATAAAAACACAAAACAGAGAATTGTATTGAAAGTTAAAAGTTTACACAAACTTCCTGCTAGTTATTGCGTTCACTATTTGGGTTAATTGTACAGTTTATCAGTTGTGTTGTGCTGTTATCGTCACGCATTGAATATAATATGAAATATCTATGTCATTTAGTCAGAGGTCGTTAGTTTACTCAAAGATAGAAAAGGGTCCCCAGAGGAAAAAGGTTGTGAACCACTGGTCTAAATCACTATGGAAATGAACTGTTACAAATATGTTTAATTTAATACACCTTTAGCCAAATATTAGTTAAATACCATGCAGCATGTTAGCCAACATTTGCATCCGCTTGTGTACATAAAGTCAATTTACAAATAAAGACTAACAAATTATCATCAAACACATGTTAGATTAACAATTCAAATACAAATTTAGCCCAGCACGCTTGACCTCTTACCATGACCTTCACTTTAAATCACTATATGTAATACACAAATTCAAAAGATTCCGAAAAAGTAATAAAGTGAGCAAATTTAACACAAATGATCGATTGGAAACAAAGACAATTTCAGAACAGAAGTGTCCAAAAATCAACAAAACCAATTAGGTTTTTGTCTTTGATATGCGAGGCATGTACAAACGGGGTTTCACCTACAGTGTGTTTGTCGAGGTGTATTTGGAAACAGGTTTTTAAATAATAATAATAGTGACTTTCTCTTATCCAGATGTGGTGGAGCTGTGTCCTGGAGGGAATAGGTTTGGAGTATGACTGCATTTTTGAGTCACTTTTTAAGGCAATTTAACAAAAAAACACGGACGGCACAGCATTTGGAATATGGTGTGTCAGGAAAAGAGCCTACTGGTTGAAGATGGTAAAACATGCGCGCAAACAAATGTGCACCAACATGTCCATGTGCATAGACATGCATGTATCATCTCCATCTCTATCTCTTCCCCCATTCATTCTTGTTTACCTCGTCCTATTTTTAGCCGCAGCTCGGCTCAAATGCCCTCTGCTGGGCTCATCAAAGCAGCTCCTTCCTGTTGTCATAGAAATGGGCTGGCACGTCCATTAGCTCCTCCATCTGCAGGCTGCCCGAATCACCACTCACCAGAGGAGGGAGCACAGCTGCAGGTCAGGTAGATCATCTAGACCGGGAGAGGATGTAAATAATCCGACTGTTATTTAATCGTGCGTGGGCGGAAAAGATAATTTCTCATGATGTAAATATATCCAATTACACCCCAATCACCTTCACTCCTTTCATCTGAGCGTTCTCCTGCGAGGCTGTGGTTTCACAGTCTGACATGACAGAGGAGCATTTACAGTACAATCATGTCCTGTATGACCTTGTGGCGTGAATACCAACGGTGCGCTTGGGAATTACACACTTCCATCAGCCTCCTGCTGCTCTGGTGCTGCTGGGAACATTGGTTATTCAGAGGAGCCACACACACTGAGACTGAATGAGAGGCGTTTCATAGCTGCAATATACCGACTTATATCACCTGTTTTTACATTAAATGCATTCACGCCAAGCAAGCGAGGATGTTTATCGCTTAGCAACAAGCACCTCGGAATATACTTAATGCTTTTAAAAATGTTGTAAATGTCAAATGAAGGCCATGATGTACTCTGGGCTGCGTTATTGATGTGGAAGATATATTCATATACACAGGATGTATAAAGCTTGAGGGACACCATCCCTTTTACACAATACACAATACAAATCCTCGACTTATCTGTCGTCGTAGCTCCTCTATGTTACCGGGATGGATTTGATATGGGGAACTACTGTATGAGTGGTAATGGATTTTAAGCTCTTTAATATTTGAAACATTCAGTGTATATGATGCTGGAGGCTTGAGGGATAGGAATCCTCCAGTGCAAAATGATTGATCCAACTATATGTATTTTGCCCCCATAAACAAGTGTTTATTTTATATAAGATGTCCAATCTTGTAAAAGTCTCAGAAAAACAATACCCAAAAATAATACCAGACTTTTATATCCGTCATTCAGCCGTGGCTGTCATCTCTGAGTCATCTCATCAGTCAGTAACTGATGCAACAGCGGAAAATCTTTTTTTTAGTTCAATGTAACATCATAAGGGAGAGGAAATTAAATCACACAACTACAACAGTGTCAAATATAATACAAGTTCAAGACTTATTTCCATTGAGGTCCTCGATAGCAAATATGCAGGATTAGTAGGATGTCGCTTGGAAAGTGTCAAAGCAACTCAAACCAACTGCCTTATATTCCCATTTCGATTAAATGTACAGTATGTAGGATTTGACGGCTTCTAGTGATGTGGTTGCAGATTGCAACCACCTGAGTACCTCTGCGCTCACTCCTCACTTTCCAAGACTGCGGTAACGTGCTCAGAGGCCATCCTTACCATAATAACACTACTTTAGGAGCAACGGAAGTCAGGCAGCGGCTGGCGGTACCACGGTTTTGCGCTCTGCGGCTCACTTTACTGCAGTTTCACAAGCGTGTCGGAGAACTACGGTGGCCTTCAGGTAACATAAAAACACTAAAGGCTCTCTCTAGAGCCAGGGTTTGGTTTGTCCGTTCTGGGCTACTGTTGAAACATGGCGGAGCAACATGGCGGACTCCATGAAGAGGACCCGCTCCCTGGTCGTGTCTAGAAGGGAGCCCGCAAATTGCGAAATCTGATGAGATCTGCAAAAACTTACAAAAACTATCGCGAGTCTCGCTGCCCAACGACCTATCCTAACCCTAAACATTCAAGGTTAAGGCCTAACCTTAAAGGTCCCATATTATAAAAAAGTGAGATTTTCATGTTTTTTTATTATAAAGCAGGCTTAAGTTCTATATAAATACTGTAAAAATATCGAAACACTCAATCCACAGGGAAATACACACAGCCCGTATTCAGAAACTCTGCATTTGAAACAAGCTGTCAGGATTTCTGTCCATTTGTGATGTCACGAATATACAATATTTAGACCCTTGACACAATTTTAAACGTAAATCTTCTAAATGTGTCCCAGTTTATTCCTGGTTGCAGTGTATGTGAATGTCATCAACTGACAGGAAGTAAACATGGACCCAAGCTGTTGCCTAGCAACGCAACTCTGTTGAAATTCTGTCAAAATGAGCTAAAATGGAGCGTTTCAGACAGAGGGTAAATACAGGAATATTCAGGCTGACAGTATGAGGAAAATAACGTTTTTTTTTAACATTACAGCATGTAAACATGTTCTAGTAGAAACACAAAATACAAGTATGAACCTGAAAATGAGCACGATATGGGACCTTTAACTATTCAAGATCAATGCCTAACCTTAACAATCTTGCAAGATTTTCCCCAGTTTGCAGACTCCCTTCTAGTCACTACCCCGCTCCGTCTGTAGATATGAAGGACTCATTCTAAGCTAACGAAAACACAACGATTCTTAGTTTCAGCTGATTTATACACTAATGAAAACATAGTTATGAATATTATATTCCATTTATGCTAATAGATCCCCCGAAATGCGACACACTGTTCCTTTAAATTAGCTTTTTTTTTTAGCCAGAGAAAAAAATGTTTGCAACTTATTTTCATGTTTTTTTCTTAAATCATACAACTAAAAAATGCAAATACAAACTATCATGTTTTTACTGAATGGGTATGAAGAAAGTCCTCATGTGATGGACAGCAGCCCCTTGTATAGTTGACCTGCTGCCGACATGTTATCACAAGACCAAAGTTCCATACTTAGGTAACAACCGAACCATCACCAAGACAGTTGAGCATTTGCATTTGCAGATAAAGGCCATGTGATGTTGTTGAAAGCTCTGGAAGAAACCTAATAAGTGACCCTTGAGTTAAAAATGATTCAAACTGATGAGTATACTAGTGCAAATACCAGTTTACATTGACTATCGCTTATTAAATATGTTAATTACAGATCAGTCTTTATTATCATCATATATATATATACAGTATATATGGAGTCGTTTTCTTTACAGTTTCTTATTTGCTATATTCAAAAATATATCTTTTGTTTCAATCAGTAAATCATTTGAGGTGCTTTTTAATACACCATGTTGTGTTTCAGAGCACGCAGATGATCAGCTATGAAGTCTATTTTCTGCTTGTGAACCTGACATCTTATGCAACTGTCTGAGAGTTAAGAAAGACTATCAACAGGTTGTTAAACGCAACACTTTCCACTGACTTCTCTGACGCAGGCAGAACAGCGAGGAGCCGTTTCCATAGTAATAACGTCCTACACATAACACAAACTGACTGAACTTCTATTTGTAATGTGTCGGTGAAAATGCCACGAAACAATCCAGCATTAAAAGGTCTGTCGTTTTCATCTAAAATATAATATTACTGAATTGAAAACAAGCCAAGGCTGCGAAATGTATTCGCAAAAAAAGAAGACTCAAATGCACAAATATTTAGGTGGTTGTGTAATATGTTGTAATGCCTCAGACTGTCTGGGCTGAAGTACAGTTCATTTATAATCAAATCAACATCAACAAATATCTGTTTGAAGCAGAAAATATATTTTTTTTTCTATGAAGTTTTCATATGAGACTCTGTGCATGGCCTATGTATAGTCTATTGAACTGTGACACCACCATGTGGTCAAACCTAGCTATTGATTTCTGACAGTTCACTGAGCTCACTCAATTATTTATAACTGAAGAAATTTTGGTTTTCTAAGAAACTCGTTTCATTTTATTATTTTATGTGACTTATAAATTACACTGCAATATAAGAAGACACTCATTTCTTAACTACCGATATTGCAAACCAGACGATACATTTCTGTAGTTCTTGTACCTTTTGTTTACTATTTCCAGGAATTCATCTTTCTTCCATTCATCCATCCACATGTCATTCACTGAGCTGATGCTATCTTTTTCACATAGACACACATTTATTGCAATGCACCCATACAGACACACACACGCGTTTGCACACATACGGTACTTTAAGTCTGCAGTTTGCGTTTGAGGTTGGTCAGTTGCTCCATGTCGACGCTGCTGCCACCGCACACGATCACCAGCAGGGGGCCCAAGACAGTCGGCAGCCGACCTAAAAAAAGAGTTCCAGAGGTTTCCTCTCATTAGAAAGAAATAACTATATACAGTAAGTTTTTATCATAAATATTGTTATTAAACACATTTTTTGCCAACATGACTGTAATCTCAAAAAGGTCTTATGATGAACGCATGCATAAGAAAAAGGAACCATGAGAAAACAAAGGCTGTGTACTGTGTGTAGGATTTGGCAGCATCTAGTGATGTGGTTGCAGATTGCAACCAACTGAGTACCCCTCCGCTCACTCCTCTCTTTGCAAGACTGAGCAAGGCGATCAGCGTTACCACAGGTTTGCACTCGGCGGCTCATACTGGATTACCGCAGAGGCCATCTTTACCATAATAACCCTACTTTAGAAGAAACAGAAGTCAGGCGGCAGCTGGCGGGAACCAAGGTTTTGCACTCTGAGGCTCACGTTACCGCAGTTTCACAAGTGTGTCAGAGAACTATGGTGGACTTCAGGTAATGTAAAACATGGCGGAGCAACACGGCAGACTCCGTGAAGAGGACCTGCTCCCTATGTAGATATAAAGGGCTCATTCTCAGCCAACGAAAACACAATAATTCTTAGTTTCAGGTGATTATACACTAATGAAAACATAGTTATAAATATTATATTCCATATCTGCCAATAGATCCCCTGAAATGCTAAACACTGTTCCTTTGAGAACTGCAACAAAACATGTTTGTGATGAATTGTCAACCAGATTACTCGGCTGAAGTGTTGTGACGCATCTTAATTCCTGTCTCAGACACGGTGTCACTGTTGTATCAATAAACAGCGGAGTTATAAATTCAGAGGAACTAATAAGGTGGTGAATTTCTTTTAAGGCGATGATGACTCCAGAGTAGCAGTAGTATAGTAGTTACCTTCATCCTGTAATCTGCGTACAAGTCCGCTGTAGACAGCTGCTAGTGCTGCTCCGCATGCCAACTCCACCAACACACGCTCCTCATCTACAAGATGACACACACACACACACACTGAGTTTAAGTTAAACAAAGGCAAAGCCAACATGAAGCAACATTACAAAAAGTAAGGATTGTTCATTTTCTTGGAGGATATTTGGACTGTTCCCAATAACAATTCATTACCAGCCAAAAGAAACTTTCTAGGAGCAGCAAACACACACACACACACTGACCCAGGAATGTTTCGACAGCCTGCAGAGCCTGCTGGTCAGTCACAAGTTCGGAGATGATTGTGAGCTCGCTGCATTGGCCGTACTCAAAAGCTTTCTTACAAACTGTCTTTGCTCCGAGACATTTCGCCTCACTGTGGAAAGACAAGAAGACGATGAAGTCAGTTCAGTTGCATTAAAAAAAAAATAAATAAGCGGAACTGCAGAAAACATTTGAACTCCTTTTAACCTCTAACCTAGTGATGTCATCCAGGGTGACCACCCTCCCCGCCTTAACCGCAGCGTTGAAACAGTCGGCCCCCGGCGTCTCCATGGCGACGATGGGTACATCTGTCCAGCCTACATCCTTCAGGCCTTGGATGACGCCACAGAGGAGCCCTCCTCCGCCCACGGACAACAGCACGGCTCCGGGCTTCACACCGGGACCCAGAGAGGCTGCGATCTCTGTGATCATACTGGCGTGGCCCTGCCTGGGCGCGAAGAGTTGGAATGGAAGTAACTTAGAATTGCAGGGTTTAAGATTAACACTCCGTTGCAGGAAACTGGAAACTTTTAATTGTGATGAGTGTTTCTACCAGAGCAGCGGGTGATCGAACGGAGGAACATAGGTGAGTCCTTCAGTCTCTTGCAGTCTGAGAGCCTCTGCATTGGCATCATCCCAAACCTAAGAAGAAGATTTTACGTCATTTTCTCTTCTAAACTCTTTTTTTTTGTCTTCAGTACACAATTACAGACTTGCTGTTTAAACAACCATGATCAGATCAGAACCAATGTGTGCAACTAAAAGAAATCACTAATCATATATTATATAATAATATTATACTTTACCTTGCCTGTAATCTTGACAGTAGCACCCTGATCCCGGAGTCTCTGAACGACCAGCTGAGGAGTCGAGGAGGGAACTACGATGGTGGCCGGTACACCCATTTTTCTGGCTACGTAGGCTGCAGCCATACCTGCATTACCACCTAGAAAAAAGGGCCATGTCACAGTCTCCAAATTATACCGTATTGTGCATATTAACACGTTGTGTCACAGTATAAATTGTCACCTGAGGAGCAAACAACTCCTTTGGACTCTTTGGCGAGCTGCAGAAAGGGGCAATGAAATGAAAAATGGCAAGTTAGTGTTCTACACCACAATCGGTCAACATTGGCCTTTAATTCAAGTGACACGTCAGATAGTCAGTGTTTGATATTATGGAGGCACCAGCAGAGGGAGGAAGGAGGGCTCCTACCTGCTGGCAGAGGTGTCCGATGCCACGGATCTTGAAGGAGCCGGAGGGCTGGGAATTCTCCATCTTCAGGTACACGGTGGTTCCCACGCATTTGGACATGCTGACGCTCTCCAACAGAGGCGTGTTCAGGTGGAAATGCTTCGCCATGGTGCACCTGATTTCACTAAAATGCCAAACAAATGTGTCAAGATGAGGAGAAAATTGAGTGTGATGACGATTGTGCAAACACCATCCACTGATGAGGACTGAGGAATACGGATGAGAGCTCCAGATAAAAAGCTACTGAGTGGATCTAGAGTTTAGTTGTTTTTTTTCAAAGCAGGAAGTTAGTTAACTGTGCAATATTATTATCATTATCACTACTCAGGTGTAATTCATACTGTGCAATATTTTCAGGTGGAATTTCATTTCATTCTCACTGTGCAATATCATTTTCTACTTGTGCAATTTTGTTAATAGTCTGTTTATTGTCAATACTGTATATACTGCTCCTATTTTTATACTTCCTTCTGTTTAAATGGTTCATATTTTGTTACACTTTGTTTAGCTCTTTTTTTTACTGTGTTAGCTGATGCATCTTGTTTTTTGCACTATCCCCTTTGCTGCTGTACACTGCACATTTCCCCACTGCAGGACTAATAAAGGAATATTTTATCTTATCTTATCTTATCTTATCTTATCTTAACAGCCACTAGTACTTCAATCTGTCTTTCAAGAGAAATAAGACATCTTCAGTAATGCTCAGCAGGTGGTTCACAGGAAAAATACATTATCTTTACTACAGATTGTTTATATATTAACAGATGTTACACTGATGTTTCCTGTTTCCTCTTGTGTTCCATGCATGACCAGTGCTGCCTTCAAATGCAGCCAGGAAACATAGGAATATGTAGGCACATCTGCACATGAACATGGAAAAGCAGGAAAATCATAGTTGTAACACATTTTATAGATCACTGAAGCTTTGGTGACGCCTATTGTAATGAAATGAAGTTAAAGTTAAGCAGAAATGCGCAATAAGACATTATTGTTTGATCATTGTTGTTCCATATTTTATAATTACACATAAAGCACATAAAGTTGTAATGTAAACCAATTTAATGACGTAACATCACCTTAGCAACGTGCACTGTACGTCATAAGGTAACTTTAAGGTATTTTAAGGTATTAAATGTTGACTTACGTTTGGATAAAACGTCTGGTTAAACAAGCCTCTGACCTTTAAGTGATAGGATGGTTTATTTTATGCAGTGTGTCATATGTTCAGCGCACAGCTATGCATAGCTCATGCTAGGCTATGACGTAGCTAACACGTAGCAACAGAAGAGCCCACCAGTAACAAGCTACCACTTCCGGTTGAACTTCAAAATAAACGTTGCACTTGATTCACTTTTTCAGTAACACAGTAATCACAGTCTATGACATTAATACTAATAATAACAATAATAATATCAAATATTTGCACATCATTGTCCTGAAATAAAAGTCTCTGAAGTATATAATTATCTGACGGACACTTTGTGTAATAATCTGGCAAAACTGTCATCTCATCAATATACATATTGTATTTTTATATTTTATATTGTATTATCTTTTATATTTTTTATATTTATATTGCATCTCTTTTTTTATTGTATTATCTTTTTTAGCACCTATGGGATTGTCACGATCTAATTTCGTTGTACTACACAATGACAATAAAGGGCTTGAATCATTGAATCATATTATATCAAGTGTATACAACAATATTCTTTAACTTTATATTTTTGACCGGTAATTTGTATGGGCTAAACTCCATGTTTTCCTGCTTTAAGGTCAACAAATTATTATTTTTTTCTTCCTTCATAAGGCAATATTAAGTATTGCAGTATAATACAATACTGACTGGACTGTTTGAGAATGTAATGAATAAATAATAATAAAAAAGACAAAAAAAAAACAGATGAGAGGACAGAATGTAGGGTATTTGCACATCATATTATATCAAGTGTACACAACAATATTCTTTAAAATTATATTTTGACCGGTAATTTGTATGGGCTAAACTCCATGTTTTCCTGCTTTAAGGTTGTCAAATATTTGTTTTTCTTCCCTCACAAGGCAATATTTAGTAAACATGCAGTATAATACAATATTGACATGACTGTTTGAGAATGTAATAAATATTTAAAAAAAAACAAAAAAAAAAACAGACAAGAGGACAAAATGAGCAGAAACCCTACAGTCTTTGTGATGGCTAGGGTAATTCACAGCTAGACTTCCAGTGTGTGGTAACTCTACAAGTATTTTGTATTTCAAGACAAGTTATACCAGCATGTCAGCAACTTTTAGCTCTTGAAAATAGGGAACATTACAAACTAACTAGCACAGTGTGACAATATTGGGAATTTAAATAGAAATAAACTTACGTGCGAAGAGAATTTCTGTCGGTGCAGAGACTCGAGTGACCTGTGAACTTTAATTCCTGTCTAAAGTCCACAGTTTATTACCAAGGCTTGAATGTGAATGTGCATGTGCCTGTGTGTGTGTGTTTGTGTGTGTGTGTGTGTGTGTGTGTGTTTGTGACCTCTGACACGCAGATGTTTTTTATCACACTCACAATCTCTAGTGAGTCAGTCACAGCGTTGATTCTCTGTAGGGATTATAATTTCTTTATTATTATGATACATTAGCTGTTTAGTTACAGGTTGCATATACACAGAATAAATGGTTCGCGCTCCTCACACCAATGTGCCATTCTCACATCAAACATCACTCCACTTATTGCCTCATTATTTTACACAGCATGTTCAAGGAAATGACGCTTTGTGTCAGAACCTCTTCTGTACACTGGGTGGCAGCAGTGAGTGGCGCCAGCACTGACACATAAAGATGTCTAATAATAATAATAATAACAACAATAGAAAAACAATTGTTTAAATAAAACAACAAAACAGGGGAATAATACATTTCATACAACTACTAAAATATGTAAATATGAAAAAAAAAAAAAAAAAGAACTTGAGAAAGTCAAGTTGTTTTCACACTTTAGATTGTTCATTCACTCTGGGCTGATTTAGCCCCATTTGAACACTATAGCAGTTATCCCGGGGATAATGTATACGATTATATTTGCAATCTTCATCTTGGTAGATGGGAAACACTGCTTTGTAATATTGTCAGTGTTAGAGCCTGGTATCAGTATTTCCCCAGTATGAGGACCAATATGTGCCAGGCCCTAGTCTGGACTAGATATTGTGTGTTAACGGATACAAACTGGCAGAAGTTATATTAAAAAATGAGGAGAATATTGTCACTTTAATTCCTCCTCCTCCTCGTTTCCATGTTGTAGCTGCTTTGGTTTCACAAAATCAATCAAATTATACAAACACATTCTTGTTTTCCTTCTTTCCTCCTCCTCTCTCTAACCAGCAGCAACCATTTTGCAGTTGAACAGATGTTGATATGACCGCATGCGCCAGTGCTGAGTCAACAGAAATGCAGAATAGTAAAAGGTTGAGACATCTGTAATTAATCACAGATGCTTCTTTTTATCATTTTGTGAAATCAGATTTGAAATATTCTTCTGAAATCAGTTCAAACAATTTTTTCTTTTTTTTTTTAACCATGCCATAATATTATATTGTCAACATCTGTTGCTCATGTGGGTTGATGTGGACCTCAGCCACCATGCATCAAAAGCTTGCTGGATTCTGTTAGTCTTGTGGTTGCACTTCAAACGTTATTCCTGCTAATAGCTGCTCCATCTACATAACTTGACAAAACCCTGACTTCCTTTAACACACATTCATCTGTTCCCTTCTCTCACTTTCCCTCCTCTCTCCCAACTTCACATCTCACACACACTTTCACCTGATCTAGCCTGTACATTTACTGCATTTAAATCTTCTCACCACACAGTGTGAACGTGTTTTCAGACAACATACTCTGTTCATTGCTGTGCAGTCGATGAGCTTGGCTTTACGAAGATCCATCTGGGTGTTTTTATTATTATTATTAAATTAACACCATACAAAAATAAAGTGGCATTCAAGAGATGGGGATTATTTGGATGAATGTCAGATAGAGCCTCGTGAATCCAAGCTCATGTGTTCATGTTTTTGAGCTCAAAGCTGCATCCAAATGATTTTTTTTTTCTTCTATTCAGCTTCTCTCATGCGGCTGAACTGAAGTTTGCCAAGCTACTGTTGCTCAAAATAAGATTCAGGCAATTTCCTTTTAGCTGCAGCAACTCGGTGAAAATATATTAGGACTCTAGCATAAAGTGGCTCTGTGGTTTTCCAGCATCACATCCAAACAAACAGGAAAAAAGTTGCTTCATTAGAGTTGTGAGCTCCAGCTTTGTTTGTCTCTTTCTTTCTACCTCCATCCTTTGTTCTTTATTTTTTTTTTTTTCGGCTAATACTTCCGCCCACATGCTGCTGCTGCTGCTCCTCTCCTTCTCCGGGTGCATGCGCCCTCTGCGAGCGTGCACATGGCTCCTGATCTGGGCTTTACGCCAGCGAGCGTTGTCTGGGTTTGATCCTTGGATACAGCTGGAGAGAGAGAGAGAGAAAGAGAGAGAGAGCGGGAGAAGGAGAGAGGGCAGGGTCATTACATCATGTTAACACTGTTCTCAAGGTGCCTGAACATCATGGAGGCAGACCGTAAAACACCGCGTGGGGACAAATCTGCCACGTTTTCTCTTATTTTCTCACAGTTAACTCACTGAATGAGTTTTGGTCTTTAGTGTAATTTGAAACTTCACATGTACTTAAGGATGACAGTAGCTCAGGACTTGACTTATGAACCAGAGGGGTTGCCGGTTCAAGTCTTCGCATGTACCAAGCGTACGGCGTGTGGACTGGTATCTGGAGAGGTGCCAGTTTGCCTCCCGGGCACTGCCGAGGTGCCCTTGAGCAAATCCCCAACCGCTCGCTCTGACATCTCTCCATTAAGGCATGTGTATAGGTCCTGTTTGTGCACGTGTGTATGTATTTCAGTCTGTGTGTGATGTATTTGTGTGTAATGTGTAATGTGTAAAAAAATAACAACAGAGTGAAAAAATGTTATTTCCCCTCGAGGATCAATAAAGTATGTCGTCTTCTTCTTACTTCCTAATGTAAATGTACAGATCTAACATCCAGGTATTATTTCAACTGCATGTAATACAGAATAGTTGCAGCTGAAAG
Organism: Sebastes umbrosus; assembly: GCF_015220745.1. Lineage (NCBI taxonomy): Eukaryota > Metazoa > Chordata > Actinopteri > Perciformes > Sebastidae > Sebastes > Sebastes umbrosus. The sequence goes on from NC_051284.1 coordinate 9,845,682, forward strand.
GTTGGAGCTGTAAAGGGACACTGTGATGGACAGTTTTATTATAACTACTGTGTAGTTCAGCTTTACCGGTACAATAATGGAGTGTGTACATGCCGTGCTCAGTGAGGCTTAAATGGCACAAGCCCTGTCTAATAATGCATAAATCTCTCTCTTTCTCTCTCTCTCTGTTAAAGCCAATCACTTTTACAATTAAATAGATTTATGTATTTATCTGGTAAACATTCCTTTTTGAATTTAGGATTAGGGCTACTACAGTATACGGGGTTAGCTGGTCTTGTAGTACTCGAGATCGGTCTCGGTCTTGAAACTGGTCTCAAAACCACGTTTTGAAGGTCTCAGTCACGCCTCTGAATCGACCGCATGTTTACTCGGTCTCAGACAAAGAGGACTGGATTTTATTTCAACACCACAACTGCGGGGACGTCATTAAATTGCCTGTGTATTGTCGGATTTATTTGTTAACATCATTACGGTGAATGCTCACAGAAAAACAAAGGAACATTCCCACACATAATATTCACCTCTGCAATGCCTTTTGATTATTCTATCAAGACATTTCTCGTGGTATACTTATACACACATATACAGTATATATACAGTATATGGCAATAAATGAGGTGAATGCATTTTCATTTGTTTTCTGTGAGTGTTTTTATGGGAATTTGGATTTTTCAGATCTCTCACCCCCAGTAGGTTCCTAGGCACGTATCCCTCGCGGTCGTTGAGCCGTGCCCACCACCACTCTGTCTCAGTGTCGTCACGCCGACGCAGCACGGTGAGGGCGTCGCCCTCGCTGAAGGACATCTCGTCGGCTTGCTGGCCCGTGTAATCCCACAGAGTGTAGACCAAGCCTTTGTTCATCACACCCAACTTTTCTTGGACACCTGGAGAGAGAAACAGAGTTTTCTGTATTAAAAACAAATTCTGTTCAGTTGAGAGTTTAATCGTCACATTATAGTAATAAAATGTCTCTTCCCCTTGTGAAGTTTAGCTTTGCTGACTCAGCATCTGTCTGTCTTTATCTACCTACCGTAGAGGAACTGAGAACACTGCGTATAGCCCTCCTCCATTTCTTCACATTTGTCCGCCGCGGTTTCCACGTCGCTAATCGTCGTGGCGAAAATGGCGGCCCCCGACTCCACCAGCATCTTACAGAGGTGGACGCTGTTACATGAAGCAGCGCAGTGCAGAGGAGTCCTGGGGAGGAACGACATTAACAATATTTTAAAACAGACTCAAAAATCCCCCTAGCTAGACGAGGTTCATTCAAGAAAGTACAAAAGACGTTACAGTAATGCACTTGTATCAAAAAACCTAATAGGCTAAACACAATTAATGTCATCGCGATGCAGGCTGACACTAACTAAACATGAATCCAGTCAAATGCATCGATAATTAAATCAAGTTAACTTCTGAATGCGGAGCCTCATTAGACTTGGTAATCTCCTTCCTACAGTACGGCTAAGGCAGCTGAGCCAAAAAATGAATTCAGAAATACAATTATCTCTGTCATTGTTGCCTCTGAGCTGAGCTCCGGTATCGCTGCCACGGAGCGTGTTCATTACCCAAACACCCTCCGGACCCTCAGTTCTGCCACTGTTCTATTATTAGTCTGCACTATTACATTATTGAACGACTGGCTGAAGGTACTGACCATCCGTCACTGTCGGCCGCGTTCACATTGACTCCGAAGTCCAGCAGGAACTTCACAATGTGGTGGTGGCCGGCGCACACGGCATTATGGAGAGGAGTTATGCCTTCGTCATTGGGCATGCTGGGATTTTCCACCTTAAAGACAGATATAATAAGAAAATATGCATAGAGATATTAGACTGCAATGGAAGAAACACAAAAATATCTGTATCAGCCTCAACCCTTTCAATTTAAACCCCGGTGGAGAGCACTATAGAAGTGAATTCACTGCAAAACTGGGGATAGTGCAACGTTTTCTGAACAGCTTGGAAGCCGTTGAGTCTCACTGCCTCGGGGTACGACAACGTCAAACTGAGCTTCTTCTGGATGTGAAGCATGTGCATGTTTCCTTGAGAGTATCAGCTAGAGTTTGCAGTTCTGGAGAGTCAGTAAGCACTTTTGTCCGGCCTCCAAGTGAAAGATGTCAGGGATAGACGGGGGCTTGCCTTTAAAGATTGTTCGGCTTTGTTCTCAGGAGCTCTGTGCTGCTGTAAAAAAAAACACCACTCTGTGATACAGAGTGTGTCCTCAACAATTTAACTTTCCACACCTGACAACTGAGACCACCTCTCCCCCCTGACAGCGCTGCTGAGGATCAAAGATATTATGCTTAACAAGTGCTGTCAAGGAGGCATTGAAAAGCTTTCTGCAAGATCTGTTGAGGCAATCTGTGCGTGGGCGCAACAGTAATCTTTGGCATGCACAAATATTCTTCTGTTGCGTAAGGAAATGTGTTTTTTCATTCAACACAAATGTGTCAAAAGCACAACGTTTTAGAAGTGCAACCACATTGGAAGTATTAAAACCAAACCATGTCCGACGATGATATTCAGCTCTACTCGACAGACAATCCAAAATGTCAAGATTATCTAGTGAGTAGGGCCGTCAATCGATTTAAAATAGTTAATCGCATATTAATCACACATTTTGTATCTGTACTCGCTCATTCTAGAAACATTCTGTGGCTTCAGACCAATTGTTGTGAAGCAGAGTCTTTGACACACTGTAATATTGAGCTGCTGTGCAAATATACTTGGCTTGATTTGATTTTAGCTCTGCAGTGCAGACATTTAATAAACATTACAAATTTGAAATATGAGAATGTACTAGAATACTGTAACAACATGATCTTGTGTTACCTCATATATAATCCTCTGCACCAGATCAAACTCTCCCTCCAGCGACGCGTCCAGCAGCAGAGCCAGAGGGTTAAACTTCACTCTCAGACCGTGGCCTGTTCGCTCCGACGACGGCTTCTTCAGGTTGGTTCTCTTCACCTGCAGCACGTAGGGAGAGAAACAGAACAGGGTTGACGGTGCAGAATAGGAATTGTTACTTACTGCTTAATCTAGCACATTACTGTAGCTTTCACAGAGAACAACTGTTTTTGTTTAGGTTATCAGTAACAGATTACAAAGTTAAACAGAATACTTGCTAAGAAAGTGAGTTAGTATGAAACCAATAGTACGCAAATTGCATACTATTTCCGGTGAAATATTAAAGTATGCAACGCCAGACACTACGCCGGCATAAATATCCCACAATGCAATGTGGTAGTGACGACAATGTTCATAACAGACTTTGACGGACAAATCTGTAACATCAATAACGTTTTTTTTTTGTGTGCAAGATTTCACTTTGCTAGGCGTAATGTATATTTTAAATTAATTTAGACTTTAGCTGGGTTCCCATGCACCAAAAGTTCCCGGGACTAAAAGTCTTTTAAAACTACTTTTCAAGGAACTAAAAGGTTCCCTCAGCCCACTGTTGTCTGCATGTCCACCGCGGTCTAAAGACATGCAAAGATTAGGAAAATTAGTCCGCTGACGTATGAAAAAGCAACATGACATGGGACAAGAAAGTACAACCCGCCTGACATTTTTTGGGGGGTAAAATGTCCCTGGAACTTAATTTAGACCCCGGTCCCTGCAGTCAAAATGCAAAGTGTTCCTCAAAAGGTTCTTAGTACTGGGGAAAGTTCCCGCGGTCGAAATGGGGCTTTTAATTCTCACAAATTGTTGTTTTTGTCACATGAGATTGGTACGGGTTACCATGGTTACACGTCTCCAACCAGCAAGGAGGCTCTCAGGAAGTGACAACGAAGATATACATACTACTGTTTATTCACACAAAAGTATTTTGAACGATAGTACACCTATTGGGTATGTAGTGAATAGTATGTGATTGGGGACGCAGCTCGTGCCTTACCTTAGGCAGTGATGGGGGGGCAGGAGGTGATGGCGAGGGAGAGGCGTGGCCTACAGAGTTGTGTGCAGGACTACATCCTCTCTTGTTGTTATTGTTCTGGTCCTCTGGCCTATCGGGTGCAGGGGGCGGGCTGGTTCGGGTCGGCGGAGACACATTATTGGTAGTTTCTACCTTTGCTGTCGTTTCTTTGGGTGTTTCTACGGCAACGGAAGGAGGGGACAAGCGGCGGGAGCCCGAGTTGAGGTTTTGAACTTCGCCCTCCACGGTTGCCGTGCTGACGTGCTTGTCGCCAGGTTCTGCATTCCCGTTTGCTGAATGGATGTTGTCCATTTCACCCAAAAGGCAGTCGGGTTGGTAGAAAGTATTGCCTGGAATTAAGAGGGAAACAGCTGATTTAAGCATCATCAAACTCTTAAGGCCAATGGGAGATACTATACAGACCAAAAGATGCCAGCTAAACTTGTCCTGAAACGAGGCCATATCATCACATCTTACCTGAGACTCCTTCCATGCCTCCTGCCAACGTGTTGAACCTGCACAGCACAACAGAAATCATCTTTAACGACACTGCTGCAACCTTTATCGACTGTCATCTAGGGTGCTTTCACACCCGAACTGTTTCGGTTAAAACAAACTCAGGTCTGTTTGCCCAGTTAGTACGGTTCATTTGGGCTGGTGTGAACGCCGTCGATCGAACTCTGATGCGGACCAAACAACCGGTTCCAAGCGGACTCTGGTGCGGTTTGTTTATGGTGTGAAAGCAAACGAACCAACCACAGGATTTTATGATAGCAGATATGTGATTTTAGCATGATTTCTAAAGCTAAACTACTAATAAATCCATCCTGCTGATCGTGAAATCTGTTCAGGAAGTGATCTTATAATTGATCTGTAAGGCCATGTATATAACCTATTCATGCAAATCAACATGTATGCATGTCAGCGCGGGTAGTTTCCCTGATTAATAGGTCAAAAGCTGTTAAAACTGCTGTGCTTATATCCGACTGTATGTACTTTGTCAGTTCATTAACTCTATTAAAAAGTGTGGGACAGCGACCCAGAACAAGAACTGGAACCAGAACTAAAATGCAACATCATTTCTTCCCTTGGTCCAGACCAAACTACAGGTGTGAAAGCACCTTAGTTTCTGTTTCAGTTTCATAAAAATGTATTTGTTTTTATATTACAGTATACAGCATAGCACAAACCTCTGGTACAGTAGTTTTTGGATGTTTGGCCCCTGTGGGCCCTCGGGCTCTGTGATTGAGCTCCGCTTCTTCAGGGGTCGTGGAGCGTTGCTGAGGCGTCGGCGGAGAACCTCCAGGTCGGCATCGCTCTGGTAACGTAGCTGGGAGTGGGCTGTGGAGGGCAGAGGTGGGATTGTTTAAAAACTACACATTTCTGTTATTTGTTTATTGTAATGTTGTTATTAATTGTCTAATTAATTCTCCAATTTAGTTGCAATTTTCTAAGGAAATGATCAGGGAGATGAGCCATATAATTAATATAAAATAATGTAATGTTACAGCAAGTGTGGTGTCACAGAGAGCATCAAAATGTATTAGACATTTGTTACAGATTTATTCTCTATCACCACATGAAGCCAAGACTGTGGCAGCACCCTGATGAGTTTGATTTATTCCCTGGTACATACCAACTGGGGTGAGCTTAGTGGGACTAAGGGGACGAGGGATGTTGTCCACGGTGGGTGGTGGGAGGATTTGCCCATCGCTGCTCTCGCCTCCTCCTCCTTTCCCTCCTTCTTTATCTGTAACATCCTCTCCTCCTGCCCTTACTGCTCCTCCTCCTCCTCCTCCTCCCTGGAGAAAAGGGACAGGGGACGGAGAGGTGGAGGAGGTGGGGAGGATGGGTTTGCCATAGACTACGGAGAGAAAGGAAACGGGACAGATGGTGATTAGATGGATTTTTCATTGTGTACATTGCAACATTAAACATGCACTATGTTTACATGTGGCACAATGAGTAAAAAACACATTTTAATCTTGCCTGCTTTGACAGTAGTCCTGTTGCTGAGGGATCCGTAGTTTTTGGCCTGCGGCTGCTGGAGGTACATGCTGTAGATGGAGCTGCTGTTCATGGTGGCGGGGCCCTTCCTGGGGGACTGGGGCCTGGAGGGGTGGTCCGGGACGTAGGGGCGTACAGCCACCGCCGGAGGGGGATCTGTTCGCTCTGTTTGTGGGGACAAGGGAGATGGCTGGGAGGTGGAGCCTAACAGTAGAGGCAAGGTCGGGGAAGTATACAATGAACACTTATTTTCCAGATGCTACACCTACATGTCCATGACAGACAGATTATGAGTGCATCATTCAGTTTCCCTAAAATAAAGAGCCTTGTAATATTTTGTTAGAAATGACTGCTTAAATAAAAAACATTATGAAAGGTCAAGCACCCCTGTGACAGTCCTTAAAGAGTAAGTTCAGCATAGTGTTAAAGGGAAAATTTGGTATTTTTCAACCTGGTGTGTAAGTGGCTAATGGGGACAGCAATTTTTGAAATTGGTCCAGTACTGAGCGAGAGAGCTACAGCTGCGAAACGGGCTGCAATGTAATAACATCGGGCAATTCCGCACCGTCAATTTACGTCCATCAAAAGTGCTTGTTTTTGCAACTGACGGGCTCAGATTGTTATTATAAGTGTCTGACAAAATTATGGAAAGGATTCTACGGAGAAATACAATTTATTTTTTAGGGCTGTCAAAGTTAACGCGATAATAATGGGTTAACGCAAGTTTGTTTTAACGCCACTAATTTCCTTTAATGCATTAACACATCTTGTGATTTTTAGGTAGTGAAGATACTTGAAAATCTGACATGTTAATTTTCAAATGGGTCCCTTTGACCTCTGACCTCCAGATATGTGAATGAAAATGGGTTCTATGGGTACCCACGAGTCTTCCCTTTACAGACATGCCCACTTTATGATAATCACATGCAGTTTGAGACAAGTCATAGTCAAGTCAGCACACTGACACACTGACAGCTGTTGTTGCCTGTTGGACTTGAGTTTGCCATGTTATGATTTGAGCATATTTTTATGCTAAATGCAGTACCTGTGAGGGTTTCTGGACAATATCTGTCATTGTTTTCTGTTGTTAATTGATCTCCAATTATAAATATAGACTTATATATTTCCCACTCCCGTTGACAAGAGTGCAACATGGGGAAATCTGCCTTTAAGGTAAATTTTGAACAGATAAAAAATGTGCGATTAAATATTTTAATCAATTGACAGCCCTAGGTTTTTTCTTTTTTACCTTTCGCTTGATCCGGTCTGTTTGTTATTGTACAAAATAACTTGTATATTATAACTTTAAATAGGAGGGACTGACACACTGAAGATCCAAAGAGTTATCATCCTGTCTTCTCAATATGATGTAGTGAAAAAGTGAACTTATATTGTATAGGATGATTTGCAGCACTTTTGTACTGGATTGCATTTGATTAGCAGATGTGTGTGTGGTTGAGGAACAGACACAGTTTAATCAATGGACTCTGGAAGTCCTTTGTGCCCCTTTTTTATATTAGATGAGTGAGTTGCGGGATGAGGGATGCCAATGGAGCTGCAAGTAATCAGCTAATTCTAAGAGGAGATGTTCCTCTTTAGGTTTTCCAGCAACACATGTAGTTAATCTGAGGAACATTTATCAATTTCATCTGGACTTTTTTTTTTTTTTCCAGTACCGGTGACTATCACACACAAATATTTGCCATTCTGACGTTTACTTTGAATCCACTGAGAATAAAGAGATTGGAATTCTTGCAGGCTTTCAATGCAGTTAGTGTTTACCAAATGGCAAATGAAAACTTATAATGTATGTATTTATATATAAAATGCATTTAGATTCAGAAACAATTTTTACTATTTTTGTTTTTTTATGTTATATTCATTTGAGGATAAGACAAATAATTATGGTTTATTATTTTTTTTTATTTTTGATACCTCCGCCAAGGAGGTAATGTTTGCCACAAACCCAACGTAGCCACCCTCATGGTGGGAGGAAACCGGATCACCCGGAGACAACCCTACGCAACCTTCTGTGAGGCGACAGTGCAAATCACTGCACAGGCCGCCTATAGGAGGAAAATAAGGATGGGGGGTAGTGGAAGTTGAGAATAATGAGTATGTGAAATGTCCTCCAGTTTACTTGAATAACCGGAGGAATCTTTTCCACAGACAGAGTTTTTTAGGATTATCGATGACCTTTTTCGTGTGCTCCTCTTGGTCGGCGAACCCGTTCAAAAGATCATTCATTTGCTCGTCTAGGTCGGCCATCACGTTCACAACATAATCCTGTCTTTTCTCCATAGCCTGTCCGGACACATCCTTCTGTGGATCATCCTTTGGCGTAGAGGAATGCTGGACAAAACCCTCGGGTGCACCAATTTGTTGTGGTACACATTCAGGTGTAGCAGCCTGCTTTGGAGCTCGCGGTCGGTCCCCTTTCTGTGCCTGGTTCTTTCTGGCGAGAAGGGTTTTGGTCGGGGTCTCTGGATGATGTACTTCTGCAGACACAGCAGTCTCATTCTGCTTTCTGAGAGTGGACATACTATTTTCCCAGGACCTGTAGAAGACTGAAATCTTCTCCGCTGGCGGGATACAGTTTTTCCTCTTGAGCTCATTTTTCAACACGGAAATTCTCAAATCGACCGGCTTCCTCTTGGACTTTTTGGTCTTCTTCGTTCGTCTACGCCTGGGCTGCTGAGGCCGGGCCTTCTTGCGAAGAAAGAGAATCCATTTATCCCAGAGGATGACGGCGCTTGATACCCTTTTGCTCTTGCCTTTTTTGCTTTCTCTTCTGCCTTTGCTTTTCTCCATTGTAAAAACTTGTTTTACTCTGTGATGCAAAGCTCTGGCCGGTTTGTGATTTGGTATTGAAAAGGGGAGGATACAAATTGTAGGGCCTATCTGTAGGTAACAGATGAGGTATCAAAGCACGTAGAATGGAATGTTCGTTTAAGAATGGAATGGCGTAGAATGGAATGACGTAGAATGGAATGACATAGAACGGAATGAAGTAGCATGGAATGCACAGGCTGCGAGCGATTCTCGAGTGATCGTGTCGTCTGTGACGACGATTGATTTTTTTCCAATGAATATGGGAAAATATACAGGAAATATCACTTTAAAAGTCCCGTACAGACGTTTTGATTACACGGCTAAGCAGAACTTTTTTTGCTACTTAAGCTGCTTTTGTTTGGTGGTGTGAAGCAAAATCTACTCTTAACATTTCTTTTTGTTTTTCTGCTCCAGTTACATTGGTCCCCATCCTATACAGAGAACCAGTAACGTTAGCTGGACAGTAGTGTGTCTGTCCTGCTGTATCACCTTTTCCAATATACCTAAGTTTACATCCCTGTGTTAACATGATTGATTTCCCTTTTCTCTTGTTTTCTCTCTGTGATCAGGACAATGCTGGAGAAACTGGGCCAGGTGGAGAAGGTGACTCCCCTGCAAGCTAAACGAAAGGGAGAGTAAAAAATACAAGTATGTACTTAGATCAGGGGTCTGCAACCTGCAGCTCCGGAGCCACATAAAGCTCTTTAACTCCTCTCCAGTGGCTCCCTGTGGATTTATAAAAATGTAAATGAATAACTGTTCTTTGTTTACATTTTCAACCCAAAAATTGCTGCAACAACTTATGAGACATAATAGAGCATGGGAATGCTTTATTACACGTCTATCATAAAGTTCTAAGCCCTTATAAACCTCACAATTTATTTAAATTCATTCATATTTATTCCTGATTTATAATTAGAACAACTTGACACACAGTGCTCAGCTGCACCTCAACTTAATCTTCAGGTTCCCAGCTTTCTGATGATGAATTCAGTCATCATTAATTTCATTATTTACACCTGTGCTTTTCCTACTGTGACATGTCAAAATGTCTTCCGTGAAAAGGGCCTATCTGAGCCCGTCAGTGGCAAAATCAAGCACTTTTAGTGGACGTACAGTGACAGTGCGGGATTGCAGCCCATTTTTGCGGCTGCCGGCTGCAGTGTTCTCGCTCAATACTGGACCAAGGTTGAAAAATACCTAAGTTTCCCTTTTTAAGGTAGTCTTTAAATTACCTTGACTTGAATTTGGAGGGACGGAGATCCGTTGCTGTATTTGTTGTGAAGCGGAAGACGATGAAGAGGAGGACGAGGTGGCATTTGCAGCACTGGATCGGGGCCAGCCCAGTGTACCGGGGGCAGAACGGGGCAGGGAGCTGGTGGCACAGTGATGCCCTGCCGCCTGGTGGGTGGCACTGGGGTAGGTACCATAACCAGAGGGAAGCTGGTGAGAGGGAGAGACATTGAAAAAAGATTTTTCTAAAGCCTGGCTGCATATCCTTATTCTTCTGTAAAAACCTGCATTGCTATTTTGGAAAAAGATATTTCTTGGGTTGAAAAGTTCACACAGTCATTAACCGCACACTTCAAAGGGGGAGCTAGGGCACCTTTAAAATGGCCTCAAGGAGGCTCTTAGCAAAATGAGGAATATTTGAATGCCTCTATATCATCTTTCATGTGCTAGATATTTCTTTGATCCAGCACCTATGCAAAGCGGACACTGGATATCTTTCTTATCGTTTTTTGTATTACAAACTGTACAGTACCTGTTCTGGACTGTTGGTCCTCCAATCTGACACACTCTTGGTGATGCTAGGCCACGACGCTTCATTAGCTAAACAGAGAGAGAGAGAGAGAGAGTGTTGAGAAAGGGACAAAGGTTAAAACGAGAAAGCCAATTAAGGAGAGGAAGAGGCAAAGACAGACACAAACATGTATGTTAAAGAAGGTTAAGTAGGTGAAAGGTGAGAGATTAGAGTTACAGATATGAAGGTAAGTTCATATGTTACGCTGAGAAGAAGTTAGAAGGGATCTAGATGCTAAATAGTGGCCTAAATGTTTTACACAAGCTGCCATTTACAGTATGTTATTCCATTGACAAAATACAAATATAAAACATGGCTACCTTCATGCTCCATTATCTAGTACCACATAACAATCATCCACTATTTGAAACAGACTCCAAGTCCAGTTATTTCTTAATTTGTCCTTTCAATTGTTTTGCCTCAACGCAGCAAATCGGCTACTGTAAAGCAACAGTACAAGTGCTAAATTGCTTAACAACTACTCTGCATGTTTGAACTGGTGATTACAGTGTATTCTCTCCACTGCAAACATGTGATTAACATCCTGTAAGTAGTACAGCAATGGGACTCTCGTGATCGTGAGCCTGGTAGCAAATTGTATGGGTATTGTGGTTGTTGTTATGGTGACATCTGTATCTGATAATAAAAAAGACAAACATTCACAGTAACTGGCAATTGCAGTCATGGAAATAGACTTTAGGGTGCTGTTATGTTGCTTTTACAAGAGGAATTGTTGGTTAACAAATACTCAGAAACTGTGAATGCATTCCAAAACCTCAAATAACAGAAAGCTGCTGCGTTGAAGATTTAAAACTGACTTGGCTGACTTGTGCTAAAATGTTGAGCTCTTAGAAAATGAAGCCTGCTAGCTATGAAAGGTAGCAGCCTCTTTCTCACACAGATGTTGCATAACTAATTGGCACAGTTCAATGCAGGACACAATGCAGGAGACAGTGTCGGTCACGGTGCCGGTCGGTCACTCAATCTTGTTGCCTATTAACTAGTGACAATCCTGGAGGTCAGTGGCCTAGCTTAATGCTTTACAGATTCATGGCAGTTTAACCAAAGAGTGTAGAAGCAAAGAGACAAAACTCTGGTTCTTTTCTGACAACAGCCGCTAGATGGCGGTGCGGTAGCGCTGCCGCCGTTTTGGACTGAAAACGCCGATGAGTCTGTGGCCATGGATGTATAAAGAGACGTCTGTAAATCAGAGAATCATTTTTTTTTTTTTAGGTAAATCAACTTCCCAGTATGAACACTTAAATAGCCCTCATTTAAATCATTATGTCCTAAAAGTTGTGCCGGAAATGGGCCAGTACTGTAACTGCGCCGTTACAGTACTGGCATATGTACTGAAATGCATACAAAAATACATTTGAAGTGGGATATATTACCAAGATATACATATAAATATATCCAAGACACGTGCGTTGATCATGTCATGCAACTGCTGAATTAGGGTACTGGCATCTTTTTTTGGTCCAATTCAGGCATAATGAACACGGGATACGCCACCCGGCTTCCTGCTAGCTATAATAATGCATATATAGCTATAATAAAGTAGCTGTAATTCATCACTTTTATTATCTTATAATACACCCATGGGCTGTATGCTGTAAACCTGTACCGTGGGGGATGTATTAACGTCTCTGTTCCCAAACAACCGGATATCGGCCAGTAGCTAGTAGCGCTAGTAGTAACGTTACAACCTCAACGGAATTCGACGTACTAACACGAAAGACAAAAGCACAGGACACAACCTCTTACACATCCAAGGTCTGTGGACTATTGCACGTCGATTTTGGTGGTCCTTGATATGAAAATGTTTGAGATTGCTCTCAAAATCTGTGTGCTGGAATTTTCTAACTTCCATTTATGTCCATCGCTTACTTTATGCTCCTCTGGGAAGCAGCCAGGCAACAAAGTTTAATAAATAAATAAGTAAGTAAGTAAATAGTTATAATAGTATGCATATTTATAATATTTGTATCGTTTAACACGGGTCATTTCGGTAGAGACATTAAATATATGACAATAGAGTAGAAATAATTTAGTTTTACTTTCGTAGGTCACTTTGTAGGCTGGCATCCGGTAGTCGCTTTCAGTCCAAAATGGCGGAGGCGCAGCTTTGCTGTTGGGCGCTAATGTTGCAATGGAACGTATAATTAGGTTTCACTTCTTATCAATATAAGTTCTTTGGTTTAACCTTACCTTACTTCCATAAAAACTAAAGACTAGCTGAAAGGAAGTAGCCGTGTGAGTCTTAGCTTGCTCATTAGTTTTAATAAACTAATAATATGAACATATTGTACGATGGTAGGGTGCTAGCAGGCTTTTTAAAACTGATACCATTATTGTTCTGAAGATTTTGGCAGCTTATGTGCTTAATATGTCTGTACATGATGCTAAAATTGGGGATTGGGAATAATTAAGATTTTGACCTGACGATGGCGCTAGAATAGTCAGGGGATCACCAAAGTTAATATAAAAGATGTTCCCAAACTGGTGGACCAACCAATCGACTGCCAGACAGACTGACATTGCCGTCCTTAGAGCCACGCCGCCAGCGAGCCTGGCTAAAAATAATTGGAAAAAGTCCATTGTGGGCCTTTAAAATTCCAAAACATGGCACAAAATTCAGCGTCCATTGTATCCAAGTATCATTTTAGGCCGTTGCCTAAACCATTTGGCTTAGCACTCGGCGGTACCGCCACGTCACAGTTCTGTCTGGCACATACCGGACTAATACTGATTAACTAGTGAACCTGGGAGTCCTGCAGTCATTAAGCTGCGCTGTGCAGCCTGTTGACTGCCGCTGTAACCTGCTGACCTCAGGAAGAAAGCAAACGGTCACGACAGGAAACAAACAGTGCGAGGTGGAAACTTGGCCATCTGCCTGAGAGCCCAGATTAGAAGCAATCGCTCAGTGTCGGGGAGGAAAGACAGTACAGTTTACAGCGCCAGTGGCATCACAGAACGCCCTGATGCAAAAGACAAAGAGCTCAAGTTCAGGTTAAGGGGTTTCAAGAAGCTCATCACTACTCACACGTCTTCTTTAGGTCACATCTAATGTCAGTTTTTGAACGCCAATCTCTGTATTCTTGAACTGAGGTTTGATGATTGGTGATAGTTTGTGGCAATATTCAATGTATTTCAGAGCCTCTGAAAGAAATCAATAGTGAGACTCTCAATAGTAAGAATAGAATATGTGAAATCTGACATGTCTCATTATATTTAGTGAGGATTTAAGCAACAGTTCAACATTTTGAGAAACTTGCTTTTTCGCTTCCTTGTCGATAGTTAGACGAGAAGATTGATAGCTAGCCTGGCTCCGTCCAAAGGTAACAAAAATCCTCCCATCAGCACCACCTAAAGCTTACTAATTAACAACACAAGACTCCAAGAAGTGGCTGAAACCAGCCAAGAAATAAACCATCACATAACCCCTGAAATAAAATTGTTGTTTTTACACTGCGATTTCTGTACAGATTAAACAAACGAGCTACAACATGTTAATTAGTGAGCGTTAGAGGTGCAGGTAGGTGGAAATTGTTACCTTTGGACTGAGCCAGGCTTGCTGTTACCCTCTGGTTGCAGTTTTTAATGCTAAACTAAGCTTATCAGCAGCATAGCTTAGCATACAGACATGAGAGTGGCACCCATATTGTCATCTAAAAAAAGGCGAATAAGTATATTTCCCAAAGTGTCGAACTGTTTAATAAAGTTGACCTTTGACCTTTGATTTCCCAAAGTGTCAAACTGTTCCTACAAATTCAATGAATATTTAAAGATGAATCACATTTAATACTGCGTACTGTAATCAAGCAAGCTGCACAAATCGTATCACAGGGAGACGACACTGACAGGACCATACCGGATTTTTAATAAAAGGACAAGTTTATCTGTTTTTCTCTAAAAAACAGAAGCATCAGGATTTTTGAAGCCTTTTCCTATTGATCATTACATAAAGTCTCCTTATAGGACATTAAAAAAAGAGCTTTTGTTTCAGAAAAACTGTCTCCCGTTACAATTTTACAGCAAATATTAGTTTACATCAGTGGAATATGAAACCATTTCTCTTCTATTCCTTTCAATGAACCAATAAATTATTCACTTGTAATTATTCACTTCTAGCGCTAATGGGAATCCACGGAATTGTGATTTGACTGTAGACTGCTATGCTTATGCTTATTAGCATTCATGCAGTATAATAGATATTCATAGCTCACATTTGTTAGAGAGTCTTAATCACTCTGATGACAGCGACAACAGCTGCCATGACCCCCTACCCCCACACCACCACCACCACCACCACCTAAAATCTCTCCTTATCTGACTCACACAGACACACAGACACACACACAGCACACAGACTGTATATAGCTACAAGCGTATACCTCAGACTTCCTTTCATTCATATGTCGTGTCATTCGTTAGACTGTTGACACGATTTACAACTACGTGTTTTCCACATTACATAAGCTGGGATAATAAATAGAGCTGTGGCATTTGCTTTGGCATTCAAGAGCACAATGGGATTTGTATCAGTGCTGGTTCAGGACACTTCACTCACACCCAGCAGTTCAGCTAAGTGAGTAGAACTGCTGTGCTACTTCCAGCCTGCATGGGTGTATACTGCAGAATGGTCAGTGGTTAATGAGGCAAGGCTGTGTTATATGTTGACAAAGCTGATTCTAGCCATGTGGACTGGATGTTGACATTAATAAGTTAGGCTAGTGTGATTATTAACTACACTCAATAATGTGTTAAAGGAATAGTTCCACATTTGGGGGAAAAACACTTATTTGCTTTCTTGCCGAGAGTAGTTGAGAGTCTCATATCTCATATAATATGAAGCTTCGGCCATGTGACGTTAGCTTATCTTAGCATAAAGGTCTGGAAATGAGGAGAAAAGGCTAATTTCTCACACCAGGTAGGAAGACGTAATTGAATATGAGCCTCAGTCCAGACTCTGGTTTGCCCTCAGTTTATTTTCTTACGCTAGGCTTCCTAACCCCGAGCAGCTGCTGGCTATCAGATGTCATGTCTGTGTCCTTATACACATGACCCGTACATTTTGAGGTCATTTTCTGTAGCTGATTCAATTATGTTCTCCCAACCATCTGTTCTGCATAGTTAGACAAAAGCACTCCACAGTGTTCTTGGTTTGAAGACACCCTTCGATTTCTCAGCCCAGGACTCAAACTAAGAACGTGTCTGCTTTTTGGGGATTAAGGCTCAATAAAACATAAGTGTGTTGGAAACATGCAGGAAATACTATCAACAGACCCACTGCACCTTTAAGCTACTACGAGGAACTTTTAATTGTGTTGATTTAGACAAAAGCGGTAGTGTTTCTGAGCACCAGAGTCCCTTTAGAAAACCTTTCATTTTACTGCAGCAGAGTCTGACAGTCTGCCCCACGCAGTCCCGGTTCTGGTTCTCCCATGCCGCCAATCCCTCCAGCGGGGTCAGCAATACGGCCTGGGCCTCCAGCAGCGCGGTGTCGGTGTTGCGAGGCAAAGCTCTGCTCCTGGCCGGAGGATGACTCCCGCCAGAAGTCCGACTGCAGTTCGAAGGCGCCAGCGAAGCCGGATCTGGGTCTGCCCATGACGGGCTGGTCACTGCCGGGGGCCTCGCTGGAGTCTGAGCTGAAGGAGTTTCTGGTGAACGTGCGTGCCGCAAATTCGTCTGATTTTGCGTAGAATCGGACCCGATGACAAGCATTAAGAATAACTATATAGAAATAGACAACATTCTTGCTGATGGTCTCGTTTGCTTGAGTAGAGGCATCAGTATTAAATCGAGACGTTTTTATAACCAGTTAAAAGTTCCTTGTAGTAACTTTAAGGTGCAGATGAAGTAGTGAGGAAGCAGGTGCTGCTAATCTATACTGTCACCAATGGAGCTAGAGGGTTTCTCTAGCGTCTTCCAGGGACTCACTGTTGTCACTATCGCCCCCCTGAGGGGACCGAGGTCCCTCCCACGTCTCAGTGGGCTCTGACAGGACGATGTCTAAATCTGACACTTTCCATTGGCTGGGAGGCTTCCTGATGCCAGTCCTGTCCTCCTCTGCATGGCCACACCCACCACGAAAGAGACAGTAACATAGACCAACCACGACAGCAACAACAACCACCAAAACGACATCAATCAACAACACCATCACGATGACATCACGATGGTGTCACAAAACAGGAACAGGAACAGTCACAACAGCAAGCACCACCACGACGACATCAACAAGTGACAAAACAATGATCACAAGATCACCGATAACACGAACACACATCACAATTAAGATAACAACAACAACAGATAAGGGAAGAGGAAAAAAAGGAGCCAACAGACAGGAAAAGGAAATAGACAGCAAGTTAGAGCCCGGACAGAGATATAAGATAAGAGACATAAGAACACTCTGAAGTGAAAGACGGCAAACAAACTGATCCATATCTTGTGCAGCGTCTTAGAGGGATCGTTTGGGTGTTTTGAAGTGGGGTTGTATGAGATACTTATCCATAGTCAGTGTATTACCTACAGTAGATGATGGTTGGCACACCACCAGCTTGGACAAGCAGAGAGGAGTTACAACACAGAAGCAAAGCAATATGCTGCTGTGAACGGGGCCGGCAGCAAAACATATTTTGCGATGGGGTAGTTTGTTTGTGCTGTTGTGTGACTTTGGTGAATCTGAACTATCCACATAATAACACAAACAGACTAACTGATGGAGGCAGCAGTAGACCAGCAGCTCCCGTGTTCTGCGAGGTAAAATTACTGTTTTTTCCCCAATGGAGTCTGGTTGGTTTGATAGCGGCATCAGTTCCCCATCAGAAACATAGAATATATAGCTGTCTGATGGCACGTAAACGGATATTGATTTCTTTAGGAGGGCCTTTCTTTAAGGTGGCTAAAATATGTTTTGCTGCCGGCCCCATTGCTTTGCTTCCGTGTTGTAACTCCCGTCTGCTTCTCCAAACTGCCGACCGTCATCTCCAGCAGTGTCTATGGATAAGTACCTCATACGACCCCATTTCAAAACACCCGAATTATCCCTTTAAGATATCTAACAAACAAAACAAAAACTTGTTGTGCCAACCTGAGAGTGAGCGGATGTGGCTGAGCGGTTTGGGTTTGGGCGGTGGGTCGGGTGGCAGGTTGTACCCCGCCTCCTGTCTTCCCTCCGCTGGAACCTGGATGTAGGGGCAGACAGCCGCTACTCGCCCTGAAACTCCACCTCCTGGGTGGGAAGAGGTCTGAGGCGAGGACAGAACTCCTCCTCCGTTCATACGAGTCAGCTGAAGCAAAGATAGACGCACAGTGTTAGACCTACAGGAACTGTCAAGCTAACTTTAAATCTAACAGTCAAGAGAAATGAAACACAAATGAGGTGTGTTTCCATTAGCTGATTCGTGTACTTCTGCTCTCTTCTTATGCAGCCGGTCTCTCAGATCTCCGATGCGTTGATCCATCACCGTCACCTGGGCGTTCCTCTTGTTCAGCAGCTCCTTGTTCTGGGCCAACTTGCTGCTCTGCTCCAGGTTATGACGGTTACGAGCCTGAAAACGCACAGCATAAGAAGTCTTATACACTCTTCTCTTCTTTTTTTAATGCTGAAAGAAGGAGTTGGTGTATTTTTACCTGCAGCTCCTGGTAGAGTTTCCTCAGTTCCAGGGCTGCGGGCCCAGACAGGGGTGATCCTTTCTGGCCAGCGGGTGCACCCTGGGACCCGATGTGTGTCCCCTGAGCTGGCGCAACGGAGTGTAGCTGAAGGCGTCCTCTCCTCAAGTCGTCCAGCTGCTGGGTCAACTGGTAAAAAACATTTAGAGAGAGAGCTTAAGAACTCACCCAACTCAAACTCGCTTGATTTTGATAATGAAACTCCACCTCAGTGACAAACAATCCTCCACATTACCTGGTCGACTCTGACCACGGCAGACTGCAGCTCGGCCTGCTTCTCCTGAAACAAGCTGCTGACATGGTCGATCTCTGCAGCTGGACACAGACACCAGGACAATACAGATTAGACTGAAATAGTTCAAGTACAATGAGATCACTGCCATTGTCACTGCTTACTAATTAAACCCATTTAAGTTTGTCTCTATATTTGCATGCCTGCACGCATCTACAGCAACATGTCATTTATTAGCTTCTGACTACTATTACTTTTGGAAAGTGACAATGACATTTAAGTTCACTTTCAAGGTCACCTTCAATGTATTTTTTTAGCCACATTTTTGCACAGGTTTCCCTCATACTATTCACGATACTATACTATTAATATGTGGTCGTACTGCAGCGCCTGTAATCCATGTAGTCATAATCTCTGCAGAGTGTTTAGGCTTACAGAGGTTTCCGTTGATCAGTTTGCTGTAGTCGACTTGTCCTCTCATGGCTCGGATCTTTTTCAGCTTTGCCTCCTGAGTGTCCACTCGCTCCTTCAGCCGCTGCAGCTTCTCAGCTTCAGACTAAACAAGAGAGAAGAAGAAGAAGAAGAAAAAAAGACACATTTTCATTTCATTTTTAGTCAACTTTTAACGTGACAAAAGATTAACAGTCTATATTTTGAAGTTACCTTGTTATATCCAACTTATGAAAATGCACTAAACAGATGGCAGTTAGTGAACGCTATTATAATGTAGACATTTTATAGTGGGGCTTCGACCAAGGAACCTTGGTGGAGCTAACTTCTGGGTCAGCCTGCATAACACGTGTCATGACTGACTACCCTACCGTATATATATATGTAAGATGAAGGGTTTTAAATATGTTCCGGTGCCTTATAGAAGACTTATTAAAGACTGATAGAAGACAGACAGACAGACATCTGGAGCCCACCTGTGTCTGTCCCTGGTTAGATCTGCCTCCCTGGTGAAGGTACCTCAGTCTCTGCTCCTAGAAGAAGAAGAAAAAGGTGAGGACATGTACAATTTTTAGATTTTCGTTCATTTCCAGACACGTTTTCAGTTGCGCAGACTCAGTGATGGCACAAACATGACCCCAGTTTGCTAGAGTACTTGCTATAAACATTTCTTTCATGAAACACATTATTTTTGTGAGTTTGTTTGTTACCATAATAACTCCAAATGGATGAGGCCATGTTCCTTCTTTCTACTCTCATCCTCTAAGGCAGTGTTGACAAACCATCGCGACCCAATTCACAATAGGCCTTATCTATAAATTGTGAGAATTTATGCGTAAATGAACATTCCTGATCATCTCTACTGCCATTTTCCACATCGCCTTATATTATCTTGAATAGGTAAACCAGCTTTTTTGAAGAGGTATACTTTTGATAAATCACATCTTTGTTTAATGCATGTTATTAAAAACATATACACATGTTAAATACTTAATAAATGAGACCAAATAAATGCATTTAGGTGGAGTTAACAGGATCGTTTTTTTTTTACTCTCATCAGTTAACCCTCCTATTGTCTTCCCGTCAGTCGTGCAACTTTTTTCTCGTTTGACTGTTTATAAAACATACAGTATAAATTATCACCTAATTCTGTGTGACACCTTTTTGGCCAACTTCTTTCCAAATTATTACCCCACAAGTTTTACAAGTTTTTTTTTTTATTAAGGTTAATAAACCTAATTTCCGTGAAATTATACCTATATTTTTAGTTGAAAAAACCCCCAAAAATTATGAACTATTTTGACTATAGTTATTATCAGAGGAACATAATGTTGATGGATTATCACAGGCTGGTATATGTCAAAGTTTAGTTAGAATATTGTTTTGAAAAACCATTTAAATGTTTTTAATGGCAGCAAATAATGACACATGTGGTCTTCCTGGTCAAAATTGATGCAATAAATTTAAATAAAACACCCATAAATCATTAACTTTTTCAAAGACCATAGTAGGGAACCATCCATGTTATTTTGGGGCAATTAGATTAAAAACATCCATATTTATGATATAATGAAGTTTGAAAACGGGCCAAATTTGACCCGAGGACAACAGGAAGGTTAAACAAACAGAACATACGCTAACCTTTCATATTAGATTCAATGTTATAAGTTGGCTACAATTATCAGAACAATACGAACATTCAGGCTTCCTCATGTGGCTCAAAGGTGAACTGCAGACATAAATGTTCAATAAAAGACTATGGAAGAAATTCTGCTAATTTATTTGGCGACCCTAATAAAATCCTCTGCGACCCACCTGTGGGTCCAGACCCAGTCTTTGGGAATGACCGCTCTAAGGCAAACACTGTATTTCCTCAATCAACAACTTACTAGAGCGACATGAACGCAAACATTTCCTGTTTAACTCTGAACCCTTTATCTCAAATGTCTTTTTGTCCTTATTTTTCTCACTGTTTTGAACCGTCAGTTTGCCGTCTGATTCTTGAGTTTATTGTGTATCAACAGCTTCGCATTCATCAAGTTGTCATTTAGAATTTCTTTGTACTGACTGATAAAGACGCCGTCTAAAAAGAAAGATATAAATAGAAATATTGCTGCTGTGCAAGTGGCACATGCTGCTATTACACTGATAATGGCATCATTTCCTCATCATTTGATCAATATTTCATACAAATACCATTTACTGGTTTTCACTGCTTTAAAAAAAGATATGCTGCAAGATCAGTACATGTCCCATCTGTGTTTAAACTTTTGTTTTTGCAGTTAGAAAAGTTGAGTAATTAGAGTTCAATAAAACACCAGCACACCTGCAGTCTACTCACACACCTATCTTCACTTATGTTACCATTGAATCACTTATTTCTTCACATTTAAGACATTTAAAGCTATAGGTTTGGTAGTGCTGCTCAGATACATTTTTTGTTATATATGTTGAAATTCTCATTACATCCCGACGGCAATCAATAAATCAAATACTCTGGGGGAAAAAAAGAAAAAAATGCGGTATCTATGGCTGTCGCAAGACTATAATAGACTCGTCCAATCATTAATTCGGCCCAAAAGACGGCCTACCTGCCTGTGTGCACTCTGCCCGTGCACTCATTGTCTTCCACAAGCTGCTATCTTGACGCCTGTGAGTACTAACAATAGCCATGATATGTTCATTCTTGACTTACAGTACATGTATAACACTGAAAAATGTCATACTTCATGACTTTGCTTGCTGCTAAGCACGAGGCATCACCCTGACACCCTTTCACCACATCATGTAACATTTTAAAAACATAATGATGTATTGATTTTCATT